>NC_080593.1:6139614-6770551 GCF_027887145.1 Ammospiza caudacuta
GCACTTAAGTTCCAATAGCACTTGAGGAAGTCCAGGATACCTTTGTTCCAGAATCTGAAAACGTCAAATAAAAAACCCTCACAAGAGTTTCCAGGCTGAAGGAAAGAAAACATTTAATCACAGGTGCAATGGATTACTGGGAAATGATGAAGTGGTATCTGTCAGCTCCGTGGCCATGATACTCATCCATCAAAGACTTAATTACTACCCAGGGCTCTCTTGCAGCAAGGCAAGTTCAAAGGAGGGCAATGAGGGCACTTTACAGATATTTCTTGGTGCCTGTAGGAAAACGCAAAATTGCTTGTTCAAAAATTGCATGAGGGACAAGGAGAAGGTGTGGGGCAGGTTAGAGCTGGGAATTAGAGGCAGAAAGAGACAGGAGAGGTCTTAGAAACACAATCTGACTGCTCTGCCTGATGCAAAAGGAAGACAAAAGCAGAGAGGTGTGCCAGCCAACACAAAGGGATGGTGAAATGCAGAGTGGGACTCTGCTTGCCAAAGGCCAGGGAAAATACTGCTGGAAATTTGGATAATGTAAATTTGGAGCAAACTTTAGCCTTTTGGGTCAGTGGGAGTGTAGGAGAGGGTGTGTCTGCTGGATGGAAGGAAGAACAAACCAGAAAGAACAAGAAACAACCTGTGTAGGGAGAGTCTGGAAGGTAGAATAAGTTTCTTATTAAGGGCATTGATAGGAACCCAGTTCATGCTGTCCACAGAGATTTGCCAGGGATGGAGTCAGCAGCTGAGTTTGGATGCCCAAATGCCAGTGAGATAGCTCAGCCCTGAGACTCAGAGGAACACATCTGAGCACCTCCCTGCCTTTTGCTGCCATTCCACACTCAGCAAGTTCATCTCTGTGGAACCAAACCCAGCAGAGCCGCAAACGTGCCCGGGGCAGAGGCACCCGTGGGTGGGAGATGTTTGTCCAAAACCACCCACTGTGACACCCATGGGTGACAAGGAGAGGTGTCCCCAGCACCAAGACATCCCCCTCCCCAGGTCCCTGGGGGATGTGGTGTTTTTAGGGACTCTTGCAGGCAGTTTGCTCAGCGCTGGTGTCAGCTCCTCCGCTCCCGCAGCAGCCGCTCGAGTGCTGCTCCAGCACTTCAAAAGGGGCTCTTGGAGAGGCACTGCTGCAGCCACCGAGCAAGCCCTGCTATCTCCCTTCAGGGATAAGATAAGACATCAAAGTGATTGATTCCCAGCTCTCCACGTCAAAGCAGAGTGTGGGGGCCGGTGACAGCCCACGCATCCCCCCATCCCGCAGGAGTGTGGCTGCATGTGGGGAGGGCTGTCACATTCCCAATGGCTTTCCTTTTTTTGTTGGTTTTGTGGGTTTTTTTCCCCAACTTCATCTGTTTCCTGTTGGCAACCAAGCTTAATTTGTGCTTTTGAAAGTATTTTTTTACCTTTAAATAACAATAAGGAACGCCCACGGAAAAATGTCTTGGCGCCCTGACAAGCAGATTTTCAATGGGAAATTGTGACCACCCAGCAGCAAAAAATGATCATTACAGGCACATAATCCATTCTATCAGTCCACCAATCACCACAGCATGAAATGGCCCCATTAACACCTCCCAAGACCTAATCATTCACCTTCCTCTAATACCCTGTCAAATAAACAGCTCATGGAAATGCCTGTTATTTTTGCTGGATGCAAAAGCCTGCCTGCTAGCCAGTGGAAAAAATGAAGGAAAGTTGTAGAAAAGAACTATTCCCTGATTTATTTTAAATTTCGTAGCAGATAGATGTTGATGGTCTACTTGAGAAGGAGCTGTCAGGCTGTTTTTGCCCTCCCTCTCCACTCTCCTTGTTGCCTAATACCCATGGTATCATCCCTCCTCAGCAGCACTGGGACAAATGCAGTTTGTCACACTGTGAACCTGAAGAGAATGAGGACATCTCTTATCAGAGCTGAGCCACCCTGAGAAGGTGCTGGCTGATGGGAGATAGGAAGAGGATTGTTTGAGGGACCTCTGAAAGCTCCTTATGGCCTGCTGTGAGGTATCCAGACACAGGCTGCCACAGGGTGACTGAGACTGTGTTTAATATGTGAGTTTTTAACAGCAGAAAGGAAAATGCATTGTCCCTGCTTTCCCCCAGAGTGACTTCTGGGCTGCCATAAGATCCCAGGTTTATGGGTCTCTTGGTTGATGGGTATTCTCACCAGGGAGAACTCAGCTTGCTGGGTTGATATGGAGTTTTTAGGGACTCTTGCAGGCTGGTTTGTGCAGCCTGGAGAAGGGGAGACTGAGGGGAGATCTCATCATGGTCTGCAGCTTCCTCATGAGGGGAAGCAGGGGAGCAGGCACAGATCTCTGCTCTCTATGACCAGTGAAGGGACGCAAGGGAACAGCACAAAGTTGTGTCAGGGGGAGTTTAGGTTGGATATTAGGAAAAGGTTCATCACCCAGAAGGTGGCTGGGCACTGGAACAGGCTCCCCAGGACAGTGGTCGCAACACAAAACATGACAGAGCTCAAGAAGCATTTGAAAAATGCTCTCAAGGCACAGGGTGTGAATCTTGGGGTGCCCTGTCAGGGGCAGGAGTTGGACTCAATGATTCTTGTGGGTCCCTTCCAGTTTAGCTTATTCTGTGATTCTGCTCCTTGAATGAAGGTCCCCAGCCAATGTTTCTTTCACATCCTTCACTTGTGAAGTCCCCGTTCCTGGGGCCCATGCATAGACACATATGAAGCCACAAAATTTGGAAACTACTTGGGAAAATGCAAGTCTTTGTGCAAAACAGAGTATGGAGGTGAATAGAGTGGTCCTAGAAAGCCAGACTTGAATAAACCCCACTTGTTTTTCATTGAAGAAAAACACTGTGCTGGGACAACATCAAACTCCTTAATACACGGTGTGGAGGAACGAGGATGTTCTGCCTGCTGTCCTAAAATCACCTCCTGCTGCACAGCAATGACCAAATAAATGTGAGAAATCCAGTCCTGAGGCTGCTGGACTGGCAGAAAAGGGAAGGGAAAAAAAAAAAAAAGAAAGAAAGAAGGGTTACAGTCAGTTAAGCAGCAGAATTCCTCTCCAAGGAGGCAGTCAGTAAGGCAGGAACATGGGATACAAATAGCCTGAAGGAACACGCTGGTGGCTTTAGCACTTTTCCATTAGCGCAGAGCACCGGCTCAGCCAGACACAGAGGGTCACTTTCCACTGGGGTTCCTGTGAGAGTCTGTCCAAAATATCCTTCATTTTGCCTCACGATTGTCATGGAGAGAGACCACCGAAAAATTAAAAAGGCCTGTTTGCTGAAGCAGTGGGGGGGAAAATCATGTGCCTGACTCCTAGCTCACTGTTTCCACAGGTGTTGTTTGCTATACGCCACACTGAGCTCAAAGGGGCACCCTGCCCTTTTTTGCACAATAGCCCTGGAGTCCTCTCACCTCCCAGCCTGGCTGGTTTGAGCTTTGGGGTGGTCCCTCCTGCGAGAGAAGGCCCCTCTTGCCCATCCTTAACCATCGTGACAGAGTAGAGATGGTTAAGTAGAGATGTAGGCCTCTTCATCAAGGGACCAAGACATGAAATCCCTGTGTGAGAAGACCCCCTCTCACCTTCTTCCAGAGACTGGGACTGAAACCCCCAACTCAGGGGAGGTTTGCAGTGGGGAGGAAGGAAAGCTGCCCAAAGCAAGCTCAGGTACAGCCAGTGGGCCATGAAAACAATGGCTCTCGCTTGTTGCCTAGCCCAAACTTTGTGTACCCCTAACCGAACACCATTCTTCCCCCCTGAAGATTTTTGTTTCGGTTGTGAAATAAATTCCCCCTTCCCCCAACGAAAAGAGTACAACTGGGGTCCAGATGACTGTGCCTTTGAGATCTCCCCAGCTGTGACCTGGTGGACTCCATTGGCTGGACCCTGAAGGATAAAGCAGCACCACGTTTGGTAGCCGTAACCCACTCCTCTTCTTCCTCCCTCTTTCCCTTATTTTCTCCTTTTTTCCCCAGTTTCCTCCCCAATGCATTTCTGTTGTGGTTATTTCAATAAAATTGCACTCGTTGATTGTTACTGCAAATCCCCTGTGCTGCGTCGGTTTTTTGCACCCTGAGATCACCCCTACGAACTGTCACGACATCCGTTCACTGGGACGGATCGTGACAGTTCCTCCCAATCAACAGCTCAACCAACAGGTGCAGCCTGGTGTTTAAATCTGCTCAGAGCCTGTGGAGAGCTGCCAGGGCAGCGAGGAGAGGAACAGCATCGGGTGGCAGCCGAGATGAAAGCGGGGCCAGCGGCACACGGGCCCCAGGGAGGGACAGCGAGGAGCAGAGAGCTCCAGCCCAGCCCCAGCACCATGGGGCTGGATGTCCCCTGTAACATGAGTGGGGCATCTGGACACAGCCACAAGAGGTCAAGTATCTGCATCAGAAAGCTGTGGAAACCACAGGAAGTGATTATTAATAGGCATAGCAGGGAGCTGAGGACTTGGCAGGTGGTTTTTCACAAGAGGGATGTACCTGCTTTGCCCCTTGGTGCTGTCAATCAGGCCCTTTCTCTCTGGCAGGAAAGGTCTCTGCTGCAGGAAAAACACAATGGCAGTGCTTGGATGTGTGTCCTGCTCTGCCCCAGCCTTTATGTGAAACCATGGGCAAAGTCTCCCCATGCCATCCCATTTCCCATCCCACACAAGCAAAGGATTGTTGCCACATTTCTCTTCACAGAGAAAAGCAAGGCACAATTCTTCCCAAGAATATTTCTGGGTTTCACATTCTCTGAACCTCAGAGAAAGGAAAAACAATTCTTATCATTTGCTGTGCCTGTGTTTGTGCCAAAGTAGAATGCAATGTGGAGATTGCCCACAGTGATGGTGTTTTGTTCCTTGCCCTCTCAGGGCCAGGTGTGTGTGTGTGTGTGTTTCAGGACTGAGGGTGACAGTCACGAGATTCTGTGCAGTGTGTGCAGAGTGGAGTGCTTGGCAGGTTCAGTTTAGATGTAATATAACATAAAGAATATAGTATAGAATAATATAGTATGATAAAGTAATTAATTAGCCTTCTGATATCAATGGAGTCCTCCTCATCATCCTCTCCCCTTGTCAGTTGTTGCCTGCAAATTCAAGAAATGATTATTCATTATTTTCTCTCTTACTCTTGTGGCCAAGCATTGGAGTGATGAGGCACATGGGAATCCTGAGCGAGATGGTTTTCAAAGAAGCCCAGGAGCCTTGGGTCAGGCTTAATGCCCTGCCTTGCAAATTCTCAGCTGTGTGGGCAAAATCTGATTTTCTTAGCCCCAAAACTGCAGGTATGGGACATGCCTTGGGATAGAGAGGATCTTCCCTGAAAAACAGGACTTCCACTTCTTCCAGCAGGCATGAGATCCAGCAGCAGCTTCTGCTTTGGGCAGGGTGTCACACATCACAGGAGACACCAGGTCACAAGCCAGCATTTTGGTCACCTGTGGAGGTATTTGCAGGGGTCTTAGGATGAGGGAAGAGACAAGGATCTGTCTCCATGTTTCAGAAGGCTTGATTTATTATTTTATGATATATATTATATTAAAACTATACTAAAAGAATAAAAGAAAGGATTTCATCAGAAGGCTTGAAAGGAATCGGAAAGGAATGATAACAAAGGCTTGTGACTGACCGAGACAGTCCGGACAGCTGGGCTGTGATTGGCCATTAATTAGAAACAACCACATGAGACCAATCCCAGATGCCCCTGTTGCATTCCACAGCAGCAGATAATCAATGTTTACATTTTGTTCCTGAGGCCTCTCAGTTTCTCAGGAGAAAAAATCCTAAGGAAATGATTTTTCATAAAACATGTCTGTAACAGTCACCAGTATCAGGAATTTCAGAGCTTTCATCCAAACCAGGGCAGGAGCAAGGCCATTTTCTCTCTCTAGATGGATGATTTCCCATGCAACAGCCTTGTTTCTGCCAATCCTGTACTCCCTAATTTGGGCTTCGGTATTTAATCTAGAGTTCAGTTACCTGAAATATCCAATTTTACAATAATTTCCTACCTTGGGAGACACCAGAATGTAACAGATTGGTGCAGAATTCTCCTCAGGAAAACACAATTTGTTTTCAAAATGGTTTTGCTTTCAGAGGAAAGAGGACATGGGACCAAACTCCACCCAGGAGCAGCCCTGAGGATGATGCCAGATTTTGGGAAACCCCTGAGGATGATTCCAGATTTGGGCCAAGTTAGTTCTCTGGTCAGAAAAATTCTTTCTCTCTGGGTGTAAGGATGAGAAAGGGATGGTGTGTGTTCCTTCAAGGGGGTTTGGTGGCAGATGTATCCCTGATGCTTTCTTTGAAACAACCCTTTCTCCTCCACTCTGGTGGAAAAAGAGCTCACAAAACCTGAATTTCCAGGGCACCTTATGTCTCCTGTAGTCTGAAGCCCAGAACTGTTATCCTGATGCACAAAATAATTTGTAGATGCAGAATTAAGCAATAAACATCATCAGTGTTGCTTTGTTCACTCCAAGAGTCTGCAAAAAAAATAGGCCTAAAATTTGAAAATGTAGATTACCAGCAAACCTTAAAGGTCATCTTGACACATAAGGTATTTACTGAATTATGGATTTATCTTTTTCTTAGTTCTTCTGGAATTGGATTATAATTATTGTGTTTGCACAGTCTTTTTTTTTTTTTTTTTTTGAAACAAAGTGCTTGGTTTCATTAAATAAACTGAGGGCTTTGCTTTGGAAAGTTTAATTGCAACTGAAATATGGATGTAAATGCTGCAATAATCCAGCTCCATTATTGTTTCAGTAATTCAAGTAGTCTGACATACAAGAAAAGAAAGTAAACTCAGCTTTGAATTGAAGGCTATGTAAATTTGGCATTTTTGACTTCAGGGGATATTTATCAGCAGATTATTTTGGGGGAATTTATGCAGGTATGACTAGAATTGCATTTTTAAAGAGCTTGTGTACAGACACCAAAATAAATGGTCAGTGCTTGTGATAGTCCAGCCTGAAGATCCTCTAATAATGTAGGTCCAAGCACTTGAAAAAACTCTGACCCAGGGTTTCCTTCTGCAGAGGGCATGGCATTTTAATAAATGCTTAAATCTACACAGGAATTATCACTAATTCCAACTTCCAAGAGCTACATGGAAAATGTGCTTATTTAAAATTGCTATTCAGCGGTTCCTTAATTACAGTTTACAAAGCCTGAGTGTGCAGGAACTCCTACTGGAAGACCTGTAATTTTTTGGCAAAGGGCAGAATTGAAGACCTTGGCACTTTTTTTTCATGCTCCTGTAAGACAGCCTGGGGAGCTTTCTGCCATTCAGCCTTCCTGGTCCTACACTAAGGCACCAAACCTCTCCAGATTCTGTGTGCAGCTCCCTCATGCCCAGCTTAAGGCTGCAGATGTCAGGGAGATAAAAATTCAGGATGAATATTGTAGCGCTTAACCCAGGTTTCCAGGAGGATTTATGTCCTAGCCCAAACTTCAGCTGTTAGTCCTGCAACAAGAGTGAAGCGTCTGAGGCCTTATCTTCTGTTTATCAGTTGAATAATACAGGCCTCTGCATAGCCAGACTAAAAGGTATTATAATTGAATGTTTCCTTTCAAAAAGGAAACATTGAATTGAATGTTTCCTTTAAAAAGTCAATGGCAGGGAAACGACAGGGTCAGTGCTCCATCCTCCCAAATGATGGCATGCACCCCCCAAACACATCCATGTGAGCAGTGCAGCTCTAGTGTAATTATAATTATCATAATATCCTTCTGAAATCTGCATTCATCTCTTTTTTGGGCTATGGGTAGGCACACACTTGGGGAGCAGGCAGGGAATTAGAAATTGTTAAACGTTACAGCTGGTACCCATCACCTCACCCAAAAAGCCTGGGAATGCTGCAGGAATCGCTGGGCACATCCTCATGACCTTCCCTCACCACGCAGAAAGGCAAATCAGATGATCACTGTGGTGTCTTCTTGTTTGTGTCCTTGCTGAAATAAAAGTCACCCTGTTCCTCACCCCGTGGTTGGTTCCCAAAGGCAAGGGCTGGCTCCAAAAACCCATGTACTGCACTTTGGATGGGCTTTTGCCTGCCCTGATCTGATTGCAGGAGACAGCTGGCTGTGGATCTGCTTGGGATGGGGCTGTCTTTAAGGGCTGGCCTGGTCTTTGTTCTAAAGAGAGGAAAAAAATATCCCTCAAAATGAGTTTGAAGGGCTGGGACTGGATGTGAGCCCTGGGCTGGTTCAGAGCAAGCTTCACCCATCCACAAACAGAGCTGTGCCTCGGACTTGGCTCCAGGCACCCTTTGTCTCTCAGCCTCAGCCCTCCCTAGCAGGAGGGGTGGCCTGAGCAGTGGGTTCATGGTGGTGGGGTCCCAGCACAACCTGGATGACCCACCAGAAATGCTTCTGCTCCATCTCCCCTCCATGGATGGGATGGGTATTCCCTGCTCAGCTTCTGCAGGTGGTTCACCGTGGCATCTGCAGCTACAGGGCTCTGTTCCTGAATTTTTCTGCCCTTTTCCATGCCCACAACCCATGTCCCTTCATCTGCCCCTTCTCAGTAATTCCCTGTGCACTGCCCTGGGCCACAGGGCTGATTCTGAGCGTGTTCTGTGTGCTGTAAATCCTGCTGGTTTTCTTTCCTGAGCCCCAAAAGGGACACATCATGTTGTTCCCACAACCAAAAATGAATTTGCTTTGCCATGCATGCCCTTGGCCCTTTGCTGGGTTTCCTGGCCCCTCTGATGCACCTCTGCAAATCTGTCCCCTTTTCCTACACATCCCCTGGGCTTTCCTCACATCATTCCCTTCACTGTGTCCAGACTTAACAAATTTTGAAGCTCTGCCTCAAACAGGGACATTTTTAAGCTGTGTGAGCACTCTAGAGTTAAATCCCACTCCAGACTTCCCTTTTATTTTTTTTTTTCTTGACCCAAAATAAGGCTGTCTTTTTCTTGTTAACTCACAATGTCTGCATCCCTCTTTGCTCCCAGCTACAGCCCAGCCACAGTAACAGAGAGAGGAGAATTCTGTGCAGTGTGAGCAGGAGACAAGGGCTGCTGTGCAGCAGGATCTGCTTCTGGGGCCACTGCACATCTCCCCTGCCCCTTCTCACCTGAGCAGAGCTTGCATGGATGACTCAGAGATAAAAGAGGCCTGTGCCCAGTTCTGTCTGCACAGCAGAAATCTAACCCTGTGTGAATAATACATGTATTTTATGATTGGCTTTTTGCAAATATTAAAATGAATATAACATGTGTTGTGTTAGAAAGTAATGCTGTATTAATTCTCTTAAGTAGTGTGTTAAATATAGTTTTAAGTTACAAAAAATGTTAAAATAGAAACTATGCTATGTAGGATACTTTTTTTAAAGAAAGGACTCACAGTGAGACACCAGCCACAGGACACCTGAATCTTTCAGGGAAAGAGAATTTATTGCCCTCTTATCAGAAGAAATGAACTTCTTCCTGCCTCAAAGATGCTGTTAGGATTCAGAGGAAGAAGCTGACACTGACCAGACAGAATCCTGTGTTTGAATGGAATTTATGCATCATGTATGAGATGTATGAATATGCAACAGGTTATTCTTTTTAATCGTTAGCCCTCTGTTAACATGGGTCCTTTTTCAGGCTCGTGATGCCCAGAAAAGGTACCTGGACATCTGTAACTCTTTTTCTCTGTTGGCTCATATTGTCCTAATTCAAATTGTCCAAATTGTTATTACTCTAAGTGTGTTACTATTTTTTAACCATTTTATTACTATTAAACTTTTAAAAATTTTAAAAACAAGTGATTGGCATTTTTCACACCCTGTGCTTGTGGAGCTGGAAATAAAGAATTCATACCAAGGTCAAAATGTAGTTATCCCTTTCAGATTTACTGCCAATTGAGTGAGGATGGATATCAGTCATCCTCCAGGTCATCACAGCCTTCTCCAACCATTGCTTTCTAAGCTTTGTTTTCCCAACCTGAGGTCTCAGATATTTTCAAAATATTCCAGTAAGGCAGTTGCAGTTTCTGGGACATCGTTATGCCAGTTTAACCAATATAATGAAGAAAAACTTTAAAATTCTTTTGCATATATTTTTTTTTTAATTTTCCAGTTGAAATCTCTGCTTTTCCCCTTAAAAGAGCAGCATCTATTAAAATCAGATGTTCTGTAGCCCTCATAGCTCTAGGATGGGCTATTATTGCCCTACCCATGTTACAGCACATCAACCTCAGCCTCATCAAGGCAATTTTTTCCCTTTCACCTCCAGGCTTGTGCTACCCATGAGCTGATGGAGGGAAATGCAGAAGATGGGGTTTGATTTTGGGGTTTGACTTTGGGGTGAGTTTTTGGGGGACCATGTGCCTCTTGCTTTGCCACTGAGCAAGGCAAAGCTGTCCCTCCCCATCCCCTCTGGTGCTTGGCTGGCTTGGTACCCCCGATAACCCCAGCGGCTGCCCAGGCTCCTTCAGACATCCATCCCCTGGGCTCTCCAGGAAAAGGCTTTTAGAGAGAACATGCTTCCCTTCAACTTCCCCTGGCTCACTCAGCCTTGGAAATTCTCCATTCACAGCTGGCTCTAGCAAAGGTCAGGGTTTTCTGTCGGCTTTTTTTCCTTTCCTCTCTCCAGCCTGGGGAAAAGCAGCAGAACCACAGGTGATGCAATTTGATTAGAAACTCCTGAGGCTTAAATTAAACGGAATTATTTATCAAATGTCCCAGCCATTAGCCCTGGCTCTAGTAACAGCCATGCCTCTCCCCCTCTCCTCCAACAGACATTTCCCTTCCAAATGTTCAATGAGATTAAAATAAAATAAAATAAAATAAAATAAAATAAAATAAAATAAAATAAAATAAAATAAAATAAAATGAAATAAAATAAAATTCAATTTAAAAAATTCAATAAATAAAAAACCAAAAAAATAAAAAATAAAAAAAAAAAATGAACTAAAAAAATTTAAAAATAAAAAATAAAAATTAAAATAAATAAAATAAACAAAGCAAAATAAAATAAAATACAATAAAACAAAATAAAATAAAATTGAAAAACTTTAAAAAATTAAAAGTAAAATAAAAAATAAAATTAAAAAATTAAAAAATTAAAAATTAAAAAATTAAAAATTAAAAAATTTAGAAATAAAATAAAATGAAATAAAATAAAATTCAATTTAAAAAATTCAATAAATAAAAAACAAAAAAAATAAAAAATAAAAAAAAAATAGAACTAAAAAAATTTAAAAATAAAAAATAAAAATTAAAATAAATAAAATAAACAAAGCAAAATAAAATAAAATACAATAAAACAAAATAAAATAAAATTGAAAAACTTTAAAAAATTAAAAGTAAAATAAAAAATAAAATTAAAAAATTAAAAAATTAAAAATTAAAAAATTTAGAAATAAAATAAAATTAAATAAAATAAAATTCAATTTAAAAAATTCAATAAATAAAAAACAAAAAAAATAAAAAATAAAAAATAAAAAATGAACTAAAAAAATTTAAAAATAAAAAATAAAAATTAAAATAAATAAAATAAACAAAGCAAAATAAAATAAAATACAATAAAACAAAATAAAATAAAATTGAAAAACTTTAAAAAATTAAAAGTAAAATAAAAAATAAAATTAAAAAATTAAAAAACTAAAAATTAAAAAATTTAGAAATAAAATAAAATGAAATAAAATAAAATTCAATTAAAAAAATTCAATAAATAAAAAAACCAAAAAAATAAAAAATAAAAAATAAAAAATGAACTAAAAAAATTTAAAAATAAAAAATAAAAATTAAAATAAATAAAATAAAGCAAAATAAAATAAAATACAATAAAACAAAATAAAATAAAATTGAAAAACTTTAAAAAATTAAAAGTAAAATAAAAAATAAAATTAAAAAATTAAAAAATTAAAAATTAAAAAATTTAGAAATAAAATAAAATGAAATAAAATAAAATTAAATAAAATAAAAAATATATAATAAAAATAAAATTTTAAAATTAAAATAAAAATAAAATATAAAATTAAAAAATTAAAAAATTAAAAAATTAAAAATGTAGAAATAAAATAAAATAAAATAAAATAAAATAAAATAAAATAAAATTAAATTAAATTAAATTAAATAAATACCTGCCCTCCTTTTCAAAAATGAGGGAAATGGCAATGACAATAACAAACAAACAAGTGAGGGCAGAGCTGGATGCTTTGCTTGGCTGTGACTGTGCTGCATCCCTGGGGAGCTGTGATGCCCCCTAGCCCCTCTCAAGGACCACAGGAGTCTTGTGAGGGTGGCAGTGCTGCCCACTGCCCCTGACCTTTCCTTCATCCTCATCCTCAGCCTGCACAAGCCAGACAAGCCTTCATCTGTATGAACAAATCAGAGACCCAGGGGGGTGTAAGCTCACTGCCAGGTAAATTTGGGGTGGTGCAGACTGCTCTTAGCACTCATACATTCCCTCAATCCCCTTCCAAGGACTGATGCTCCCTATGCCACCACCAATATCCACCCCATCCTCACTGAGGAGCACCCTGAAGAACCAAGATCTCATGGCTGAGACTGTGTGCACTTCATTTTTTTTTTCATTTTGGAATTTCTCTTTAGTTTTTTTGTTAATTTTTTTGTTTGGTTGGGGTTTGGGTTGTTTTGGGGTTTGTTTGTTTGTTTTTTGTTTGTTTTGTTTGTTTGTTTTGGGTTTGTTTTTTTTTTTTGGTTCTTTTGTTCTTTGGTTGGTGAGAATTTAGGTTTCAGGAGAGCTGGACTCGTGCATATTTCACCTCTGCCACAGCAGCTGGGCTTTATCTGGGGTGAGACCTTGCAATGAAAGTCAGACTCAGCTCTGCCTTGCTGCTGGTGCTCAGAGCCCCAAGTCAATCATCACGTTATTTTGCAATGTAAGGTAAATCTGCAGTGCCTGGTAATGTGGCAAATGATCTCTGTGTTGCTGAAAGGAAATCAATGAACTGGCTGAGCCTGGAAATTTTTACTTCTCTGGCTTTCACATTTTATCCCATAGGTTCTGTTTGTCTGGTCGAGTTTTTCCCTCTGGGACAAAATCAGTGTGACAGACATGAAATTTCTGTTTACACTGAGAAACTTTGTTCTTTCCTGTTTTCCTGCCTAAGCAAACTAAACACTTTAAATTTTAGTTATCTCCAGCATGCCTGCCCTGCAGGAATGTTACTTGTGCTATTTGCAGAGAAATGATGCTGAAAAAAAGAGCACAACTCATCCCTTGGTATTTTACACTTCCCGTACCCTTGGCTGATTATCAGAGATTTCAGTTCTATTTAGTGCTTCTTCCCAGCTTTGTCCAAATTATTTGTCTTGAGCAATTTTTGTCTTGAAACCTCATTGAGATCAGTCTCCCCTGTGGGAATCCCAGGACTTCCACTCCAGCCAGGAAATGCTGTGAGTGCAGTCTGCTCCAAAGCAAATAAATCAGCCTGCACAAGGAAAAGTGGCAGGAAAAGTCTTCCCTCTAAAATATCATTCACCTCTTGGGCCAAAGTTTAGAACTGCTTCTGTTTGACTTGCAGCAATTTATCAGTTCCCAAATGAAATAAACACACAGTCAGATACAGTCCAAAGCTGTCAGAAAGTGTGGAAAACATGGGGATAAGAAACCCACAGGGATTTTATGAAGCCTCTATACTTATTTATTTATTTATACGTAAAAAGACAAATTTTACAAATATAAAGAAGGTATGGGCTTACTATCTTTAAAGAAGAGAGGTCCGTGTTTCATTTAATGTTTAATCACAAATATCACCCATGAAAGTTCTTTCAAGCTCTTGTTTACTAACTGGAGGCCTGTCATGATGCTTTAAAATGATATTCAAAGGGAATCTGTGTTGAAATAAATGAAGTAATATACATGATTAAGATAAACATAGTTATTGTCTGATTAGGTATACAAGTAATACAATAAATCTCATTTGAAAGTATGTTCTGATGCCTTCTGAGCTGGGAGGCAATTAAAAATTAAAAAGCAATGAAAAATGCAACTCAAAATGTAACAGGCCAGAATTGTTCTTTAGAAAAAGGGCAAATAAATGTCTCAAGGCTTAGTGGTCACTCCTAAAGAAAGGAGAAGTTCAGGCTTTCTGAGTGGACTCCACTTTTGGCAAAACAACTCATTCTATGTCTGCATTAAATCATAACCTGAAAATAAAGGGCATTTCAAATGTCACAGTGATGTAGCTCCCTGACATGGCTGCATTTTGCTAAGAAACCTATCCTTAGCTAGATTTCTCTTTAAAGTTTGTACAGGACTCAGCATCCTTTTGATGTTCTGCTGCAGCACCACAGAGATAACCTCAATTCTGGCCTTTTCCCACTTATCTGAGCTGGGCTGCCCAGCCTTAAACCCATTGTCTGTATGTGGCAATATTCACTTCAAGAAAGACATTGAGGGGCTGGAGCACGTCCAGAGAAGGGCAACAGAGCTGGAGAAAGGTCTGGGGAGTGAATTCTGTGAGCAGCAGCTGAGGTAGCTTGTTGGGATCTTTAGCTGCTCAGAGTGACCCTGAGAAAAGTTGGAAAGTCTCTTTTTCCAGCTTGGCACTTGAAGAAGGAGTCAGAGCTCTTCATTTCTCAGTCTCAAGGTTGTTTATTGTTTCTTATCTATAAAAAATTTTCTCCTGCCCTGCCGAGGTCCGTCCAGCAAGACAGTCAGAGGCACTGACTGGGGTGGTGTTATGTCTTTATACTAAAAACTACGTTTCCAATACCTGTCACCTATATTAGACAGTGAGCTCCTACTCTAAACCAATCCAAAAGTACCAACATCACAGCAGAAGATGGAGGCCAAGAAGAAGAAGGAGGAAGGCTGGACACGCCCAGATTCCTCCATCTTGCCCCCTGAACCTCCATACCAGAAACCCCAAAATCTACTTTTCCACCCTATGATAACTTCACTCTTATTCTACATAAATTATTCTGTGAAATACAGATCCTATTTCTCCTTTTCCTAATTTTTGCTCTGGTCATTTAGACCCATGCAAAGGTCAGTGCAAAATGTCACAACTGTACTCATGCAAGGTCAGTCAATGCCAGCAATGCTGCCTCAAAGTTAATTACCCCCTACTTTTGGGAAGGGGGAGCAAGATTATGAATATAATCCTGAATTTAACAAACACAAAAGAGCATCTAATTATTTTGGTTACATTGTTATCCCCAGACACTTTCTAGTTCTGGACAGGATCTGCTCCTCTAGGGCACGAGGTAATTGCTTATTTCCTTGCACACTTCAGTGATGGCTCTGGAGTAGTTAATGATTTATTAGGAGAGCTGGGAATGTTCAGCTGCTCTTGAAGGCAGCCAGCATCGCTGTGCCCAGCACCTCTGATGCTGATAACAGAAAATCCAGCAGCCCAGGATCAGGGTCACTAATCAGGAGTGCTGCCAGGCGGTGACACAGTGATGACACAGGCTCTCTGCAGAGATTCCCCTCCTGCCATGAGTCAGGATTTGGGAAGAAAAGATAATCTGGTGTTCTGAGGGCTCTCCCACCCCTTGTTTACCTGCTGCAAAAACCTCCTCCCAGCCAGGGGAAGCCCAGCTGCACTGGCACAAAGCCTGTGGTCAGGCTGGAGCTCTCCCCAGACTTACAGGTTGTCAAATGAACATTTGCATCAATTTAATTTTCAGTGACTCATGATTGAGTGATTCAGCCCCTCTCTGGACAGCCTTCAAATGGATCTGACCTTTCTTTCAAAGCTTGACCTCAGGTGGGGGATTTAGGGGAGGAACAGGAGAGTGATTCAAGCACACACACCAGGGTCAGGAGATTTTACCCTGACAAGGTGCAGCTCACAGAGGAAGGACTGTCACAGACACCCCCAATTCTTTCTTTCCTGCTGCCTTGGATCCACTAGCATGGACAGGGATAGGGCACTGCAAGACAGAACAAGAGTATGGAGAATGAAATGTGTCTGTGAGGTGAGACATACCCCTTCTATGAGACTTACCCTGCTGAACCTCCTTGCCCCGAGTTGTCCCTTTTGCCTGTTGCTAAACAACAGTATAAGGGAGTCTGGAGAAGTGTTTGGGGGGGACACACCAAATTCTCTGAAAGGACAAAGGTCCATCCCTTTTCAACCCCTCCCAGCTACCTGTGTTGCCTCCACACAGCTCTCTAGTGCACAGAAATAGTGATTTAACACCCAGAAATAGTGATTTAACACCCAAGCAGTCAGGCAGAGGAGTCTGAAGACCAATCCCTGTGCAGGGGACTGTGGACCCATCACTGCTGGGGAAGCAGAAGGAGCTGCAGCACATGGTTTGAAGGATGCAGAAATCCAATGTGGGGATGATTTTTGTGCTTGGAGAGATGGGGAAGGCAAAGCTCTGAGGGGAGACAAGCACAAGAGCAGGGACCCATTGATATCTGGGTAAGATTTGCCAACCCACCCCTCTGCAGGCATCTCCTGCTCTCACAAAACCAGCAAGGGAGCAAACATCTAAAGTAGGTGGCCAGTCAGTCTGAACTCTCTCTTTATTGTCAATACTTGTCCAAAATTGCCAAAATGTGGTTGGACAAGGTTGGGCTCAGCCTGGCATCCCCTCCTGAGTGCAGCATGTCACTCTTAACATCACTAGCTAATGGGCCACCAAAGCAGATTTTTGAGGATGTCCTGAGCAAAGACTTGTGCAGGTCCAGGTCTACATTTAACCCATGGTGATCACTCTCCACACCTCCCTTCCCTGCCTGTGTCACATATTTTGTGTCTACAAACTGCAGTATTATACGGTTTCTCTTTGGCCCCTACATCTTCACACCATCCCAAATGATTCAGAGGGAAACTCACGTTGGACAGGACCTGCTCCAGTCCTCCTGTTCTCTCCTTCTCTGTTTCTTGGAGGAAAATTAAAGGCTTTTAAGGGATAAGAAGGAACTGTTTGGTTTAGGAAGTTCCCAGAAGAAGGACTGCCTTGAGCCCACCTCACCAAAGTCACATCTCCTGTGCTCCAAAGTGACCCCATTCCCAACACTTCCCTCCCCTTCTTCTTGTGTGTTCTCATTCTTCAGCATCCTCCACATCAGCTTCCTCCACATCCTTGCTTCACTCAAAACTCATTTGTCTCTGTTCTTTGACTTACACCAGTTTTGGGAGCCACCAGCAGCCTCTGTGCCCTGCTGCAGTCAAGAGGGGCACGAGCCTGGTGTGGAACATTCTGTCTCCTCCTGAAGGCCTGTTTTTTGGGAACTCTCTGTTTTCAGAGGTTACTGGCTTGCTCTTATCATGAAAACTGCCCCTGGCAACACTCGTCCTTCCTTTGTGAGGAAAACATCCCAGGCCTGAAGTTACATAAGTGTCACATGGGTTTAAGGCATTTTTTCCCCTCTCACTCATAAGTGTCAGCCAGAGTTTCTTATCCACAGGCTGGGAGTCCAGGAGCAGTTTGTGTCTCTTTGGCTTCCCTATCTCATCACAGGGCACTTCTCACTTCAGAAATCTCTCTTCCCTTCTCAGGCTGCTCCTCAAGGCAGGAGAAGGACAATCAACTGATGTCCGAAGGGGGGGTCAGCCCAGAAAGTGGCTTGTCAGGGGATATTTGTGAGCTGGAAAGATGCAAACTTCTGACCCCTTCACCGCACATTTCACTGGGAGGAGTTTGAACTGGCAGTTTTCCCAAGCATCATCCAAGGGGACACCAAAGAAAGTCCCTGAAAACTGCTGTAAAAACTACACAGCAAGAGCCCCTTTGCTTGGCAAATGGCTGTGCTCACAAACATGTAGATAAGCATGAAAAACTCTGGAAAACAAAGACAAAAAGCAAGAGAAAGAAAAGTAGTCCGAGGCTGCCCCCATATGTGGTATTTTAGGGGTCCCCTGTGACGGGAAGGAAATGATGAATCTGACTCCAAGTTCTTAGAAGTCTATTTTGTTATTTTATTATATGATGTATTTTATGTTATATTATATTATATTATATTATATTATATTATATTATATTATATTATATTAATTATATTATATTATATTATATTATATTATATTATATTATATTATATTATATTATATTATATTATATTATATTAATATGCCATACTAAAACTATACTAAAAAATAGAGAAAGGATGCAGACAGAAGGCTTAACAAGATACTAATGAAAAACCTGTGACTCTCTCTCTAGTCCTGGCACATCTGGCTGTGATTGGTCATTAAGTTAAAACAATTCACATGTTGGATAAACAATCTCCAACCAGATTCCAAAGCAGCAAAACACAGGAGAAGCAAAGGAGAGATAAATATTGTTTTCCCTTTTCTCTGAGGCTTCTCAACTTCCCAGGAGAAGAAATCCTGGCAAAGGGATTTTTCCAGAAAACATGACAGTGACACCCATACTCGAGCACTGAGCCAGGCCCAAGCTGGAAAAGCCCAGCACATCCTTGTCCTTTGCTCTGTTGTGGGAATGTTCCTGCCAAAATCTCCCAGAAACCACAACCTCTCAGGGTGGGAAGCTGTGGTTGGTTCCACACAAGAAGCACAAGACAATCACAAACAGGAGTTAGGCTCAAATGTCTCACAAATTGGACAAGATTGATAAGATGGGAACTGGTCATCCCATTATTTTCCTGACCAAGAATAATTCAATTTATAATGGTTGTGAGCAAGACACTTTTGGAGGGAAGCAAAGGATTTGGGTGAATGCTTCTTGTACCTCCAAAATTCTCCTTGCTGATCTGTAAAACTGTTCCCATGACTCAGCCACAAATTGCAGCCATGGTTTAATACAGGCTTCTTTTTCCTCCTGCCACATGTGCCTGATTCACCTCTTTTCACAGAATCACAGAATCATTAAGGTTGGAAAAGACCTCCAAGATCAAGGCCAATAAAATAAAATTCAGCTAAATACATGCAATGTCACAGAAACACACTTCCTGCCAAGCTAGGAAATACTTTCCAGAGCTGAGATTTTTGTTCTTGTCCCTTTCTCCTACATGCTTACACATTATGGTTGGCAGAAAAGTTCAATATCTAAAATCAGAGTACCACTGTGGACACTGTGATGTTAATGATTCAACCAATGCCCTTAATCCTTTAGAAGGGTGTAATGCATTACCTGGTTTTAATTTAAATAAATTTTGCCCTTTTTTTTCTGATCCTTTGATACTTTTCAATATCTTTACAGCCCACCACTGGGGTCTTTTGATGTGAACTGATCAGGACTGATGATACAGTCAAAGTATGACATGATGGGTTTCTTCACACCTCAGTCATCCTTATGCTGATAAGAGAAGTTCCAAATCAATTGTGTTACTGTGCATAAAACCCTGTGAAATAAAATATTTTGATACATGGGTTGTTTTGAGGTTTTATTTGGTTGTGTATTTTTTTGTTGGTTGGTTGGTTGGGTTTTTCTACAGGGTACAGGAATATATCTTGTTTAATATAAACTCAAAATGAGGGAAAAAATGTAGACCAAAAGCAACTTAGACCCTTGGGGCACCTACAAATAAGGGAGCAGCTGAGCTGAGGCTTTTAGAGCTTGGCTTATGCTAAAATGACTGTCTGTAATGTTTTTCTTTTGGTTTTTCAGTTAAAGTTTCAAGAGATTGAAATTCCCAATTAATTTCACTTCTCCAGAATGCTGTAATGGGTCATTAATACGTGCAGTTTATTAAGCAGGCGATAATAGCGTTACAACAGGAAAAGAAGGGAAAAAATCAGTGCAGTAACTCAATCAAGAGGCTTAGCCTGCAAAATGGGGCCAGGGCTTCTGGGTTTCACTGACTCCAGGTTTGACCTTGAGACAGCCCTGTCCATCTGTTAATTCATCTTCAAAATGAGAGGAATCATGGATTTGTCTTTACAAACAAGCTGTGGGTCTGCTGGTAGGTAGAACAAGCACTGGGAGATAAAAGAAACAATGGGAAGGATTCCACTGATTGATTAGTGGAAAAATATATTTGCTTTTACGAATAAACTTTTGTTGATAAATGAAATTAGACATTGAGAGATGAAAGAAACAATGGGGAAGAAAAACCCCTAAATTCCATAAGAATTAAAAATTAAAAGGGAGGGTTATACATATATATTAGAGGGATATATATATAGATATATATATATATATACAGATATATATATATATATAATGCATATATATTAGAGGGTTATATAAATATTAGAGGGAAATCTTTGGTATCAGTCATTTTGGGGAGTCTGTACCTCTCAAGTACCTCAGAAATGGGGAAAGAGAGAAGGGAAATGCGGCTGGGAAATTGGGATTAAAAGGGAGGCTGGGTCCTCCAAATATTTGAGAGATCCCAGGGGAATGCCCTATGGCCTCTCCCTTTATTCAAATAAAGCCAGAAAGGGCTTCTCTGTCTCCTTTTTGGATGCAAACCTCTGGTGTTTGTGGATTAATTTTCCTGACAAAAATGATAACCTGCATTAAGGACATGCTGCAAGCTTCCAGTCCTGCCTAGGGAGACCTCAAGGAGGGTTATACATATATATTAGAGGGCTATATAAATATTAGAGGGAAATCTTTGGGGAATCTTTGGTATCAGGTGTTTTGGGTAGTCTGAACCAATGTTTTGGGTAGTACCTCAGCCAATGGGGAAAGAGAGAAGGGAAATGCAGCCAGGAAATTGGGATAGAAAGGCCATGTCCCATGGCCTCTCCCTTTATTAGAATAAAGCCAGATGTCTGTCTCCTTTTTGGACATGAACCTCTAAAGTTTGTGGATTAATTTTCCTAACAAAAATGATAACCTGCATTACGGATGTGCTGCAAGCTTCCAGTCCTGCCTAGGGAGACCTCAAGGAGCAGGTGATGAGTGGCACCTCGGTGACCTTCACAAACTGAGTTTGCAGCACATCTGGCAGGGAAATCCTGTCACCAGAGACAGGGGAGCAATGAAACCCCACAAGCATCGCTGTCCCCTCATTTCCATTTCTTTACGTAAACTTTTCTCATCACCATTGATTGTTTTGCTGGTACGGGGGCAGCAGCCGAGCAGCCCCCGATCAATTACCTGAGCAAGCATCACGCCCCATCAGCTGCCTAATTGCATCCCTGAAAGAAATGGTGCTCAGCCCTGTAATGCTCTGCTCAAAGGTAATGCACTTGTTATGGGAAGCTGCTAATGGTGCTGCACCGTGTTTGCAAACAACACAGCTGTTAAAAACTCATTTGGGAGGAAGACACTGAGGGTAGGTATTGAGAGGAGAAGTGATGGAAAGCCTCTGTGTTTGCTGTTCTAATTGTTTAATGCGGGAAAATGGGCAGAGGTTGTCATCTCTGCCTTTGTTTTAAAGACAGAGCCTGTAATGAGAGGGCACACATGGGGAGGAAGAGGCACAGGGCCACTGGCAGGGGCTGGCACTGCCCCATCAGGGTCACCTCACAGCTTTCCCATCAGCAGCAAGTCTGGCTCCACAATTACACCTCTCCGAGGAGATAATTGCACGTTTCATGGCAGGCAGAGCAGTCCTTGATGCTGACTCCTAAATAAAAGTACATCTCAGAAGGCTTTGACACCAGAGGCTGCTAGCTCCATTTGGGTGATCTGCTGAGGGGATTGTTGTGTGCACAGGGACAGCAGAAACACTGTGTGCATACTACTTTGGGGTGATCCAGACTGCCTAAATCATGTCTTTGTACATTGGGGTGATCCAAACGTCCTAAATCATGTCTTGCTGCATTGGGATGATCCAATCCCTAAATCACGCCTTGCTACATTGAGATGATCTTGACTGCCTAAATCATGTCTTGCTATATTGGGATGATCCAGACTGTTGGAGAAGACAAAACAGGAAAGCTTTATAAATATGATTGTCTGGCAAAAGATTTTGAGAATATGGAAACTATAAGCGAGATTGAAATGAAAGCAAGCTTTGAGATACCTCAGTTACTGAACAACTGGAAAACAATGGTGTGGCTGGCTGAATGTAATTCCCTTTTGATGAAACAACACCCTCTGCTTGCAGACAGGCCCAAGGGTCAAAGCAGACCCTGCCAGCTTGGCAGAAGGGGCCCAAAGAGGAGTTTTTAGGGTTTAAAATGTAACACAGTATGGTAATGTGATGATTCTTATAGTCTGTATGTAAATGCTATAGGATTTGTATCTTGTACTAGACTGGTTAGTGAAAATCAGAATATTCAAGACAGAAGATTAATTGTATTGTAACGGGAACCTCATGCTCTTACCCTTCTACTCTTTGCCTCTCACCCTCTCTCCCCCTCTCTTCTCTCAGGCCTGCTCTGAGCTGTGGCTGGCAGCTCCCAGCAGGGCCCTGCACCCAGGCCCTTTGCAATAAACTCCAAGTTCCATGACCCGAAAAGATTTATTGTATCACAATGGGAACCTCACTCTCTCATCCTCTTTACCACTCTCTTTACCTCTGTCCCTCTCTCAGGCCTGCTCCGTGGCTGGCAGCTCCCAGCAGGGCCCTGCGCCCAGGCCCTTTGCAATAAACCCCAAGTTCCAAGCCCTGACTGCAGAGATCTCTCATTTCCATCTGTCCTGACTGTCCTACCCCCATTGCTCGTACACCAGACTGCCTAAATTCCTTGTGCCTTCAGCAAGAGGAGATCTCTGAAGGTTGAAGCCAGGAAGCTGAAGCTGAACCAGCAGAGTAGGAGGCGCCAGGCAGAGACAGGTACCTGAATTCCTGCCTTTCCGGGAGCTTGGGTCTCCCATCAGATATCTTCAACTTTGAACTCTCTTGTGAAATCAAACAGGAACTCCTGCTCTCCAAAACACACCAGTGAGGTGCCAGGCCCAGCCTGGGCAGGATGTGCTGGCTCTGTGTATCCTGAGGGGTTGTCAGATGGGAGGTTGAGTTTCTAAGCAGCAAGGACAAGGTCAAACCTGCAGCTCCTCAATTCCCTCCTCCCACGGGTTGTGGCTGTGCTAAGACTCAAGCTTTCTCCACGTGCAGCTCTGGAGCTGGAATAGCCAAGACAGATCTCTGCCAGGCCAGAGTGATGGAAAATTAGACCATCACCCCATGGAGCAGGCCACACACAGGAGGACAGAGCTGAACCTTGGCCTCTCTTCTCATTGAAAAACTCATTGACTGAGTTTTTCAGTCAGTCTGTCACCTCCAAAGGGAATAAGCCAAGCTTAAAGCAGGGATCAGCACCCTCAGAGAAGACTCAGCAGCACCCAAGGATCACTTGAGCCAGTGTCACACCTCACTTCATACTTAGAATGGCTTTCCCTGAAGCCTAGCTTTGATTTTCTTTGATGACAAAACACCAAATTTATCCCTGCTCTTCCTACATAGACATTCCCCACCATCCCAGATTAGAAATTCCTGGCACACTCTGTCTGCTCATTTCCACTTTCTGCTCACCATTTTCCTTAGTCACACCTCTGTAACATTTAATAAGTCCTCACTGGATGTGACAGCAGTCATATGCCAGAAGCACAGACATGGCATTAGTCATATTTCCTCTGGGCTGGAGTAATGCAATCATGGCTGGGTAATTAAAACTTCCCCATACTAAAGTTTGGCTTCATGCTTTTCCTTTTGCACATTCAAAATCTGGTCATTTTTCCCTGCTGATCAGCTCTGTCTGAAGGGGGCAACACCTTGTGAAGGCAGTGCCAGAACACCAAGGAACTGGGGAAGAGCAAGTGAAATACAAACAAAAGAAACCAAACAGACAAACAAGCAAACAAAAAAAACCAACAACAAAAAAACAACCCAAAAAACAAAAAGGGAAAAATA
Organism: Ammospiza caudacuta; assembly: GCF_027887145.1. NCBI lineage: Eukaryota > Metazoa > Chordata > Aves > Passeriformes > Passerellidae > Ammospiza > Ammospiza caudacuta. The sequence continues at coordinate 6,163,227 of NC_080593.1, forward strand.
CACGAAAACAGTAAAATAGATGGAAAAATGAGTGAGGGAACTATCTGCAAGCCACAAACACGTTGGGCCATTTTCCAGTACCTGTGAAAAGTCACCCCAAAAGTTAAGTGGCAACACAGGTCTACCTCCAGAGAGAAAAATTCCCTTTTTATGAAGAGTCCCCTTGGAAGAAATTGAGAATACTTGTGTGAATAAGGGTTTGAAGGATCAAACCTTTAAAACCTTTAAGCTGTTTGGGTAGGAATCTCATCTTCTTATGCATACACAGGTGCAGGAAATAAACATATAATTCCTGTTTAATTATATGTCATAGCCATGACCATGTTGGATGTGTTCTGTGCTCCATTAAAAAGAGTGGATGTACTCAACAGCTACTGGAACTGAAAATCTCACCCTGTTTTTGCAGATACAATGTCAGAATCAGAGGGACCCCATGTTTAGGATGAACTCCTCAAGCAGGCCTGTCCTTTTGTGGCTTTAAGGCATGGTCAGGTATGCCTGTACTAGTAAATTAAATAATGTGAATACAGAATGGCTTGCATTAATTGCTGTGTCTCTTCCTTCTGGCTGCTTTTATCCAGATTTCTCAGGAAGAAAAACCCCCAGCCCTTGTCACCACCCCACCTATGCCCAGGTTTCCCACACAAGAGTGGCAGATGGCATGGGCCAAGCTTGTCATAGAAACTGTGCTTCCACTTTGCATGGTCCCAGCATGCTCCCTGCTGCCTTGGAGTTCCCAAAATCAGGTTCTCCAGCTCAGGCAGCCCCACTGTCTGGGCACAACCCCTCCAGGGATGCTGGGCACCCTTGGGTGTCACCATGGGGGGATTTCATGTGCACCAGGTGAACTCTGGCATTTTTTGTCCTGTCTCCACCAAGATGTGGTGGACTTTTGCTGCCAGCTGCCCACAGGTGGCCTCAGGAGGGGCTGGGCAGCTGCTCCTGCTGTGTCCCAGCAGACTCGTGCTGGCAAGCCCTGCCAGGGTGAAAGCAGATCCTTTTGGAGTCTAAGCACACTGAAATCACATCTCCCCTGTCCCTCAGCTTAGAAACAATACCACACTTCCTTTTGTAAGCCCACTCCTTCTTTCCAGCTCCCAGGGGTCTCTGAAAGGGCATGAAAGCTGCAGTAACAGTCTTTACCATTAGGTCTCTTTTCTCCTTGTGCTATGTGTTGGACACTGCTCAATAAAACATTTACCTGAAGGGCACACAAACACCCCCTCAGATGCACACACATCTATCCTGTGGGTACAAGATCACTCTAATTGCAGCAGGAAATGTGACATTTCAAACTGGATGGATGAAGGCACAAACCATCCCTGGTGAGGAATGGTCCTGAGGGGATCAGGAGAGCGAGTGGGCAACGGAGCTGCTCCTTTACAGCTCAGTGCCAACGTGCTGTGGAGCATATTTTCTTAATTTAATTAACAGGCCTTCCCTCCCTCACACTACCCACTGCTCAGGAAACAAATCCAGAGTGGGGAGAGCCTGTGCTGCAGCAAAGGTGGGAAGCTCTCGGGTTGCTGGTGATAATCGCTGCCCCGAGATGGGCAGGGTGTCTTTGCTTCGGCCCGCGCAACTGAAGAACGAGTCTGGACCCTTCACTTTTCGGTCTTGAGGTTGTTTATTAATTCTTATCTATAAAATTTTCTCTCTGCCCAGCTGAGGTCTGCTCAGCAGGGCAGCCACAGGCACTCTGACTGCCCCTGAGGCGGTGTTGTCCTTTTATACTACAAATTACATATAACATATTTACACTTAATTCCCAATGCCTATCACCTATGTTAGACAGTGCTCTTCTACTCTAAACCAATCCCAAAGTGCCAACATCACTGCAGAAAATGGAGAACAAGAAGAAGAAGGAGAAAGGCTGGACATGCCCAAGTTCCTCCATCTTGTCCCCATAACCCCCATACCAAAATCCTAAAATCTACATTTTCACCCTGTGATCATTTTGTTATTACACTATTCAAACCTGTGTGACTTTCAGGTCCTCATACAAAGTTGGCAACTCGCTGCAAGGGTCAAAATCAAATCGCCAGGTGTTCTGGGCAGGATGCCAGGGTCTCTGAGCCCTCCAGTGGGGTCCTGGCAACTCTGGACACCCAGAGGGATGCACTGAGTTCCAACAGGAAGCTGGTTCTGGTTGTGAGAAAGTTCCTCCACTTGTTTGTGCCATGTGCAATTATCTCCTGATTCCAGGCTGTTAAAGAGGCAGGTGGTTCATTGCCACTGACAGAGTTGCAGTTTCCATTTAATTCTTTTTTATCTCAAAAGGGAGGAAATCTGTTTCACATTTATTAGAATACAAACATACATCTTCAATACACCACACATAAAGCTGCTTTACTGCCTCTTGCTGTCCACTCCCCCAGGCTGTCACAGCTCCTGCAGGAAAGCCAAAAAATTATGGTGGATTCAGACCTTCACCTCAGTGTCAACCCACATAAAGGCAGTGGAATAAACTCTAGTTGAAAGGTATTTCAAATGACACATTGACACATGAGCACACAGATAATATATTATCCATCTCTAATTAAAAAAAAAAATCTCATCTCCCCTTTCCTCACAACCAATACTCCCTCTCAGGCACACATTTGCTGCATGGGTTATTTTTTCTGTTTTTCTTCCTTTTCCTGCCTCCTTTCACAGCCTCTGCCATGGGGTGGGAGGTGCTGGGAGCAAGGCTCAGCCCAGGGTGCCCAGTGCCTGGAGACCCAGCACAGGCTTAACACTGGTGAGGTGGGCACAAGGTCCATGAGAGCCCACCAGGAAGGGCTGATTGCTGCACGCTTAACTCAGACTCCTCAAGGCTTGAACATGCCAAAATTGGGACAGTATTGCCATTTGACATGATCAAAGACACCTTCCTGCAGACAAGATGAGTTTTAGAAAGATGTTCAGGCTGGTACACCTCCTGACCCTCCTTTGGACAGTGCAAGAAAGGTGAGATTCATCTTGGAGTCACAAATTTCATCCTTCCCTGCCAAGGCCTTGGCTCAGCTCATAAAGGAGAGGAGGACTCCCCTTGGGGAGGCTCTCCCCATGCAGGAGAAGCATCAGCAGTGTTTGCAATGAGCAAGCTGGGCAGGATCAGGCACCAGGGACAGATGGACCTCCAGGCATCATTGGGGTGCTCACATGGAAAATAGGAGACACCATTTCTTGCACTGAGGAAAAACTGAGCATTTCCTTCAGGGGCAGCTCAGTGTGAAGTGGGTGTTTAACACCCAGAGCTGGGAAATGTTTCATGGCTGGCACTGGTGGGCACCTTGTCCTGGGGCTCTCCTTGTCCCAGTGGTAGCCATGGCCATCAGGGTGGAGGGGACAGTGTCAGAAGGGACAGGCACTGTGCTCCTCCCATCACCTCCCATTTGGTGACACTTTGGTGACAGCTGGCAGTTTGGTGACAAGATAGGGGGCATCCCATGCAGGGACACAGAGGTGAGTACTGGGATATGGTGCCTTCTTGGGGGTCACATTCGCATTTTCTGGAAAAATCCCTTCACCCAGGATTTTTCTCCTGGGAAGCTGAGAAGCCTCGGAGAAAAAGGAAAACAATTCTTATCTCATTTGCTTCTCCTGTGTTGTGCTCACATGTAGAATGTAGAATTTAGAAATTGTTTACCCACAGATGATTGTTCCATTGGATTCTGCTGTGAGTTGTTTTCACCCAATGCCCAATAAGTGCCAAGCTGTGTCAGGACTTGAGAGAGTCACAAGTTTTCATTATATTTTAGCCTCCTGTAAGTATCCTTTCTGTATTCTTTAGTATAGTATAGTGTTCTTTAATATAATATAGTATCATAAAATAATAAATTAGCCTTCTGAGAACATGGAGTCAGATTCATCATTCCTGCCTTCCTGCCACGGGGATCCCAGCAAATACAATACTTGGGCTACCTAAAAACAGAGGCCAGACAAAATTAAGAGAATAAAAAGTAGTTATATTTATTGAAGGGCCTTCAGGTACATTTTGAAGCCCCCCACCAGGGGCTACACCCATAATGGATGACGAGTCATGGGTTTTCATATTTTTATAGGTTTGGTCCATTTGCATATTGGAGGTTGATCTTCCAATTATAGCTTCAGGTAATAAAGTCATTTACCCAAATTTTGCTCCCCTCTAATTCACTTTTTTTACATCTCTTGGGGCCTGAGATAGTGAGGTGTCCTTGATTCCCAGGCCTGGAGAGGAACTGTTGTGTCTGACCAAAATGGGAAAGCAGCAGCTCACACTGGATATGGAGATAGAATTATACATTAAAAAAATTACTTTAAAGGACTTAAAAAGGACTACAAACAAATGAAAATATAAAAGCTATAATCCTAAGGCATCAGATATTTGTCCCAGGACACTGACCATGGCACAGACAAACCTGACTCAGTGGGAAGAGGGATCTGGGTGTGAGTGGCATCATATCCTGGAGCAGGTACCAGGCTTTGGGCTCAAGGGATGTCCCTTGGCAGGCTGCCACCACTGCCAGGTGCTTCCCAGCCCCTCCCCATCTTTGCCTCCCTGGCATCTTGCTTTTCTTGATAATTGTCATTTCAGTATTACAGTACAGCTGTACTTGAGGTAAAAATTTGTTGTCTTGGCAGAAAGGAAAAAAAAAAAAGTAATTTACTGTGAAGCACTGGCTGAAAATCATTTTCTGAACCAGTGCACAATTTTAATCAGACGACCATACTGTATCCAATCAAGGGAGGATTTGTGAGGGGGGCAGAAGGGTGTTTCTCTGTGGCCTTCCCCAGAGGACAGTAAATCCAAGCTCTGCTCAGGAAGACGAGACATCTCAGGCTTCACAGCCTGCCCAAACCTAATTTGCACTAGAATTACATGGCCATTACTAATGTATACAGTGACTCAAATTGATTACCTTGCTATTAGTAAGAGCAACACTGTTGGCTTTGGTGATGGCAGCTTCCGACAGAGGGGGAGGACAAAGGGGTGAGAGAAAAGTGAAATTGTGCTTTGAACCTGGGGATGGGGGGATGAGGGGGGGAGGAGGACCATGGGGGTGAGGAAGGTCATGCTCCAGGGACAGTTCAGCATGAAAAAGAGCATGGAAATGCCTGGAGTTCACATCTTCTGTGCTCATCACATGTTGCATTAAAAAAATATCACCTGGTTTAATCCTCAAGTCCCTGAAATCTCAGCACATGTAACAGGAGTGTCCCTAACTCAGGACTCCTAAAAACATGGGAAATCCCAGATCTCCCAGGCTTCTCCCGTTCATGTGTGCAGCACTGGGGGTGCTGCTGTGAGGGAGACCCCAAAAATGCCCTTGCACAGCCTCACCCACCTCCTCCCATCACTTACAGCCTCCGTAGGGCACAGACTCACCCCTTGCAGCACCCACAGTACTGCATCCTCCCTTGTTGGCCCAGTGGTATCCAAACACTCTGAACAGTTTAGGGACAGTAGATGCACTTTAGCAGGAGAGTTCCCATCCCTCTTTTTCCTACATCCCCACTAAGGATGTGTCCCCCAGAAACTGGAAACGTAGAGTTCAAATCCCCAGTGCAAATCAGGCACAAGGGTGGTTGAATATTGGCCTCCAGCCTGGACACCAAACACCTGGCAAGGGCTCAGGACAAGTCCAGAAAAAGTGAAAATGTTGCTCTGCTCCCAGTGGGAATTACCCTAATGGCAGTAACAGCAATTTCTCTCCTGAAATCTCCCACACGCCACAGCACAGATCTCACATAACAAAAACACAACCCTGGAGCCAAAACTCCTCTCCCACACAGCCACACACAGATCCCAGCTCCACACAAACACACATTTTACATTCCCACCCACAGGAATGTCCCCACACTTTAAAACACCTGAAGATTAGAGCAGAGACAAGAGAGGATGGGGAAATTTCCATGCAGGTTTTTGCTGCTCCTGTGCAGCTTTTTCCCTTTAAACTTGCTTGACATTCCTGGGTGCCTGTGACACAGGACAAGCAGTAAGGTGTTGTCTCCTGGGATAACACACACCAAACAATCTCTGCATTTGCTCTTTAACCCTGGCAGAATTTGCAGGGCTCCAAAAATCCCTACAAGCAGTGGGGAAAGGCAGCCCTGTCACCAGCATGCCCCCACCACTGAGGTCCTGAACTCTCAGTGAGCACTGCTGGATTCTGTGATTAGATTTCCCTCAGCTGGAAAGTCAGTCTGATGTATTAATAATACAAAAATACGAGGGTAGTATTGTATTTGTGGGGCCCCTCGTGGCAGGAAGGAATGATGGATCTGACTCCATGTTCTCAGAAGGTGAATTTATTATTTTAAGATACTATATTATATTAAAGAATATTATACTAAATTATACTAAAAGGATACAGAAAGGATATTTACAGAAGGCTAAAAAGATAATAATGAAAACTCCTCACTCTTTCCAGAGTTCTGACACAGCTTGGCCCTGATTGGCCATTGAATCAAAACAACTCACACCATGTAGGGAGATAGAATATAAGTAAATAAAGGTAGTATAGAAAGTAATCTTACCCTCTGAAGAGTTGCAACTGGGTTAATTATTAAAGATTAGGGGCAGACATGACTTTAACAGGCCACAACTCTAACCAATGAGAAGAGTGTTACAAAAGAATGGATTGGTTGGTTGAGGGAAACTGGAGTCAGCTGGCTGCTGTGAGAAGAAGGAAGAGTCAGTGCTTAGAGGAGATGCCTACAAGAAACATCAAGGAGGTACAAAACTCTTGCACTAAGGAAACAACAATATGAAACCTTTGCAATATAATTACAACAACACTAGAAACCAATAAAAGAATCACCTGCTGGATAAACAATCTCCAACCACATTCCACTTCAAAGCACAGGAGAAGCAAATCAGGTAATTATTGTTTTCCTTTTTCTCTGAGGCTTCTCGGCTTCCCAGGAGAACAATCCTGGGCAAAGGGATTTTTCCAGAAAATGTGAATGCCACAGGGTAGCAGTAGCAGTAGCAATACAGATGTCTTCAAGGTGCAGATAAACCTTTCTCTGGAGCTCCAGCTCGTCAGAGCTGGAGGTGAGCTGATGCCTGGTGTCAGGTTGATGCTCTGCAGTCCTGCAGTTCCCACTGAAGCAGCTCAGGTTCAGTCCAAGGGACCTGCTGAGGGACACAGTTTGGCCTCCTCCCCTCTAGCAATGCCATCAGTTAGGTCAGCTCTCTCACCACTTTCAAACCTCCCAGTTTTGGCTTACCTTGCGCCTTACAATACCCTGTAACCAAATCCAAGCTTAAGCCAGGTTTTACAGACAGGTTTTACAGCCAGGCTGCCTAGTCCTGTGTCACACTGTGGCTCCCCAGGAAGTGGCCATAGACACCAGAACAAAGAGTCATGTGGACAGGCATGCTATTTTTCCTAATATAGGGAAGAAAAAGGAGGCTGGCAGGGAGATGGGATGGCCTTTCTCCATGTGGATGTATCTAAGATGGGACAGGACTGAGGGCTGTGAACACCAGCAGCTCACCATGTGATTCCTTCCCCTGCCCTATCAGAGAGCTTCTAGGGAAAACTTACATGGCTTTTATTTGTTGTCTCAGGAAATATTTATTCTTGACACAAGCCAAATTTACTTCTGTGATCTGTTTCTTAGGCAGAGTTGGAAGCATTTCCTTCCAGACCTGTTTCCTGCCTCTCTCCCCACCCACTGATGGAGACACTGGGATGGCAGCCATGGTACTCGTCAAACCAACATTATCAGCCCTGTGTTCATCTCTTGGGAGTGAGTATTTTGGGAATACCACATTGCCACAGCTGTTCATTTTTCACACAGCAGGTGGGGAACCTGCCCTGTTTGAATGGCGCAATGGGAAAGGCCAGTTGCTCCATTGTGATTTACAACATGGCCAAGTGGGGGGTGTTCAGCACCAAAATCCATCCCAGAGCATCCACACACACACTCTTCAGTTATTTTAAGCAAACACTCAAAACTCTGGTTCAGTCTTTTCCTCCAAAAGCCATTAATTGCATGGGCAGATGGTTATTAGGAAGTGTGTGAGATCTGGCTGTGCCACTGCTGTGTGGGTGGAGCTGATTAGATGGACCTGTATCAAAAAATAACCAAAAAAAAAAAAAGAAACATTGAAACATTTCCTACATTTCCTTCGCTGCATGGCGAGAAAAGCTTTTCCCAAGTGACTGCAGAAGACAATTCAAAAATAACAGCAAAATTGTTCCTCACCTCTCCGCTGAGCTGAGTTATATGCGATTCCTTCCCAGCCTTGCTGTTGGGAAATAAATACATGGGCACCAGGATGGGCACAGGAGGTTTCCTTCACCAGGTTGGCAAAGGTTAAATATATAAAGAGACCCAGGTGATGCCAGAGGTGTCACTGTTCTGCAAACTGCCCCAAAAATCCCCTCCACCTGTTCCTCTGCTGTCCTCTGCTTTACCCACCTGGCTGGCCCAGCCTGGGGAAGCATCTTTAGAGCAGCTTCACCATGGAGACCTCCCACCAAAACCAGACAAAGCAAGGTTGCTCTACTTTAAAATGCACATTGTACCCACCAGCACAGGTGACAAAGGCACCTGGCAGGCAGGAGATTTTCAAATCCTCTGGGGCTGACAGGGCTGTGTCTCCAGTGAGAGCCCCAGGGACAGTGTCACTACAGGACACAAAACAACATGAGTGCACACACTGCTGTTCTCAAAGTGAAAAAAGGGAAGTTTATTTTCTGACTCCAACATTTATAGTTTTTTAAAAGTGACAGTGGATTGGATGGTGAAAGTGCCACCTCTCCAATGACACTGGACAAACCAACAGTCCATCAAATTTTTCTTCTTCTATAAAAGAATGCAAAACAATAAGTTATTTACAGAAAGTGTGTGAGAAAGTTCATTACAGAAATGTAAACATCAGAAAGCTTAGAAAATCTTAAAAAATCAAAGCAACAGGACAGCATGGCTCTAGCTGCCCAGGAATTGTACAAACTGGGAGTTTCCACCAGAAATGTCAGGGGCTTCCAGTCCATGAACCAAATAAAACAAGGCTGTAAAAGCACATCTGCTGGACACCTCAATAAACCAGGGAATGTACTGTAAGAAGTATGGAATCATAGAATTGTTGAGGAAAGAGATCCTCAGATTTCTGGTTATCTTGTTGTATCTTTTGCCCTTCCAAATGTTCTCAATTAACTGTGGAGTCTGGCATGGAGCAGAAAAAATGCGCTTTCTTTACAGTAGGAAATACAAGATGAGTAATAGCAAAGGGGTGAGGCTTTACACCAATATACATGAGGCTTTGCATCCAATATTCATCACCAAGCAAGGAACTATTTCTCCATAGTTTAGTGCAGCACTAGACACAATTAGCAAAAATCCATCTTTAAAACTACAGGACAAATTAAAAATTGCTCTAAATAAACTAACCACACAAAAAGAAAAATGAGAACTTTTAATTCCACCTCCCTCTCTCCCCACCCAATTGTCTTTATAGATGTAAATCAACAGCACTGCAAGACATCAGTGCAGGGTTAAATCCTCAGTTAAATCCTCACCTAGAATGAAATTCATGAAGAAGCATTTCTGGTTATCTTGTTATCTTGTTATCTTGTATCTTCTGCCCTCCCATTGTTGCCTGGTGTATCTAATATACATCACCTTATCAAGCAAGAAACTGTTTCTCTATAGTTTAGTGCAGCACTCGACACAATTAGCAAAGATCCATCTTTAAAACTACAGGAAAAATTGAAAATTTGATTGCTCTGAAATAAACCAACCACACAAAAATTAAAAAAGAACTTTTAATTCCACTCTCCCCGCCACCCAATTGTGTTTGTAGAAGTAAATCAACAGTACTGCAAGACATCAGTGCAGGGTTAAATCCTCAGTTAAATCCTGAATGAAATTCATGAAGAAGATGAAGATAAAATTGTCTTTGTAGCAGATAGACAACTTGGGTGGTCAAAGTGAATGCACTTCCAGGCATTACTGTCAAAACCCTTATCTAGGAAAAATCATTAGCTTCATACTGCACTTGATATAATGCTTCAATATAATGCCTGAAACAGCTCATTTTAAACGGGTATTTCAGTATCACAAAGAGAAATACAGTTATTATGGGCCAGAGACACTCGTGCCGTGTCCCCCATCATTTTTGTCTGCCGGGGCTGACACTGTGGAAGGAGTCTGCCCTCAAAAGGCCAAACACTAAAGTGCACAGAGCACAGCCCCAAGTCCATGAGCTCAGCAGCAGCTCACCCTGGCCAGCTCATTCCCTTCCCATCTGCCTCTTGTCTCTCACAACTTTCCCCCTGATTCCAGCCCAGCAGAAACAATCAAGAGCCAGGAGAATACCAGAAAATCACTGTATCGGTCTGTGGACAGGCTAGCTGTCAACTTTCCCCTGTGATTTGGTTATTTATCTTCTAAAACAAACACAGAAGAACAGTGGAAGTACAAAAAACCAAATTTCTCCATTTCCAGGACTCCTGCTGTTTAGCTGCAGCACAGAGGTCTTCACACACTGTCACTCCAGATGCAGGTGATTAATTGTGCCACAGGAATGACAGATGGACACAGACACCAGCACAGTTCTCATGGACCTTGAATCAATTACTCACACAAGTGTGTAAAGCCTCACCCCTTTGCTGTTACTCATCTTGTATTTCCTACTGTAAAGAAAGCACATTTTTCTGCTCCATGCCAGAGTCCACAGTTAATTGAGATGAGGAAAGCAGCAGGAGGGGAGCAGGTGAACGTTCTCTTTGGCACAGAGCAGCTCTGGAAGAGGTTTCATGGCTCGCCACCTGCTGCTGCCCTCTGAGGGGAGCTGAGGAACACCAACCATGCTCAAACAGGGCTGAAAACGATCCCAGGCCATGCTGTAAGCCACAAGGCATGGAAATTATGGTAATTGGGGCTCCCAGGAATGCAAGGGGGCATGTAAGGCCTGAAGATGTTCTCTTAGGGAGCAGCTGTCTGCATAGCAGGGCTCCACAGGAATGCACTCAGTGCTTCTGCTGCTGTCACCGTGGTGAGCTGTCAGCAGCAAGGGATGGTACCTGGAGTTCCTCAGGCACATCTGGAGCTCCTCACACACATCTGGAGCTCCTCACATACACCTGGAGTGACTCACACACACCTGGAGCTCCTCATGCACACCTGGAGCTCCTGACACACACCTGGAGCTCCTGACACACACCTGGAGCTCCTCATGCACACCTGGAGCTCCTCACACACACCTGGAGCTCCTCGTGCACACCTGGAGCTCCTCATGCAGCTGAAGCTCTTCAGACACACCTGGAGCTCCTCATACACATCTGGAGTTCCTCGTGCACATCTGGAGCTCCTCACACACACCTGGAGCTCCTCACACACACACGAGCAGCTGAAACACACCTGGAGCTTCTCACACGCACCTGAGCTCCTCACATACGCCTGGAGCTCCTCACACATCTGGAGCTTCTCAAGCACACCTGGAGCTCCTCATGCATACTTGGACCTCCTCATACACACCTTGATCTCCTAACACACATCTGGATCTCCTGACACACACCTGGAGCTCCTGACACACACCTGGAGCTCCTCGTGCACACCTGGAGCTCCTCACACACACCTGGAGCTCCTGACACACACCTGAGCACCTCACACACACCTGGAGCTCCTCACACACACCTGAGCTCCTCACACACACCTGGAGCTCCTGACACACACCTGAGCTCCTCACACACACCTGAGCACCTCACACACACCTAAGCACCTCACACACACCTGGAGCTCCTGACACACACCTGGAGCTCCTCACACACACCTGAGCACCTCACACACACCTGGAGCTCCTCACGCACACCTGGAGCTCCTCACACACACCTGAGCTCCTCACACACACCTGGAGCTCCTCACACACACCTGAGCACCTCACACACACCTGGAGCTCCTCACGCACACCTGGAGCTCCTCACACACACCTGAGCTCCTCACACACACCTGGAGCTCCTCACGCACACCTGGAGCTCCTCACACACACCTGAGCACCTCACACACACCTGAGCACCTCACACACACCTGAGCTCCTCACACACACCTGAGCTCCTCACACACACCTGAGCACCTCACACACACCTGAGCACCTCACGCACACCTGGAGCTCCTCACACACACCTGGAGCTCCTGACACACACCTGGAGCTCCTCGTGCACACCTGGCACTGTCCCAAGGCAGGTTTTGCTATGGATGGACCCAAATCTGTAGCACTGAGTTGTGTTTCAGCCATCCATGGGTGTGTGAGCACCACAGGGGAGATCTGTGACCTCTCAGCTGAAGGTGAGGAGGAAGGTGGAAAGCTGAATAAAAAAACATAAATAATTCAAATAATGTGGAAAAAGAGAATGCAAAGGGCAGTGAAGAGGAACTGTTTCAAAGGGTGACACCATGGCAGTGCCCAAAGGCAGCCTGGACTCCAGTGAAGCACTCACTGGACCACCAAGAGGCACATGAACAATTTGGCATTTTGTTACTCCAGGCAACCCCAGCCTTCCAACACCTCCCACATCTGCAAAGGGAAATGTGGCTCCTTGTTTTGCAATTTACTGCTTTTGTTACATCTGATAGGATTTACAACCACAATTCTGGGCTAAAATTGAAATGAGCAAACATTTTGTCAGGATTTCACACAACTTCTCTCCAATTCATGTGAGCAGCAGGCTTTTACGATGTCCTTAGCTAGTGACATTTCTGTGGATTTAATGTCTGGATTTTGAGTACATGCTCTTGGCAAACACAAAAGTGTCATGGGAACCATGGCTTGCTTTATGAAGTGATCTGCTTTGGGATACTGCAACTGAGCAGAGAAGAAGGAAACCACAGAGTTCTGAGAACCTGCAGTTGATGATTCCCAGCATCCAAATAATGCTCCTGACTCATCCTTTATGGAAACAGCCCCATTCAGCCAGGCACTACATGACCCTTCTTTCATGTGAAAACTATTGAAGGTGTCTTTATCCAAATGTCTATCAACTCACACCATCAAAAAAATTCTAAATATTTCCAGATTTTACTCTTTCTTTCCAGATGTAAGATGTTGGAATCACAGTAAGTTGCACAAATAAAGTACAAAACTAATGAAAAAAAAAATCATTTAATCTTCCAAGTAGATGCAAATCTGATAAACATCAGTTCCCATTGAAAAAGAACTGGAAATGCATTTTCAGTCAATATACAAGTTTTGTTGCACAGTTTATAGTCCAAAGGCAGATATTAAGAAAAAAGCCAGTGACTACAACAACCAAAAAGAAAGTAATGCTCACCTCTGAGATCAAACAATATGCAAGAAAACATGTTTATCCAAACTTAGTGGTGAAAATTTAATATTAAACTTACATTCATTTGTGAAAACCCAAACTACACTGGTAGGCACTTGATTAAACTTTAGTTCTATTGGGGTTTTCTTACAAAAAATTGCAGAATTATACATGATGAACTAAATTTGATGCAAATTATAACAATTGTGAGCTCCTGACACGCTGAAGTATCCAGACCACACAAGATCAGGAGAGGTTTCAGTTAATACAACTAAGGGAAGACCAGATTATGTCTTACATGTCTCTGATAAGAGTGTTAAACTAAATATTTTTAAATTAATTTTCAAAATATTCCAGAAAGTACAATTGCTTCTACGGCACTGCAGTAGAGAGATTTGTGGGTGGAATTCCATTTAAACACATTCCAGCTGTACTCCCAAGGTGTCTACTGTCTATTTCTGTGATATTCCTAGAAGAGATTCCACACAAATCCTAAGCCTGACGTGCCAGGTGGAAAATAGCACAAAGCCTTTCCTGGAGGTCCAGTGATCCACTCAGGCCAGAAAAGGCTCATTTACACTTCCAATGTCTAAGCAGTGCAGAAAACCATGTGTTTGCACTGTGTTACACAAGAATGAGCATTATTCCAAGCCTATCAGCTTCCAAATATTTCTTTATTGTTCTCACAACTCAAAAAAGGATGATTCAAGGAGCCCTCGTCTTTGTGTCTGCCTTCAGTTCCCCTTTCCAAAAACCCAAACAACTTCCTGAATACTCAGCCAGCTCTCCCCTCTCTAGCTGCTACTGGTTTTTCCTGCAGCAGTTCTTCCTCCTTCTTCTTGTAAAGCTTCAGGAGATACTCATCAGGCTCAATTCCTGCCTCCTGCAGCTCTGCCATGGCTTTCTCCAGCCGGCGCAGCGTGCGGGCGCTCTGCACTTTGCGGGCAGTGATGTACAGAGTGAACTCCTTGAAGCCCATCAGTTTGCAGGTATCCACCTCACAGATGTTTTTAACATCTTTGGTCTTGTCCACCTGGGGGAAGAAAACTAAACCTGACATTTTTTCCAGGTCTTCAATGCTGACTTGGAAGTCGGTGAGCTGGTGGCTGAAGCCGATGGGATCGTTTGGCACCACGAAAGCGCCCAGCACCAGGGGCTCTGAGGATGTTCTGCTCCTCCTGGCCAGGATCACCTTGTACAGGTGGGATGGGACAGCCACATCATCCTTTCCAATCACCTGCCAAAAGGAAAGGACTGTTAGAGATAAAAAATCACAGCGTTGTTTTGCTTGGAAAACATCTTTAAAATTATCAAGTGCAATCATGAATCCAGCATTGCCAAGATCATCACTAAACCCTGTCCCTAAGCACCACATCTTCATGTTCCCTCTCTCTGGAGCTCCTCTCCTTTGTGTAACTACAGTAACTTATATTATAACACACAATAGAAGTTCCTGACTTGACAGTTCCAAACCATGGAGGTTTTAATATACATTTCAAACCAACTCACTTATTTTTTTCTCTCTCTATTACCCACATCCAGGTAGCATTTAAAAGCTACTTTACCTAAGTATGCATTTTTTTGAGGGGATCCAGATATAAAGTACATTCAGTGACTCAGTATCCTCTTGGAAGAGAAGCCTATCCAAAGAAAATGCCCCATTTCTTCCATAAATTCCCTACTTCAGTGCTTGTACATGTTGGGTTTTCTCCTGCGTCACTCAGACCAGGATCCAGGGATTTAAGGGCAGCCCCAAGAGTGGAGGATTAAGACTGTTACAGTGTCACACTTTAAAGTGTATAAATCTCACCCCACCCTGTGCCAGGGATAACTCTAAGAGAATACACCTATTGATGGCAAATGTAATCTCTCCAGGACTCAAAAACGTAGACTCATGCATGCACTGAATTAAGGTTTTTTGTTTCTTTCCTATTGCTGAACTGAATCTGTCATCTTAAGAGAGTGTAACAGGTTCACACATGGAAAAATCTGAGTTTTGCATAACTCTTCTGTAAGTATCCTTCTCAAATCCATGCCTTTATTCTAATTGCAAAGGAAAAGATGCAGATCCCTTACAAAAACTACAAAGGCATTTTATTCTGAATATAAAATCCAGCAATTTGGTGCTGTTTCTAGGATTTGCAATACCTGCAAAAGCAAACACTGATTGTTTTGATTTTTTTTGATAGTTTTTATTAGATACATTTAAAATATTATTTCAGGGAAAGCAGGTATTTATCACATTAATTGAAAGTGTCAACAGTTCAGACATGCCTTGTCCACTCATGTATTGAGTATAACTCAATCACATAATAAACACTTCCTATGCACACTTTTCTTCTGATTATTCAGCCCTCTGCAAATGGAAATACATTTTTAAAATTAAATTTTGCCTGTGGCTATTGAACCAAGATTCATGTTGGTCTATTCCAATATTAATTAAATTTGAGTTACAAATTCTTTCAGTGATTTGTGTCCTCTACCTCTGTTGAAAGTTTTTTAAATTACTGGTCATAAAGTCTTACTGATTAGACCAAAACCAGAGAAAGTACCTTCAGGAGAAAGGGAAAACTGATGATTTTTTTTTCATGTTTTGTGCAATAATGTAGTAGAAATTACTCCTGTTTCTGGGAAACATGTGCTCTGAGATTTCTTTGTGTGTTCTAAAATACCTCCCTCCCTTGCCCTAAATTAGGCTATTTAATAGTTTTGCTGTAGTTTAAACTTTTTTGATTATTTGGTTTTTTGAGGGGGTGGGATTTTGTGTGAGTTTGTTCTTCTTGTGGGGTGTTTTGGTTTGGTTGGATTGGGTTTTGGTTTTTTGAGGGGGGTTTGGATTTTTTGGTTTTTGTTTTCTTACAAAAATTGTCACGGTTATGCCACCAACCTTCTCCCAGGTAATACCCTGCCTAGACATCAAACAATCACTGAAACTGGTTAAGGAATAAATGCCTTATGCCAAATCTCCTCTCCCTTTCAATGATGTGCTGATAGGGAAATGAGAGCTCTTGAGTGTCAAAGCACTTTGCATTTAGCATTCTGTGCATGTGAAACCAGAGCTACACCTCCCCAGGACCAACACCATAAATAATCAAAACTGACTGGATGCACCAGTAATGCTCAAATGTACTTAAACCAGTGCAGCAACACACAGTGAGTTAACACTGAATTACAAAATAAATGGTGCTGGGAGCTTTAACCTACTTGAGATCAGTGGCACTGGAGCTGGGGAGTACCTGCAAAATACTGGGGGTGAGAGGGAGGGAGCCAAGAAAATCCCTGAAGGGGAGAGTGAGGAGTTCCCATTTCCATATTCACCCAAGGGCACCCAGTGATGACACTGCCAAAGGCTGGGGCACCTTCTCTCCCCTGGAGCAGGGAGCTTGCAGAGCCTGCACTGCAATCCCCCTTCCTGCACATTCCCAGGGCAGGGAGGAAGGTGAGGAAGAGGAGGAAGGGGCAATAGCCTGCTGAGACAGGGCTATATCCAGCATCTCCCTGGGCCAAAAATCTCCTGACCTGCAGCATCCCTGCCTTTTCCAGGCCTCTCTGCACACTTTTCCCACTACAAATCCATGGATATGCAGCAGGTCCTCCTTAGCTCAGCTCCCTCCTTCTCCACACCTCCCACACACATCCACATCCCAGCATCCTCACTCTGCTGCATAAAAGACCAGAGGAAGGGCGAGCACACAGATGGAGCTGCACAAGGATCTCCAATTAGTGGGGGTACATGGAATATGTAAAACAAACAGGTGAACGTATGTGGAGTGAGCTCAGGGAACTGGGGACTGAGGCTGAGGGCTGAGTGGGTGGATAAAGAGGCTGGGGAATGAATAGAGCTGCACACAAAACACTTAGGTATGAGATGGAAATGCTGAATGCCTCAAGTGGGTGTTAAGGGAAAACAGACCCGGTGCTTATGTAATATTATGCAAATATATATATTCTATGCAAAATCATGCACATTTATGCACAGTACGGGCACCTAGGAGCAGAGAGGAGAAGAAACAGAGAGGAATAGTTCAAAATGAAGGAAGGGCTGGCCTTTTGAGAAATGTAGATCTAAATTCAACTCTGTACCTGTAATAGTCAGGCATGTAATTTATGTACCTTTTCAGTTCCATGTAAACTCACTTTTGAGAATTTAAATAATATTCAAGCAGTGCACAGGCTTCATACCAACTTCTTTGAACAGCAGCAAACTACTACTGCAATAACTTCACTGAGTGTTCATAGTGTTACAGCAGATAAAACCATCTTCAGCTGCCCTAACTGTCCAGAGTCCACAGGTGTCCCTTCCTTACTCAAAACAGGGCACAAAAGTTCTATCCCCAGCTAATTCTGCTGGAGAACACTTTCAAAGGGCAGTACCTGATTTCTCTGACAGACTAAATATGCATGATTAAGAATAAATGTCTTTTTCTGCACTTTAACACTTATGTGCACCATGCACAGGATGCATGACCAGTAATTTCTGCAGTGTGACACAGTGATTTCTGTTAAAAAAGGAGTTAAATGCAGTTCTGGGGCACAGCAAAGTATCTCCATCATGACTCCCTGTAATATCCCACACTTTGCTGTTTTATTGGAGTAAATAGAGAAACTGCAGAGAAAGGTTTCCATAGAATTGTCCCCTCACCAGCTAAACTCCCAGAGAAAGAAGTGTGACACTGCAAAAGTGAAATTTGAAATAGAAGAAAAGAGGTAGGAAAAACAAACTCCACAATTCTATTTCTTATTGCCACCTAGAGGATTTTCCTCCTAAACTTCAGCAGCCTCAATTCCTACCCAGATCTGCACCATGCCATTTATCTCAGTGCTTTGCCTGGCAGAGGCAGAGAGCATATGCTCCTATTGTAACAGGATGGAAAATGGTTCAAGATTATCCATGCACAGATGTTGACTTTGATTTGTGCCTGTCTATCCACAGGCAGCAGATGATCTTTCAGAAATCAAGGCCTGAACCAGTTCTCTGTTCCAGCTGGAGAAGAACTGCAGTTTTTTAAGAGTATCTGTGATTCTAAAAGGGATTTTGTGCTCCAATACAAGCAAGAAAATACAGCAATTGCCTGTTGAAATCACTGCTGTCCCACATGCTTTCACATCATGTGGTAACAGCCAACAAGGCAAATTTTTGTGCAATCCTTTGAAAATCCCCATTTTGCTATTGCTATAAAATTTTGCTTAATCTTCTGAATTTTCAACAGGCTCGTGAAACATGGAAAAAAAAAGGCACTCAAGCTAAAAGCCTTCTTTTTATAGCATTAAATGTGTTTCTTTCCCATCATTTGGGAAACCAATGTAACATTTCAGATGCTTTGCTGTCTGTATCAGTTCAATGTAAAAATGTGCACTGCCCTAAATTTTTGCAGCTACTTACTCCTTTCATTTTTGTTTTGTTTCTTAAACTGAACTCATATCTCTTAATAATGTAACATTATCATACTGTCATTTTCAGAGCAGTGTTTATTATTTTTCTATCATTACTGACATTGTTACTAACATTCCACAAGTGTGTGTGAATTTGTTATTGTTCTCAAAGCCCAATTAAATGTGGACAGCTGTCATGAGGGCAGGCCATTAAAATGTGTGCAATTCCTGACATTCAGAGATGTTTACATATCACTAAAACAACAAATGTGTTTGGTAAGCAGAAACCTAAAGAGTTCACAGGGACAGATAAGGGCAGAACATTTCTTAAACCTGAGAGAATTCAGAGCTTTGATAAATTCAGTCTCACAGCCAAGTCACTGGACGAGGATTTGCTTTAAGCTTGGCTCTCCTCCCAGTTTTGGCCAAATCCTGTTCTTGACTGCAGATTTTAAAAACAGAGGAAGTAAATTTGATAATACCTGTGGAGTTCTTAAATATCAAAATAATTAATGAAGACATTTGCTAATGGCATCTAGAGTAAGTTTAAACACCTGGCATTAACTAATGCCACCTTCATGGTGGTAATCAGATAAATTACAAGGCAGTCCCTAAAAATGTCACTTTGGAGTTTATGAGATAGAAAACTCCATGAACAAGTGAAAAAGAATATAAGTATACTGGCAGAACAGTTGAGATTATATGAGAAGAAAACAGAGTGCTACTATTAGTGGAAATTCTAAACACAAACCAATGTTATCAAATTTTAATTTTACACTGGACTTGTTACAACTTCCCAGACTGCCAAAAAATTATCCTCCTCTGCAAGGGTACAGATCATTTTAAAAAGAAAGGGCTCATGAATCCAGAAGTGGTATTTTGCCACCTAGTGACTAAAACCCGAAAATCCACTGTGCAGAGAATCAGCAGAAGGGACTAAGGAGCCCTTCATCAGCAAGAGCCAGCTCTGGATTGTCAGCTACCCGTGACCCCCTCAGAACGTGGCCAGCAGAAATCACTCTCAATCATGTCTCAACCACCAGCACACACTGCAGAGTCCTTGCATCAGATGGCACCACCATCAAATACTTTAAAATGTCACCTCCAGAAATTCCCTTGACACTCCAGCAGCTGTTTCTTCACTCTCTGTGAAATTCTAACCTGAGTTTAGAAGTGAGCCAGAACTGCAAACAGAACTGTCTGATAAAAGCACACCTAGGTCCTGTGACAGTCCTTCTCCCTCCACCTGGCAGTAGCAAAATTAACACCACATTAGTTAAATCACATTTCTTGGTGGACAGAATTCAAGGAATCATTCCTGTCCCCCAAGGCCAGGTCCATCAGATCTTTGACTGTAGATATAACATAATTCCTGCTGATATGACCCTCCTTTGAGAGCCCAGAGCTTTGTTATCATTTGATATTGAATTCTGTACAGACTTTCTGGCAGTACAAAAGATTCCATTTACTATCAGTGTAACTTTATTTACTCCATCATTGTGACAGCATTAACTGCCTTCACTCAAGTTCCTTCTGGGTTTGTTAGGCAGCACTGATTCTGCCAAGAGTGTTTTCCCCCAATATTTGAGAGAGCTCTGTCAGATGGCACTGAGAAGAACTGAGGGGTGTGAAGGCAGACCTAGCAACACACAGACCAGAAAACACCACAGATAAAAATCATAGTAACAATCTGCACAGCCAAGCACTCCAAAATACAAATGTAAGTACTTCAGGAAAATTTAATTTGTTATGGCTGGTCTGATTGTTATTGCCAAATCATTTGGCAATCCTAAAAAGGGAAGGAAAAAAAGAAAAGAGATGGCAAAAAAAAAAAAAAAGACAACTGTTCCTGAAGACAGAGTTGTGACATTAAAAGACAGATGCCCCAACCCCTTTTTATTTTTCTATAATGAAGAGGTATGTATATATATCATGTATGTAATAAACTGTATTTACATGATGACAGACTACTGCTGCCACAGAATTCACTTAGATTAACTTAAAAAAGAATTCACCACAGTCCTCAACATCCCTTTTCCTATAACAGCACAACCTTCAGGATGGGTACAGTGCTAAATAAAAGCAATCCCAATTAATCTCTCTTGCACCCTCATGTTTCTTCTCCTCCCACCTTGTCCAGTCCATTAGTTTGTACCTCACATCTAAATTTAGGGCTGACAGAGCTCTGGTGGTTTCCACCAGCTGATCTAAGACTGAACCCTTTGCATAAAGTTTATGGGACATCTATGATGGACCCACATCCAGTAGGAATCTCTGTAGCCTTGGGACCACTTGGAGCAGCCAACAAACAGTTGGCATGTTTATCTCCTCCTTTAACAAGCATTCCCTCCCCTATAGTGCCATAGTAGGAGACAACCTCTACTAGTTCTGAAAGTTAACTGGGTAAAACCATAATGTACCACCTCATATTTGAGAGATTTGAGAGTGCAATTTGTTTCCCAGTCATTTGTCACTAACAGAGATGACAACTTCTGGAGTTGTCATCTCTGGATGACAATCATACCTTCTGGAATGGTTATTGTGCCTCTCTGGCCCAGCCTGGTGATGAAATTTAGAAAATTAAACAACAAACACGATTCCAGTATGAACCTCACGTACCAGTATCAAGTACATTAAAATGTCTTTTTCAAACATCAAACAAAATGTTATCCAAACTGTATTTTCATTTGCCAGCCACAGCTAATTCTTCTTAAATTAGCATTCACTAGGATGTCTTTGGGAATGGGGAGGGTGGAGCACTGAGCATGATGTAGTTAATTATTGCAAAATTTGTATTTGAAACTCCAAATCTGCTGACAGAGGAAAATCACTAAAGTGACAGTAACTGGATAGCAGGAATGTATAAAACAAGACAATGTCATTTTGATTTGATCTGGACAAAGATGAAAAACCTGCATCTGCCTCTCCAATGACACAGAATAGATTTTTCCTGTTGGCATTCTATTCTACATATATTCTCAAAATATGTTTTTCAGATAGCAAGCACCATCATCAATCTCCTGTTTGCAATAAAAATCTCCACTGGAGACAGATGAAATGACAGAAAATATCTGAGGATATCACAACTTAAGACAACAGACAGAACAATGCTGGCATCTAAGGAGTTCAAGGTTAATTCCCTTTCAAGAATTAAAGAGCAAATGGTACCAGAGTCCAAGCAGGAACTGGGAACATGACCAATGCTCTGTTTCTCCTCCACAGTGATCTAAAAATAACCTTTTTGGATGCCTGATGAGAAAAACACCAGCATGTAAAACCACAGATACATATTTCACCACTCCTTTAGCCAAAAACAAGGAAAGTAAGACTGAAGAGAACATCTGAAACAAATCAATGCAGACACATTCATTGTAGCACTTCAGTGTTTCCTTTTTTTCCTTTTCACAGCTCTGTCTGAGAGCAAAACCATTAGAGAGGAGCTGAGCCTTAAGAGTGGCACTGGCAGATTACAGGTTGTGAGTTTCAGCACTCTGGTGTTACTGCAGCACTTCTCCTTGAACAGCATGGACAAAGGAAAGGACATCTCACATCAGCTCCTCTGCCCAGACAATGAGGGCTACAACCCCTTTCAGTCTGAAGCCATTTGTGTGAACTCTGCTGAGTTCACTCTGAAAGACAGCTGAGAGATCCCTTCCCTTCACCAGCATTCCTGTTCTTCCTTTAGGGGCAGAATCCCAGACTCCCAAAATCAATGGCAATGACTGCAATTATATCCAAGGTGTCTGTTTGAAAAGAACTTCTCTTCAGTGCTCTGACACCTTGTGTTTCCTCCTCTAAGTGTATGTGTTGATAAAAGAAAAAACAAACAAACAAACCCAACACATCTCTCTACTCTGAAGTCTCTCTCCTCAAAGTACAACTGCAATGCAAAGCACAAAAATTTAAGCCACGAACAAATTTCAAAATTAAAGAACTCCAATATTCTCTGCCTGTATTTATTTAGAGGACTCAAATAATTTAATATTTTAAACAAACAAACAAAACCTCACAAAATCATTATTTTACTTTTCCCACTTGGAGACAGCATTATCTGTACTTAAATAAAAATCAATTTACATAATGAATCTCACTGTAGGAAGCTGAGAAAAGGATTTATCAATGTGAAGAAGTGGTGACACAACTTCAGTTCATAGTAAGACCAAAACTGGTAAAACAATCCTAAAATATCCTAAAATTGTGTTATCATCAAACCCAAAGATGATGAAGACAAAAGACAAGAACTGAATGAGCACTGTGGGCATTTTGTGCCACTATTATTTCATCACTGTATCCAGGTATCAAGTTATTTTGAATAAAGTCTGTAAGATGAAGTGTCTGCTCTGATTTTTACCTGTGGAACACTAAAATTTACATTTCAAAACCAAGACTGAGAATGACAATCATTTTTCAGAAAATGCAATCTTCCCCTTCTAAGTAAACACTTCCTCTAGAGAAGAATAAGAGAAAGATGAGCAAGATTAAAGTGAAACCATTGATAGATGCAGTTGATAGATGATTTAACTTCTTCCTGGAAATGATTTCCACTTACAAAATGTTCAAGTCAGCTCAGGATTTTTAATTTCTTGCTATGTAAGATGAATATATTTTTTAAGGATGAAAAATAAATGCAGTATCCTGACAGCTACAAGGAAGCAAATCCCAGCAAGCTGTGTGTAAGCCTGGAGAACTCTGTACCATTCTGAGTGACAGGAAGCCAAATGCTCAGCTGAAATTGGTGAGAGGGAACATCTCCCTCCTGCTCCCAGCTGTGTGCTGCCTCAATCTTTCTACAGCAGTACAAAACTAGCCCAGCAAACCCAGAATGGATGGTTTTGTATTGCACTGGGTTACCAAGCATTTTGTGGCAGGATCTGACAGTCATCAGGGCTGGCAGATAAAAGAAAGGCAGAGGAAGGCCTGGAAAGGAGAAAGGGCAATGGTGAAGTGAGCACCCGTGGGTGGCACAGAATGATTGCCAATCTAAAGCTGGCTTTGCCACTAATTGATCATCTGGCACTGGTCATACCCTTTAACCATGGCTTATTTATCCACTTGAAAAATGAGCACAGTCTGCACATCCCTCACAAAGATGTGGGGAGAGCTGAAGTTTGTAACTGCCACTAAACATGAAGAAGGTAACTTATTACTTCTGCACTTTGATATGCATAACTGCCCCCAAAAATAGCAAACCCAAATCCAAAGCTGTGATTTTGTGGCAGTCAAGGTTTGACATGTTTGGCTGGGACATAAGGGACAGTTTCTCAAGAAGTAAAAAGGGAAAAGCAAATGGGAAAAATCATATTCTATCATGACCAAGTTCCAAGTTCAATCAAAAGGAAATCAGCTGTGTATTTATAAAGGAGAAACAGTGCCTAACTCTTACTGCTAAATAAGCCAGTGTTGGGAGCTGAATATCTCTCCCTTCTGTGCCTCTCACATCCCTGTGAAATAAGGATTGTTTCAGCAAGCTCATCCATTGCTCCTCAGAGAACTGGTTGGAAGCTGAATTGCTCACAGGCTAAAGCTGCAGTTGATCCAACTCCTTATTTTCAAGGAAAAGTGTTTCTTTCAAGAGGTGTAAAATGCAGCATTTATTATTTGCATTATGCCAGGTTCATCTGCAACTGCACATAGCAATAATACCTCACTGCAGTGGGGGCAGAAGATAAAACTCCCTTGAGTATCTTACCATGCTCAAACCTTACAGATGTTTAAACACAATCCTACTAAGAGTAAGTCTGGGTAAGCAACAATAAATTCACCTCTCAACTTCATAGCCTGGCCCATCTGCCGGTCAGTGATGGCTTCTACAGACTGTGCATGATAAATCTTCAGAGTATTTTAAGCAAGTAATAAAAATAGGGGGCTAAAAGAAGGGGAGCATTGGTACCATTGACACTGCACTGAGTGAAGTCTTCCAAGTGACTCTGGCATGCTCAGAATCTCAGCTGCAAGGCCTCATCCAAGTGATGCCTATGGTGTAGCAGCAAACAACTGTTTGTGAAATTAACAGAGCACTGACACTCCAGCATCCTCTAGAGTTTGAGACCCATCCTACCCTTGCATTCCACAGTTTCTAAAGCACATGAAGAAACTGATTAAATAGATGCCTGTGCATTAGCAAACCCCACTGACTCTGACTGGATAAACAGTTCTACTGCTGACTGTGGACATGAAATAGATCTCTGTAAATAAACAAATTATTTTAAAATTCTGCTTTTTCACATACAGGTAACATGAACATTTCTGCTAATCCTGTCTCAACAAGTATTGCACATTTTATACATTTTGCCTGTACTAAGATGCCCAACTTTTGTTAAATCAAGTTATGATATCTAATTTAAATAAATAATTACTACTGCCCAATTATCCCAACAACATGTATGTATACATACCTGATAAGTAACACTCTTCTTACCATCACCATCTGTTTGAGGCAAGGTAAGAGGTCCAGAAACAACCCAAACATCTTCAAATCTCTCCGTTAATTCCCGACAGTACATTTCCATTCTGGAACACATTTGTCAGACAGGGAAAAGTCAGCTGGGAAGATTTAATATTGAAGGGAAGGGTGAAATACTGACAGGGAGCATTTTTCCAGATTCATCTGAGTGATTCACAAGCCAAAGTAGGTAAAATGTAGGCCCAAGTCCTGCTTCCCATTTGTCCTCTGTAAATAAAGTTCATTTATTCACAGATAGACATGTGTTACTGCACACATCTGAAAATGGTTTCTGCAGCCTTAGCACATGTCTGAATAGCTGAGTTCCCTACTTACTCCCACACTTGACACTAGAAATATACTGTTGGTGGTCACTTGGGATTAGAGAAAGAATTGTACCAAGTAGCAAGCTGAAGCATTTTTACTTTGAAAGGTTTTATCATATTATTGGATTTGTGTGTTTATCCCCAAGGAATCAAAGTCCTGCAACACAGTTCTTTCTAAAGTTTCTGTTTGCCATTTCCCCTAAATCTACTGGTTTTCTTTATAGATATGAAACTGTTCCAAAATAAAGTAGTAACTCCAGAAACGCAACCATATTTTTGCTTTTTTAACTGATTCAGTTTACAGCATATAATATTTCTCAAATAAGGAGGTTCCTGGATCACATCTATTCTACAGAAAAAGATAACAAGGCCAGGTTGGATGGGGCTTTGAGCAATATGATCTAGGGGAAGGTGTCTCTGTCCATGGCAGGGGGGTTGGAACTAGGTGGTATTTAAAGTTCCTTCCAATCCACATAATTCTATAATTCTATGAATACAGCACATTTTTTATTTAACAGCTCAACTGTTACAGAAATAATATACAGTGAGCAAGCATTGGTACTCTACAAAGGTAAGAGTTGCATTTCACACAAATGGACAGACAGAATACAAAACATATTATCCCAGCTAATCTGGCTGCCTCTGACAGGGGGAGGTTTCACCTCCTTCTCTAATTCCTGTTCCTCACACCTCTCCCTTGGGCCACTTGAACATTCCTTATCTGTCAACTCTGAACAAAACCAGTTTTTTTTGTTGTTGTTTTTATTTTTCTTTTGTGCTGGGTTAGTGTGTTAAATCAGCAAGAATGAGCCACACAAATGAGAATGAGCAAGAATGAACCTTTTCTTCATGTGCTACACTGAAGCACTGACTATAACTGAATTCTTTTCCTACTGTCACCAGGTTTGCTTCCAAGAAGCCCAGCTCCTCAGGCTGTCTCATGGAAGGGAAATACAAACTCCACCTGGAAAGAATGGGAATAAATGCAGCTAGGGAGCAAACGGCTTTTGGTGGTAAAAGGGACAGAGGTCAGATTACAGTGACCATGAAATCAAAATCATGACACTCAAAACAAGACAGGAACAGTTAAATATCAGTTGGAAGAGAATGAGGAATACTAAGGTGGAGATGGAGCACACCACAGAGCCAGTCCAGCAGTTTATTAACAGCTTGTTGGATTATAATCCTGCTCTTCCCTTTCCTACTGCTCCCCTTGTCCTACTTCCCCTTGTCCCAGCTGACCACTCCTAATCCATCCCCCATGTTGGTTCTAGAACTCATCTCATGAGTTGATCCAATTTTGCAATATGACAGAAACATAATCAAGCAAAACAAAATGAGAATCAGTTTTCAACTGGCTGGCAAATGAAGGTGACTCACCACAGTCAGGCTACTACCAAAGCTGGAACTGGGAAACCAGCAAAACCACAAGGCAGGAGGACAAACACCACTTTAGAAAACAACAGACACTTCTGACTAAGTGCATTGTCTGCCTGCACCCCAGAAGAAAAGTCAAGAAGCAAGTAACTAAAACAAGAGAAAGGAAGAGAATATTGAAGCTAGGAAACGATGTAACACATGTGAAATATGGTATCCTTAAAAATATTTATTATTAAAGAAATTACTTACAAAAAAAAAAAGTGGCATTGTTGCCTTTTTCATGAATTTAAACTATGGGAATAGGGTGCTGGGGTTGGGGAAAAAGTGGCAATAATTGCTAAAATTGCAGGGTTGATAGTGCCAGACGAAATTTTCAAACACTCCCCACAACTTCCTGATTAGGCAGAGATCCTGCTTAAGGGAAACAAAGAGGGTTTCCCTACCTTGAATTGATACAAACGCCTAGCTTTGGTATAAGGAAAATTTATGCTCAAATATTTGAGTTATTAAAAAAAGAAAAAAACCTTCTTAAAATGTTATGGCCTTTTATTTGTCTATAAAACAGTATAACCTTACTGAAAGGCTCATCTGATTTTACACACATTCTTGTAAAACAGGAAAGCAGTGTGCAGATGAATGACGATGCAGTTTTGATGGACTTTTATTACAACACTGTATATAATTTTGCTGACCTTCCCTTGAGTGAACCTTGAGAAATTTATCATTTTCCCCTCCTATTTCTGAGCCTTCACATCTCTAAGTCCTGTGCAGGAAGCACTGGATGAAGGCCACTTTTACTATCTTTGCTCAAAGGAAGGGAAGAATAAAACTCTTACATGAAGCAAGTTTAAATTTATCAACCACTGCACCTCAAAGTCAATTCAGTCAGGACTCACAAGTGACAGAGCCCCTGCCTGAGTGCTCCTTGGGAGCCAGGACCTGCAGGGACACCTCAGACCTGAGGAGTGATGGCTCAGTGGGGAGCACTCAGTTCTGCAACTCAAAGGGAACCAACAGCCACACACAGGCATGGGAATACTCTCACACTGCTGCTTTGAGGAAGATCTAAACCCTCTCCTTGCTTCTGCTGGAACTTCCTTAAGGACAGTTGAGCCTGGGACTTTTTATCAGCCAGAAGAAATAATTTTGTCTATTTTAAATGTGTCCTCAATAGTTTGACTGACTAAGAACTAAAGTAGTTGTTACACTCTTCTTTCACTGAGAGGACTGAGCTGCCTTTCATTTCAGAGAAAGCTCCTATGACCTCTACAGACAAACTGCTCTAAAATACCTGAATGTGAAGAACCTTTAAAAATAAACCATTTTTGATTTAGGCTACTGGCTGCTATTTTTCACTTAGTTTACTTACAAGTAATTTCTCACCTGTTCCAAAAGCCAGCATTATTTTCATAATTCTGAGGCACAATGTTAGACAGATAAAATGTTTCAGCCATAGCTCTCTGCATAGAGAAAGAAAATAATGTAATTTCACTGAAACAGTCATGAGCTGAAGACACATTTTAGCAGTTTGTGGATCAGAATCCCTTTTCTAGTTTAGTTTAAACATCTATTAACACAGAAAAACCTAAGTCAGAACACCTACAAAATTATTTAGGATTAAGAGGTGCACAATTGAGGTGAAACCTTGCAAAGTTATCTATTTTTTTTCCTGGCAGAAACAGCATGAGAATGTCCAACTCTGGAGGCACAGGAATTACTATCACCCAGTGTCAGTTTGGTAATGTCTTTGGAAGCAACTAGTCATTTTTCATTTTGAAAGGGAAGGACACTTTCAAGCATGCTTTTCATTTATTTGACTGTTTAATGGCTAACTTTTTCTTTCTTCTACAAGAATAAGTTTTATTAGATATACTCATCAATATTTTACACATATATAATGTACAGGCAATAAAATGATTTATGAGACCATAATGGTCAAACATCCATATATCTGCTTAATTTCATACTGTAGAAGTGTCATAAACATCTCTGAACAGAAGCTCACATACCTCCAGAGGTGAAGGACCTGGTGATAAATCACAAGACATACACAGGGAAATACAGAGAGAAAAAATTCCAAGATCTTAATCCAGAATTTTCACAGGTCCTGTATTTTTCAATATTTTTCACATACTACTCTTGCAAGTGATGGGACTGACAGAACTCTTCAGGATAATGAGCAAATTACCTCCACTAATTAGACTGTGAAATTAAATTTTTGCAATCCTTTATTTGCAAGACTGCATCATCTCACTGCATTTCAAATCAGGTCCAGGATCTCTGTGCACAGGGAGCTCACCAGCAAAAATACCCCAGATATCACAAATAAATAACAACAAAGACATTTCCAATAGAAATAAAACTACTGATTCTTTCATTTACCACATGCCACTGTGCTGTCACTCCACCCCACTGAATACTATCTGTCTGGAGAAATACAAATTCAAACTGCTTCTTAATTAACAAATTGCTGCATTAGGCACATTTCACAAGAGGATCCAATAAATTCAAAGCTGCTTTGTGAGTCAGCCAAGGCATTAAGGCATGCTTCTCTTACAGCTTGAATAAATGGTAGGTGAAGACATTTTATAGACTGAAAGAACTATGGCAAAAGGGTCTAATTTACCTCATACACATTGCAAGGAAGGAAAAAGCCTTTTAAATCACCCAGGCAATCCCCTTGCCAATACAGAACAGTGTTTAACAGCATCTTTGCTTTGCTCAATCTAGCCTTAAATATCTCAGCAGCTGCTGGCCACAATGACATCATTGTCCCTGTCTCTCTTTAACTGAGCTTTGAAACCTTGCAGGGTTTTCTTGGTGAAGGTTACCATCTTCATTTTACAGGTAGACAATGTGACAGCAAGAGGCTGAGAAAATTTGCTTAACACCACACTGTTCAAGACATCATCTGTGCCAAACAAGCTGATGTAGGTGTGATTTAATGAAGAGAGCTATGGCACCAGAGCATGCACCTGATTTAGATGCCTGAAGCAGACTGTGAGAGCATCCCACACTGCTCAGTCAGGAACAGACCCTGTAACTCCAAATCCAGCTCTGTGCACCAATAATGACATCATGCTCCACCTCAAAACAAACTGCAAAAGGAACATTGCACATTACTTCTAAAGGGTCTTTTGACCCTTTCCAGCTGAGAAACACAAATTAAAAAGATGGGAGAAAAAATCCTACTGTTGAAAATTTGTTATCCCCTGCTGGTGCCATGTGTCCTCGTGACCATCCACTGCCAAGGTAATCCTCATTGACAGCACTGAACATCAGAGGGATGTTGGGGTCTGGTCTGAATTTACAGTGCCTTCGATCTGCATCACCTGAATAACAACACATTAAATGGTCAGATTAACATGAAACCATCATAATCACAAGACAAAAAGATCTAATTCTGTCATATCTTGCCAGATGACCCATGTTTAAGGATTTACATCCTTTGTAAATCCTTTACATGCTTAAGGATTCAGTGCATTAATCTGAATTCTGCCCATCTCATTTACAGGTAATGTTAATTTCTCTCTGCCATGTGTTTTAAATATCTAAGTCCTTACTTACCAATAAAATAGATGGGGTTTTGCATCATGACTTTTCAATCTTCCCCCAAACAGCTCAAACAAAACAGCTCTGCCTCAAATCTCAATTTGAGTAGCTACAGACATAAATCAGAACTGAATGCCTCAAGATGCTCAATTTCAACTTGAAGTTAGTTGTATCTGATTATTTGGAAAACATTTTAACAATTCAGCTGTTAAGGCCCACTTGAAAGTAAGCCTGAAATTACTGTTTTCTTCTCAGAAAGAAGTGGGATCAATGATGCTACTTAAGGGTTGGCCATAATGTTTTCAAGATCTTGCTTTTAATTTTCAAAGGTAATTTGAAGACAGTGATTTAGATACATTTAGAGGGCTATTGCTTTCATAAAGCATTTTACAATTACATGGTTACCTCCATTAGTAATAATCTGCCTTATAAAAACTGAACTAATGCTATAAACTTAATTTACAATGACTGTATACCACTCATATTTCATTCACCACTGACAGCAGAAAATCACTGAGCCTCTGTCTTGCATAAAGAACAGGGAGAGAGCATGAGAACTGTATCAGAGTAAATAATGGCTGCAGTGAGGAGCTAATGCCCAATCTAGCTCTGAACAATTGATGCCCTTTGCTCAGTTTTTATCTCACAAATGGACATTCTCCTGCCATTCTGAGCAAATCTCTAAGAATTGTACATTAAAAGCTCTGCCTACACTGAAATAAACTGGACCTCAGAACTAACTGCACTGCTAAGGAAGCAAAAGCCATTTTTATGCACTCTGCAGGTCCAATCAAGTAAGGAAAGGTTAATTTTCCTTGTTTCATCTTCTCTCCATTCCTGTTATAAAAACTCAAGTTGAGCTTCCCTCCCTGAGATCACTATAGGACTTTTCTCCCTGACTGCTCCAGGGTCCACTTTCTGTGAGCAGCAAAGCCAATTCAGAGCATCACAAATGTAAGGAGATAAATGTTGTACACAGGTAGAGATATTATTAAAGAAAGCCCTTATAAAATATGGTTTAGGCCCTGCTACTCTAGCTAAGCTAGCAGTTAACTTGTAATTTCCCATGTGAAAAAATCATAAGAATGAAAGTCAGTCAGCACAACAATCTATTCTGGTAACAGAACCCTCCCCACCTGCAAAAACATAAATCTGTCCCATGGGAATCAGTGAACAAAATATGTAAACTGTACAGGAAAAGTGAAATTTGATGGACATGTAAAATGCCATTTACTAACCAATGAACTGAGTGGCAAGAAAGTTATGAACCAATTAAGAGTTATACACCAGGTCTTAAAAACTGTTTAAAAATGAGCAGTAAAATAAAGATTGGCTTTTCTGCATGAAGAAACTGAGTCCTGTCTGCTTATTACTGCAACAAATAAACACCTACATACCCAGCATCTTTTGTTTGGAAATGTGTTCAATCACCCATCTAGGCACCCGTTTTGCCTGGTCATAAGACAGTGCATGATTTGTGTAACATCTGGTCTCTGTTCCAGCCTCAGGAAATCCATATCTTTCCAGCAGAGCCTCTTCTACTGGTTCTAAGGAAAAAATAAACAGAAAACCATCCAAAGATGAAATGTGATCATAAAGAAGACAGTAAAAAACCCACATCTCAGTGGCTATAAACTTGCTGTATAGGGAATTACTTGAGGTTACAGCCATAATTAAGTCCTAAAATATATTAAGAGAACTATCCAGTGAAACTCTCATCTGCCAAAATAGTTGTGGTTCTCATCATGTTTTAACACGAGAATCTCAGCTCTAGGACTAAGTCATCTATCTACTCTAATGCCTACAGAAGGCAGTAGAAAAGCTATGAGATATTTTCTTTCTACAGAAGGAAAGCTCTCAGATGTGCAGGGACAAATCAGGCAACAGGGAGTTACAGACACAGGAGATCAACACATACATTTCACCCTTTAGAGCTGAAAATCAAATTCCTCACAAACTGAGATTTACAAGCTGGGCACAAGCAAGTCCTGCCCTCTCTGGGAACGCTTGTACTCTGCTGAATGAATGAAAGCTTCACTGAATTTTCATTAGTTTTTCAAGCAACAATTTTTTCTCACGGAGGAATGTTTACATCCGTCTTACTGTCTTGTTCATTCTCCAGCCATCTGTCCAACAGCAACTCATGCTTTTAGAGCCATTCTTCCTCTGCTTTCCCACAATCCGGTACTTTTAAAGCCTTGAAGCTGTAGAGAAAACCATTCACTCCCTCAGGTGCCCCAACCATCCCTCCCCACACCTGAACCCCACCAGACCCCAGACTTGATAAACGAGCCTCAGCTCAGGGCAGCAACAGCTGAAATTTAGTTATGATCTGACACAAAAGTGTGTTTAAAACTAAATATACATTCTTCTCCTGCCACCAGCACTGCCGTGAGCAGGTGTAAAGGGAAGCGCTGTTAATTACAAGCTACAGCCCAGCATCCCCAGATAACCTCCTCCCACTCAGCCCGGCGCAGGCACCAGGGGAACCCCAGGATCTCCCGGCACTATTTGGGCATTCCGGGAATGGGGGAAAGAAGGAAAATGCAATTCTGAGGGGAAGGAGAGCGTTTAGGAACAGTAGCGGCGGTGGGGAGCGCGGCTGCGGGACCCGGGACCGCGCTGAACCGGCCGCTCCCGCCTCGCCCGGCCGCGGCGTCCCCACTGCCCGCGGCTCTTACCCTGCGCTGGGGCCTGCCCGGGGCCCGGCTCCGGCTGGCTCTGGCTGCGGAGGAGCCGCCATGTAGCCCAGCAGGACGCGGCAGCCCCGGCCGCGGCCCCGCAGACGAAGCCGCCGAGGAAGCGGCGGTGCCGGGGCAAGGCCGCCATGGCGGCGGGAAGGGAGGGGAGGAGAAGGGAAGGGAAGGGGCGGGCGCGGCCCCGCAGCGCCCCCTCACGGCACAGCCCTGAGGGTGCCATGGCGGCATCGCCTCGGTGCGGGGGCACCGCGTGAGGGGATGAGGCCGGCGGGGTTTCCCCGATTGCTGTGGAAAAATAAAGTGAGTTCCCTCATGGGGACTGCCGGAACTGTAGTGGTTAAACTGCACCCGTCGAGCTTGGCTAGGGGTGACCAGCCCGAGCTCCAAGCGCAGAGGTTCACTGAATCATAGGATCATAGAATGGTTTGGGTCAGAAAGGAGATTTAAAGTCTTTAGCTGGAGAAGAAAAGATCACCTCCCTTATGAGGAGAAGCTGTGGGAGCTGGGTATGTTCCGTCTAGAGAAGACAAGAGAAGATCTCATTAATAAATTTAAGTATTCAAACGTGGGTGCCAAGAGGACAGTGTAGACTCTTTTCTGCGGTGCCCAGCGACTGGATGAGGAGCAGTGGCCACAAAGTAAAAGTTTCACCTCAAAGTAAGGAAGAACTTCTTTACATCGAGGGTGGCAGAGCACTGGAACAGGGTGGTCACAGTTTTCCCTCTCTGGAGACATTCCAAATCCACCTGGACACATTCCTGTGTCACCTGCTCCAGGTGATGCTGCCTTGGCAGGAGGGTTGGACTGGGTGATCTCCAGAGAATCCTTCCATCCCAAACAATTCAGTGATTCTGTGATAGTCCAACCCCTCGGCAATGATCAGGGACATTTTCAACCAGACCAGGTTGCTCAGAGCCCCATCCAAGCTGACCTTGAATGTTTCCAGGGATGGAGCATCCACCACCTCTACCTGTGCCAGTGCCTCACCACCCTCACTGTAAAACATTTCTTCCTTGTATCTAATGTACATCAACTCTCTTTTGGTTTTAGACCATTCCTCCTCGTCCTATCTCAACAGGCCCTGTTAAAAACTTTGTCCTCATCTTTCTTACAAGTCCCCTTTAGGGACTGGAAGGTCACCAGAAGATCTCCTCAGATCAGTATCTTCTTCAGGCTGAAGATTGTGGTATGGGGTTGGCTTTAGTCAATATAGGGCAATGTTACACTGGGCTTCTTTTCAGGAAAATCACCAGCCTGATTATTACTATTTTCCCCTCCCAAATGCCTGATAATGTTCATATTTGCCTCATATCTGTTCAAACTAAGCATTTTCAACCCAGCACCAAGCCAGAGGCAATTTTCTGGAAAACAGGATCAGTTTAGCAATTGAAAACACCAGAATATAAGGATTCATGGCCACACCATCACTTTACTGCAGGCAGCTTTCCTGGAGAGGTCTCAGCGTGTAGCTGAGGGCATCTTCATACCTCATGTGAGGATTACAGACCTCAGTGTGGTGCTATGAGTACAGGGAACTCAGGCTTTTTTTTTTAATTTTAATCTTTTTTCTGGTCAAGTGCCCCTGCCTTTGGCTTCTGGCAGTTGCAGCTACATTGCTGGACTGCCTTGATACAGCTTCACATGCACATGTTGTCCTATGTGAACAGTTAGTTCTTTGCTAGGAGTGATAAGCAGCGTTACCATAGTGCTGCAAGAGGCAACACACTCAAAAGGGAAATATAATAATAACAATAACAATAATAATAATAATAATAGTAGTAGTAGTAGTAGGGCAGAGATGTTGTGGATGTCTCATCTCTGGAGGTGTTCAAGGCCAGGTTGGATGGGGCTTGGAGCAACTGGTCTACTGGAAGGTGTCCCTTAGCAGGGGAGGTGGAACTGGATGATCATAAGTCTCTTTCAACCCAAACCATTCTATGATTCTGTCAATTTGAGATAACTCCCACTTTGGAACTGTTTGCAAGTGGTGGGTAGTAGGGGCAGGCCTCAGCTATGCCTTTGCAGGGACTTTTTAGGGATTTTGGATAGCAGAAGTGCCATTGAAATATTAAAAACACTCATCTATGAAGAAGGAAAACCTCCAGCTAAATGCCAAAGACAAATAACAATGATTTTTAATGTCACACCAACGAGGGAAACAGTTATTTGTAATTTACTGTTTATTTTCATATACAAAAAGATAAACTTGAAATAGTTCTTTCTAGGTTTTTTTTCTCCTATCTGTTGGGGTGTAGCTGCTTCACACAGGGCAAATACTACATTCATACTGGTTTATTCAGACACCCAGTGCAAAGCTGAAGCAGCAAAACTCCAACTTGGCAGATCTAATTTCAAACTTGAGACTCTTTCTAAAATACCACAGTAAAAAGGAACAAAGATCCACTGCAAATTCATGAACTATGATACAATGTTCTTTCCAAAATGTCTTCATTTCATAACTGCAATACAATGGATGTCTGCATTAGGCCATTTTATACATACATTTTATATATGTATACTTCTGCAGAATATATATATATAAAATGTACATATATGAAAATCAGCACACTTCAATCCAAAAGGGGTTACAGCAACGAGCTTAACTCTCTATACTTTTTTCTTTAACAGGATACTTTAGTATAACTTTTTGTTAACTCAGTAGTACAAGCTATCTCTGTTCTACATTTTTATAGCTACAAGAGTGAAATATAACCTACAACATTTACATTTCACATATCTTGGTATACAAACAGTACTTAGTGAATTTGAGCCAAGGACCAAAAGACTCTTTAAAAATTATTTCACCATCTGATAGAGCTTCCTGTAATTTACACTCAGTCTATTCTGCAATCTTCTAAATCATTTAATCTCATAGTTTGAGTTTAAATCCATTCCAACTGGAAATCCTGGAGAAACAGGTTACTGCAAACTCTTATGTATACTCTATATATACAAGTTAAGTAACACAGCGTAATAAGACTTAGCTATTTATCCTAAAACTGATATACACATATTCCACTACGCTAGACAAGTCTTAGGATTTTATTTTATTTCTTTAAATAAAGCACAAATTTAGAAGTAGCTGGTAAAACTTACAATAGGATGGTTATAAAATGACAAATGGTTAGGGTGAGATTTCTTCCTGCTGGTGCCAAAACATTTTCTTGTGAGTTTTTGTACTATGCTGTGTTGTTTAACTGTATGCATCTAATGTTACATGCAGAAAGCTCTTTCCACAAGAATTGACATCAAACTGTACTTAAGTCAACTTTACAGTACAAAATTTGCCAAACTTAAGGATGAATGTGAAAATATTAACAGGTGAAAGATCAGGCTTTCAACTCTACCATGAGGATCATGCAGAATTCATAAGCAGATAGTTGGAACAGATTGACAATGGCATTGTGCAGGCTTATGGCATAGAATTGAGGCCAAAAATGTTACTTAGTTTGCAGTAACCACCTCCTTCAATCCTCACCCACTACGAGATTGATTTTTGCATCATAGTTATTCCATTGGAAGGCCAGCAGCATTGCAAAAAATCTCCTCCTCCTGGGAGATTTTAGTACTTTGATTTACCAGAGATAATAATCATCAACCAAGAAAAAAAAATAGGGAAATATCATGTTCACTTCCTTTATTAACAGTAAATTAATTACTGTCCATTCATTACCAGTAATTAAATGAATTACTAGTAGTGGTAAATTTATTAGCATTTGGAAAGCTACAGGAAAGCTACTATGCTGTCCAAGTAAAATACAGACTAATGTTGTATCAACTACCAGGATACATTTTTTTTAAAAAAACAGACTTTTGGGAGGGCAACACATAAAATAAAATGGTCATTTTAAAAATGGTCCCACTTTTATTTTTTCCTCCAAAAATATAGCCTGAACATAATTCTCTTCAGCAAAGTACCATTA
The DNA here is from genome assembly GCF_027887145.1 of Ammospiza caudacuta. NCBI lineage: Eukaryota > Metazoa > Chordata > Aves > Passeriformes > Passerellidae > Ammospiza > Ammospiza caudacuta. The sequence goes on from NC_080593.1 coordinate 6,200,163, forward strand.
AGAAGTTGCTGTAGTTGAAGGTCTGATTTTATGAGTTGGTATTTGGAAAAGGAAAAGGCCAGACAAGTTCTAGGTTTTGCCAACATATTTTTTGTTATCCACAAAGTTGCCAAGTCCACTTTCCAAAGCTATGAGATGCTCCAATCTCCTCCTCCTCTATCATGGCTGGATTTTTGGTTTCAATTGTTTTTTATTTTGGAGTTTATTTTGGTGTTTTAACAGACGTGGCAATGCAGAGATGCCATTGACTACTGAATTAGGATTTTAATTGACTAGGATGGTTACTGGTTAAACTTCAGTTTCTCAAAACACTGGAAACTGAATGAAGTATGGCCTTCTTTGTCACAAAAACAGAAGCTATGGAATTTTCCTAGAACATGTTTGAGTTCTGCAATACCAACCTTATTGGAATGTTATAAACTGAGTTTTTGTTTCTTTTAACAACTGGAAAGACTAAGAGGCTTCTGCTTCAAAATGGGCCAAAAATGCAGAAATGGGGTTTTATTCACATCATCTGCCCCATTAAAATACTGAAATAAAAGACTAATAAAGGAAGCACTTTTCAGAAAACACTTTTTCTTTGTAGATATCCAGCACAATGCCATTATAGAGCTTCAGAAAAGCCCTTTTGGTTTCAATGTTGGAATACAAAATAAGTTTTGCTTTTTTCCTTCAGTCCTTGGGGATCACTTTCCATTTACATATATATATCATATATATTATGATACATACATATAAACACCCATATAGAGCAAGGTTCCTGTTTGTGTATGTTACAATATTGTAGTATCAAGGAGAATCCAGATAGCAACACTGTTTAACATGAGGTTTGAGGTAATTGGTTCTTGAAATACCTGGATCACAGACTGCATCCAGAAATGACAGCTGGGCAATGAATGAAAAGTGGTTTTTTTCAGACAGAGATAAAAAAAATTAAACTAGTAAAAGAAAAAGAAAGCTTACAGCAGTTGCTTTTACATGGAAAAATAAAGGCACAACAGAATAGCATTACATTTCAGAACAGCTGGATGGACATAACACAAGTATGATCTCTTTCTGTGGAAGTGTCCTGACAAAAAGCATTGCTGCTTATTCCATAGGCTACTACTTCAGTCAGGGAACTGAGCATCACCCTAAAACGAGGCATGGAAAAGGAAGTCCCATGTAAATAAGGGACCAGGTGTGCTTAGAAAGTGTTCCAGGAACACACACACACACTCATGGTCACACAGGGTTGGATGGAAACTCTCCTGCTGGTTTCCACAAGGCTGGGACTTCACCAGAACACAGCTGAGGGACTCAGTAATTGCAGGAGTCTGCTTGAATTAGTGAGCACTAATTGCAAAAGGCACACTGTCAAACCAGCTCCAAGGCAGTGCCATGTGTTGTTTGGTTTAAAGCTTTTTTCAGTACCTCTCACCCATTGACACTGTGCTATCATGGCTGGGAGGACTAAAAAGACTGGAGTGAATTTTAAGTCCAATGGAAAATTAGGTTACATCCCCCTGTCTCCCCCCTTTTTAGAATACCTCGGATTGCTTACACAGATTTGGGAAGCTCTTTCTCTTAGTAGGACTTTGGACATGACAGTGCTCCCTTTCCTTAGTGCCTCCAACACAGACTATTAAATCTGATTTTGGGAGCGCAGAGCACATAGCTGTGTGTTCTGGTGAAGCCTGATTAGTTGTGTCACTTCAGAGAGAAGGAATTTCTAGGAACTGGTTTTATCAGGATTCCACTGGCAACAGCTCCTTACAGATCATACTGTCAGTGCAGCAGACACAGCTGCTGGGAGCGGATACGGCAGCGAGCGGGATCAGCCCGGCTATTTGGCCTCGGTAAATTCTCAACACCCTGACTTCACAACTCACTGCAGCACCACAGCATGTGCCAAAAGACACTGCCCACACATGGCTACTCGCATGAACATGTGAAAAAACTCCTCCTGGGTTAACTGAAGATGGCCATAGAAAAGCAATAAGCATCTTTAGCAGAAGGGATGTGACATGCAAGATAACCTAAACATATACTCAGTGCTGTCCTCAAAGCATGTCTAAGTACATCCAAACTTGCTCCTCAAACTGTTTTCAGGCTACACTTGCTCTATCCTCTATACTTTGATGTAGTGCACACTTAATTTAAACATTATATATATATAATTTCTTTATTTGCTGTGCATACACAGACCTTTCTCCCTTTTCCCTGCAGAAACATATTAGACATTACAAAAATAATTTGTGGTATAAAAGAATTCTCACACAATGTAGAATTTTTGTTTGTATATGTAACTAAAATATATATATATATATTTCCAAAAGTAAAAAAGTCAAAATGTCCTTATTTTCCTCTATTATATAGTCTATTTTATTTACAATGTTAGCAAACAATATCCTGTATGTAAAAGTGACAAAAGTTTGTGGGACACTTCCTGCTTAGCAACTTCCCAAGCAGAGTGTGGCTTGAAGAGGACTGCAACAGCACTGTCACACCTTATCACCCAGCACCTTCCTCTGCAGTACAAGTTCCTTCCATGCTAAGTGAAACCAGAATTTTTCCCTGCAAAACAGGGCAAGCTCTGACACTCTGCCTAGAAAGTCGTACAAGAGGAATAAAACATTTCAGTGCTGCAATGTTGAGGGGATCAGGATTCCTAACAGCCAGGCCTGACCCAGCCAGCCTGGAAATGTCTGCTTCCACTGAAACCACTGAATTCAAGTGGGAACAGCAGGGAGTCAGGAGACCCAAGGAAAACACAGGGGAGTTACTGGGGGGCACTCACAGACCTTCTCTTCAAAACAAAGACCTCTGCACTTCCATAGGTGTAACTGTCTAGCACATAAAGATATCCTGTAGGAGAATTTCAGCAGAATAAAAAGTGAGTTACTTTTGTTTTAAATAGAGATTTCTTAATGATCAGGACCAGCTAAAATCCCTAATTATAATTAATAGGCCTTGTACTACTTAACTGATGGTTAGGCTGGTTTATAGCCATCTCTTATAAAATGCATGTATATTTCAATATAAGCCATATACAATTTCCAGCCTTGCTGTATTAATGAAATTTCATCAGTAAGTAACAGTTCTACTATCTCAAAAAAACACTCCAGTTTTAGTTCCTGTGGTATTTCCAGTTTAAAATGCAGAGTCAAATTTTCTGCATCTAGGAAACCATCCCAGCCAGTGCAATAAATTCATAAAAGGGAGTTCCACCAGAGAGATGGAGAATCCTAGCTCTTAAAGTCAAGGAGAATTTTTACTCAGTATACTCAGTGTTAATATTCACCTATGAACTTCCATAGGAGGGAGGGAGGTGACCAATAAAATTCTGCAGCCAAATTTTTGAAGAGCTGCTTCCTCTAAGTCTGAATGGGAAGTGAAATTCAGCACTTGGGAAGTAAAGTAAGAGGTGTTGTCACCATCTTATTCAAGGGAGTGTTAAAAAGAAAAGAGCTTCAGTTGCTTATTACAGCTACACCTATGGATGTGCCCAATTCCTGACTTGGAAAAAGCCTCTGCAGTAACAAACAGAACCAAAATCATGTTGTCAATGAGAGTTCAAATGGATTAGAGGTGAGAAAACTACTTGCTTGACAGCTCAACTGTTGAAAGACGAACAAGTTAATCAGAGCTTGTCTTTGTTAATAAAATAAATAAATACCAGTTTAAGAAACAGCTTTATCCAAATTGGTACACATTAAAAGTTCAGGATTTCCTTCTATGCTGCAATAGCAAGACACACGTACCTACACACATATAAAACTTGTTATCCAACACACACCCAATTTGGAAATTCTTTTTCCAATCAGTTTCTGAATCCTGCTGACAAGATGATCTATAAGGAACCATTGCACCAGGAAGATGTAACACTTTACAATCAACATTCGGTCAAGGTTTGTACAGGGTCGTGCAGTTCCCCTCAGTAAGATAAGCTACATGTGAGAATTTGTGTTCATGCTTTCTCAAAAGAGATTTCAGACACTGTTTAATAGGCTATTAAAATAATATGGCACTTTCAATAAATACTTTAAAGCTTTTTAAAGAAATCAGGATAAAAAAGCAACTGCTGTAATGAGCCTGTTTTAGCTATAATACGTAACGCTGAAGGAAAAAATCCAGAAGAGCAAACAGATATTAACAGTTAAAAGACAGTACAGCTTTTTTTCTTTCTGCAGCAATAGGAACTGGCCCCCATTCCCTGGGGAAAGGGAGCCAGCCCACCTCAAAACAAGTATTCACTCATTAACTGCTCTACACTCCACCCCAACCCTTACATCACTTCACTTCTAAGACATAATCACATTTTCATATAAATCTCAGTGCAGAAATGTATTAAACATGAAAAATACCGATCCTGCAAACATTTACAACCACACTTAACATTAAGTGAGTGCCTAATGTCATGACACCAGAAGAGCTACCTACACCCTCAATGCTAAGCATAGGTTTGTTGCAGCATCAGGCCCAAAGGTGCCAATGGCCACCAGGGACATTGGCTGGGTCTAAACGGGATCGTTCTGTCTGGTTTTGTCAAGGTTTTCTCAACAGAAGCACATCAAGAAATAGAAACTTTCAAACCTACACACGGAAACACAGTTACATGTGTGTACATACTAATATGCAATATACATTCAGTAACTTGAAAGAATAGGTTAAGACTTTATTCAGATAGACAAATTAAGGCAATTCTCTTAATGTCTCCTCAAGATAAAGGACCATGTCCTCATTTGTGACCTCTAGGTTTTAAAGCTATACTTTTCAAGAAATAGATTTCAAATTTTTTTTAATATTTTCTCCAATTAGCAGTTTCTTTTGCTTAATAAATTATATCTGTGCAAGAGTGCACACTGATAATTTGGCAGTGGAGAGAAGTCCAATTCATTTATATATAATACAGACTTTTTACATTTCCATTACAGGGTGATTAGTTTAGGACTGCATTTTGGCTTAACACAAAGAAAAATTTAGATCTGGCCATCCAATGGACATAACTTTGTCAGTCTAGCAAGACACAAAATTCATGTTATATTCAAAGTAAAAAAAAAGAAAAAATATTAAAAAAGAAAAGAAAAAGGAAAGAAAAAGGAAAGAAAAACGAAAGAAAAAAAGATGTACTGTCCTTTCACTAAAACAGACCAAAAAAAAAAAAAAAACTAACATAGAATGGAAACAGCCTTCACAAATAAGAGTGAATAATGCCCAGGTACCTTATATAGGCAGTTATTCCACAACTGTATACAGTTATTTACAATGGTGCTTTATTAAACAAAACAACAAAAAATGATAGCACTTCCTAAAAGATTTTGGAACTTTTTTTCTTTTTTAAATTTTTTTAAAACTCCCTTGTCATAAAAGCCAACTTACATTAAAATATACTTACTACAAGACAACACAACTAACAAAATATATAATAAAACTCATACAAGTAGAAAATTCTGAGGTATTTCTGGTTTGAGGTGGTCTGTGGTCATGAAGTTCTAAATTTTTTTTTCAGTTTAAACCTCGGAAGCCACGTAACGTGTATGTGTATGTTTTGTGTTTGGTTTTTTTTTTTTAAGTTTTTTCTTTTTTTAAACATTGCATGTTTTGCAAATTAAAAAAATATTTCAATGTTGAATCAGCAGCATTAGGAACATTCACTGACTAGAGCGAGTTTATGGCATAATAAGAGTAACGGTATTTTTGAATATGCACCACTTTAAGACAAAAGAGTTTCATCACAGAGTAAGGAGAAAGCAGCGTCAAAGAAACCAGTGGGAGAGGTGCTGTGGGAATCACTGCTGCTGAGCTGCCTCAGCTCCCTGCAGCCAGGCAGCTCTCAGATGCTACAGGAGCCAGCTGCCACCATTCACTCCCCCAGTCCCAAATTAATAAAGAAAAAGAATTTATATAACCAGCTTTCACCCTTTTCCTCTTTCCACCATCTGCGCCATTAGCTTGGGCTGAAAGATAATCAACCCAAGGCCAAATTCTCTCAGCTGGCTCACGCTTAAAATGAGATGCAAAAATTTTCTCATCTTCCAGTATTTTACCAAAGTGCTTCTGAAATCACACTTCCCCACCTGCCCTGATGACATTGAAAGCATCCTTCCTACTACCACCTGGAACTGAAAAATAAAAGTTATAGTCCTGTTTTGTTCTTTTACCACCCAACCCCAGACTCTGGAGGAAGAAACAAGTGCCTGTCTTCCAACCACTGCCTCTTCAACTCCGCTTTCTCCGTACGCTGCAGCCGTAAATACTCTGCCCAGAAATGTCCTTCCCCTCCTCTAATGGTTACCTGAGAAGTAGCTCCATAGCAAATGATGTTTCCCCAAATGCTGCCAAGTCCAACGTCACTCTCCCCACCCCTATTCTACGCTCCCCCCTTCAATTATACCATCAAGAATTAACATTCTCTGCCCAGTTACTTTTTTTTTTCCCATGTTACAATGACACCCGTTAGATCCGTAAAAGACACATCTGCTGTTTTTTTCTGAAGCTCACTTCCAAAAAAAAAAAAATTAAAAAAAATAAAAAAGGAACTGAACCCAAAACCAACATGGGGAAAAATGCTTTTGAGGAAGGTGTATTCTTTACATAACAGTCTTAAGTTTCCTCCACAGTTTGCAGCATTGCATTTTCGAAGGTGGTAGGTGGTTTTCCTTTATGTCACAGATGCTCCGCTCAGAAGACAAACTGATAAAGAGAAACCCAGAAAACTGAATAAAATAAAAACAACTGAAGTGAGTTTGTTGAGGTTCTGAGGTACCTGCACCTTTTCTGCATTCATTAGTCGGCACCTGAATGCTTGCTGAAATGTCCATTTTTTTTAATACAGTAGAGCAATGTGCTGGTAAAATTGATCCAATCCAAAAAAATAATAATAATAATAATAACAATAATAATAAAAAGTCAAGATAAAATAGCAGCTGCATTCATGGGTTTGTTGAATTTTTGTGATTTTGTTTTTTTTGTACTTTTTTTTTTCCTTTAAACTCTTTTCCTTGTCTTTTTTTTTTTTTTTTGTTTGTTTGTTTTTAAATCCGCTGAGTCTGGAAAGACAAAAGTGAACCAGGACCCAGCACTCAGATACTAGACTCTTTGGGTGGCAAGTCCACGTTGGTGACGGACGTCACGATGGAGACGAGGCAGTCCGAGGTAGTGCCGTTGACGGATTTGCGGATCTGCGCGATGCGCTCCTCGACGCAGCCGGCCGAGAGCCGCGCCTCCGCGTCGTGGTCCCAGCACTCTTCGATGGTCACGCAGAGCTGCGCCAGGCCCTGCGGACACAACGGCCAGAAAACACCTTCAGTCACCTGCCCTACCACGAGAACCACGCAGAATTCATAAACAGTGTCACCTGCCCTACCGTGAGCATCATGCAGAATTCATAAACAACGTCACCTGCCCTACCACGAGCATCCTGCAGAATTCATAAGCAATGTCACCTGCCCTACCATGAGCATCATGGAGAATTCATGAGCAAGGTCACCTGCCCTATTGTAAGGATCATGTGGAATTCATAAGCAATGTCACTGTCCTATCGTGATGATCCTCCAGAATTCATAAGCAATGTCACCTGCCCTATCATGAGCATCATGCAGAATTTATAAGCAATGTCACTGTCCTATCATGATGATCTGCAGAATCCATAAGCAACATCACCTGCCCTATCGGGAGCATCACGCAGAATTCATAATCAATGTCACCTGCCCTATTGTAAGCATCCTGCAGAACTCATAAACAACATCACCTGCCCTACCGTGAGCACCCTGCAGAATTCATGAGCAATGTCACCTGTCCTATTGTGAGCATCACACAGAATTCATAAGCAATGTCACCTGCCCTACCATGAGCATCATGGAGAATTCATGAGCAAGGTCACCTGCCCTATTGTAAGGATCATGTGGAATTCATAAGCAATGTCACTGTCCTATCGTGATGATCCTCCAGAATTCATAAGCAATGTCACCTGCCCTATCATGAGCATCATGCAGAATTTATAAGCAATGTCACCGTCCTATCATGATGATCCGCAGAACTCATAAACAACATCACCTGCCCTATCGTGAGCACCCTGCAGAATTCATAAGCAATGTCACCTGCCCTATCATGAGGATCACACAGAATTCATGAGCAGTGTCACCTGCCCTACCATGAGCATCATGCAGAATTCATAAGCAATGTCACCTGCCCTATCATGAGGATCATAAGCAATGTCACCTGCCCTATCATGAGGGTCATGAGCAATGTCACCTGCCCTATCGTGAGCATCATGCAGAATTCATGAGCAATGTCACCTGCCCTATCATGAGGATCATAAGCAATGTCACCTGCCCTATCATGAGGGTCATGAGCAATGTCACCCGCCCTATCATGAGCATCATGCAGAATTCATAAGCAATGTCACCTGCCCTATTGTGAGCATCACGCAAAATTCCTGAGCAGATAGTTGGAACAGACTGACAGTGGCAATGTTACATGCAGAAAGCTCTTTCCACAATAATTGACATCAAACTGTACTTAAGTCAACTTTACAGTACAAAATTTGTCAAACTTAAGGACGAACGTGAAAATATTAACAGGTGAAAGATCAGGCTTTCAACTCTACCATGAGGATCATGCAGGATTCATAAGCAGATAGTTTGAACAGATTGACAATGGCATTGTGCAGACTTATGGCATAGAATTGAGGCCAAAAATGTTACTTATATATAATTATATAGCTCCTAGCTAGCTCGAGCACTTTTCCTACCCTGATATGCAGAAAGACAAAACACATTCCAAAGGCTCCTGTCCTACCTTGTGTTTTCTTGAGAACCAAGGACGAGCTACCCTCCCAAGACACTTTTTCATAAACAAAGTACAGCTGTTACCAATGGGAGGCTCTAGAAAAGGTTGGACCAAGAGGAGGAACTACCTCATCACCTGTGTTTCTAATTGGAGATTCTTGTAAATTATGCTAATCAGCTAAACTTATAAAGATATATTTGCCCTATGTGGGGTGGGCATTTTTCCACATCTGCCCCTGGAGGCCTCCAATCAAAGAACAGTTTTTATATTACTTCCTATGCTAATATTGTCTCAAAAGCATGTTGTTTTATTTCTATATCTTTAAGGCATCATGGGCACCACCTTGTCAGTGGGTGGAGAGATCCACTCAACACAGCCAATGCTCTAAAAAACCCCTACAATTATTTTTTCCACAGTATGCCAATTACCATGTGATAAGCTTCAAAAATTACTTTAAATATGTGTTTTCATGGTTCTTTTTAAGCATTTGCTTTCTAAGGCTTGGTCGCATTCCGGCCCAAAAGTGCTTTTTCTAATATCAAAATAAATCCCAAGATTCAGCAGGTGAAGCTTTAAAAGACAACAAATATTAAGATTCCCATGATGAAACTGTGAGAGTGGCAGCACTGTATCAGTTTCTATGAAACCATTTGCTTTGTTTGCAATCACTTCCTCAATATCCCCAAAAAAAACTGAATTCAATGGTGTTTGAAGAACACAGCTCTTATTTGAACCCTCATTTGAAGTGGAACACTGTTTTTTACAATCCACAGCTCTCCCTAAATTCTGGGAAATGAGTTAGTACACCTGAGTCTAGCAAAATCTGTAGCAGTTTGGGAAAAACAGAGGTATTTGACTTCTTACTGAAGCCCAGTGAGATGTCATCATCTCTTATCTTCCTGATCTAAGGAAAATCAGCTCTTTTATTAAAAACGTGAGCCTGAAATGAACTACCTCTGGGAAACCCACACTGCATTTTGCTTCATTGTCTGCTTGCTTTCACATCTAATTAATTTTTCCTCCATAAACTGCTCCAAGTCTTGCACGGTATCTAGCTTGTGAGGAGTCTGTCTCCAATGGTATGGATGGTTTTCTTTTTCCTAATGAAAGGACTTTATTTTCCATTCTTTCACCATACTAAAGGAGCCCTGCTAAAGCACCACACACTCCACATTCAGCACTAGCTGATTATTCAGCTTGTTTAGTCTCTAAAAACAAGAGATAAAAAGAAAAGGGAGCACAAAGATGTTGAGCAACCCCTCATTCCCCAGAGCTGACTCTGGCTAACACTGGGAATGCATAACCAATCCCTCATTCCCATCACACAGGAAAGTATTTTCCACTGTTAAACCAGGAGGGACGTACGGGATGTTTTAGCCAGTGATCCTTGAACACGGGGCGCATCTTCTTGTGAACCACCACTTCTTGCAGGTCCTCCAGGGATGGGTGCTGACCTATTTCTTCTTCAAAAGGCAGCATGTATTCATCCACTGGACCTGCAGGGCACACAGAGAATCAGGTTAGGGCAGGAATGGCCTCAGCAGAGCCACAGTGTCCCCATGCATGAGTGAGCTGCAGCTCTGGAGCAACCTCAACCTACAGCAACAAAGGCTGACGTTCACATGTCACTGCAGACAAATGTGATTTACATTCCTCCTGCACAATGGTTTCTGCTGTCCCTGCTGCTTGTCTGGCTGTGCATTTTCCACCTCGCTGAGTTACAAATCCAAACCCTCAGCCAGGCCTCCAGATCTCACCCTTTCCTTGAGGAAGTTTGCCAGGTAATCCATGATTTATTTAATATAAAGAGCAGATCAGCTCATCCTCCCTACATTTTAACACAATTCAACACACAATAACCTAGAGAAAGATTTCAGCATGAGCATAATTTCATTTTAGCACTGACTAACAAGGTCAAGTATATACAACACATAATTTCTTGCTTTGTGATCTGGTTTGTTCATAGGTTTGACTCAGCCCTGACACACTGGAGCCAGATGCACTTGTCCCAAGTACTGGCTCCTAAGTGGAAAATGATTTCTGAGTGCTTTACTTATACCAGTTATGGCTGTGAGCTGCCCAGGGCCACAGGAATGAGACAACTGTTATGAGTATCAGTGCAGATGCTGGATGATAGCAGCAACTTGTGCTTATTGAAACATCATTTGGCTTTTGGCAATGTGTAGATGCTCTCTCACAAAGAGCAGCCCAGCTTAACTGATGGGCTTCTCAGGGTGCTCCATGGCACCACTTACGGTTTCTCAGTACCAAAAAATTACCTCTTTTCAGAGCAGAGATACCTCAAAAGGGTCATTCCAGATTAAAATAAAAGAGCTGACCACTTCATCTGCTCATGAATTGTGACACCAACAGCACAATGTTTACTGTAAAGAATGAAATCACTGAAGTGGCTTATCATTATTCTTGTTCACTCAGTGGCAGTCACTATACCAAACTGAAAGACTTGCTCCAATCAGGGTCACTTATGACTTTCCTTTTCCTCCAAGAGGAACCCAGGCTGTGGAGAGTTGCAAGTTAAATGTGCTGTTTACACAGCATCACTTCTGAGCTGAAGTGCAGATGAGGCTCAGTGTAATTTCCCATCGTCCCAAAGGGCACCTGAGCTATCTCAGCTGCCTGGACTGGCAGGAGATCATAAACATGACAGGAAAAATGAAAGTGGATATTTGGGGCACCTCAACAGAGAAGGGCAATTCCTATATGAATGATTTGTGTACCACTGTTTTACCTACTGTGCTCCCAGCCCCCCACATTTTACCTCTTAAGACTGTACATTTCTGAAGATGAGACCTTCTGTTACCACACACTTATGGGAGACATTTTAATTATAATCACACTCCTCAGTCCCACTGTAATGCTAACAAAAACATTTCAAGTCTAGGCAAGATGCTGTTGTTTAATGAACTTGATTTTCAGTTCAGAGCACCCATATTTATACAAGAAGAAAAAAGTTGGAGGAAGCAGCCTTGGAGCTATTACAATGATGTGACTGCTTCCCTGCCCTGGACATGGCAAGGGTCACTAAAGGACAGATGGGCTGATTGGACAGAAAAGATGGCCCACTTCACAGCATCATTTTAGGAGGAAAAAAAAGGAGAAAAGAGACACCATGAAGTTCAAACTTTTAGATCCTTCGGAAGAAAGTGAGATCCTCCAAAGCTGTAAATGAAACAACAAACCTAGCCCACTGCTGAGAGAGGGCTTGATCAGCAAAAGATCAATAACTAACGACTTATGACAGCAGGGAAATGGTCTTGTTGACCCAGGAAGCTCCTTCCAGCCCTGTGATCCTGCTATAAGGTGCTTTCCATTCAGGCTACCCCACTGCCCTGCATAAGGCAGGTGACAGCCAAGCTGGCTGTGTGGCTCTTCTCAGGGGCCCAAGGCATGCCCTGGTCACAGGCAGAAATGTGGAGTGCCACTGAGACCAGCACAGGGCAGGCTCAGGGGGAAAGGATACCCATCCTGTAGGGATCACCTTCTCCCTCTGAATTCTCAGCAATTTGCAAGGTAACCAACGTAGTAAAAAGTACTTTGAGGTTGGAGCACTTACAAAGGTTATAATATACAGAGAGCAACACTTATGTTAAAAAACAAAGGAAAGACAGGTTGGCTGCTTTTAATAAAAATATACCATTGATCTTTTTTTTTTCTTTAAACAGAGATAGATAAATTCTGGCCAACTAAACCACATTGAAACAGAACCCTCCCTAGGGAATAAGTCTTTATTCTTACCATCAACTGCTCTACACCTGGAGACTAGCTCCCACAACACCAGTCCCATTGCATACATGTCTATCCTCAGGAAGGCGTCTCGTTGGAAGTTGATTGCTCCCTCCAACACTTCAGGAGCCATGTACCTCCTTGTTCCCACCTGGAGAGAAAAAACACAGCTCAAGCCACATTGCATTTGGGCCCCTCAGCCTCTCCTGGGTGGAGGTGAGTGACAGCTGGTTTCATTAGCCTGGAGGCCACTGCTGCTAAAGAAGCACCTTGCTCAAAAAACAAGCAAAGGGGAGCTGTTTGTTCTGACACTGATTCTCATTAAGATCACTCCAGTCCAGATAAGCAACATAAAGGAGGGAGCCAAAGTGCAAGGCTACATGTGTGATACTCATTCAGTGCACACAGTTGCTCTGGCAGAACACCCTGCATGAAATTATGTCATTGGAGACACACAGAACACCCTGAGGTCAAGTCTGGCTTGAAAAGTTCAGTCCTCTTTCATCCAAAATAAAAACTCTCAACAAAAAAACTCCAAATCCAAACAAACAACTCCTCAAATAAACAAAAACAGAATAAAAAAAAAAAAACAGAAAAGGGAAAAAATTATATATCCTGAAATGGTAGGAAAAGGTGTTGTTTTTACAGCCCTAGCTAAAACAAGTCTCCTGCATTCACAGAATAATAAAACATGAACGCTGGCTTGCCATGGTTTGGAAAAGATCTGCTCTTGTTTTGAGGAAATAGGCTTGTAGTGCCTCCATTGTTATGGTTAGCATAGCTTATAAGGTAGGAGAGTAAACAGGACAGCAAAGAAAAAAGCAGCTTTCATGAGAATTTAAACACTTTTAATAATTTTCTTTAAGGAAATTCTCATCTCTTTTTGCTGAGGCAGTGGGGATAGAGTGAAACCATGGAAAGATATGCAAAATACTGGAAAAGTTAAAAAAAGGTGACAAAAATGAGCAAAGCTGAGTAAGGGTAACCCAGGAGAGTGTTCATTCCTTCTGAGATAAAGGTCAAAAAGGGAAACTACACTGGAGATGGGAATTCAGAAAGCACTGGAGGCACAAGGAGAGGATGATGGACTTGCTGTCCTGGCATGGGAGCAGAATGAGGGGCTGCTTGCTGCAACAAAAAGGCAGAAAATTATGAACCCATAAAATTGTAGTATATTGTTTACACAGTGCACAGCCAGCTGTGCCAAAGGTCTCCCAAGCAGCCAGGCTGGCTGAATTCTTAAAATTAAATCAATAATTTTTGGATTATTAATACTAGTATTGTGGTATCATTGTTAATATTTAGGAGCTTTAATATTTATGTTATGGCCTAGAGAAGTGCTGGGTGCAGCAGACTCCAAAACTAAACACTTCTAACATTCAGCTGGGCTGTCTTGCCTTGCTTTAGTCAAGAAAGGCTGGGCCAGATGATCCTTGAGTCCCTCCCAACATGGTATTCTGTGATTCTGTGGATATTTATACCAAAACAATAGAGACAATGTGTCTGAAGGAGGAAGCCACCTGACCCCAGAGCTGGAGGGACCTCACCTGCACAGCAATCAGAATGTTTGAGCACCCTCCCCACTCACTCAGGTTACAGCAGCTCCCAGAATTTATGTCATGGAAAAAACACATATCTCAAAGAGAATTAAATGCATCTACACAAACCAGCCCTCACTCCAGAGAAACTATGGCAAGGCCAACTTTTTTAAAAGTTAAAGGTAATGATTACCTGTCCATGAGTGTCCCCTGGAGGTTTTCCAGGTTCAAACCGTACAGCCAGTCCAAAATCAGCTAGCACAGCTGTCAGGTCATTCTTCAGCAAGACATTTTTACTCTTGAAGTCCCTATGGACAAGGCAAGAAGTAAGGGAAGGGTTTATCATGGCATGTGTGTAAATCACACTGCAGCACACACATTGTCTATAGGCTCAGCAGCTCCCAGTAAATCAGCTCCTTTCTTCCCCAGAGTCTCAGCATGGCCAGTGCTGTAAACTTGGCTGCTCCTCACTGCCCTTGTCCCCAGAACATGACCAAGCAGCCCTGAGCTGACCAGCACAGTCAGCCAAACTCCACAGTGAATTAATCTCAAAATAAAATCTGGTCTGAAGGGGCTCTTTTAATTAGAGCAAGCTGTATAGAAGGGACCATTTCTTTCTCCAAGCACCAGCTCTGGACCCCCAGCTACTGGGCCCTTCTCATTCCCAAGAACAAAACCAAGGCAGGTTAAGGGAGTTCATTACTCTTCATCCTGGTAAGGATGTTTGCTCCTATCTACAAAATCAGATCTTTCTAGAAATCAGCAGATGCTGGTGAGACTCTCCCCACTCTGACTACATGCTTCAACAGACTTTTGCCACAGTCATCCATCAGCCTTCTGCTGTAATTGGTGGATTGATCTTCCCTGGAGAATTCAGAGAGTTGGGAAGCAGGCAGGGAAGGGGGTGAGGCCACACAGACACGCTGTCAGGGTCAGAGCAGGCAGCTGACAGGCAGGTGTAATAATTTGCAGTAGAGATGGTGGCTCTGTGCTTGAAGGGGACATTTGTGTCAGTGCTGTGCTGCAGCAGGATCATTTCAGGGCAGCTCAGGTAAATCTGCAGGGGCTGGGAAGGATTGGGGGTGGAGGAAGATCACACTGAGATGCCAAACCAGTCGAGCCCTGTTCCCTGGGCTTCCTGCATTTTCATCTGAAAAGGAATGTTTGGCAATCTAATTAAATTACAGACCTTAGACAGCAGATGGCAATTGTCCTGTATGCTCAGCATTATAACTTCCCTACCATCAATTCACTCGGTGACCCTGCTGATTGCAGGACATTGCAGGCCTGCACAAAATAATTAATGAGGGCAGATACAATTGTTCTGCACTAGAGAGACCTGTCAAAAATCTTTGTGAAGAGAGAAACTGCTGGACCATAGAGAAGGGGCTGCTCCCTGCAGCCTCACATGCCAGAGCATCAGCTCAAAGCACTGCAAGCAAAAATCACCCAGCCCCTGATTCTGAGCTTAAAATATCAGAAGAGAGGATTTATCCTCTCTAAGCTGAACACAGTGTGATGGGCATTTCTGGCTTGAGGATTAAGATGGGGGAAGTGGGTGTGAAGTTGGAGGGCACTGTGCAGCCAGTGAACCCCAGCAGAAACCAGCTTCCATCAGCTCTAGGGACTGAGTACAGCTTTGCAGAGCCTCTCAAACATTGGAACCCCTCCATTACACAGAAAAACTGCATTTCCCTCTATCTGGCATCCCAGGGACTGCCTGTTTCCATGCCATGGCAGTTTCCCCACAGGCTTAGGAAACAGCCATCACCTAATGACATGGATAAACGCCTTTGCTCCTTCAGCTTTAGGGGATTATGCCCTCAGGATGGTACAGATTGTGCATGAGATTTTTACAAAGCAGTGGCTCGATGAGGACCACACAGAAATTATCAGACAATCTGCCTGAACCATGTGGTTCCAAGGTGAAACCAAGATGTAAACCAGCATTACTGTACCAGCATGTGCTGCTACTCCTCATCTGCAGTGCCCTTCAGGCATGCAACAGTTAACTCCTACATCTTGATACACCATGCAGGGATTTCCCTTTGCAATTCCATTTTCCCCCCCATTTCCATACATTTCCCCATTTTTCCATGCTTTCCTTCCTTCCTTTCACAAACCACCTTGAAGTCTGAGCTGCAATGCAAATGTACCCAGGCTAGGGAGAGGGACTTAATCCAAGCCATGCCAAGTAGATTTCCCATATGCATTAGACCATCCTAAAATGGTCACTGCCAAAGAAAAGTGCCGTGAAAGGAAGAATTTTTAAATTTTTTTTTATATAGCACTTCAAACTAGGGAATACAGAACAAGCAGACTATGAGAAATGGGTGAGTTAATTCGATTGAGACACTGGAGATTTTATTTGCAGCTTCCACGTGGGGGCACTTTTGCACCAACAAGTGATTCCATAACCTTAATCCTCCTTGTGGTGCCGGGGGCCAGAGAAGAGTTGGCTGAACCCCTGCCCAGCAGTGACTGGGGAGTCCCACCTGGCAACCCCAGCATCTCCATCCATGTGCACCGTGGGAAGCCATTCAAAAACAGCCTCCACGCCCCCCTCCCCAGATGTAAAATGCATTTAGTGTTTTCTTTCAAAAATAAAATTAAAAGGATAATCCGAGGGAAATCCCTTGTGTCCTGAAACCCCTCCTCCACTAGGTATGTGCTAAATTCACACAAATGCTGCATTCTACAGCTTTCATCACCAGCTAAATGGACAGGGACACTAATGAGCACGATCTGTTGCTTTAAAGCCTTTCTATAGCCTTCCTCTGTTCCCCACCCTCAGGAATTTTCATCTATAAACCACTGCCTTTATTCTACAGGGACAAATGTCAGGGACACAGGGGTCAGCTCCAGGAGCAGCACAAAGGCAGCTGCAGGTTCTTTCAAAAGTCCCCAGCTCTCCAAAACTTTCAGGTTTGGGGAGGTGGGGTGTTTTGGGGGCAGGGATACCCCTGCAAAAACAGGGATTATCTTGCCATACATGAAGCCAGGCCTGCTAGATCAGGTACAAATTGCTGCAGCTGGACGTGGGGTTTAAGTCCCTCCTAGATGAAATGGGTGGGTAGTGGGGGGAGTATGGCCACGGATTACAGCCTGTAAATCCCTTCTGGAAATCTCCCCCATCCTGCCCTGCCACAGCAAAGCACTCAGAGGAGATGCTTTAATCTAGGGCAAGCAGTGTGGGACTTTGGAGAAGGGCTGAAGCATGAGGATGGTTTAACCCAGCTGCTTTCTTGCTGCACTGCCACCCAGGGGGGTTGAAGAGAGTGCCAGGAGGTCCCAGGGCAGGGTGGCACCTGCTGTGGTGTCTCTTATAAGCATCTTGGTACAATTTGGGCCTTATAAAACTACAGGGAAAAGTAACTAGGAGCCATTTTCTGCATTTCCACTGTTTCTCCATTTTTTACCTAATGATCAAAGGCGCTGTGGAAAGACACAGTGGAGTTATCAGTCTAAATCCTGGACCTGGAAAATAGGGTCCAGCTCCTGATACAGCCATTGTGATGGTGTTCACAGGGGTCTCAGGTTGAGGGAAGAGATGAGGATCTGACTCCATGTTTCAGAAGGCTTGATTTATTATTTTATGATATATATTACATTAAAACTATACTAAAATAATAGAAGAAAGGATTTCCTCAGCAGGCTAGCTAAGAATAGAAAAAGAAGGAATGATAACAAAGGCTTGGGTCTCTGGGCTCTCTGCCTGAGCCAGCTGACTGTGATTTGCCATTAATTAGAAACAACCAACATGGAGCAATCACTAATGCACCTGTTGCATTCCACAGCAGCAGATAATCAATGTTTACATTTTGTTCCTGAGGCCTTTCAGCTTCTCAGGAGGAAAATCCTAAGGAAAGGATTTTTCATAAAAGATGTCTGTGACATAGGCATAAAAATACACAGATCATAATGTGATGATATTACCAAGCCAAGTCCTTTCAAAGAGTGGCTCTGCAGCAGCAGAATTCCCTTTCCACCACAAGGGAAGAGTTGATGGAAGAGGGAAACCCCTACTCTTTGGACATTCACCATCAACCATTACCAACTGTGCTATTCCACAGACAAGACACTTATTTGCCCCTCAGCATTTTATACATGGTTGAAAAAAATTCTTGTCCTAGCACAAGATTTGATGGGTTGAAAAGCCTTTACTTCCTAAAAGCACAACTTCCTCCTCCATTCAACAGCATCACTTCAAAGAGTGTCAACAAAAGAGGCCTTACCTGTGTGCTATGGCAGGTTTGTGTCCTTCACCTTTGCACCAGGGGACATCTTCATGAAGGTAGGACAAGCCACGGGCCATTGTTTCTGCAACATGGCAGAGCTCATTCCAGCTGATGATGTTGCCCTTCAGGTAATCTGTCAGAGAACCCTGCAGAACAGGACATTGTCAGTTCTTAATCACAGACCCCTCTATGAGACAGATGTGCCAACTCATCAGTTTAGAGAATGCTTGAAAAATCTGAGCCTTGATTTAATGGTGGGGGGGAATCTCTAATGAAAACAAAAATAAAAAATAAAGATCAGAAATGTCCGTGACTTTTCAGCCCTTGACAGCACAGACCTCCTGATGTCTACTTACCTGCCAGGGAAAGGGAGGGAGGTAAGGAAGGGAAAAAAATCCTCTTTAACCAGAGCAATTCATCCAACCTCAGCAAGGGGAAAGCCTTCCATGCAAGATGAAGCATTGTATCAGCTGGCTGTGCAATGATTGACTCAAGAAGACCTTGGATTTACCAGGGGGATAACACTGCTGGCTCAACCCCAGATCTGCACATTTGTTTGAAGTGTTAGTCATGGTTTATAACTAAAGCAATCCATGAAGGGGGAGATGTGCCCCAAGCCTCAAAAGCAAACATGGAGCCCATCTGCAAGGGGCAAGCTGGATCTGTGAAATCTCCCATGAAGCTCATCTATGCACATCAAGAGATGGTGACCACTACAGATGTGAGCTGTGGCCTTTTGTGCCTCTCTCCCTTCCTAAATTCCACTTTTATTAATCCTTTATTTGTGTAGGAAAGCTCAGAAAACTAAAGGAAGGGCATTTGAATCAGGGGAGCAGGAGCACTTTGCTATCACAGAATCATGGCCCACCAGGAACACACTGGGGGAATTAGAGAGATTATAATCCTGCTGTACCTCCCTCTCTGCCTTCCCAAAATGTATATGCAATTATACATTACCTTGTCGTGGAAAGCTGTGATCAGCCAGAGCTCTGTCTCCAGGTTTGTCCCCCTTTTCTCTGCTGCGATAAATTGCAAAAGGTTTTCATGCTTCATGCCAGGAGTGTTGAAAATCTCCCTCTCACTCTGCCAAGATTGCTTATCCTGAAGCAGGGAGAAAGGCACCATCAAAGATCACGCTTCCCTTTAAAGCAAACAGCTCCTTCAGTGCAGTCAGAGCTGCTCACACTACTCTAAAAATCATGCTCCTGTGTTAGGATGTGATGCATCCCTGCAAAAAAAGGCTGTTTTCCCTAAAGAAGAAAGACAAGTTATCCTCAGTCTCCCCTCTCCAAAATTATCCTCAGCTGTTCCTAGAGGACGTGTGGGGAGTGGAGAGGAAGCCAAACTCAACCTTACTGAGAAATAATATTTTTCAAGATTTCCTAAGGATACTTGCAAGAAGAAAGCCTGAGTAAACAGCACCCAGGATCAGCCTTGCAGTGTAATTGCTGCAATTGCAAAATCTAATCTAGGCTCTATTGAATATTTACTAGTAGGTCACAGCTGGCTTGGACAGAAGATGTGCAGATCTCTTTTGACAACAAACATGAGGTGAAAAAGTAATGAAGGAGACAGCAGAGGAGCACAAAGATGTTTTCTGTAATTTTTGTTTCACTTGACATTTGATTGCTTAACTCTTTTCATCTGCAGTTCCTAGAGAATCAAGTCAGGAGCGTTCAAAGGTTTCCTAGAGCAGAAGACAGGAGCTGACAGAAACACTGCAGCACAATCAGCTCTCACAGCACCAGGGCTCTGCCTTTGGAGGCTGTAAATGCTCACTAGGTTTGGATCCAGATTTACAACCCACCCAGGCAGGACACAAAGCCAGGGCTCTGGCCCTTTGTGTGCACTCTGGGCACTGCAGCGGCACCCTTGAACAACACAGGCATTTGCAGGGAAGTTAACATAGCCTGTAGATTTCAGAATGTGCTTGTTTTTGCCCTTCTTGCAACAAGCACTACTACAGGAAGCATTTGGCAATGAGATAACACAGGGAGAAGTGTAGGAAGGAAGGGTCCTTGAACTTTTTCCCCCAGCAGAAGAGCCCAAATGCATCTTTGTTATGGTCTCAAAAACCATAATCTCTACAGGCACTTAGGGCATCTCAGCACTGGTGGGGAAGCCCCTGGCAAGTAGGAACCTGATGCAGTGTCCCTATTACCTGAATGGGGAAGATTTTCACTGCTACATAGTCGTTCATCAGCTGAGCCTTCCACACGCAGCCAAAGCGTCCCCTTGCCTTGATCTCCAAGAGCTGCAGGGGCTTTAGGCCAACCAGGGGAGAAGGGGGTGGTGGGCCAGGATCCTGCACAAGAGAAAAAAACACGGTCACCAGCTGAAGCTGGGCTGTAAAATAAAGGGAGGGGAGGAATCCAGATACTGCACATGAGGAAAGAAGTGTGAAGAAATAACATTTATTTAATAGAAATTATTTAGGTGCACTGTTTGCAGCAAGAACAGCCTGAAATTCCCTGTCTTGCTTGAGTAGGGTTTTGGTGTAGAACACATAAAACAATCTACAACTCCAAGTGTCATTTTGTGACACTACAGCCTGACATACTCTGGGGGAAACCTGAATTCTCCTGTGTTTTCAAAGCAAAAGTTATTTTGGATGTAAAGCACTGATGTCCTCAAGGCTACCTCCTGCCAAAAGTGGGAACCTTTAGATCTTTGTGACCCATCTAAAACCTCCCAGTGCTCTTCCCTACATTAGCATGTTCCATGCCATCCCAGCCATGAGCAGTGAACAGTTCTGTCAGCATCACACAGATCACATCTGTTTAAACTCTGCATTTGTCCAGGAGAACAGTGTGACCCTGTGGGGTTGGAGCTCTGTCCCACCTGCTTTCAGATGTGAAAGGTTCACAGTATTATAGAATGGATTGGGTTGGAAGGGAGCCTTAAATATCACCCAGTTCCAACCCTCCTGCTATGGGCAGGGACAGCTTCCACTAGGCCAGGTTGCTCAGAGCCCCATCCAATCCAGCCTTGAACACTGCCAGGGATGGGGCAGCCACAGCTTCTCTGGACACCCTGTGCCAGGGCCTCACCACCTTCACAGGGAAGAATTTTTTCCTAATACCTAATCTAAACCGGTTCTCTTTCAATCTAAACCCATTCCCACTTGTCCTGTCACCACATGCTCTTTTAAAAAGTCCCCCTTTGGGCTCCCTTCAGGTACTGGAAGGCCACCCCAAAGCCTCCTGCACCTGTTCTCTGAGGGTTCATAAAACCTGAGCTTCATCAGGGAAAGGACCTTCCCTCCTCTCATAGAGCTGGCAGGAACTTTATCATCTCTTAGATCTCTGAGGCTCTACAAAGTTGGCTGAAGTCAGGCAATAGGTTTGGGAGTTTGGGAGGAAGAGCAGCCACCAAGCAGGGCTGTCTAATTCCCTCCCTCAGCTATCTCAGACATGGTGGTAACCCCACCTAAACTCATCAGTCTGACACTTCCATGGAGGCCAACTGTGCTACCAGCTTCAAAAAGCAGAGAAGTGCTGGAACCCAGGAAATTCCTCTGGCTGCTCTGGATAGCTCCAGCCCCTGCCTGGAGGGCTCAGAGACCTTGGCACAGAGCCCAGGACCCCTGTGCCTTTGATTTAGCCCTTGGAAAAAACAATTACCAACCTTATATGAAGAATTACAAGTCAAGAAAGTTTAAGTAGAATGATAGTGAATTTATCACAGGGTGAAAAACAGATTTTTGAGGTTTTTAGAATGGGGGCTTGGGGTCCCAAGATGGAGGAATTTGGGCGTGCCACGTCCTTTTTCCTTCTTCTTCTTGGCCTCTGTCTTCTGGGTGATGTTGGCATTTTTAGATTGGTTTAGAGTAGTGTTGTCATTACATTGCAAGGGTTCCATATTACTGGAGTCTTGTACCTCCTTGATGTTTCTTGTAGGCAGCTCCTCCAGGCACTGACTCTTCCTTGTCCTCACAGCAGCCAACCAACTCCAGTTCCCCCTCAGCCAACCCATCCACTCTTTTATAACACTCTTCTTATAGGCTACAGGTGTGGCCTGTTAACATCAGGCCTGCTCCTAATCTTTAATAATAAACCCAGCTGCAACTCTTTGGGGGGTAAGATTACTTTCTATACTACTTTTATTTACTTATATTCTATCCATCTACAGAGTAGAAACTCACTGTGTAACATAGGTGATAGGTATTGGGAAGTTATTGTAAATAATGTACACATAGTTTTTAGTATAAAAAGATAACACCAGTGTGCCTCAACCTGACCTGCCAGACAGACCTCAGCTGGTCGGAGAAAGAATTTTATAGATAAG
The DNA here is from genome assembly GCF_027887145.1 of Ammospiza caudacuta. Lineage (NCBI taxonomy): Eukaryota > Metazoa > Chordata > Aves > Passeriformes > Passerellidae > Ammospiza > Ammospiza caudacuta. The sequence goes on from NC_080593.1 coordinate 6,222,742, forward strand.
AAACAATAAACAACCTTGAGAACAAGAACCGAAGAGTTCTGGCTCCTTCGACTTCCAGGTTGGGAAAAGAGACTTTCTAACGCATCTCGGGGTCACTCGGACCAGCAGAGACTCCAAGAAGAAGAAAAGTTAGGCCACCTTAGAAGAGTTTTGCAAGGCCCAAGACAAGGGGAGCGAGTGCCTGACCTCAATGATGTCCACGTGGCCGTAGGGAGGCTTGCGGTGCCGGTACATCCAGAAGGCCAGCAGGATGGCCATGGACAGCACGGCGATGGGCAGCAGCGAGTACACCAGGATGTTCAGCAGCGACGCCGTCGGAGGCGGCGGCTCGTAGATGACTGTGGGAGAAAAACAGGGTAAGAGAGGGAAAAGGAGCTTCAGGAATGCAGCAGCACTGTCAGCTGCACATCCAGAGGCGACCAAACACAATGTGTCCCTCCAATCCACAGCTGATATCATCCACTCCCATGATGGTGGCCACAAGATTCTAAATCATCTTTACAGTCTGATTCATACTGATGGACAAACTTTTTTCCTCTGTGTTTATGGTCTTTAGTCATATTTACACTGGGGGTCAGCAAAGTAAGGCTTCCAATGCTACATGGACCACCTTTGGTGTTGGATGGGATGGCTGGCCAAGCTCTGTCTCCACAGATGAAAAATATGCCCCATGGTAATTGTAAAGGGGTATGACTAGGTGCTGAAAACATAACTAAGGTAAAAATACACCAAGAATCCACATCTTTATACACAAGGTGATAGGGAGTGACATCTGGAGTTTTGTCTTTGTTTTGTTCAAGCCCAAAAATGCCAAATTTGATGCAAAAATCCATTTTTACAGAATGAAGAATTTCAAGGTCTTGGGGTTCAAAGGATGCTTCAGGAAGGAATTTGGTCCAAACACCCCATCCCTCAGAGGGATTTATAATGAATGGTGAAAGATGTGGAGGAATGGTTTTCAGTATTGGCCAAGTGTCTACTGGCAAACTGACCAAAGAAGTTGAAAATGTTCAGGACTTGAATGGTTAAAAAAATGGTATCTAAGCCTGATGCATTGGCTAAGGTTACCCAAATGTTGGTTTTTGGCTGACCAATGGGCAAAAGCACATTGCTGAGGGCAAACAAAACAAAAAGACATAAACATGCCATCATTCAACTCTGTGTTCACAGTTCTTGTATGCAAAGCAACAGCATTCACAAGGCTCCATGGTTTTCTCTTCTCCATAGAAGTAATGTTACTAATGGAGTTACAATGACCTAAACCACACTTTGCAAGCTGAGCCTCCATCTGACCTTTATTTAAGCTAGGTATTTCTTGTTGGGATATGTAAAAGCAGAACATTTCCTCTTCTTAACCCTTCTAAATGTATTAAGACAGCACGAAATCCCTTGCAGCATTGCTTTACCTTTCACAGTGATTGACAAGTTGTCAGTTTTTAGTAAAATGCTGCTGGAGCCACAATCAAATGCACTATTCCCACAGTAGTTCTTGTTCCAAATTACATCAGTGCAGTTGAGACACAAACAATGGGAATACTAAATGGAGCCATGTTGCTATGTTGGAGACAGGGAAGGAAAAAATAGCAAGACTTGCCAAATTAAACAAAAAGCTGTGAGAGAAAGAATATTTGCTACTAGGTTGCTACGGGTACGTTAATAACAGGAGATAATATAACCCATGTAAACAATTAAAAACTTATCAGGACAGCCCAGGAAAATCTGATAAAGGTCTATTGGAACATCTCAGTAAATGTAGATAGCTCAAACCAACCTAAGGAAAAGATTCACCTGTTTCAATAGTTTTTATTGAATGATACTTTAAATATTATACATCTAAAAGAATTGTTGTTTTCCTATTAGCCTCTGAAGAAGGTCCTGCTATTACTTTTCTTCCTTGATGCATATCCACAGACTCTGAAAACTGACACACACCCTTTCCCTTTCAATCCCCAGACCCACAAAACAGAATCAAATGCAAAAATCCCAGATGCTCAAGGTATCTGGAAACTCATGACCTGTGAATTTAATGAGGAAGGTGTTAAACACCTTTAAAGAGTTTGAGGCTCAATCCATGCTTTGTAAATCACTCTGCCCTCTTCCCCTTGTGTTGGATTTTGTTTTGTAACATCCCACAGTGAGCTGTCCACCATAAAGGAAACCTAACCTTACTGATGGTATCCAAAGTGTTGGTACAGCCTTAGCCATAGAGTGAAACAAGCAATTCTTAAAGAACTGTAGCAAAAGGATTTCTGACTTCATAACCAAAACACCCAACAACTCAGTGTTGATTATGAAGATGAATCAGGGGAGGTTTAGGACAAATATTAGGAGAAAGTTCTTCACACCCACAGGGTGGTTGGGCACTGGAACAGGGTCCCCATGGAAGTGGTGACAGCACCAAGCTCAGAGCTCAAGGAGCTTTTGGACAACACTCCCAGGCACAGGGTGTGGATCTTGGGGGTTTCCTATGCAGGGCCAGGAGTTGGACTCGATGATCCTTGTGAGTTCGTCCAAACTCAGGACATTCAATGTTTCTATTAAAGTCCTTGGAAAATAGTCAAGAAGAAGAGCCCCCAACTCTCCATGCTCCCAGTCACTCACCTTCTGGGCCGGTGACTTCAGGCAAGTGGGTAAATTTCTCATTGCAATAATTGCCCTCGCAGCAGCAGAAAAACACCTGAGGGTTTTCTTCTGTGGCTACACACTCCTGCCTGCACCAGGGAGGGACAGACATGGAATGAAGGGGAGAGAAAAACATTGTCAGCCAACTCCTGCCTTTGGGAGCCAACCTGCCCCAGATTGTCCTCTCCACACACCTTTTCCTGCAGCTGCACTGCACAGATCAGCAGTCTCCACTTATGGAGAACAACTTGGCACTCAAACACCCCAGTGGATAGCAAAGACCCTTGAAAAGACTGCAAAGGAAACAAATGCTTCCATATGTACTGAGGGCATTAGATGGTGAGTAATAAATAACAGCCGCTGCTGCTAACAGAATGAGAAGGAGAAAAACGACAGAGAGACGCCTCAGTCCCTGAGCAGTGACTCTCCCACAGCCCATATGAACGCTGCCAGAGCAGAGAAGTATTTAATGATGCAATTAAAGATTGTGCCATAAAGCACACATGATGAGGGCTGAGCTAAGGCTGCTCCCACAGCCTTGAGCATCACCAGCCCAGCACACTCAAAGGGCACCAGAAGCTGCAGCCACAGCCCTGCTGCAGCAGGAGAGAGCTGCAGGTCTGAGGGCATGCAGTGACAGCTCAAGGTACTGGCTTTAAACTGAAAGAGGGTCTCTCTTTCAGTTCAAAGCCATTAGGGCTGGATATTGTACCTAATATCCAACCTTAAATCCTCAGGTTTAGGTTGGATATTAGGTATAAATTCTTTACTGTGAGGGTAGTGAGGCACTGGAACAGGTTGTCCAGAGGAAGCTGTGGATGCCTCATCCCTGGAAGTCTTACAAGGTTAGGCTGGATAGGACTTGGATCATCCTCAGTCCTGTGGAATGTATCCCTTCCCATGGCAGGGGGCTAGAATTAGATGATCTTTACAAGTCTCTTCCAACCCAAACCATTTGAGGCTCCTATGATTCTCATTTCATTTCTATAGTTTTTAAGTTTAATTTTCAAGTGCTGTCTCCTTCATAAAAAGCTTATTTCTGCATAAAAACCTTTAAGAAAATCAGGTTGCAGCTCTCATTTTCTGCCTTTGCCTCTTATCCAGGTACTTCTACAGCCTTCCCAGCACTGAGATTTCCTTCCACATTGTGCAAGGCCTTAGGGGACTTCCATGGATCAAACCAACTCCACTTCTCCACATCCTCCCTCTCCCCACAGATCAATGCCAAAAGAGATGTGCAGTGATTTTTGCAGTACTTTACCTGTCATTTCTTTCTGTTTCTTCAATGCTGCTTCCCTTCCCTGCTACCTTTTGCTGTGCTATGCTCTGGTTTTAGTTATTATGCTTGCAGAGCTGCTCTCCACAGAGAACTGTATCAAACTATTTCCTGAAGCCCAGCTAAATTATATGCATAACTTCCTTCCCTCGACCACTTGGAGGAAGTAGCAAAACAATCATAAGCGTTTGACATTATTACTCATTTCTGAACCCATGCCAAGCCTCCCTTTCTGTGTTATCACTGACATACTGCCACGAGAAGAATGGAAAGGGCTCCCTTCAATCCTAGCCCTGGATAGTTTTCAGTGCTTTTCTCCCTTTGTGGGGGAAAAAAATGGCTATAGCCAAACTGTCTCCTCCAAGGTCTCAGCTGGGAAGCACTTGGTTTGTTTTTCAGGCTCTCATTTTTTTCAGCTTCAAAGCAAAAAAGCAGCCATTTGACTTATTCAAATGAACAAAGATGTTTCAACAAGTTAAACAGCGTTTCCAGATGCTTTTTTGTGAAATCAGATAACAAGCCCTTTGGATTTAACAGCATCAGTGTTGGAGCCTTCAATAGAAAACATATCCTTTGCTAAATCTGTTGGTTAAAAAAATCAAGCTAATGAGTGAAAACAGCCTGCTCCACATCTGCAGTTCATTATCCCTGACTCTGAGTGAAGCCATCCAGGTATGTATGACATGTTACACTTAGCAAATATTACAGCTGAGGCAGAGGGAGAGAATGACACATTTTTCTGTGGCAGGGAGGGCACGTTTCAGAGAGGTTCACGTGCTCTGCAGGGGAATGTGAGCATGACCTCTCCAGCAGGGCTGTGTAAATAAAGGAGAGCGCACAAGTCGATTTTTAAACACTATTTTTTTCCTATAACCTTAAATGTACATGTGCCACGTTCTTGTTTCCTCAAGATAAAGAACAGAGTAAGGAGCTGTCACCCTCAACGTCCCAACCCTTGCACTCCAAAATTTTTCCACATTCTGGTGACAAAGGAGAATCTGACATCCCAGCATGTGCTGCTCCAAAAGCAGCTGCAGCAGCCAGAATAGGACCGTGCCCTGCATCCAGGGACACAAAATACAGGTGTATCTGCCAAGGATGCTTCCAGAAACTCAGCATTCAAAGGTGCCAGAGACACAAAGGGCACCAGCACAGCACAACTGATCGAAAAATCATCTTCTTAGCCATTTCTGCCACCTTGGGATGCAAAACTGCCTGCATGGAAGTCTGCCAAGGGCACTCAAGGGAAGAGAAAAAATGAAAAGGACTGCATTTAAAGAGGGTTTGTTCCTTTATGTAATTAAAGCTAACCTTTATTCCAAATGTTGCTTTTGATATTTGTACTGTTTTTTAATTCTCAGAAGGGCTTTTAGCTTTGCCCTGGAGCTTGTGGTTTTGAAAAGTCAGGCAATGGAATACTGGATGCTCAATTCCAGGGCTGCAAAAGGCTGGTGAGGAGCCCTGGAAACTTTTTACCATTGTAACAGAGCAACACATTATGACAGAGTTTAAGAAACACTACATCCCTGCAGAGACACTCAGTGACAATACAAGTGTCACTGGATATGAGAGCAGGCACTGAAAAGAGAAATCTGTTTACAGTAAACACTTCTGCTTGCAAGTAGGAAACTCCAGTGACCTTCTATTCTCAGAAGAATCGGCATTAAGATGACTAATGGGCCAAGGAGGATTGATTTATTGGGAAAGAATAAAAATTTAACTATATATAGAGCCTGGCTACTCAATTGGCAAGGGAATAGGTGTGGTAGGAAAGTAACTCTGGAGCTAATAATAGAACAAAGATGAGGAACAACTTACAGCCGAGATAAGCCAAGACAGCAGGCACAAAAGCAGGGGAAGTGTACAGCACCAAAGGGAGAAAACACTGCAGCCATGGCACAAATCTAGCTCCAGCTTAACCCCAGCTTAGCAGCTGATCTTCCTAAAACTTTCAGAATGAGACACTACAAAGATGCACAACTGAGAATTGCACAAAGGTGAGATCGACCCACATCAGTGTTATATCAAGGGAAATCCTTGAATTTTATGTTGCTAATCCTTATTGAAAGGGCTGGGCTTGGCTTGGTTGTTTGGTCATTGGTTTGGGGATTTTTTAACAAAAACCCTGAGCTCAGAGCTACTCAACATTGTCCTTTTCAACCACAAAACTTCATAGGGCTGTTTTCTTTAGCTGTAATTCTTTTCCCCTTTGTAGAAGTACATCAAGGGAAGTGAGAAAAGACTAGTTAATTTTCCCAGCTATTTAATGAGGCTGGAGCCTTCACACTACAAAACCTCACTCCTTTTCAGCTTGCTACAAGCAGTGACACACAAACTCACATTGCTTTTGCTCCCCACTCTTTCTCCTGGCCCTCCTCTTCACTCAGCCAAAGAACAGTGGAACTTTTTGCAACATCACAGACGTCAGAATATCTCAACCCCTAACCACCCCCAGATATCTGTGCTTTTCTAGACAGCTCCAAATGATTCCAAGTTTTCACTTCTATCACCAAATGCTCCTGGAAGAACATATTGCTCTTCATTTGATGGTACAGGACAGGTTTTTCAAAGAATGCCAGAATTATCAAAGCTTTGCTAGGGGAAAAAACAAACAAAACAAAACACAACACAAAACCCCTGAAAAAAGTGATTTCTGCAGCTTCTATTTAGAAAGTCAAAGCAGATAAGTGACAATTCCGAGAGCTGCTTTTGCCAATTAACTTGGACTTGCCTTCTTTCCCTCTATGCAAAAAATCACGAGCTTTAACACTTAGAGGGTTGATTAAACCTGCATTTGGATAAGCCAGCTGGGCAATTACCTGTCATAGCAGTTGAAGTCATCCAGCCAGCAGCCTTTCTTCACCAGCTCGATGGAGCCCGAGTTGTTTCTCCAGGAGGCGTAGCAGTGCAGCCGCTTGTCCTTCTCCCCCTCGCAGCGCTCCACGCCGCTCTGGTTGGTCTTCTCCAGCTCCCAGTTGGCATTGTAGTAGATGCACTCCCTCGTCTCAGCCTCCCCGTGGCCTGGCCCTGAAAAATCAAGCCCCAAGAACATTCAGGTAAAGTCAGAAATAGGGAATTGTATGGCTCTGTTTTAGGTGATGCATTCCCTTGGAGCTGAGCAGCTCAGCAGTGAGAGCGAGCTTCAGCACAGCGTGCAGATTATTCTTCTCCTCTAGGGTGAGGTGGGAGATGGAGAGGTCAGGTTTGCCTAAGCTCATGGCAAAGTCAGGAGCCAAGCTGAGACCTTCCCAGATCTCCTCTGGGCAATGCTTCAACCCTAGGACTCTAAAACAGGGGATGCACAAGGCAATGCATGCCCAGGAATGTTTAACCTCAGAAACCTTGTTTAGCAAAGACAACCTGCCAGGGTGCTACTTGATGCTTGCTGGGATGTCATGCAGTGGAGTTACTCTCCATCTGCACCACTACTTTGGGAAACACCACCTAAAAATACCCAGTGTCTTCCATGGATGTAACTGAGAACAGGGAATATTCATCCTGCAGAGGTGGGCCAGACCAGTGGCCATTCCTCACTTAGATCCTGGTTCAGGCTGACTTGGGTAAGACCCCATATGATAAATGCCATGGTTTTAACCGCATTTGACACAGCTCATGGTGCCTCTCCACCCAAGCAAGACCTTCAGCAGCAGAAAATTCTGTTCCCCAAACAACACTGGCCACCCCAAATGGATGCTTGGCCACCACAAACAAAGGAGTCTCCATAGCCTGTGGGTCTCCCTCCTTTAGAGCCTTGTACCAAAGGACTGTGGAGCTCCTACTGCCCCCAAGGAAACAATTCCCCCATAGCCACCATGTGGCAGAACTGAAATAGAACTGCAGACACATCCGCTAAAACCAGGGTCAAATAAGGGAACACTGATATTTGCAGGTGACCTGTTCTGTCCTAAACCTTAGAAATCCTCTCTTCATCTCAAAATACTCTGCTTTGTGGCATTTTGAGGATTAGTTTAAAAGAAAATGAGGAATGAAACAAACACACGTCTTCTAAGCATACAAACACAAAAGACAGCCTAGGCCTGTACCATGATGATTCTGTAAATCCTGAAATGCCCTGCAGCCATCTCTCCTTGGGATTACCCAACCTAAGGTAAGGTCAGGCCTGGCCATTATTTTGATGGATTGCAATCATGGAAAATGTAGGTGTCTCAATAAAATGTGTTGACAGCTGGGTAGAAAACACAAATAGGTCTCACAGGATGATGAAACAAAAGTGCTGTGCTCCTGAAATAGCCAGACCTCTGTGAAGCCTAGAACTAAATTTCTAGCTAGAAAACCACAGTTCTGAATAAACTAGGGGTGGTGGGTCTAACCTGCTCCCAGTCCCAACACCTGGACTCAGCAATGGGCAATTTTCATGGCACAGAGCAAACTCATCACACTAGGAAGATCTCTTTGCAAGCTGCTGAGGTGTTCTATCCGTCAATAACACTTTTTAGGAAGACTGCTTGATCTGCATCATGGGAGAGACTGCAAGGGAATAAGGGTATGAGAATGTCATAAAGCTGACTCCTGAAACTGGAAATTATATTCAAAGCACACACGAACAAGAGCTCAATTTCAATAGCACCTGCAGGTTTTATCAGCTCTTGCAAAGCTCCATCAGAGTTTTCCTCTGACAAGTTGCTTACAATAATGAAAACAACCTACCAATATCCCTCAACACAGAACAATGTCAATATTGACACTCCTTGTTAAAGCCTTGATATTTGTTCTCTTGATACTTACACCGTGCTTCTTTAGGGCAGATTAAGCATTTTTGCTAAATACTGGTTAAATCAGCAGGAAAGCAAAAGAGCTTTCTCTTGTGTGTGGGGGTGGAAGGCAATATTTTTTTTACTTATAAAGGAAATAATAAATATCTTAACTGCATAGAATCATAGAATGGTTTGGGTTGGAAAGGATTTTTAAAGGTCATCTAGTCTGATATCCCTGCAATGAGCAGGGACATCTTCAACTAGACCAGGTTGCTCAAAGACCCATCCAACCTGACCTTGAATACTTCTAGAGCCACCACTTCTGTGGACAGCCTGGGCTAGAGTTTCACCACCCTCATTATAATAAATCATATGGCTTCTAGCTGGTACCTAAAACCTAATCCTCACTTATCACCTTCTGCTCCGCTCCTGGAAATACACTTTGTAATATCATTTTTATCATCCCAAACTGAATATCACTTTTGATCAGGACAGAAATTTCCTCTCCCTCCCCAACTCCGTCTCCCAGCAAGCTGGAAGGTTTAATGAACAATTCCACTGGAAAGCAGCCCCAAAATCTAATCCTAGCTCAGTCACCATCATCTGCAACCTCAGGCAATATTGTGTAGCCTCTGTCTTCCCCACCACAAACGACAGCCAATGCGATGCACAGAGCCGCGGTGAGATTTGATATTTCCACTGTGCTTTGGAAGGGGAATGTGGAAAAGATGTGAAGCAGGAGCTGTATCAGCTCTGGGACCAGCAAACCAAGGCTGCTAAATCCTGTGTTGAGCCCAGGCTCCCTTCCCCCAAGACAGTTGTCTTTTCTGGAACAAGTTTCAGCTGAAGAGTAAGAGCTGCTTGCAAACACGCAAACCCGACTCTGCAAACAGCGGCCGCGCCAGGAAAAAGGCCTTTCCCAGTTTTCCCCCCGCTGTTAAAGTTTAGATGATTTGAATAAAAGCATGCATAAAGTTTGAGATGACTAAATAGATGTATGCTTTCTTTATAACAGCTCCTAAGGATGCTTGCATTAAGGAGACACTTTAAAAACCTGTGTGTTTGTTACCTGCTCTCAGATCTCTTTAAAAGCCATTTGGTAGGATCCTCGCCCCGCTGGGTGCTCACGACTGCAAGAAACCCTTCTGTTTGTACCCAAGATGGTCTCAGCAGGAAGGGGCACGGCTCCAGGTCTGGGTATTAATTTACCTGCTGCTTTAGCTCATCAAGAAACACTCACACCTTGCTCTGTAATGGATCATGCAGAGACCAAAGTTTGCGGCTAACTGCCTGCTCTGCACTCGCCGCGGTAAAACCCTCGCTCAACAGAGGGAGGGGGAGTCAAAACAGGGGCTTGTCCCTTTGAGAGAAAGGTGGTGACTAAGACAAGGAAATCTGAGCTTTGCTCATCCATCCCCAGCTGTGTAAATTTTTCTGCCTCCTCTTCCCCTATTGAGCAATGGATAGACCCAAGGCTACCATAGGTCTGTAAAAAACACTGAGTTGGACATTAGGTAATGGTTTTAAATGAAAAAAAAAATATAGATTTGATATAAGGATGAAATATTTTTCTCAATGAGGGTGATAAAACACTGGAACAGGTTGCCCAGGGAGGTGGTAAATGCTTCATCTCTGGAAACATTCATGGTCAGGTTGGACAGAGCTCTGAGCAACCTGGTGTTGTAGATGTCTCAGCTGCAGGGGAGTTGGCCTAGATGCCCTTTAAAGGTCCCTGCCAGCCCAAACTGTTCTGTGATTCTGCCAAGTGACAAAGGCATGGATAACCATGTCCTGCTTCTCACTTCAAGCTGCAAGAAGAATCAGAGGATTTTCCCCCAAATATATGTGCAGGAAGCCCTTGTCTCCCTCCATTGGACACAGCTGATGCATCAGCACAACAAGGATTTGACTGGGCTCCTAGCAGTACAACCTGGTTCAAGAGAACTGTTGTACCAAACCTGAGCATCTGATAGGAGTGACACCATTCATTTTGGCCAAAAGGGCCTTTCCTGAAACAAATGTCTTTCAGTGCAGTCATAAACCACAGCTTGAGACAGATTAAAGGGGTTGTGTCCCTACCATCCTGCTCTCCCCCTCCTTACTCTTCATCTCTCTCATAGCAGCCTTGGTACATAGGAAAGCTCTTGAGTGCCTTCATTTGGTGGAACTGCCTGGTAACATCCTCCTCATGTGGGATGGCAAATAAACACCCCAGAGAACTGCTCAACTTTTGGCAAAAAATCAATGGGACTTGGGTGCAACGAGATATAAAACCTTTGCTAAGCAAGTGTTTGAAGATCGCTGTTGGAACCTGGTCTCATTCATTGGGTCCCCATTCCTCTCCTGCCTAAGCCTATTTCACCAGCCACAATGCAAAATTTGGGGGAAAAAAGTTGCAAAGCAGAAGCATGTATGTGGGGCAGGGGCATGGAAATGGGGCAGGAGCATGGACATGGGGCAGGAGCATGGACATGGGGCAGGAGCACAGCGACCCCAGCACTGCATCCCACTCTCAGCCCCAGCTCTCTCCATGGAAAAGAGCCTCGTGCCAGCAGCCAGGCAAAAACAATCAACTTTTTAATATCACCATCCACAAATAGTCATTTAAGCAATCAAGCCTGAAGTCCTGTTTGAAATCAAAGTCTAAGGAAGAATCAGGCTTTGCAGGAGCAGATGGGTTTCTGGCATCCCACTGCATCCACCCAGCGCTTCGGGGATGACGCAGCGCGGCTCGTCCCTGAACAAAAGCTGCACAGAAATACCTTTACACAAAATACCAAGCCCAAATAACTCCCATACATCACACAGGCAGAGGGAGGTACCCACCATCACCCACTTTTGGGGTGGAAATCAACTTTTTGACCTCAGTCCTGAGGAGCTGTCATTATGATGATTCCCCTGGGTCAGTTTGCTGCTCCAAATGACTGCAGCATCACTGGGTTTCTGCCAAGCAAGACCCCCAGCACCCATCTGAGGCACATAATGATGGGAAGAGCAGTCGAAGCACCACGCGACATGGGAAGACCTCTCGCCTCTACTTGGGAGTTACAAGGCACAGAGGGAGCTCATTAAAAAAAGATCCTCGTGAACTGAAGGACTTCAGCCTGCTGAGACATGGGACCTTGCTGCTGATCTGAGACTAAACCCTGCTCTCCTAATTTGGAGTCGCTGACAGATCACTGAGGCTGTATCATTATCCAACAGCTTCTAAATTATAGCCAAGATCCAGTGTAGCAACTTCCAGGTCTAGGTGTTAGCAGTTGCCAGGCTCCTAACTCATAATTAGATACATAGGGAATATCTTCCCCAAGGCTGAAGGCTGCTATAAATCTCAGCTCTTTATCTCTGCCTGTCCCCTTTTGAAAACCTAAAATGAAAGTATATAGGAAAAGATGGGATGTGTCAAAATAGTCTGCATAAACACTGAGTGATTTACCAGACAGTCTGTTTGCCTGACTGTCAAAACCACAGGGCTTTCTATATGAAGCAGTGTATGCAAGTGAAGTTATTTGCAAACACTTTGTTATGTCCCTATATAGCTATTTGTGCATGTAATTTTATAATATAAAACGGCAGAGATTGTGCACTGAATTGGGATAATTGCCCTCTAATTTGGAGGGTAATTGCATGCAGCAATTAAGCAACTGCGGATGCATTCTTGCACGTGTCATTATGGAAGTCGGGCCCTTTGTTTGAGGTTTGGGTTTGCTTTCAAGAGCTCTCCCTCAAACCATGGCAGGGATGAGCAGAGCTGGGGAATCAGGAGCTGCTGGGAGCTCACCTTGCAGGGCAGCATCTGCTGGGATGAGCCACTCACCCCTTCCCTTCAGGGGATGCTGAACCAGCTGCCTCCAAACCCACAGCTGCATTTTGGCACAGCCTTCAGTGGGGGACCACAATCTCAGCATGTGTGGAGCATCTCAGAGGCACTGGTGGGGAGGGAGAGGCAGGGAAAGAGGGCTGCTGCCTCCCTCTGCCAGACACCTGCCCAGAAACCACGTGCAGGGCTGCAAATGAAAGAATTTCAAATAGTTGTTGCTAGAAATTCAGAATCAAGCCAGATTGAAGGAGGCTTGCAACAGGGAAAGTTTGGAGAGAGACCACCCAGTTGCATCTCTCCAAAACGAATGTGAGATTTCTAAGCCTTGCTCCAGCACTTATTCCCCAAGCAGGGTGATTTCATTCCTGCTGTACTTACATAATAGGGGCTAAATACACTTTTAGGCAAAGCATCAAACTCGTGATGACATCTGTGGTTAAGCACGTAACGGCGCATGAGGATTTGGAGACTTGTTGCTTTTATCCTCCTGTTCTTTCACTAAACAGCAGAGCAGAAACAAGTCCCTGTGACTCTGCAGAGCCTCTTTCTCCAGCCAAAACTTCACCCACCCTTGGGGACCTCAATGGCAGAGATGCCCCATCCAACCAGCTGGATGCAGGGATGGTTAATTAAAAGGATTTATTCCTGCAAAATGTTTTGGTTCTTAAGCCAGATCAGGTAAATCTGGGCACAGGCAGCACTGAGGAAGTAAAGGTGTAATGCCAAGGGAAGATATTACTTGGAATTTTGTTTTCTGTCAATAGATTTGGCTTATCCCACAGTAAAAGAGCTCCAAGTTTTCGAGTCAATCAATGGCTGTTAATCTATTATCTCAGCATATATTGCCATGGAAACCTGCAATGATGCCATTGACAACTACTCTCGAAAGGACAGGAGGCTTTAAGACATTTTCTTTTAAAATTAAAAAAGGAACTTTAATATTAAGAAATACATCCTCCCTGCTCACCAGGGATGACAACTCAGGGCTTCTATATTCACACCATGACTCACACTTCACAGCTTCCACGGACATCTGTGTAGCAACCCCTCCCCAAATATATCTCTTAACTTGGGTTTTATGTCAGTAAACGATAACAAGAAAATTATTCCATAGAATTAGATCTTCATTAGAATTTTCCCCCCCAAACAGACTGCAAAACCTGTTTTATAAAATGTAAGGAGTGTGTTTTAGGAGTTATTGATACCAGCTCAGAAAGCATGGTTTCATTGGTTTCATTTCAATGATTTCATTTTTCTGAATAATTTCCCTGGTATTTTAAGTCAAACAGGATGGGAAGGAGAAGGACCTGCAGAAGGACATGGAGCATCCCAGCTCCTCACAAAGCCACAAAAGCAGGCAGACCCTGCAGAGGGAGGATGGAGCTGAGTGAAATGACAGCAATACTCAGCTGAGTGAAGTATTGAGTGTCCGCACACACATGCATGCACACAGAGCTGATGAGAATAATCTCCTGGCCCAGAGGGGAGGATCACTCAGGAAAAGGTTCAGTAAATCATTCCTCTAGTCAGGCAGAGTGATCCAAGGAGGCTTGGCCAGGTTGCTGGCTGGCCTGGTGTGCAGCAGGACAGAAACGTTGCCAGCAGTTAATCAATTTTTGGAAGCAGATCATTTTTGACTTGAACTCAGAGGGTCACTTCTATATTTTATTTAAAGAAGAGATTATTTTAGTTATCCATTAGAAAAATCCTGTTTTGTATCATTTCAGTTAAGGACAAAGCCAAAAATGTAATTACATTTCTCCCTTCACATCACTAACTGTATCTGTCTCCCCCAAAAAGGTTTTAGTTCTTTAATAAAACCATCAGGGAGATCAATCAAAAGCATTTAATGCCGTGGTGCTTTTGCAGTTCATGTTTAAATGCACTTTGGGTCACAAACGAGGCAATTTGGACATCAGAGCTCAAACCAGATTAATAATAACACACAAAAAAGGCCTAATTCCTAATTTATTTTTCTTTTTTCTTTTTTTTTTTGCACAGATACATACTCCTCCTCAGCTACACCCAAGAGAATGAAATCAAACTCAAGGCAGGCCTGACAAGCACGAAGTGACAGATCCAGAAAGGGCAGTGCTGCTGCCTGTGCATGGCATGGGGTGCAGGAGAAGCTGCAGATCCCATCCAAACCCCCAGAGCTGCTCCCTGTCCATGTGTGACCAGCCCTGAGGATGCCACCCCAGGCAGCATCTCTGGAGTGATGCTCCTCCATCCCCTGTTCACTAGAAGACACCTCCAGGCTTCCTTTGCACAGCCTTGCTCCACTGAGGAATTCCATAAAGGAGAGGTTGTGTTTCCTCCCCCAGACCACGAGTTTCCAAACAGGCATAAAGGTATTAAAATTTTTATATTTTTTTTTTCCTTGAGTTTGAGGTGTGCATTTATAAAAGCATTAAGCAGATAATTTATTTGGCTTGTAACAGCAGTGACTACTCTTTGGCATGAAAAATGGCCCCTTGTGGGCTGAGCACTCTGCACACACAAGCTACCAGCAAAGTGTCTCAGCAGCCAAACTTTGCAGCCTCTGAAACAGAAAATATTAGAGCTTAATTGCAAGATTAAGGTATTTCCAACTGCACTCCTGAAAATCAAATAGAGGGCAAGTCTTGACCAGATTCCACAAATCACTAAGTAAAATATGCAGCAAGTTCTGAAATGACATTTAGAACACAATCATTTGTTCTCTCCATTCTCCTTGGGAGCCAGCATGGGGTCTGCAAAGAGCATGGGAGGAGAAGTGAAATCACAAACGTTCATAAATATTTTTCCCACACACAGTAAAGTTTTGAAAAGCTTTCAAAGCAAGCCTGGAAAATGAATTTCCTTCCAGGCAGAGGAATGAGGGTATGGGAGCATCTCCTGGTGGAGTGCAGAGGTTTAAGGAACAGCAATAATCATGTGGTGATGCCTTTCCCAGCTTTGTCACGTGCATCCGCTCCATCCCACTGTCCCCACCATCCTGTGACACTGCCACCAGCAGAAATGCTTTGCAGAGCTCCTGATTTTTAAGGTCTTCTCCAGGGAGAGAGTGATGTGTGTCCAACACAGCACAGCACACCTGGCAAGCCACAGAGAGCTTTGGTACCACAACAGCAGCACCTCAATTCATAATCTACACAGGGTCCTCTGAGATTTATCAGCAGGGACATTTCAAATATGCTTTAAAATGTGCTGAGTCTACTAAGATTGGGCCCCAAGTGCTTTTCTATTGATTCTGCTTGACATTTCCAAATACCACAATTCCAAATTTAATTCACTGGTAATTGGAAAAACTGTAATGCATGTAAATGGACAAGAAGATGTGGGAAGTCCAAAAGGTCAAGCATCAGGAAAACGTGTCCCCAAGAACTAAATGATGCTTGTTTGTGTTCCTGTCACCCTCTTCTACTTGAATAATCAAAGCTTGGAGCTGAGCAGTTTTCTCAGCAGGATGGAGGAAGAAAGGCAATAAAAACCACAACCACTCTAAACCATGGAACCGGTTCAAAAATCCCTGTTTAAAACTCCATCACTGACCAGAATCCAAACACACCATAGAGATGAGTCACTTCATCAGCAGATTACATGAGCAAGTGGGAAACTCAAGGAAGAATTAATTTGAAAATGCTCTCAGTAGATAGAATAAGATTATCTCTACCTAGAAATCAGGTTTCTAAGATTTCTGCTACATCACAGCTTCTCCTTGCCAGCCAGTTGAAGGGGAGGCAGTGACACAGAGAAAATCTTATAGATGTCCAAGTTCAAACCTCATATCCAGCTTGATGATGCATGGTTGTTGGCAGGTCCAACTGGGGCATCATCTTTACTGGCCTGAGAACACCAAACTTCTCCTTCAGAGGAACCAAGGCCTTCAGTGACAGGAAATGGTGCAGGAGCATGCAGGGGATGCTTGCCCAGCTCTCTGCAAAGAGCCCTGAGCTGCAGCAAAGCTTGAGGGTTCATTTTGTTGATGGGAAATCTTTGCCCCTTTTGGGCAAAGACCATTCATATGCTTTACAAAATACACTATGACAGAAATCCCCATCTTTCTTCATGCTCTAGAGAATAAACATGCACATTTTA
This sequence comes from Ammospiza caudacuta, assembly GCF_027887145.1. Classification (NCBI taxonomy): domain Eukaryota; kingdom Metazoa; phylum Chordata; class Aves; order Passeriformes; family Passerellidae; genus Ammospiza; species Ammospiza caudacuta. The sequence goes on from NC_080593.1 coordinate 6,239,255, forward strand.
GCTGCCACTCTGACCTGCATTCCCACCTCAGCATCTGAGCAATCACTTATGGTCAGACACCTTGGTGTTTTTCATCTCAAAGGGTAAGAGCCAATGGAAGTGCAGAGCACAAAAAAATCACAATTTATAGCAGTCTTACACTGATGAAGGACAAGCATCCATTACCACAACCCAAACAGAGATTCCTCCATCCAGCCCACAGCAGCACATGTGAAAATACTTGATAACTCCTTGGTGCAAGCAACATCTTTTGCATCACACTCTAGACCTTCAGACCATCCAAGGTTTGCAGAAGAAACCACTGATTTTTAAAATGCTCTTTCCCCAGTGTACACTGGTATTTGAAGAGTTAACAAGCCAGCAGACTTGTCTCTTTCCCTAAAAGAGAAGAGAGGCAGGAAAAAAAGCAAGTTTCTGGCCCTTGCAATCACAAACTAGCCTTAAGCCCTCCAAAAGGAAGTGAAGACATTCCTAAAATTCCTTGAGGATGAGAAGCAAGTTGCCAGCTAAACCAGAAGTCCATTTCTCCAGTCTTTATCCTTTTAATGGCAAATCCCACATGAGCAATTTCAAGAGCCTCTTTTACAATGGAATTTTCTCCCAAGTGGCTACAGCACATCTAGGACTTGTCTCATGTTTACAGAAATGCACCTTTCTCCTCTGGGTCTACTGAAAAAAGCTGCTGTCAAACGACCTGAGGAAGGAATGCAGCACAACCCAATAGCATCATGCAATTTCCAGTGATTGTTTCTCTTACAATAATGAAAGGCACGCTAGAAATGTCTGGATAACTGCAGTGATTCTCCAAAGACAAGTTATAAAAGAGATGCTGAAGAGATTTTATGTAAAGGGGCATGGGGGGAAATAAAGTCACCTATTAGCTTTTATTTTGATTACATGCATTAAGCAGCATCTAGATCCCGCTTTGAAACAAAAATGGTTTTGAGCAGATTGTCCCAGGAAGTTGAAATCCTGCCTGTTTCACAGGTGGGAAGCAATAAAATAACTGTGTGCTGTGGGACAGGTCTTTTCCTTCCTGGTTTTCTCACACCAGAGGAAGACTAAAACACTAAAACACTAAATAACAGCATGCACATGGAGTGAAAGAATGACTTACCCTCCATCCGCATCCAAGCTTTCTGCATGACCTGAGCTCAACAGCTCCAGCCCCAAAACTGGGTACATTCCCTTCCAGTTCAACTTTCTATTTGGATGCCATTTAGTTCCCATGGTCACCAGACCCCAATATTACATTAAAGAGCATAAAGTAATATTCTAAGTTTCAGCACAGAACTCTCAATTTCCTGACCCTGGGCAGGTGGGATCTCCACTAACACTATCTCTGATGCTGCTCCCACATATTTAGATGCTGATGTCTGTGAATGAGGACATGAGGGTGCCCTTGTCTGGGCACTTTCAGAAACACCATGAATATTTAGAGGGATTTTTCACTGGAAATACAATAAGAATCCAAGATGAGAAGACTCCAGGGAGATCTTACTGCAGCCGTTCAGTGTACAAAGGAGGTTTACAAGAGAGGTGGGAGAAGACTTCTTATCAAGGCCTGCAGTCATAGGACAAGGAGAAATAGTTTTAAAATTAAAGATGTTGAGTATAAATTAGGTAGAAATTCTTTCCTGAGTGGGTGGTGAGGCACTGCAACAGGTTGCCCAGAGAAAATGTGGGTGCCCCATCCATGCAGGTGTTCAAGAGCACTTTGGATGGGGTGTGGAACAACCTGGTCAATGGGGTTGGAATAAAAGGATCTTTAAAGATCCCTTCCAACCCAAATATTTCAAATTCTCCTCCATAACCTATTACAAGATCATTTTTAGGCTGCAGCCAAACCCTTTCCTTTTGCCTCAAGATGCAATAATCACTTATTTTGGTCGACATGTTTGAGTTGAGAGATGGGAGAGGTGCCTGCAGGAATGTACACACAGAGGACTGGAAGCTGTAGAGACATGAACAAACTACAGCCCTGAACACATCTTTTCACTGCCTCCCCTTGCTCAGATTTACCTGGGAACACAGGAATGCAAACTTTTCCCACCTCTCTAATAAAAAAGTATTTTCTGTGACATTACTGAACACCCCTACTAATCAGCAGGAACAGAAATGGAAGACATGCCACCAGTAAATTCCATTTTTCGCTAAAGAAAAGAGAAAGTTCCAAGGCAATGTGAGAAGCTTCACAGTGACAGCAGCCAGTTGAGCAATAAAACCACTAATCTCCCCACTAGGTTGGGGCACATGGATCCCAGGGCTCTTCAGCCAATTTCCCTGAACTTTGGTAAGGCGTTGCAGCCATCTGGGAAGAGCAAACAAAACTTTTGATAACTTTTTGGAAGGTGCAGGACCATCTGTTTCCACACCAACAATCAGGTGAACACACCTGCCCCAGGCAAGGCAGCAGCACAGATAAAGGAACCCTTCCACCTTTATATCTTTCTTTGGGAACAAAGGAAAGACCAGAGGAAAGTGTCAGCCCAAGCTGCTTTATGTATTTTCCATGGGCATCATGTCACAGTTCAAGCTTTTCAATATAAATACCTTAGCACAGGATTCACTTTCTTTAATACAATAAGCCCAGGAAAACATAACCTGCTGTTCTGGCTATAGCCTGGGAGCTCTGGTGAGCACTAAGAGATGCACTTTTCTTTGTGCTGGATGAAAACCAGAGGATAAATCTGCTGATCAACCTCCTCCATCTCTATAAGGCTTTGCAAGAGTGAGGCAACTGCTGAAGAGTGAAACAAGTAATGAAGGATGGAACAAGTGATAAACAAGTGATGAAGGGTGAACCACTCACAGCTGGTGGGATCAGGCTCAAAGCACACCTGGAGAAGGCAATTCCTCACCCAAAGGGCAGCTGATGTGGGGAATCCCTTCTCAGAAGATTCCCTATATTGTTTTAAGAAGAACCATGTGCCCTTTGTTGTTCTGCTGTTCCTCCCCTGTCACTTCTCAGCAAAAGGTGGAGTCAGACCACCAGGCTGGCTGGGTTTTTGTTCTGGCCTAGTCTGGCCACTGTCCAGTTCCTACACTAAATATCATCAACCTACAAACATCATTTAAAAATAATTCAAATGCTGAAAGACCCAAGCAGCTACTGACCAACCAAATGCACTATGTCACTGACTGCAACTTTGCTCCTGATTTCCATCCCCACCCATCCAGCCAGTCTGCATTTCTTTTCATGTTGGGATTTGAGAAACCCAATCCCCCTGAACAACTGCCCTGAGCCCAGAAGTGCCATTTGGAGCTGACAGCTGCTGAGAGAAGAACACAAAGCCCTCTGCCTGCCAGAGTCCTTCCCTGATACCCTTGCAACCATTTCCCAATAGACAGAGATTTTGCACAGGCTTTTTATCTCTTTGCTGGTATTTTCCATCTTAACAAGTTTTTAATGTTTCATGTAGCAAGGATGCCCCTGCCATTTAAAGAGGGAAGCATGCAGTAGTAATTATTCATTAAAAACACATCATAAGTGACCTTTACACTGAAGCAGAGGAAGCCACGTGCCTGCCTGGCTGTATTCTGGCGGGGCCAGGAGTTTCAAAGGGAGCAAATATTTTCATGCAGGATAGCCAGCCTAAGCTATCTTGAAAAGATGCCTCATTCTTGAGAAAACAAAAACTGTTTAAAACATCTCAGATTAAGTATCCTCGAGTCAATATACAGTTTGAAAAATCTAAGTGGAAAGGAGAAGTCACCATAGTGCTTGGTCCAAGCTGGCATCTCAGCATAGTGAAAAATTAACATTTTGTCTTCCTTGCTATACAAAATACAATTACTAGACAGGGCAACTAATGGGGACTAGCTGTCTCACCATGAAATATGAAGAATATTGGTGTTTCTACTGCAAAGTAATTCTACAGATTGAATGAAAATCCAAGGCACACCTACAAGCTTTGCAGCAAGAGCTGGAGCCCTTTGTTTGCAGCAGCTGTTTTAGTGGGATATGCAGGTTAGTTTTGCTCATACAAGCCACATATCCCTAATACAGCAAAAAAATAAACCCAGGTTTTGCAGAAGGAGGTGATGTAGCTCTTTTATTCCTGGAAGGGTATGAGTCCCATCTTTGAGTTGTATTTCAGGCATGCATGTAGGAAGCAGAGCATCATACAAGCAAGTGAGAAGCAGAGCCAACACACACACAGAATCCAGGCACCAGAATCATTTGCAAAGCAAAACTAACATACATCACTTTATGCATGATTACATTTTCAAAAGCAAGAAGTGTTAGGAAATATTTTTGAAGACAGTCAGTAATGTTTGGCAGGAATCACTGACTCAAGCCCTTGATCCGGCATTTAGCTGATGACTGGAAAACAGCCCTGGCTGTGTTTATTCTTTAGACAAAGTCCAGCTAAAAATGCATCCAGGCTTTAATAATCTGTGTAACAATGACCTCAAAACCCCAAATACAACACTGCATTGCATGCAGGTTTCCCAACAGGATAGAGCATTGTCAGGGCTCACACCCAGCTCTCTGCTTTGGATGCACAGTCTCCCAACACGGCGTTTTCATCTTTAGACCACTCCTGGAAGTAATGCACTATTTCATTTCCATTTGCATTTCAATATAGCTCCAAGGGCTTTACATACATCTGGTCCTCACTGTGTTAAGATTCTTCCCAAACACCATATTGCCTAAAGATGGTGAGACAAAGGATGTGCTGCATTTTGAGCAACCTCACGCGCGGGCTCTCGGCCAGAACAGTGAACAGAGCATCCTGCATCCTACCCTGTTTCATTCTGCAGGTCTCCATGCCAGCTCTGCTTTACAAACAGCAGCAAATGTCACCATCCCAGTTATCTCAGGTGGGGAGAGCCAGAGGAGGAGGCACAGCTCCAAGCTCAAGGTTATACATCAAGTCAGGAATGAGCCACCAGGAATATTTGACTCATCCATGTCAGAAGATCCCAAACTTTCCATGTTACCTAAACAACAAGAGCCTGAGGGAAGGCACTATAACAGGTCTGCTGTGCACAGCTTGGGAGCTACAGATCTCACACACAGGCTGGGAGCTTTTTATCCATCACCTTGCTGTAAATGCTTCCCTCTTTTCCCCCACACAGCCCAAGCCAGCAGCAGTTTTGCTCCCATCACGCATGTCACCTTCAGTGGGAGAGGACTTCATATATTTTTAAGACATTCATACTTTTGTACAGCATTATTATTTAGGACTTGTGAGCTCCTCCAGAGGGTGAAATCCTGCTTTTTTTCCTAGACTGAGGAGTATTTTTATCCATGCTTTCGGTGTCTCCCGCCCCAGCGCTGGCCCTAGTTCCCCTGGCACACCCACCATCCTGGGGCTGAGCACAGGCAGGGATGATAAATGAGACCAAGTGCCTCAGACCAGCCACGAGGCTGATTAACCCTCTCTTCTCCTCAGAGAACTCAGGTTGGACATACCAATTTTGCTCGTGCCATGCAAGGGACTGGCAGTGGGGAGATTGTCCCTCCTGCCCAGAACAGGGTCAGCATCTGGCTGCTGGTAAGCAGAGAATGCAGACACAGGAGGATCCTCAGACCCATTTTAAAACCATCTCAAAATAGGCTGCTGCCTCTCAGTCGAGCCAGCAGCGCCAGCCTTGCCAAGATGCTGAAGCTCTCACTCCTCACATGGGTGTTCACTCCTCCCCAAGCACCCAGCCCTTCCCAGGCTCCAGCTGCTGAGCATCCTTTTGGCACAGGTGTCTCCAGCAAGGAGCAGAACACTCTCACCTCTCCCTCTGGAAAATAAATATATAATTTTTTTTCGAAGCAAGGACACATATCAAAGAGCACAGGATGCAGCACAGTGACTCATGCAAGCAGCAAAGTAAAAACTTGGCTGCATCCCTGCCCGCACAGGGCATTCTGCATCTCTTCCTATAATTAGTCCTTCAAATGCTAGAGGGGAAAGGAACAAATTCAAAGAGGTTTTACTTCCCAATTATTCACATATTTCCAAATCAAATGGTTGTCTGTCAGAGAGCAACATGCCATTGCCCTAGGATATCAAAATGCAAAATGAAAAGTCTCTCCAGGAACAGGATTTGCTTTCATTACATTTATATCACCTAATTCATTTTAAGATTATATATAATTAGTCTCTCCCTCCCTTCCCCACCCCAATCCAATATACTCTCCCAAGCAATTTCAGAACATGCCACACATGCCAATGGCACTTTTAAGGCAGCAGTCTCTTGCCTTTCAAACAATACATGGAATTTTAATTTCTTTTTTTTTAGTATTTTCTTTCTTTGAATTGCCAAATCTTTCAGGTGTGCATCAGTATTTTTATTTTTTTTTTCTTTTTGAAGGAAACACCTCTAAGGAACTTTTAATCTTTCCTCATTTGCCTTCTGACAGAGATTTCAGTCTGCCATTCCTAATGTTTCACAGCCATTTTCCATCACCATCAGACTCTGTGTGCTACCTTCATTTGAATATCTCCATTTTCATTTTAAATCCTCCTGATTCCAGCAGGTAAACCTGCAGTAAGGTTTAACTGAGAGAAAGCCAAAGTGCCTGGATCACTTCCCCACCAACACATTATTACAGCATTGCTCCCAGCAAGGATGAAATTTCCTTGAATCATGGAATGGTTTGGACTGGAAGGGACCTTAAAAATGTTCTCATTCCAATACCCTGAAATGGGCAGACACATCTTTCACTAGAGAAGATTGTTAGAGCCCAGTTCAGCCTGGCCTTGAGTACCTCCAGGGGTGTGAAATAGAAAAAAAGTGGGAGTGAGCCCCTGATCCTGTAAAAACTGCCAGCACACACATGAGGAAAGTCTGGAGACAGGCAAGGGTATCCTGGCTAACTGTGAATAGAAAATAATTATTTCATTATTGTTAATCTCCTAATAGGGAAGGAGGAGGATCTTTCCCCATGAGGGAGAGAGAGATGGTTTGCTGCTGCTTCCTGCTCTGCTGAGATTTCCCTGAATTTAGGGGGAAAATCACATCAACCATCAACCACTTCAGCACAGATGATGTTGGGGCTGGATGAAAAGCATCCCATTTCTACCAGAGGTAAAACAGCACATTATCAAATACAAGGAGTGTCACTGCTGTCATCCCAAACCACTTGTTGGGTTTAAATGAGATGAAATCCAGTGTTCCCCTATGGCAAGAAGATGCCACAGGGGTGTGATGTGTCCAGGATCCCACAGCATTTTACTGCTTTGCACTTTCAGCCACAGCCCTGTACCTCTTCTCTTCACTCTTTTGAAACAATGGATTTTTGATTTCTTAAGCAACAAAGCAGGGAAATCAGTTTTGAGAGCTTCTTCCATTTGCAAAAGCCAATTTATACAAAAACCCAAAAAGCCAAGGGGTATTTCACCCAGTTTCCACACAAGCCCTTGACCCTGCGAGGCTGGAACTTGGATCAGCTGTTTGGCACCAGGGCTTTGAGCACCTCTAAATGACCAAGAGAAAAACACCAGAGTTGTTAACTCGGTTAACTCAGAGCCCTAAAGGTAACACCAGAGTGAAGATGAGCTCATTTTATCACAATAAAGGTGAGGACAACCTCAAAGGAAGGAGCTGCTCTGTGCTGAAATAGGGACCAGCACCAGCAGGCAGAGTTGTCCGGATGTATAAACACCCAAAGCAAAAAAAGCATCACAACCCCCCAAGAAAAGAGAAGGCAAGAAAGAAAATAAAAGGAAAAAAATAAAAATATCATTATTTAACTCTATCAAGGAGAAAATGTGGCATCCTGCACTGCTGCCAAACAGAGGACCCAGGAGTCTAAAATAACAACAGCTCTGACTGTGAGGACACTGGGGACAATGAGCCTGCCTGGCTGCAAAGGCAGGGAGAGGATGAGGAGGCAGCCTGGTGTGGAAACTTCTGCTGTGTGAAGGCCCCCTGAATGCACCTCAATCCCTGTGAGCTGGGAACTCCTCTCCCTGCCCCAGAGTCTGCCCAAGGGGGTCAGGGGTGGGCATTTCTGGATTGGCATTGTCCACATGAATGGAGACAAGAACCAAGAGAGGAGGGGGTGATGGAGGGGTGAGGCAGCCCAGCTCAGGCACATTAAAAGGGGAAAGTACAGTGATAGCTTACACCCACCATAGATTTAGGTGGGGTTTTTAGCCTAATGAGTTCCCATAACCACTTAGAAAAATTCCTCATCTCCTCACACAACCCTCAGTGCAAGCAAGTCCTGCAGAGCCACCTGTGACAGAGCTGCCTAACTCAGAGCAGGCTCATGCCAGCACCCCAGTATATGCTGCTTTGCAAGGAATTTTGATTAATCTTGCTGCTTTTTAAACACTGATCAAGATCAGGAGCACCAGCTCCCATTTCTGTTTTTTCAACTGTTTTTACTTATTCTCCAACACTAAAACCACTTGTTCCCCTCACTGCAATTCCTCACTAAGTCCCAGCATCTTATTTCCAGATTTACTCAAGTTTTTTAACAAGCTGCACACCTTTAACTGGGAAGCAAAAATGCTGTTTGTTATCCCTCCCTCCTGGCTGATCCTCAGGTATGACTGACGTATCATCTGCAAGGGATTTTCCACATCATGGGCTCCCTCTTACAGCTGCAGCTGCCTGCAACGGGTTTGTGGCTTGTGCACACATGGAGCTGTTCCAGCAGAGCTGCTCAGGCTCCTGTTCCTTCTCAATACCCACAGGAGAGTGTGTTTATCCTGGAATAACACTGCTTTGTTTCAATTTAGCCTCGTGGATATGCTGCAGTGAAATAAATCAGATTAAAAATTAATCTCCACTCCAGATTAGGAATATCTAGATGGATGCAGCCATTTGGGAGCGGCTATTTCATATTAAATCCATATTGTGTTTTAATTTCAACAGCTCATCTGACCACATCTGCAGCAGCCACTTCCTGAAAGCTGCAGTGCTGAAAAGCAGGGGAGCTGCTGCAGACAGCTCCTCCATTCAGGAATTAGTAACACTTTAAACCAGGTAGGCAAACAGGGGCTGTGCTGAGCCAGAGCATTACAACAATGGTCCAAAGAGCTCTGCCCAGTGCAGCATCCAAGGAGCTGCTGGCAGCAGCACCAGGCAGGTTTGTGCCACTGGAGGAAAGCCTCACGGGGATGGGATTTCACTGGTGATTTCCCACTGTTGGGGTCTCCACCTGGTCAGAGTGACCCCAAGAAAAGTTCAAAAGTCTCTTTTCCCAGCCCAGCGCTTGAAGGAAGAGTCAGAGCTCTTCATTTCTCGGTCTCAAGGTTGTTTATTGTATCTTAGCTATAAAATTCTTTCTCCTGTCCAGCCGAGGTCCACTCAGCAAGACAGTCAGAGGCACTCTGCCTGCCCCTGGGGTGGTGTTATCTTTTTATACTAAAAACTACGTGTACAATATTTACAATCACTTTCCAACACCTATCACCTATGTTAGACCTATGTTAGAGCTCCTACTCTAAACCAATCTGTAGGTGCCACCATCACAGCAGAAGATGGAGGCCAAGAAGAAGAAGGAGAAAGGCTGGGCACACCCAGTTCCCTCCATCTTGCCCCCTGAACCCCCACACCAAAAACCCTAAAATCTACTTTTCCACCCTCTGATAACTTCACTATTATTCTTCTTAAACTGTCGTGGCTTGCAGATCTACATACAAGGCTGGTAACTTGCTCCACGGGTCATAATCAAACCCACAGGGGCATCTTGGGCTCTGTGCCAGGGTCTCTGAGCCCCCTGGCAGCGGTCTTGGCTGCTCAGGACAGCCAGAGGGATGTCCTGGGTCAAGAACTCAAAGAGCACAGCACTCAGCACAAGGACACCTCCACTGCAGTTTTTGTTTTAGCACCACAATTTGCTGGTTTGCATCCAAATTCCCATATTCCTGACCCTTCTGCAGAGCATTGCATTGCTCATCATCAAGGAGAGTTTGCAAACCAGAAAGCCACTGCCCTGATTTTATCTGTACTGGAAATCCCTCATGCAGCTCTGGGAATGCCCTCTGTGTCTCCCTGTGCTGGATCTGGGTCTTCACTTCTAACAAAGATCACCACGAAGGCAAAACGTGCTGAGACCTGCTGCAGAACAGGAATTAAAAGTCCTCAGGAATGCTGACTATCTGCTCCCCACAAAATCTTTGCTGCAAAAAAGCTTCAGACAAGAAAGATCAAAGCACATGTGGAAGTCCCCAGTGACCAGAGCAACTCCAGGAGGAGCTCCCAAGTGCCTCAGCAGATATTTCCCTTGGATTCTGGAAGCAGGGCTGAGTCAATATCATGTGCTTTTGGGAAATCCCTCCTCGCAAAGCATCTGCCTTAAGGGGTGGCAAGGGCAGAGCTCATTGCAGCAACTTTCTCTTGTTTTTTATCACACAGGGAAGTCCAATGAAACTGCAAGATGTTTTCTGGGGCACAACAGGAATCCCAAACTCAGGCCATCCTCAGTAAGAGATTAAGGAATGACTCTTTTGGGTTTTTTTTCTTTTCCTAGAGGAATCATCTCCATCAGCCAAATGTGCATTTACAGGTATTTTCTTCAGTGTTCATCTCACTATCCTAGGATGGAAGATTCCTTCGTTATCACATCATGAAAGATTTCTATCCCGATTCTTATTTCCATCTTCCACTTAGAGAGGAAGGACACAACTTCTTCCCACACTATTTTCTCATGCTGGACTGGCAAGAGAGCTCAAGCAGATGGTTTTCAACTCAAATTCCAAGATGCATTAGGTTTCTTAGACTGATTCCTTCAGCAGAGCTTTCTGCCACATCATGGGCATCCCTTCAGGACTTGGAATTGATTTACCCATTATCATTTTGCTCCTCATCCAACTGTGCTGTTTCCAGCTCTACTGACTGCTAAGCAATCTTTAAGGCTTAAGCAACCTCTTATCTTGGACTGGATTTTGAGCACCCAGCACAAAAAAGACAGGTTGTGGGTATCAGAAGATCAAGTTCCTCTGTCCATGCTATGTAGAAGGCTAAATTAGTGCAGCACAGTCCTCTTAAACAACCTTAACACCTACAAAATCTCAAGCCCATCACACTAAACTTCTGCTGGGTAATGCCTTTTGTCATCCCAACTCTTCCCTGAATGGTCAACCTGTGGCTGAGTATCCCACAGCAAATTCCAAGCACACAGATACATCATAAATCCTGCTGAAGATAGCATCTCCCTAGCCCTGTTTGACCAGGGCAATGGAGTAGGTTTGACTAGTTGCAGTTTAGTCCTGTTTTTAGAATGTGCTTTTTGAAAAGAAAGTGAGAAATACACATCCCACCCTCCAAAAATGAGATCTTTTGGAAAGTAAAGCTCAGGGCTCATTAGAAACGAGCTTCCCTTAATCACAAAGCATTCCTCCCAGCTGGCCCTGTAAAATGTCATGGTTAATCCAGCCTCATTGCAAGTGGGTATTTTGTGATAATGCATCAGGTGCAAAGCAGTAATTTCCCTGTGATGAGGCAGAATTAGGAGGGGCTGCAGCTGCAGCAGAGCAGACCAGGATTTCTTTCCAGTCCATCCCCCTCTGGGGAAGAGGGACACAAGCCACCGATTTCCCACACGGGCATTTCACAGGGCAAAGATCATTCCTTGACTGTTGGACAGGAGTGGGCAGACGGTGATGTGCCACTGCTCCTGCAGGAGGGATTTCCCAGAGCTGCACAGATCTGAGCCCACCTCTGCCCTCTCCCCCGGGTAAACCACACCCCACGCTCCTGTGTGAATGAGGTAAGATAATGGCACAGAAAGGGAGATGAATAGCTGTATTTTATGTATTATGTGCATTTTTCCTCAACCAAAACAAACCACCTCCATTGTTACTGGCGGGATGAGTGTGTGTTTTACATTCCCCACTGAACAATTGCTCTGTTTCAAGAGGATGGGAGATTCAGAAGGTGAAAGAGATGTGGTCCTCATGAAAGAGATACTGTCCTTGAAGCAGTGATTGCAATGATGTGTGCTCATGAGAAAACACCTCCCTTAAAAGCAGGATTCCAGCTATAATATACAGTGATAGAACAGGATTTCCATTATAGGGTCAGAGCCCATCTGAGGGTGACACCTCTGTAACTAAAGGCAGAGATTTTCATATCAGTTTATGTAGGCAGAATCAAGCCTCTGTTTGAAGGATTTCCCTCCAAAAGCAAAAGATCTGCCAGGTTTCTGGATGCCTTTAATTACTGCAGCATCTCTGTTCCAAAGCCAAACTGCTCACCCTTTTACCCGAACACACAACAGAGATTTTCCTTTGTTAACATTAAAACATTCATGCCCATAAGTGTCCATTCTCCATTTCATTTATAGCACAGTTAAATTGAGACTCACTGGCCAAACAAAATCAGCAGCCCAGTGTTCAAAGCATGGCCAATCTCCCTGTGTAGTGTGAAATACAGGCAGATCACAAGCAGGTTTTTTAAATGCAATCTCCTTCAACTTCCTTTTTTTTTTTTTTTTTTTCTTTTTTCCCCCATGGAATTAAATCCCTGTGGCAGGTACTGTTAGAAACAAGTCACATTCAGCAATCAAGGGCTGGGTGATGCTCACCCTCAGTCCCTAACACAGCTGGCCAGGTTTGCCCATCCCAGCTGTGGCAGATCTGCCAGTGGTGTTCAGGGTGTCTGTCCCACAGCATAAATCACAGAACAAAGAGATTCTCCACTGATTTTTCCTTCCACCGGTATTTTTCACCTTTTTTATTGGGTTTTTTTTTTAACAGGATGGTGTCAATATAGAGCACCAAGTCTTTATCAGAAGATGCTCATTCTGTATTTACAAAGGAACACAGACTGAGCCACAGCAGCCATGGGAGGGATTAATGCAATGGCAGCTCACATCTATCCATACCAGGGCCAAAATAAGCCCAAATAGAAGCAGCACATCTGCTCCCACTATCCTCAGTGTATTCTTCAAACAATGGGAAGAAAAGCCTGGAGAAGCACTGACCCTCACTTCATTCAAAGAGTGCCCCTGCTCAATTCATGAAAGTTTGCCTTTCCTTTTCAAGTGAAAAGGCCAGAAGAATACTTGGGAAACCAAAAGATTGCTTGGGAAAAAAAAAATCATTTTAATTGAGGGAGGCTTCAAACCATCAAACCCCATAAACTTGTGTTAAAAGATTTACAGCAAACTAGTGTGCTGGAGATTTGATTTTTTTTTTTCCTGGGTTTTTAATAGGGAAAAGCAAATCCAGTTTTTTAACCAATTTTCCACAAGGAGATTTACAACACTAATGTGCTGAAGCATAAACTGATACAGTGGCAAACCCCCTTTCTCCTTGAATGTGCTAATAAGGTTGATCCTTTCTCCAAAGCTTTGTTCTTGGGAGGTTTCTGCAATGAGTTCACTTCTTTCACCAGCAGAGCCCTGCTCATGTGGAAATCATCGGGCTGAATGCATTCACTGCTTCATCTGGCCCTCAGCATCAGGTCTCAATTGGGATTTGGGGTGGTGGGCAAAGGACTGGACAGCAATGCAAAAAGAAAAAAAAAAAAAAGAAAAAAAAAGAGATAAAGAAAAAGAAAAAAAGAGGGAGGGTTGCTTTCACAATGCAAAGTGAAGAGCATCATTTAAAATGAGCTCTCTGGGAGTGGGAGCAGCTATCACAGGGCATGGCAGTCCTGGAGTGCAGCTTCCCAGCACCTTTGTGTCAATGAGCAGCAGCATCCACCTGCAGAGTCATCCCAGCTGGCCAGCAGCCCCATCCCATGGCACCCATCTATCAAGGAAGCAATGACCCCACACTATGAGAGTTTAACAACAGAAACACTAAACTGAGTTTACCTGCAGGGGCAAAAGGTCCTAAAGCAGAACGTTCAGCCAAATTTAAGAAATCACACCCCACTGAGACACACAGGGGAGCGGTTTGACTTTTCAAGAGCAGTGAACTGATCAAAGGAAGACAGAGAATTCTCAGGGTCAATACCCATTTTGCCCATTAACAGCAAACCAGGCACCTTGCTCAAAGAGAGAGTTTTGGTGCCACAGAGTGACTCCTGTAAAAAGCCAGGCTGAGACCCTTCTCCCCAGCCTCCACCTCTGTGCAGCAGCAGATTGTCACACTGAGGAGCAGCCTCAAAGGTGCTCCACCCTGCAGCTCCACCAAACTCATCTCAGCAACCTCCAGGTTTTTGCTTTTCCAGGTATCCTCAAGCAAAGCCAGCAGCCTCCTCCAACTCATGTTGCAAAAAGCTGCCAAGAAGTCCTGCTCCAAGGCCACCAGTGGATGCAAACAAAGGTCAGCAGGGACTTTGGCTCTTCTAACACCCCAGGACAGGACCACTTTGAAGACAGATGAAGTTTAAAAACAAACAAAATCCCTGCGACTCACAGCTGCTCTCCTCTATCGGGGCCCTGGCCAAGGAAGGATTCCTCCTGCAATATTTTTAGCTGAACACGTGCTGCATTTACTTCTTGAAGACAAGAAATCTCCTCAAGGCTGTGGCAATGAACACATGTGACAAGACATTTAACTCTTTCCCACTAAAGAGACAAATGTGAGGGTAAGTGCACTACCAACAAGGGACAACAGGGTTTTTCTTTAATATCCCACAAGTTTCAAAACCTTTTTTTCTACTCCAAACCAAGAGTACCCCAAACCATCTCCAAACCCCTTTTACTCATCTGAGTGCCCAAGGAGGAAAATGTATATTATACAGTACTTTCCAAGGACTTCAAAAGTAGGATCACTGCCATATGAGCAGGACCAACACCTGCTAAAAAATTATCATATGCATGGAGCTGTGATTGCTCAAGGCACCTGAAAATATTTCCAGTGTTGAAAATTAGGCCCAAGGCACCTGAAAATATTTCCAGTGTTGAAAATTAAGCTGCTCAGGGATGGAGAACAGAGGCTCTGCACCACCCACCCCATTGTTAACTCTGTAAGCTGCTCTAAGGTGCAGGAAAGGTCCTTGGGAAGGGATTAAACTCCATTTAAAACCCCACTCCCTAGCCAGACTCTATCCAAACTGGATACTATGCCCTAGAAATGGTCCTTGGGAAGGGACTAAACCCCATTTAAACCCTCCTGCCCAGCCAGACACCTCTGGCTGGTACCCAAACTAGATACAGTCATTGGGAAGGGAATAAATCCTATTTAAACCCCCCTTCCCAACCATATTCCTCCATCCAAGCTGGCCACTATGGCACCCTGCTCTTGCTGCTGACTGCTGGTTAGAGCAGTATTTATGGCCCAGGTCTTCCTCCATAAAATAAACATAAACTACTTAGCAGCACAAACACGGGCTGGACACGCAAGGCAGAGTATAAATAACCTGCTTACCCTTAAAACCTTTTTCCAGCTCACCTATGCCAAGTGTTTTTGCAGAATCCCTGTCCCAATTTAGAAACCAAATGTATTTTGGAGAGGAGCTGACACCGAGCGTCCCCCGCCTCCAGGCCACGCCGGCGCCGCTGCGAGCAGGGAGCCAGATCCACCCAGATCATGGTTTCACCTCCCCAGCAGGAAAATACTGCAGGGCAAGGGATGAAATGGAGATGGACAGGGAGTTTTCTGTTTAGACATGACTTCTCCGTCCTTTTAAACAGGGCCTCAGAGCAGGCTGGAAAGGCAAAGCCCAGCCGGAGGTGCTGGGATGCGCAGAAGGGGCAGTGCCAAGCTGCTGGCAGCTCCCAGGTGAGCTGGCCAAGAGGGATTTCAGGCTTGGCCCTGAAGGCCATGGTGTGCGTGCCAGCTGCCTCTCAAGCCCATCATGGGTTCAGATGTAAGCAAGGCTCTTAAGGACAGGAGTTCTGCTAATCTGGGCTCATCTCGCCCAGGGCCACCCTGCTGAACTCCAGGCATCGACTCCTTGGCACCACAGGGCAAGCCTCACCCTCACCTCTTAGCAGGGGCCTTTCAATCTTTTATTTTGTCAGAACCCAAAAAATTCCTCTGACTGCCCTAAACAACTCAAGACCCTGACAAAAAGCTCAAAGACCTTAGCACAGAGTCAAAAAAACCTTTGCCTTCAATCTTAGCCCATAGAAACCATTACCAACTTTGTGCAAAGAATTACAAGCCACAAAAGTTTGAATAAAATGACAGTGAATTTATCACTGAGTAAAAAAGCAAAATTTTAAAGTTTCTAGAATGAGAGTTCAAGAAGCAAAATAGAAGAATCTAAACATGTCCAGTCTTTCTCCTTCTTCTTCTTGTCCTCCATCTTCTGCTGTAATTGTAGCACTTTTAAATTAGTTTAGAGTAGAAACAAACTGTCTAACATAAGTAATAAATATTAAAAATTTATTGTAAATAATATGCATGTAGTTTTAATATAAAAAAATAACACTGCCCTAAAAGCAGTCAGTGTGCCTCAAGTCAACCTGCTAAACAGACCTCAGCAAGTCAAAGAAAAAATGTTATAGATAAGAAAAAAATAAACCTTAAGAACAAAAGCCAAAAAATCCTGTCTTCTTCTTCAGCCTCAAAGCTAAGAAAAAGAGACTTTCTGACACCTCAAAGTTAACTCAACACCAAAAACCTCATCACCTTTCCGCTGTTAGAAGCTGAAAGCAGCAGTCTCTGGCCAGATGTCACAGAAAGAACAGTTCATGGAGTACAGCTGCAGCACCCACCTTCTCCCCACGTGGCATTTTGGCTGTGAAATGTGGCTCCTGCTCCTCTGAGTCAGGAACAGCTCAGGCATGAGCTGGCACTGGGCTCCATCACAGAGCCAGCCCAGCTCATCCCCTCCCTGCACCACCCCAGGGACACAGGGATGACTCCAGGCAGGGCTGATGGAGGGGCAGTACATCCTGGCCTGCCTGCATTTTCATCTCTGGTAGCAAAGGTGCAAGGCCAAACTCAAAGTTTACAAGCTGGAGCTGTGTTTACTCATGCAATAAGAGATGCAGGGGGCAAGATTATTGCAAGATAATCACTCCCTTGATTTGTTATAAAGCAAAGCCAGCTGCTTCTAATTCCTGCATGGTACCAGCTGCTTTCCAGGAACCCACCAGCACAGGAAAAGTTTCAATTGCTTTCCTGCTCAACTGTTCCATTCCAAACTTTAGAAAATAGTCACACTGCAAACAGTCCTGCATCCATATCCCAAAAGCACTCGGTGCTTAAACATGAAAAAAACCACCCAGCCATACAAAAACTACCCATTCAAGATTCATCTGTGCTCAATTAAAGAACAGAGGAGCAGCTGATGAAAACATTTACAAGCTATTATTAAATTTTACCAGGTGGGGAAGCCAAGAGGAATCCAGATCTTTAATTTTTTGCCAGGATTGATTTTTATTTCAGGCACACAAATAAAAAAAAGCAGTCGTAGAAGATTGTTTTGCCTCAACAGAATTGGTACATGCAGCTATCAATAACCATTGCAAGAAATAAAATACCTGCATAATCAAAAATTCAATGGAAGTCATCTTTCCTGGTACTGCGTGTAAAGCACAGGGCACATGGCCTGGCAGTAATTATTCAAATGGCAAAGTACTCTGGAACTCAAAATCCAGGGGGACAAATGGGAACAACAATGGTAAAAATGATGAAAATGGGGACAACCCAGATGGGTCCAGCATCATCCCCACCTCTCACAATACGGGCATCAGTGGGGAAACCACTGAACCTGCTGCATTCTTTCTCAGTGGAGGAGAATTGGCAGTTCCCCAGAAAGAGCAAATCCCCATTTGCCTCAGAGCAGCCCTCAGGGACCAGCTGTGATGCCCCGGGGTGGCATGTCCCCAGAGCACTCATGGGGCTGATTGTGAGCTCCCCAACTCTCTGGGGGACTCGTGCTGGGCATCACTGCTCCCCTTTGAGCCTTGGGACAGTTCCAGCAGCTTTTTGTAGCTGTGGATTCACCCAGGAGGCCAAATGAGACTTGTGTGAAAGGGACCCTGCACTGCAGAGCTGCTGTGGCAGGGAGCAGCCATGCCAGCATCCCTGCTCGTGTTTCCCTAGCAACTCCAGCTCCTGCTTCCCTGTACACATCCCCTTCCTCTCTCCAAAGTGGGACAAGACTGTCTTCATCATTCAGCCACACAAAACAGGGATAAGGAGAGTTCAGTGAGCCCTGTGTCCATTCAGTGCAAATATTGATGCAGGACGCATTGGCATTAAATCCTCTCTCTGCACGTGCACTAAACCTCCCCTAGAAACACAGGAGGAAGAGAAAAACTATCTCAGCATCCCACTCAAAGCCTCTGAGCAATTGGTAAAAAAAGGATGAAGATGGGAGATCAAACTCAAGCACTGGCAAACCTGGATGTGCCTGGGCAGGTATCACCTAAACCCAACAATCATACAAGGGGTCCAACATCCTTTAAAAAACAGATCTAGGGCTCTGACCTGGCCAGATATCAAGGTACTTTAATATAATAAATATATAATAATAAATAAAAAATAATACCTTATTTGTTTTATGGCTGAGGCCTACAACATCTTTGCCAAGCTGGAGAACAAAGCACAGCCAAGGTAGGCACCCCAGACTCCCACCCTTCCACCATGCCCTTCCTCTCATTTAACACCAACTCTTCATCAGTCAAACCAGCTCCTGACACTGCTTTTTTGCCTCTCCCTATCATGAAAATCACACTTGGAGTTCAGGCATGAATGCCCAAACTCAATTGTGGGCATTAACCAGGCTCCATCCATTCAGACCTATTCCACAAGAGAGGAATTTGCTTGAAAAGCAGATATTTAATCACATTCTGCTTCCCCCAGCATTGTGGCTGAACCATCCCTGGATGAAGTAGCCAGAGCAATAAAAGCTCAAGTACAGGCACAGTGATATCAGTGAAAAAAATACCAGATGGGTGGATGGTCTCACCCAAAATACTCCTGACTGGCCAACAAGGGTTATTTAATATAGTTTTGGAATATAATTTGTCCTCTACAAAAGCACTGACCTGTTTATTTACTCATGTCACAGGTGCAGCTGAAAAAAGCTGGAGGTTTGTGACAAATCTTTTGGAAAAATTCTCAGGGAAAGTGGCAGCTCAGGAATTTAATCCTAACCTAGCCAAGTGAGCACCTAAGCAGTTGTTTAAACTGAAACTAAAATATGCTCAGGCTGGTCTAGTGGGAAGTGTCTCTGTCCATGGCAGGGGTGTTGGAAGTAGATGATCTTTTAGATCCCTTCCAACCCAAACCATTCTGTGATTCTATGAAGGCACACACTTAAAAAAACCAAACAAACAACAATGAAAACAGAGGGAGAGGAGGCTCCCATAAGAAGATATATCAGATTGCAGCTAAATCTAAACCCACACCACAGGAACACACCTTCATCCCCAATGAAGCCAAAACTAATCTTTGACCCCTTGGATTAAAATAAAAAAAATACACCCCAAAAGCCAATCCCGCAATAAATTACTTGATCTCTGGTTATTGCTCCTGCTTTTAGAGAAGGAGAGGATCAAGTTAAATCATTTTGATTAGCTGGCATTAAAAGAAATGTGATTCCCACTGTGAGGCTGGGCCATTCAGTGCTCTGTGCTTTGCTGACCAAAAAGCCTTGAGATGTGCTTGACAGACAGACCACACCCAAAACTCAGATGTTTTAGGATAAAAACCACATGTGATTGAATCCTGTGGCAGAGGAGAAGCTGACAATGAGGCACCTTTAGGTGGAGCTTCTCAGTCTATCTCCTCAATTGCACAAAATGCATTACAACCAGGGACGAAATCAAAATGCTGTGAATAAACAAAGGTGGGGAAGGCAGCAGCTGTACAAGTTTGCAGGATTGCAGCAGCTCTGGGTGCCCCAGCAGGCAGAGGTTTGCTGGAAGGTTTCTGGAGGGGTGGCCCCTGGGGCAATGGGGCTTTGCACCCCAAAACCCCAGATGGGAGAAAACACCTGGCCAAGATGATGGCAGAGCAAAGCTCTCACAAGCCAGCAGCAGGAACACACAAGCTTCAAAACCTCCATCTGTTGAGATGGCACCAGTGTCAAAAAGCTGAGCAGGAAAACAGAGGGGGCAGAGGTCAGAGACGCATTTCATGAAAAATCCTTTCCTTAGGATTTTTTCTCCTGAGAAGCTGAAAGGCCTCAGGAACAAAATGTAAACAATGATTATCTGCTGCTGTGGAATGCAACAGGTGCATCTGTGATCGGTCTCATGTGGTTGTTTCTAATTAATGGCCAATCACAGTCAGCTGGCTCGGACAGAGAATCCGAGCCACAAACCTTTGTTATCATTCCTTCTTTTCTATTCTTAGCTAGCCTTCTGGTGAAATCCTTTCTTCCATTCTTTTAGTATAGTTTTAATATAATATATATCATAAAATAATAAATCAGCCTTCTGAAACATGGAGTCAGATCCTCGTCCCTTCCCTCATCCTCAGACCCCTGTGAACACGGTCACAGGCAGAGATGCAATGCCATCACCAAACATCTCCTTTAGGAAACACCTGGGATAAGAAGAGCTCTTGGAAAGAAAGCTCAAGATACAGCAAAGGAATTAGGCCTTTTTTTTGAAAAATAGCTAAAACCTGGAACATTTGTTTTCATCAGGATATAAAAATGTGGATGACAAAGAGCATGTCACTGCTCCCTTCCATTTACACACATCCCCCCCAAAGGCTGCCTAACATCTGGTTAATGTCATTAAAAACAACCAATCCAGAACACTCAGACCACATGCTTTAGCCCACCTCTTCTATAAGCAAAGGCCTGTTAGAAATTAATACATGCTGCAACAAGAATAACAAGATGTGCTCCATTGAATAGGGGCCAAAACTGGGACATGGGAGAGCTTCAGCCAAAATTTCATGTTCTTGGAGTGAACTGAGCAGCTTCAACAGCAGAATAAATGAAAAAGAGAGGGAAGTTTTGCTCTAGAAAAACCAACATGCTCAACTCTACCCTGCACCCAGCTGCCTCACTGTAGACACTGCATCTCCAGCTGCAAGGGATGGCAGGCAAAACAAATTTAAATTGAATTAAAACACTAATGCACCTTAACTAGCACTGGCAGTGAATATATGTTTATTTTATATTCATGTATTCTATTTATGGGTGCGTGTGTGTATACGTGATATTTAAAAAATTCAATAGTAAACCTTTCACTGGCCACAAATCTGTTTTTTTTTTTTTCCTTCCACGAAAATGAAGCATTGCCTGGATTAGCTGGCCACAAATCTCTGCAAACTTTTTATATTTTTCCTTCCTTAAGAACAAAGTGTGGTGCAGGTTTGGAGATGAGCTCCATGGATGCAGCACAGCTCCATCACAGTGAATCCAGGGAACTCTCTGCATCAGCCTGGTCAGGTTATATGGGAATATAATTAATCAGGTGGCACATCCCACATAAATAACTTATGAGGAGCCTTATGAGGAGAGATGGTAGCCAAAAGGTATCTTAATTCACTCTAATCACGGATTGGGAAGGAAATACAAACACCTGGATGAAGCATCCACCTTTGCACCTCAGCTAAGAGCAATCTGTGCATCTGCCTGGCAAATATTCTTTTGTTTTTCTCTTACCCCCTCAGTCCTTTTGGGGGGTGGAGGGTGGCATTTGCAGTAGTTTTGAGGTAGTATCAAAATGGGTGAAGGCAGAATTTCTGGGCAAGATGGGCATTCTGCAATGAGCTGTTGGGATCACACTCCCTTGTCCACCAAGGGTGACTCTACAGCACAGCCAAAATCAGGAGAGATGTCAGCTACCAGGCAGGCAAAGGAGAAGAGTTTATGAGGAATTTCCAGGAGCAGCAGGTCAGCTATTGAAAGGCAGAATAATCTATAAATCACTCCTACAAAATTAATTGAATTAATGGAATGGCTTTTGAGCACAGTCATCTCAAAACAGAATATTACACCTTCAAATATTCTCAGCAGTGCACATTAAACAAATTTGAAGTAATTTATTTTATACTCATCAGGGACAGGGCATCGGGGACATCCGCTCAGAATCACAGAATTGTTAAGATTGGGAAGGACCTCAAAAACAGTCCAGCCATGAACCCAGCACTGCCAGGTCCACCCATGAGCTGCATCCCCAAGCACCACATCTACACCTTCCCTTCCTATGGAGCCTCTCCCTTTTCCCCTCTGTGCTATGAGTGCTGAACTCCTTCATATCTCCTTCCTTTCCCCCTGCAAACTTCTGCTTTGGAGCTGCCACCACGAAGCCACTAAAGCTTCCACCCACCAATGAGGTCACCAATAAGCCTTGAGATGTGCAAACACCTCAACCTTGAGATGTGCATGCACACGCCTTGACACATACACCATACCCTGGGTTTTTGTACCTCTTCTGCCCTGCCAACAAAGCCAACTCCTTGTGTTGTTGTTTTTCTTCTGTGGAGAAGAAGAAGAGAAACCACCTTGAGGTGGCACATCACTCCTACAGCCCCTCATGAAGGGGCACAGAGCATTTCAGTAGATTCACTAAATCTTCAGCTATTCCATGCAGCAGCTCCAGATTATTTGGTATTTTATGTGACAGAGCAGGGGACGCCCTGGCATTGCTCCCACTCTTCGAGCATAACTAACCTCCAAGACTGCTCACACTGTCAGGAGGCTGATTACATGAAATAAAACACTGCTTTTGACTATTAATTAATATTGACTTCACTGCTTGACCTCCGAACACGCTGAAATTTATAGGATCGCTCTCCAGGTTTATTAGGGCACTATTAATAATCTGAGGAGTATTTGGAGTCAGGCACCTTAAGGAACTCAAAAGAGCTCTTTGGTATGATGCATAGACATCATCTCAGGCTACTTTTGGCTTGGAAAAAGCATTTGGCTAATTTTCAATTTGTCAAGCGAGCCCCTGACAAGTTGGAAACGTATCACAGAGCGGATCTTTGGGAATCTCCAGCGAGCTTTTTCCCAGCCCTGGCTGGCCACAGCAGCGTGGCACAGGGATATTACAGCAAGCAGGATAATAACCAGATGGAGCAGAGCTCTCATCTAGGCTATTTTG
Source organism: Ammospiza caudacuta (assembly GCF_027887145.1). NCBI lineage: Eukaryota > Metazoa > Chordata > Aves > Passeriformes > Passerellidae > Ammospiza > Ammospiza caudacuta. Next base: position 6,262,080 of record NC_080593.1, read on the forward strand.
GTAGATCCACTGCAGATGAACACCATACAAAAGCCAATTAACTCCAACATATCTGACATGTAAAATAGTCACACACTGGAAATTCTATGTGTTTCTTCTTTTTTTTCTCCTTCCACATTTTTTGCTCCAATACTGGGCCTCCTTAATGTACAACAGTCTGAATGAAACATAAAATTAGCCTTTAAAAAAAATCAAAGCAAGCATTCAGGGGTGGAACATTTTTAAGTCCACAGAAAAGTGGAAAGGGTTAACAACTTCTCTTAAAAACTTGGGTTTCTACAAAAAAACCAAAAAACAAACCCAACCCAAACCACAAATCAAAACCACAACCCACCTTGCTATTTTCAAGCTTTTGCTTGAAAACTAGAAAGCATCTTATTTTCTTGCATGTGTCATGTATGAAATTGTTAAGGACTATATTTTTGGGTAGTTTATTCAGTGACAGGGTAGAGACTTATGACAGCCTCCAGAAATCTTACTTCTAAGCCATCTCATTCTTTACAAAAGCCAACATGTTTCTTAGAAGGACCAAATATGTGACTAGGAATCTCCAAATATTACAAAGGGTAAATTTAGTCAGCATGCTTTCTTCAAAAAAATAAATAAGCAAAGGATGTGCTGAGGGAACTAGTAGCATCCAGCATTTTATCTTCTAAATCTATTATTTGTGACTCAGGGATGCTTAAAAGCAGTGGTCCAAGGACTGTGAGCTGTTAAAAGCACTTTAAATCCTTTAGCCTGCTTTGAAAAATCTCCACGTTTTTGCCACATGTGGATATTTTGCAGTGCAGAGCCAGGAATCAATGCAAGCATTTAAACTTCCTTTTGTCAGGAACGACTTAAATGGGGGAGCAGGGAGGCTTGTAAACAAAAACTGCTGACACCTCCTGCCTTATTGCAGGAGAACCATGATACAGCATTAATTGAAGGAGCACCTTCAATCTGTCAAGTCAAACAACACCCACAGGGGCTGTTCCTGGTTGATGCTGCAGCCGTGCCATTAAATCGGGAATTTTTCATGATACCTCAACCACTGTGACAGCACTTGGGTGTCGCAGACAACTTTTATGGAAAATCCTTTCCTTAGGATTTTCTTCTCCTGAGAAGCTGAAAGGCCTCAGGAACAAAATGTAAACATTGATTATCTGCTGCTGTGGAATGCAACAGGGGCATCTGTGATTGGTCTCATGTTGGATGTTTCTAATTAATGGCCAATCACAGTCAGCTGGCTCGGACACAGAGCCCTGAGCCACAAACCTTTGTAATCATTCTTTCAGATTCTATTCTTAGCTAGCCTTATGATGAAATCCTTTCTTCTGTTCTTTTAGGACAGTTTTAATGTAATATATATCATAAAATAATAAATCAAGCCTTCTGAAACACGGAGTCAGATCCTCGTCTCTTCCCCAATCCAAGAACCCCTGTGAACACGGTCACACTCAGGTCATCTTGGAAAGATGGAAGGAGCAGCACAGCTGCTGAGCCTGGGCTTGATCATCAGTGACTGAGTGGCTCCTGGGAGTCTCAGTCCACTCGAAGGTTTCTTGCAGATTGGCTGATTGTCACCTCACTAGCAGATTGTCACCTCACTAGCAGATTGTCACCTCTGATGAGCCTGCAGGGACCCTCCAGCCCATGGAAATGGGATTTTCCCCACTGAAATATGTTTTCTCCCACTGAAACAGGTCCTCTGTTCCATGAGAGTGGATGTTCTCTTCCATATCCTCACACCCACATTTGTGTTGGTTCCACCATGGTGTTACAGATGGATAATGAGATTATTGGCTCTCGCAATTAAAAGATAACTATTATGTGAATATTAAGAGAAGCTTTGGTGATGTATGGTTATGTTAATGTAGTTAGATGTCCTCTGTTCTCCCCACAGTTCCCTTTCCCCCCTGTATTGCTGCCATCACACAGCCTGGGCTGTCCAGGACAGGTACAAAGAAGCTGCACAGGTGTCCCTTGCATGGGGCAGCTGGGAATGGAAAAGCTTGGGGGTGCTTAGGGGGTGAGGCATGGCAACACCTGAGCTCCAATCCAGTTACAAGAAAGCAGTTTCCACTGATAAATGGCAAAGAAGAGCTGACTGACAGACTTTGGGAAGGGCCAGGGCTGGCTGATGCAACCCCAGGGGTATAAAAGCCTGAGCATCCATCCTGAAGATGAACTGGCCATGGGGCAGTTTCCAGCGCTGCAGCTTTTTCCTTATGTAGCCCTTGTTGTATTTTTGTCAAGGTTTAATAAACCTTTTTAAATTTTCAAAGTGAGCAGTTGCAGTGGGACAGCTCAGTTTGCTCACCAGGCACAGAGAGGAGCAGGAACTCAACACAAAATCATCCAAACCACTGCTTTCCAGCACTGCAGAGCCGTCACAGCCAAAGTGATCAGTCCTGCACAGTGTGCTGAGATGACACCAAATAGCTACGTAAAAACTGATGAGGGTCTGGGCCACCATATCAGCATGACTGCCCCTGCAGAGCTCAGACCTGGAGGCTACACTGGTCACCAATAAACTTCATTGGTGTGAATGAACGATGATGCCAAAATAGAAGCCAAAAATTAAATCTAACTTAAATGGCTGAACTGCTTAAAATCATTTTTACCATGAGCAATCAAGCCTTCCAGCTGCCCCCATGTTAAAACAGGAGAGAAACAGGAAAGAGTAAGCAGCTGTTTGATTTTTCATCTCCTCCCGTTCATTGCCACCTCTGCTCAGAGGAGACCTCCATTACACTGGATTTAAATGCCGAGTTAGAGAAGGGCATCTCCTCCTTCAGTGGAGAAAACAGAAAAACATGCCACAAAATAAAGACTAGCTAATTTAGAACTAAGTTTACAACTAGCCAGCTCCAAACTGCTAGAAAGAGGCAGGCAGAAGAAAGGCAAGATCCAGCACAAAACCTGCTATCTCAAGGATGTTCTCTGATGGGGAAAACCAGAAACGGGTGGGGTCTAAGCCCATCAGATACAGCTAAAGCAACTATCAAGCAGCTCATCATCATTAACACCTCACTAATGAAAAGAGTGTTTTTACCTTTCCTCTCAACCCTCCATTCTTCTCCATTTCTTTAGGCCATGGCATTTTGCAGCAGGAGCTCCTGCTTGGCATTAGAATTCATTCTCCCTGCTGGCTCATTTTTGGTAAAAACCTGTTAGCACGACCACTTGAATGTGACAGACATTTGCACCCTTCACTCTTGCAGCTCAAGGCACAAGACCTCTCAGAACTCTCTCTCTGAGTAAAATTACTGTTTTTTTCTTAATTACACCGATGGCTGACGCAACCTCTGACAGAGAAAAGGTTGAACATTTAATTTGGCAAGGTTCAGTGCCAATCAGCATTAGGGCACAATGATTTAACCTCTACCTCCGTGTTAGTGTGCCTACATCATTCTCCCAATATCACATAATATCCCTGCCCTACCTGTTCCACTGGGATCCCTATGGCAGCTCTGCCTGAGCTCTCCAGGACCAGCAGCTCTCAGGGAGTCCCAGGGACTCTGTCACAGCAACAGGTATTCTTCCTCACCACCAATATACTATTCTAGATGTCAAAATCAAGACTTTCATTAATTAGAAGGCTAATTACACCTCTAATTAGACTGTACACACCAATATGCTCCTTTGTACAGAGCTGTGGTTTTGAGGTGCAATCTCACACTCCAAAGTTCAAACAAAGGAAGTATCCAGTGATGCTTTTGCTGCTGAAATGACCCCACAAACCCCTATCCATAATTTCCATGCACAGACACATAAGAAAACATAAGAAGTACATAACAATAAATAAAGTAGCAATAGAGAAAAGATCTTTTCACTGGGGATGATGCATCTTGTTCTTTGCATACTGAACTCACTTGAAATCCTTCAATCCAACCTGAACTTATGCAACCTCATCTCCTAAGACACTTTATACTCATCTAGGATTATCACAGTGGCAATTTATCCTGCACATAACCAGGAGACAATTTCATAAGGCACATGCTGGGTGAGTACATAACTGCTGCTTAAACTATTAAGTTTATTTGTGTGTTTATTTTTCTTATAATTATTCATTCATGCCTGTTATTTATTATTAATAAACCATTAATAATGCATTAGTTTTTAATTATTATTTCTAATTTTTTAGAAATTAGAAAAACACTGCAAACACTGATACATCACTTCCAGCCTCCCAGTGCAGCTGGAAAGTGTTTTCTGTGCTTACAGGCATGGGGGTGGGGGCACTGGAAGACAAAGTGATTTAGGGAGAACCCAAGGAAAAATGAGCAAGAGGGGATCAACCCAAGCATTTCCACATGTCCAGCATGTCTGAGGACTGCTCCATCCATCCTCTCATCAACAGGATGTAGCAAAAGTGGCCACCAATTATGGCTATAACATCTATAAAACCAATGTGGGCATGGGGTCTTCTAAGAGGAACAAGTTTATTTTTCATGCCCCTTTTTTTCTGGCTTAGCAGAGCAGCTGAAACATGAATTTTCTCAAGTCCCATACTTTGTTCTGCCTGTCATTCAAAGGAGCAGTGTGGCTTCACCTCTCACCATTGATTCACAACCTTCCAAGCTGCACCAGGAGATGTGAATCCCTTCTGGATTGGTGAAACTTGGGTGCATTCCCCACCTTAAGCAGAAGGTTTTCAGCTCCTAACTATGAGCATTAGGTGCTTAGAGAAAAAAATAAAAAGTCTTATGATGCCAGATTTTAACTTACAATACCTCAGTACAGTTTAAAACAAAAAAATCAATGTAAAATATAAAATGTGGAGGCTTAGTGTCATAATTAAGAAAAAGAAGGCTTTGGCCCCAGAAACAAGAGTAACTTCCTAACACCCTGATGTGGTGAATCCATGAACTGTGCGAGCCAGGAACGAACCAAAGTCCACACAGGAAGGCAATCATTGCCAGCAGCCCCCAAAGTGCTCTGGCTGTTTGTTTCTCATGTGGCACCTCCTGCTCTCAACATCTCCTTAGTCGCTATCTCTCGTTTATTAGAGGACAACACTTCCCTATCAGCTCTGGTTCCACAAACAAGCCAAGGCCACCCTGAGCAGAGGGAGCTCCCAGGGACCAGGCAGCAAAAGGCCTTGCTTGGCTCAGGCTGCTTAAAGCTGGATGATTTAACTCTGACAGAGCTGGGATAGTAATAGGGCTATTTGTCAAAAAAACCCAACCAAACCAAACCAAACCAAACTAAAGCAAACCAAACCAAACCAAAACAAAAAAAAAATACCACCAAAACAAAAAAAACCTAAACACCAAAACAAAACAAAAACCACAAACAAACAAAAACAACAATAAACTCCCCCACATAAATAGCATTTTATCACAGAGATGACAGTGTCCCTCTGGATACAAAGTTCTTGTTGCCAGCAAAGGCAAGGAGCCCTTGGTGATGCCAGGAGCCCCTGGAGGGGTGGTTGGTCCCTCTGCACCCCCTCCTGTCCTCCAGACCTTCACACCAGGAAAGGGGAGAAAGGACAGAACCACAAGCTGATGGTATCTACCTGCTTCAAACCATCTCTAAGGCAAAGGGGTGAAAAAAAGCAACTTTCAGCATTTTAAATGGGTTATACCAAAGCAGAGCTGCTCAGCACGGGCAAAGCAGAGTGAGACTTCATGCTTTACTCTGCTAAGAGAGGGGGTGAGAGGATAAGCCAGGTGAGGGCTGGGTTTGAGGAATCACCCACCCCTCAGCACTGCCAGGGACATCCAGCCCAGACCCCGTGCCATTCCTGGGGCTGAGCCACCCCACTCTCCTGGCACAGACACATTTGGCCAGGCAGTCACCAATTTCCAGCTACCAACGCACTGCCCTCACCCAAACCCTGTGTTTGCACAAATAAACACGGCAGCACCCTGAAATAGCTCCCCCAGCCCCACCAGGGAGAAAACAGCCCAGGAAAGGGGTCAGACCTGGTCGGGAAGGAGGTGTCCCCATGTCCACTTCTTTACAGACTCTCCACAGTGTCCCTTGCGAGTTCCCAGCTCGGGCTGGCGTTTGATCTCTGACCGGGCTGAGCAAACACCGCCGTGCAGAACAAACTGTTCCCTTCTCCAGAGGGGAAATCCAGCCCTGCACGTCTGGGTTCCATTGGGAACCTCACAGAGGATCCTGCCCCACCAGGACCTGGGGGTCACAACCTTCACTTGAGTCCAAGAAAGGGCTCTGGTGACCTGCTCTGCTCCAATTCCCCCAATGGCATTTCCAGCCAGCAGCTCCCACTCTATTCCATTGCCTCCAGAGTCTCACTCAGAGAAAAAGGCAGAAGAAACTCGAGTGATGCCAGAAGCAGGTGTAAAATCACACCCAAAACCCACCTGACTCCCAACCCAGCACCACTTCACTGGGGATCCTCAAAGCATTCTTTTTTACTCAGGGAGTAAAATAACTTTTCTTAACCTAGATCCATGATATTTGTTAATTGTGAAGGTCAATCATCACATTACTCATCTATCACATGTGCAACACCACACTTCAAACACAGCATTTCCCCACCAGAGAAACAGGATGTTTCCCCACCAGGACCTGGGGGTCACAACCTTCACTTGAGTTTAACAAAGGGCTCTGGTGACTTTCCCTGCTCAAATTCCCCTAATGGCATTTCCAGCCAGCAGCTCCCACCCTATTCCATTCCCTCCAGAGGTCTCACTCTGATCCAGCCACCTGAAGAATTTAAGGAGGGGGAGGAAAGCATCCCTGGGTCTCTCAAGCCACCCTGCATTTTGCAGCATCTTACATTTCACAGTGGGAGATCAAAGCAGCCCTGACATCACAACAGCACAAAAGAAACTTCGTGTTTCACTTCATGTTTCATCCTCCTGCTTGGAGCTCTCTGTGTCCTGCTCCAAAAGCAGAAATTACAAAATCCCAACTTAAACCTCTATAAAAGAAATATCAGCAATTCAAATGAGGCTGATTTTTTTTTTGTCCTTTTACTCTAGCCACATAAATCAGATAGTGAAAAATAAGACCATGCCACAAAAGACTAATCATAAAAATAGCCCTATTAATTTTCCTCTAAACAGTTCAAATAAATAGTGTCATTCCTGCATTTTGAGACTATTCAATTACAGAAGGAAAAGAAAAAATGACCCAGCAATACAATGCAGTTATAGCATTTGAACAGCTATGAAACCAGAAAGGAGATTGATTTATTTTTTTTTTATTAACACTGCATTACCTACATTGCAGGATGGTCAACACAATTAGCAGGAAGCTTCAAAAAAAAGGGTGGGGTGGAAAGGAAGTCCCCAAAATATTTAAGAGACCAAATGTCACAGTGTATGGCTTTTCTGAGGCTCATTGGGGAAGATCTGAGTTTATTCTGATGAACAAAAACTGCTAAATCATATCAGGACACAGCACAGGGGACCATAAACATCTGATTCCATTGTCCTGCCACACAAACAATCATTGACTCATCACCATCACTACTAAAATCCACTGCTGCCATCATCAGCAGATCAGTTGATCCCTAATATCCTGCTCTTTTTTTTTTTTTTTTTTTTGCAGTGCTAATTCATCAGGTTGAAAGTTTTAAGGAAATCCTACCCACTTGAGTAAATCATTAACTGTACCACTTAAACATTGTATTGCTTTAGCATAAATGTTTCTCACTGAGTTGGCAAACAAACTATCATAAGGAGAGAGAAAAGCAAAAAATTTTCTTAATTTCTACTTTTCTCACCTGGTTTTAGTATTTCATAACTCATTGAAATACTCAAGCTTCAGACTAAAATTTAGCAAATTCAAAAAAGGAAATTTTGTGGTTGTTTTATTGGTTTTAAATAGACCCCAAACTCTCCTCATCCTCTTTCCTTCCCACAAACCTGGCAGGCTCTCCCTAGAAAGTTTTTCAGTGGAGCTGAAAGAACTGGACAGAGGAAACTCAGGTTTTCCCTGTTCCAATTCAGTCTTTATTGAAAAAGCATCTCTAAGTGTTTTGATAAAAACTCATTTAATTCAATAGTAACTGCCATTCAATCCATGCTTCTATACAGCACTTAAAGGTGCTTTTTACTCGCCTCTTTAATATATACATAAAGAGAAAAAGAGATAAAAGTCTTCTTTAAAAAAGTCTGATTAAAAATCAGTTATCTAGGCACTGAGGGTAAAAATGTATTTCTGAACCATTGATTTTGAGTGTTTCCTTCTTGTTTGCACAGCCTCAGTTGCTAGAGTAATCCAAGAAATCGTCACCCTCCCCTGGATAGGAAGAGCCTCAGGAGCAGGTTTGGGGTTGTGGGTGCTCTTTGGGGGACCCAGCCAGCAGCTCAGCCCCAGGGATGATGGGGGACAAGGGAGCAGTGACAGTCCCATCCCTTTTGCTGCAGAGGGATCATTCCCAATTCTGAGCTTGGGAGTCCAAACCCACCAGGATCTGGAGCTGTCCTGAGAAGCCCTGGAGCTGGGACACCCATCCATGTGTGTGTGAGAAACAGCCACTCACTTTTCACAGATTTAGAAAGGTTTATTAAACCTTAACAAAAATACAACAGAAGACTGAATAGAGAAAATGTTACAGCTCAGGGAGCAAACCTGAGCAAAGCTCACCCACACAATGGAGGTTTTGCCTTTTAACCCTTTAGCCCCTCCCAAATTCTGTCCATCCACTCCTTCTTCACTGTGCAGTGGTGGAGATCACTGCCCAAAATCCTGATTGGAGGTCAGCTGTCACCATAGTGACAAAGCCAAACCTCCCAAATGTCCCAGCTGTCCCTTGATAACAACTCAGGGGGTAAAAAACTTTTCTTAACCTATATCCATTATATTTATCTGTTAATTGTGAGAGTCAATCACCACATTAGTCATCTATCACACGTGCAATGCCCCACTTCAAACACAGCATTCCCAGACCAGAGAAAAAGGATGTTGCCCCAACAGGACTTGGGGGTCAAAGCGTTCACTTGAGTTTAAGAAAGGGCTCTGGTGACCTTCAAATTCCCCCAATGGCATTTCCAGACAGCAGCTCCCACTCTATTCCATTGCCTCCAGAGTCTCACTCAGAGAAAAAGGCAGAGGAAACTCGAGTGATGCCAGAAGCAGGTGTAAAATCACACCCAAAACCCACCTGACTCCCAACCCAGCACCACTTCAGCGGGGATCCTCAGACTTTTCTTAACCTATATCCATGATATTTGTCTGTTAATTGTGAGAGTCAATCATCACATTAGTCATCTATCACATGTGCAACACCACACTTCAAACACAGCATTTCCACACCAGAGAAAAGGATGTTGCCCCAACAGGACTTGGGGGTCACAACCTTCACTTGAGTTTAACAAAGGGCTCTGGTGACCTTCAAATTCCCCCAATGGCATTTCCAGCCAGCAGCTCCCACCCTATTCCCTCCAGAGGGTCTCACTCTCACTCAGAGAAAAAGGCAGAAGAAATTCAAGTGATGCCAGAAGCAGGTGTAAAATCACACCCAAAACCAACCTGACTCCCCACCCAGCACCACTTCACCAGGGATCCTCAGAACATTCTTTTTAATATGGGAGTAAAAAAACTTTTCTTAACCTATATCCATGATATTTGTTAATTGTGAAGTTCAATCATCACATTACTCATCTATCATATGTGCAACACCCCACTTCAAACACAGCATTTCCACACCAGAGAAAAAGCAGAAGAAACTCAAGTCATGACAGACACAGGTGTAAAATCACACCCCAAACCTATCTGACCAGCACCACTGCACCGGGGATCCTCCAGAGCATCCTCACGTGCTTCCCAAGGCTCGAGGGACCACAGCTGCCCTCGGCATCCCCAGCCACCCTCTCTGCAGGCAGCCATTCACAAAATCAGAGCCCAACAAAAGACACACACACACACACACACACACAGAGACATCCACACACACCTCTAACCAGAGAAAGACCATCTTACTCACTGCTCTCTCCTTCCCACGCTACCTCCGAGCACTCATCTGCTGGAGCAATGCGCTGCTTGGCCGGCAGCCAGCTGGAAGCCAAAAGGGGCTTTTCCTTTCCTGCCGCTCAACCTCATTCAGGCACTTCTTGCTTGTACACAAGGCTATTTATAGCTGCTGGCGAGCACCCAGGAGCAACCCAACCGCAGAGCTCCAGCGGTTCCAGCAACAAAAAAAAATAAATAAATAGGGAGAGAGAAAAGAAAAGAGCCCGAAAATAAATGCGAAAAAAAAAAAAAAAATAATAACAGAAAGAAAATAAATTGAAGTAGAGCCGGCTCGCTGTGCTGCTCCTGTGGGTACTGAAGTGGGTGAGAGTGGTGTAAGGGAGAGGGAGAAGCTTGGATGGGCTGCTCTGAGTTAAAAATAAACCCAGCCAAAAAAGCCACGGCAGGGAAGCGTGACCTTTACTACTACTACAGGAGGGAAGCACGCTGCACCCTGCCTGCCTGCCCAGGGAGGGCTGCTCCACAGCTTCCAAGGAGAAATGTGGGGGGAGAAAGGGAGATGGAGAGAAAAAAAAATACATGCAGCAAAAAAACCCCAGAAACTGAATAAAAAAAAAAAAAAAAGCAGGTTTTTTTCCTTCAGAAATGATTCATTTTTCTCACCTCCAAAAAGAAAAACTCTCATTCCTTTGCACACCTCTTTGGAGGAAGTGACTGAAATATGGTTTTGTTAGAGGAGAGAGTGACTCTGAAATATGGTGTTGTGACAGGACAGAGGAAGAACCAGCTTTGTTTCTTGCAGATTTTGATGATAATGACAATTATAGTATTAATAAAAATAATAATTTTAATATAGTAATTAAATACAATAATTAAAATATTAATAAATATCTATAAATATAAATACTTATATATAAGTATAAATAAGTATACTTATATAAGTATATATAATAATATATATATTTTTATTTATACTTATATATACTTATATAAGTATATATAAGTATAAATAAAAATAATAAAATATATAATATAGATGCAATATATACTATACATTTTAACATACACTATATATATCCTTTATATAGTATATAAATATATATATATATATATATAGTATATAAATATATATATATCCTATATATAACAATATATCCTCTATTATTGTTATTGTTGTGGTTGATGCTGTTATTTTGTTGTTATTATTATTACTGCTATTACTATTATAACAATTATTATTGCTTTGGAAGGGAAAGGCAGTAGAGAGGCTGCAGTTTCACTCTGAGGCAGAGCAGCTTCTGGGGTTTTGGTCCTTTCCTCTCTGTTGTGACATCCCTGGAGACAGAACATGCATTGTATACAGAACACTCAAAATTTCTTTGATTTTGGGGAAGAGAGGCAGGAACTGGCAATTGTGTGTGCTGAGCAAGTGTGTGCACATGAGAACAATTAAACACATTATAAACTGGCCATTTAAAAAACACATCACACCTCAATAAGGGTGGAAAATGGGGGAACAACCCTGCAGGTCAGCAAACATCAGACCCCCTTCTCTTCCCTCCCACTCCCCCATTTTTTCCTCCCCCAGATGAAAACACTTTGATTTTGCCAAGACAGGTGTTACAGATACAGCTTGAAAACTAATTAAATCATATCTGCAGCTTGAAAACTAATTAATCCTTTATTCCCTATTATAATGGATAATTACAATGCACGATAGGAAACAACTTGTCAGGTTTTCTTTTCTAAATCCTCGCATTTCATGGAAAATAAAATGGGGGGAAATGGTTAGGGGACCTTCCCATTCTTCTGCAGGCCACCAAGGGAGGCTGCTAAAAGGGTGGATTCTTTTGGATATGACATAAACAGAAATTAGTTATTGCAAACAACTTGGAGAATGAAAGATTTTTGGGGTGATTCTTGTTCATATGAGTGTATGGTCGAGAGGCTACCATGAGAGTTGAACCCTCATGCAAACAAACAGCAAATTTAAACATCTGTAATTAGAATAAATAACAAGCAGGGTAGGGTTTGACATTTGAGATGGACAATAGAGATGCTCCTCTCCAACACCTTTTCCTATTCCAGAGTCACACAAAGCCAACAATCCAATGCCACCAGGAAGGTGGAAAAACACTCACATCCATCAGCAAAGGCCCCCAGAAACCACCTGCACCCCCCTCAATTTCTCTTAAATGCTCTGGCATCTTTACTCCCACAATGAGGTAAAAAACCGTGATTGTGCTCAAAGTTTCCGTAACCCCTTTGTAAAAAAATTAAGTTTTGCTCTGCCCTTAAAAAAAGAGAACTGAATGGATCAAAATCTATTTGATCTAAATTCTCAAAACCATGATTCAAGAGATGAGGATTTTGAAGGTATTGATGCACAAACTGTCTATGAAGGGTGTAGGGAAGCAGCAAATAAAAACAAGTCTATTGATCTATTCCCAAAATTATTAATAGATGATCCCCAAGATCTGTAAATCCTTAGAAAAAATGTGGATGGGCCCAAAAAACCACATTGGATGAAACCAATGAGGCACTAAAAAACAAAGTCATTCCAAGAGATTAATATAATGTTATGATGTGATTTGCACTCAACAGAAAGCAGCACACAACAAAACCACCATGGATTGCCATTTTCCACCAAAAACTGAACTAATTCCAGTCTTTTTGATTCACTTTTGCCTTCTCTCCCACCTGGTTGCTATTCTGTAAAACTTCATGTCCTTGATGCAGCTCCATGTTGTTGTAACACCCCATTTGGGGGAAGGCACAAAGAAGCAAGGGCAAGCAATCCTGCTCATCGCTCCTTTTGATTTACGTCTTGGGTTTGCTTTTTTAATTTATTTTAGAAACAGACTTTTCTAAGGAACCCAAAAGAGACAAGACCCTTCCAAACTCCCCAGCTCCCCACTAAGTCCCCATGGGCCTCCTCTCCAAACTTCTGCCACTTCCTCCAGCGCCCACGAGCAGCACTGAAAACCAACTGCTGCCACTTAAAACAACCAGAAGTACAGTCAAGGTTGTTTTCTTCCCAAAGAAACTCTCTGCTGCTCAGGAAAACCTCCAGAACCTTGCATGGCTGGCAGCAGGGAGAGGGATGACACAAGCAATTAGCATCACAGACAAAGATCTTCAGCACGGTTCTGGTGCCAAATGCTCTTATCAGAGAGTCCCCAAGCAAGACATCCTCGCCCAGAGATTGATTGAGGCCCTGTGCACCCCTTTTAATAAGGTTAATTAAAAGCTGTGTTACCAGCAGGAGGACTGAAGGGTGTGAAAATAACTCAAAAGGGCCATCTTTCCTCTTCCCTTCCCTTATCCAGCCTGGTTTTCCCCTTTCCACATGGGGATGACCAAAGGTCCCACATCCAACAGTGCTTTTAGATCACACTTCATCCCAGCAAAACATCTCCCACCACCAAGGCATCCAAACTCCTCCTAAAGCAGCCCTAACCATCCAAATCACAGCCTCCCAACCCAAAAAAAGGTCAATACATCACCCAAGTTCACAAGTGATGATTTGTCACCAGCAGGATGAATATGTAAATATTCATTTACATGAATATTTGAGGAGAGGGAAGCAGAAAGAAAAGAGGGGAAATGGGTTTTAAATCAACACAATTAATGGGTTTGGTATTTGTTCATATATTAGATTAGTAGACTCGGAGGCAATTAAGCATCCTTGATGTGAGGATACCCCGTGGCAAAGCTTACCCAGCTATTCCTGCCATTTAAGAGCTTGGGATGGAAGGGAGGGAGGAAATTCCTCTATTTTTTTATTAGTTTTTTTATTATTTTGTGGTAGAAAAAGATATTTCCAAAGTTTGCACAACTCATTAAGACACTAATTTCAAACTAATTCTTTGTATTTATCACTTTCCCTTAGAAAATGGAATTTTAAGTAACTAAGAAGAAACTAATAGCTGTGTATGAAAGAAGAATATTAGAGAGAAATTAAACTCTCTGCCTTATTTTGCCTACACTGATTTATTTCCTGTTTTTCACCCCAACCCAAACCAATACTCTTCTAACAATATTTAGTGAAACCTATAATGGAAAGAAGTGTTTCTTCAAGCATTAAACCATCTGAGGACACTTGAACTGACCTTTCATATATATCAGAGCCTATAAGAAAAAAAATTCTCATCCCTCCACATACTACTGGCTTCGTTTTCATCACTATTGTCAGTACCTCATGGACCTTTCTACCCATGTGACAAAAACCCCTTCCAAAGCCACTGGAGCATGGCTTTGGGGATGGATTTGAAATATAGCTGAGGTTATCTCCCAGCTTTGATCACTTGAGCACAGCTTTCTCTTCAATTTGGTATTGCTTAATCCCCACCAAAATCCTAAAGCTGTTTTTCACCCAAACACTCATTTCCTACTCTTTCTGTAATTAAGGTTGTAATGGAACAGCCTGGCAGCACTTAATGCTGTTTTTATTAGTGCTGTAATGACTCAAGTTACAAGATAGTGAGCGATTTTCATATTTTTGCAAATGAGGGTGAGGGTTCCCCCCACTGCTGCAGGGTTTCTTGTTTCCCATATTCCCGTTCAATGGATCATTTAGATTCCAGGGCAACAAAGGCATTCCTAAGGAAGGCACAGCCCTACAGACTTGCCAATTGAACTATATAGTCTGGGCACAGAGAAAGAATTTTTCAAAACTAATTATATCACAGCCTTCATTTTTTCTGGTGTCCAGTTAGGTCCTGACTCTTTAACAGAGCCCCAGCTCTTCATCCACTGAATATAAACCCCTTTAAATTGATACCTCTGTTTTTCAGGCACTGACAATACTTGCAAGACACTGACCCAGCATCTTGTTGTTATGCTGAGAGCTACTCAGTGGCATTTCTTCTGGTCAGTAGTAACAATATTTTCTTTAAGGAAACTTTGAAGTGGTTTCAGGCAAGTTACAAGACATATTAAAAACGACACGCCATCTGCTTCCCAATGTGATGTTTTGCATTGTGTAACTAAACCAATTTAAGAACTGAAGTCTATTTGACATCTAATTAGTGTGTTTGGTAGCCTGATCACTTGTAGATGTTCTGGAGGGAAAGAAGCACTCTAACAATCTTGATCTTTTTTTTTAAAAAAAAAGACAACAATTAAAAATAATTAGTCATAGAACTGCTTTTCTTTCCTAAATATTTCCTTTTTTTCCCATTTAGGAATCAAGACATATGTTTCTGCCATGCTACCCTCTATTTTTGGTAGAATGTAAATCTAACCATCCTTTTTTTGGGCACCACAATCAAGGAGCTTTATCAGTCCTGGAAAAGGAAGAGGAACATTCCCTGGGTTGCAGAATGAAAGGATCAATCAGCACCACATGGTGCCATGCCAGGTCATCCCTTTGCTTGCTCAAGTTATTGGCATTCCCCAGGAAATGCGTGGCCACCTCAGGAGTGATTTATCCTGGCAGGGGAGGACCAGGGGATGGAAGTGGTAGGCACAATCCAAACAGAAACAAAACAGCTCATACCAGAGCATTTAAAATTCAAAGTCTACGCTCCAGCTTCTAGGCTGCTGCAGCTTCCTCACAGGCCACACCAGCACAAGGGGGAAGACTGCAATAGTAAAATATCAAAGCAGGCCAAACTCAAAATCAGCATGTGCTGAGATGTGCCCACCACAGATGGGGATGTTCAGACTCATTTATCCATTGGGAAGGCATAGGGAGAAATATTTAAAGAGCATTTTACAAGGGACAGCCTGTATGGTGGTCACACCAAGGAGAAATGATGCTTTTTCATGCATGAGTGAATGATGAAACACACAGAACATCTCCAGAAGTGTGTCAAACATGCCTTGCAGAAATCAAAGAAGACAGTTTCCAGTGCTGCAGACTCACTGCATGCTCCAGATGCAGACACACGCCTGAAGACCAGAGAGAAAATTGGATTCCAGCATCAGCCATGAGCAGAAGCACTGCAGAAGCACAGGGCATTGCTCCACACACCATCCCTCCAAAAAAAAATCCAGAGGCTTTAACCCATGGCAGTTGTGTCAGGTACACTCATACCCTGATGGATCAGCTGGGGAAGTCAATGCCAACTTCTCAAGCCTTTCCCAGGAGCAGCCACGTCCATCCCACCTCTCCTTGGAGACAACCCCATCTGCAGCAGTCTTTGCCCGCAACCCACATCTTCTGCAAGACCCAAACCTGCTCGGAGCTATTTTGAACAGGGAGGGAAGATAAATGAGTGAGAATTACAATCAGGCAAGGGTACAGTTGGAGGGAGGTTCAGATCAGGTAGTGACTCCAGAGGATGTTGTTCCTGGAACAACAGCTTTGTAACCTTCATCACCTCCTACAATGAAATACGACCACTCTTCTGGCCGGTCTTGTTTTCCAAGTTTTATTTTCTATTGTTCTGTACTAAGCAACAGCCTGCCCTTATCAGCACTGCCCCGGTGCCACTTGTTTTCCTGTTACCTTCCCTTGTATCACTCCAGTTTTTCAGCCCTGCCTGGACATGCATTTGGAAGCTGTGATGAGTTTGGTAGCCTGATCTAATTACCGCCTTCCCAAAACGAGTCAGAAAGAAGAAAGAAGGGGAGGAAAAAAAGACCATTTCAGCTAGTTAAACATGCTGCTAACCCAAAAAAAAAGACTTGGAAGGAGACGGGGGAATTTGCTAACTTTCACTCAGTGGCAGAGCAGGGCTGCTTTCAATGTGCCATATTGACTTACCGCTGCTGGAGGCACAATAAAGGCAGCCCTTGGAGTCAATGCAGGCTCCCGCGGCTCTGTGTAAACTCCGCTTAAAATGTATTTCAAGGAACTTGATCTATTGACATGGCAACTGTGAAAACTTGAGGCCATTTGAAATTTAAATAGCATTTCTACCCCTCTGTAAATGCCAGCCGTGCAGGGTGGGCCCCACGGCCCTTGTGTGGAAAATGCTTTCACTGGAAGACATCTCCCCCAACAGAATGCCTCCAGACACAACTGCTCTCCTCAAAAGCAGCCAGCACAACTGATGGGGACCCTTTTTTGATGCAAATTCATATTATTCTGTTGGGGAACAGCAGGTGTTCAGCCATGCTTTCCTTTAGAAAAATTAGGACCTTGCTTGCCCCCCCCTCCTTCTTGCACTTGGCTCTGGTTAGCTCTCACCTCAGCACACACGCGGGTGCCTCCTGCACTGGGAAGTGCAAATCAGCACTACTGAGGAATGGGACTGTGTGTGCTCCCAATCTGTAAACATCACTTTCATCAAACATGGCAAAACCCTGCAGAAGAGCACTCCAAGCCTTCCCACTGTGGTGAGCACACGTCCTCTTCCCAATGGCGTGGCCATCGAGGCCCAGTGTGACACAACGTGAGGTGAAAATACAAGGGAAGCACTCCACAATCAATATTTGGTTTGACTTATGGAGCTGGGCTACCAGGGGCCTTACCAGCAATTATGCTCTATGAGTAACTTACTCCAGCTTTAGGAAGGAGAAGGAAGTCCTTGCTGAGTATCACAAAGTCATTGTGGTCCTTATAAAATTGCCTGCCCATGCAGAGAGCACAAAGTAGCTCCAGGAAGGTGCCAGGGGATGCTTATGTTATGGAGTTAAAGTGGTATCCAAAGGTCTGAAACAGGACAAATCTCTCAAAGTCATAGGGACCATCAAACAATATGTTGATGCTGTGCTTCAAGACATGGTGGGCCTGGCAATACTGGGTTAATGGTTGGACTCGATGATCCTGAAGGTATTTTCCAGCCTTTCCTCCTGATTCCATGAAGGGCTCCTGCCCTTGCCCCCTCTCTGCTCTTCCACCTTGTCATTTGCAATTTAATTTGAGAAGAAACAATGGAAAGGGAGAGCAATAGAGATAAGAACAGAAATCCACCAGACAGCAGATGATGTGATCTTACACAGGCACCACCTAAAATTCATCAGGGTTGGAAAGATCCCTTATCATCCTGTGGAATTTTATCTCCAGGATTCTCTGAATTATCTGAGTATATCTAAAGGGCCTTTTTCCTATTGTGTGTGAATACCAACCCTCTGTAGGGTCCTTGGGGTCCTAAAGAACGATTAGAAGAAAGAAAAGCATCTTCATGGAGCCATTTAAGGAGCACAGGAAAGAGCTGCTGTAGGCACCCACAGCAGAACCAGATAAATGGATGTTTAAGGGCAGAATCATCCAAGTGACATGACAAAGTACCATGTTCACCTAAGTGACTGAGGATGGAGCTTGAAAGATGAGGAAAAGGAATTTAAAAACAGATTGTGTGATACTGGGGAGAGGACATGTTGAAGGGGAAAAGGAAAGGCTGGGAAATGTTCAAAGAAGTGAGGGGTGGCTGGAGTGTTTGTGGGTGAAGAAGAAAGGCCAAAGGAACCTTGCCAAATGACAAGAGCCTTGACATCAGAGAGTACCTACCATTTGTCCATCACTACAACTTACTTTAAAAACTAAAAATTAAGAAAAAACAACAAAAAGGGTAGAAATTTATGCCTGACATCTTCTACTCAAGCTTCAAACCTGTTATTTGCAGTTGAAGGCACCTATTAAAAAAGTTACACAACCAATATTTCATCTGACCACTTAGAAAATACTGCCACTTCTGTCTGCTCCAATAACAAATAAGAGTGATAAACCAAAGTGAACTTATTTCAGCTCTTCAAAGTCAAAACAAATCAGGAAACCTGTGGGAATATTAGGCTAACCTAAAATTCCTAATTTGAGACCCATTCAGTTAAGCACAGTGCTAAGATAGACATCTGAAGTTATAAAATCACAAGACACCTCCAGCAAATTTGCCACTTTTTATTGGCAATAATGATCACTGTCTCTATTACAGGCTCCAGTTAGGACTCTATTATGCTGGGCTCTTTATAAAATACAATCCACACCATTAAAAATCTACCTGGCTCTCTTACAGCAGTTGGATGATACAAAGAAGAATAGCTAATAAAGATTTGAAAGAAGGTTTGAAAGTCTTCTCTATATTTCTTTTTGTGGAATATTTTAATCAAACAGACCATTACTCAGTGGTTACAGCTGCAATGCTTTTTTTATATTTTTATATAAGTATATATATAGACATACACATGCACATATAGATATATATAAATTTTTTCCTTCATTTTTAAAAAGCTCAGGCAGGTTCTCTTTGGAGCAGAGGATGTAAATAGACAAGCAGAGCCCACAGAAGCAGTCCCAGCAGTTTAGCAGAAATGCAGAACACAGTGTGAGGAATTCATCCACCAAGAGCTGCGCACAGCACTGACACTGAAGCGACAATCAAACATTCAGTAGTGAAAGCTGAGATGTTCTTCCTTTATTCTCAGCCACAGAGTCATAATGTAAACTAACTGGTTTTAAACTACACCAAACTTTTAGCTCTTATTTTCCACCAAGCAATCAATTTCCACTCATCCACAGCTCCTCTTGAAACTATTCTTATTGCAGCAAGTCTATCTCTGTAATGGTACAGCACTTTCTCAAATGAGAAAAAAAAAAGGCAAAAAAACTAAGTAAAAAAAAAAATTTTTGAGGACATACAAAGGGTTATGCTGCTAATAAATACTCTTTGAGATGAATGGACAAACAGCATTTCCAGTAATACCCTGGTCTGCCAGGAGGATGGCTTCTCCTGTGACCAGCATGCATGCAAAGGCTGCAGGAGGAAACCCAGATTGCCAAAGAGAAACCTGGGAAATAAATGCAATATTGAAAGAAGGGGCTTTACAATAAATGCAAGAAAACGTGGGAAAAATACTGGTGTTCCCATCATTTCATATGCCGGGCTAAATATCCTTTAACAAATTAAAAGGGACACGCTGAATCAAAGTCAATGTCAAAGCACAATGCCTGACATTTGTTTTTCAAAAATGAGTTATTGGCAGCATCTAAAATGCACTGTCACACCAGAATTAAAGCCATATAATTCACTTTTTAGCTGCTAAGAAAGAAGGATAACAAAATATATTGGCCAGTCACACCATGGTTCATATTAACAACATTCCTGACATCTGAAGTTGCTTCATTCTGCCTTTGGCAGAAGTTTGGGGTTTCATTCTTGAAGTTGTATAATAGATACTTTTGATTTGTGACTGAATGGAAGATTATAATCAACCTTGGGACATTCACTCACTCATGGAATAAAGCCACTCATTCCACTATAAATATTTATAATTTTCCCCACATTTGTTAGTATAATTAAAGAGAACGAAATTCAATGCAACAGTTGGGGGAGGGAGGGAAGTAAAACCTGTTATTTACAGTGTCCTCTAAAATTAAATGTATAGACATTAATTGCTTATTACACACACTGTTATTCAACCAGCACCACGCAGAGAAAACCGAGCCAAAGAGAGGAGTCTGCTGCTTGGAAACACCCTGCAATAATTTGTCCCAACCGGTCATTCAGACAGGAACAGGCACAGGGCATCTTGTTCACTTCCATCTGTGCCAACCCAAGAGGCCAGGGCAGCAGCACGGTGTCATTTCACACCCCCGTGAGTGGCTCTGCAGTGTCAGGTGCCACCAGCCCGATTTAGGAGTGTTTTGTACCTCTGCATCCCAAGATAAATGCAATTGGCCCCGTTATCACTGTATATAAACCACCTACAAGCACCTGGCAGAAACACGAGGGCACAGAGGTGGGGAAGTGAGGGTTGCTCCAGCTCCATCCTTGCTGCTGCTCCTCTTGGTGGGAAATAAAATAAAGAAACCAAAAAATGCGTCCATCACTGGGTACCAAATTTGCAAAGGTAAACAAGCACCTTGCCACAAGCCCAGAAATTCAAAGTTTACACTGCAGCCCCCAAGGAGAATCTCTGGTTTTCTAAAGGGTCAAATATTTTCACTTAGAGGTTTTTAAAGCTCCTCTTCAGTGAGAAGAAGGGAGATTTTATTCTGGTTCCATCGCCTATTCATTCCCTCCTTTAATAATACATGGTTCTGTTAAAAAGGGCAGAGCACTATTTTTAGACTATCCCATAACATATAAGAAAGCATCAGCTAGGGAATATTTCTTTTTTTTTTTTTTAAGCCTGGTACTGCAAAGGTTTGGGAGCCTGGAAAAATGGGGCACAGGTAGGAGTTGGTCTCAGGTTGCAGGGGAAGATTGGCAGGTTAGGTGAGAAAACACAGAAAATGTGTCTAAGCTTTCTTCAACTCTCCTCAAACCTGAGATGTGCCGACAGAAAAGCAGGGAGAGAAAGAAAGAAAACAAAACCACTGAAGTGCTATTGCTTGGAAACCACCTTAATGAAAGCCACTGCAGAGTGTAAGATACTGAACATACCCTGACAGGGAAAACAGGCAAAGAGAATCCACACAGCCACTTCTACCTGCCCTCAGCTACAGAAATAGCTGGATAATAACAATTTCACAGCTCAAGACGTCTGCAGGATCCAACACCTCTCTGAGCCTAAAGACAGAAGGAAAACCCTTGTGGAAGCATCAGCTTTGAGGCAGGAAGATCCTTCTTTACTGCTACTGCAAAGGACAAAGAGCTTATTGGAATTAAGGGATGTCTTAGTCCCTTCTCAATGAAATACTGGCTCTTTTTATTTGCCTTGTTATAAATAGGCTTAGATTTCTTTTCTTTCTCTCCTCTCTTTTCAACACGGGAACACAGTGCAGAGTTAGTTTCTAAAGGATGGAGCCTATGAAGAAAAGAAAAAAAGAGGAGGAAGGGGAAGGGGAAAAAAGAAAAGATGGAGGGGAAAAAAAGGGGGAAAAAATTAAATGGGAAAAAAGAAAAAGTATTTTTGCCTTTTAGCAGTGAAACTGAACTCCTGCCTCGGGATTTGATAAGCAAGGCTGAGTTCAACTGATAAAGCCCTGACTCTGGGCACAAATGTAGGACATTCAGACACCAGGCTCTACAGCAGGATCACATCCAAAACAATACATGTGGAAAAGGTCACTGATCCAACCTTTACTCATTAAATCCTTCCCAGAGCCCAGCAGAGTTTGCTTTCTGGATATAATGGCATCCCTCAAAAATGTGTGACACTTGAGCCTTAAAGCAGATCTCTCAACCCAAAAAACAAATGCCAAGCCAGAGGCAGCCACATTTGTCAAGGAACGTTTTGCTGATATAAACCCAAACACATTTTAAATCTGCTCTGTGGATAACTGCGTCCATCCAGCACTCCAGGCCTACCTGGATGTATTCTTGTACCATCACACAGAATGTCACTTGTTTCTTGATCACAAAAAGAGTGAGAAGCTAAAAAACAGTCACAGACTGCTTTAAGCTGGAGATTATCTCATCTTTAGAAAGCCCAGTGGCAAATGGGTAAATCAAACAAGGGAAATAAAAACAAACCAAAACCAACCCATGCCCAAAACTTGAATTACTCTTCTCTAGCTCAAAAAACCACCAACCTTCTGTGCACTGTTCACACAGCCAAGCTATCATGAGATTTGTATCCTAATCCCACCTTTATTCTTTTCAGGCCATCCATTATTTTTTAAAGAAATCTCATTCAATGGGCCCAGGCTTTATAAAGCATGAGGAGAAGGTTATCACTCACTTCCAGTAAAGCCATGAAGTGACTCAACCATGTGCTACCTGTTTGGACCACCAAAGCTCTGTGACTGGGCATCCTGCCCTGTCAGCTGGGGCATTTGGAGGTGTCAGTGCAGTGTCTCTTCCAAGAGTTTGCACAGGTATCTGGTGAGCCTCCAGCCCAGAAAAGCTCTTTTTAATGAGCTTTTATGAGCAGCACCAGTATGTATGAATGAAAAAAAGAGGGTGCTGTGGTCAGCCTAAGCTGGGAGTCCAGCTAACCACCAAATCCATGCACAAGGGTGACAGTCAGGGACAGGAGCTCAGCCTCCTGAATTTTTCTGCATCCTCTGCCCCCTCCTCCAGCGCCAGCTGCTGCAGCACAGGGGACGGGAACAGCCCCCCATTAATCACTGCTCGCTTCACAGAGAACACATTCTGCCATGAGGGGCTCCTCTGCAGCCAAGAGAGCCCCACGGTGCCCGTGCTCACCTGCTGGGGAGCGGGAGGAGGGAGCTGTGCCCTCTCCCCCTCTCCCAGAGCAGCAAGGGTTCCGTACCCTCGATCCGCTTAAGGGCCACCGGGGCTGCTCACCCCCGGGCAGGCTTAGAGAGCCGCAGCAGGAATACGTGCAAAATCCTCATCAGCTGATCAAAAGCTTTGCTTACTACCAGCCCTTACGTAACCAGCAGCATCCTAATTATCCAGCTACACGTAATGAATTTGCCTTGGCTTCACACACTTTCACTGGATACAAAATAAGGAGCGGAGCGACCGACCCCATAGCGCTCCACTGGAGGGGTTGGGGAGGGGGAAATGCTGGGTGAAACCATCCAAAATCTGCAACTGGAATGTTAACCTAGATCAGGACCAGCAAAACCCGAGTATTCCCAGAGGAAAGCCCCATTTACTGCTTGGTATGGGGTTTTCCAGTGCCTTTTGCTCAGCCAGAGATGGAGAAGCAACAGAACAGCTGCAGCAGAGGAGTAGATGGGGCTTTTTTTTTTTTTTTCCCTATTGCACTGTAAGTAATCTCTGCTTTCATCAGCAAGAATGCTTGCAATGACTGCAGAATGCACCCAAATTTTCTCTGTTGGGTCCCTCTACCCTGACTTAATGTCTACATTAAACCTATTTTCTACCCTCGTTTATCAGCTTTGGTTGTTGTGTTAGGCTTGTTGGTTTTTTTTTAACTGAAGCTCACTGTACTCCATCTGAGCCTTGCACGTAATGAAGTAAACAGCACCACAATGCATTCCTCAGCACAAGCTGAAGCACTAAATAGCTGCTTGGAGTCTGAGGCTGAAGCAGCTGGGTGTTGGATTACAAACGCTAAACAAATGCCAAGGCATGGCCGTAATATGTGCGATACATCGATGACCTACTGTGCTTAAATAACTCCTTGGAAAGCACGCTGGCCGCTCAAAATGGCTTTTTACACCTGAGAGAGAGAGAGGAGAGAAAGCAATTTGTGCTGATCATGCAGATTTGAAAAGCACAAGGGAAAATTTTAGCAGGTGTAAAAGTTCCCCCTGGTGAGAGGGGGGCAGAGGGAAAATGCAGCCCAGGGAGGGACAGCATTTCATGCTCCTGAAACGTTTCCAAAGGGTGAAATCCCTCCCCAGCGACGCCAAGAGCCAGGCTTTCACTCAGCACAGCCAGGCAGAGGATTTCCGAGGTCGATCACAGCAATTTGAGCCCCCTCAGGTCCTTGTTTTCCTGCCTGGAGCAGAGCAGGGCTTTCCAAAGCACGTGGAGTTCCCAGCAAAAATCCCCAGCCACGGTGCACATGACATTTTGAAGCAGTGCAGCAGCATAGCACAGTCCCAGCATAGCACACTTTACCCAAGTCAAGCTCTCCTGGGAGTTTCCTGAGTGCCTTTGGGTTCCAGACAAGGAATGCAGGGTCTCTATGAAATGAGGTGTTTTCATTCAAACAGCAAAATAAACAAAGATAAAGCAGTGAAAGAGTAAAATTTCCCCAAAAAATTTATTTTTATCACAAGGTAACAATTGCACGATAGCTCTACCCCAGAGGGGCAAAGCAGGAGGGTTCTCACCCACAGGGAGGTCACCTCACCATGTCACCACGAACAAACACTGTGTGTGTCTTATCTCCAGCAAATTTCACAGCACAGGAAGAAGATGAAATTTCTTGCCTTGCCAGCACAACACGCCTACTTGGATGCTGTCACAGCTCCTCATCACCTGGCCCTCCCCAAAATCAGAGTATGGCCTAGTTTGAAGATGTTGCTGAAAGCCACGTGGTGTTAGACCACGAGCAGCACTTCAAAACCTGAGTTTGGTGCTGCAGAGGCAGCTGTGGGAGTCTGCCCCTCACAGCTGCCATTCTGCCACAAGAAATGAGCTGCCAGCTCTCCCAGTATCCCACTCCTGCTAAAGTGCATCAAAATGGAAGCAAGCCTTTGGCCAAGCCTGCAAGGACCTGTAGCACTTCCAAGGTTTTCTGTGGAGGGGCAGAGGGGCTGGCATCCACCTCTTCTTTTGGTTTTAGATGCTATGTTCAGTGCAGACAGGAACCTCTCAAACTGCAAAGAGTATTTCAAAGCGGTTCTAAGGACTCAGAACTTCTCAGAACATCCCATCAGCAGCAGATGGGGTGCAGCCAGCAGCACTTCCCCAGCTCTGTCACCCTCTTGGTCAGCTGGTTGGAGGAAGCTCCAGACTCTTCAACACAACACTTTAAAGCATTTGGAGATTTTCCCTTTAGGATAACCTAGGGAAAAGGTTCCCCTTTATGTTCAAATATCACAGAAATCCTGGAATGGTTTGGGTTGGAAGGGACCTTAAAGATGATTTATTTCCAATCCCCCCTGCCACGGGTAGGGATACCCTTCCATTAAATCAGGCTGCTCAGATCCCCATCCAGCTTTGCCTTCCCTGGGCAACCTGTTCCAGTGCCTTGTCACCCACACAGTGAAGAATTTCTTCCCAATATCCAATCTAAACCTACTCTCTTTCAGTTTGAATCCATCCCCTCTTCTCCCATCATTACATGTCCAAAGACCCTCTCCAGATTTCTTACAGGCCACCTTCACATACTGAAGGTCATGCCAGAGCCTTCCCGAGGCTGAACAAATCTCAGAATTCCCTTAGAGAGGAGGTGTTCCAACCCTTCAATCATCTTTGTGTCCCTAAATAGCTGAACACCCCTGAGAGCATGACTAAATCTGGTTTCATTCAGCAGATCACCCCAGCAGTGGTGGCAAGCCTGTGTCTGGGCTTTGCTGATCCTGGGCAGAGCAGCTGCCTCCAGCTGAACCTGACAGCAGAAAACAAAGCAAGTGCAGCAAGAAAACAAGAACAAAATTCCTCACTGTGTGTGCCTGATTGAAAACCTGATGGATTAAGAGGCGACTCAAACTGGGAAGGAGAAATATTTAAGGAGTCAAAAAGGACCTATGTTTCACAAACAAGAATTTGGCTCCCTCGATTTTTCTTGATGATAATATTCTTCCCAGTGAAAGATGTGAGAATAATATTGATGAATGTGATATAGCTAAAAACTAACAAACTTCCTAGTCCAAAGAAGAAATACCATCTCATACATTTAATCCCAAGCAAGAAGAAGATAAAACTCCACAGGAGATGCTGCTGGGAGAATTTTTGACAATACATCCAAGAGAGGAGAAACTCAGAAACCTGTGTGGCTGTCCAGTGCTCAGCCCCCAGCCCTGCCCCAGATGCTGGGCAGAGGAGGAGGATGGAGAGCCCTCAGTGCACAACCCTGCCCTAATTAAGGGTTCAGATAAACTCTTGGGAAGGCACAAGATCTCCAAGACACTGGACTGGGCCTGAGACCATTAGACTGAGGCAGATGTGGAGAGACCACGAGGGGAAACAGAGATGCTCATCACGAGTGCCAGGATGGATTAGGATCAGCACGGCTGTGCCTGTCCCCAGTGGACCCCCTGCTCCTCTCTGGGTGTTCTGCTGAGTTATCCCAATCACTGCAAACTTTTTCTCTTTTCCCTCTGCTGCTGGGCCACCAGTTGAGCACAGCAGAGGAAGAATCACCTCACCAGAGGGGTGGAAAAACAAGGAAAACTCTGCTGTCAGAGGAAAAGCAGCTCTCTGTGACGGCGGTCACAAGGGTTTTCAGGTGAAGAGGCGAGAATGTTGACTTCATGTTCAGAAGGCTTGATTTATTATTTTATGATATATATACTACATTATAACTATAGTAAAACGGAATAGAGAGAGAAGTTCTCAGCAGGTTAGCTAAGCTAAGAATAGCAAAGAAAAGAATGAATAACAAAGGAGGTCTCTCCGACTCTGTCCTAGAGAGAGCTCAGTCCTTGACTGGCCATTAATTACACACATCTAACATGGGCCAATCACAGGTGCACCTGTTGCATTCCACAGCAGCAGATAACCATTGTTTACATTCTTTTTCTGGAGCCTCAGCTTCCCAGAAGGGAAAATCGTAAAGAAAAAAATTTTATGAAAAGATGTCTGCGATAGTTCTCCCCACTCAGTCCCCTCACACACGCCATTGTCTCAGGTCACTAAGTGCCTGATGGAGGCACAAGAATCAGCCATGGACAAGGAAATCACTGCCCTTTCATTCTGCAGACTTACAGCCCTCTCCTGGTGCTGTAAGCTCAAATCTTAATTAAAAAATGCAGGATTGTGCTTATAGCAGAATAAATAGAGGGGGGGAAATCACTATGGCGAAATGCTGTTTCTTTTTTTGGGACCCACTATGCGCATGAAACCCTGGCTGGTTTTGCCAACAGCTGGTCCACAACCTGCACGGTATTTCCAGAAGTGTTTCCAGTCCAATCTACTCAATTTAGCTGGAATAACTCACTCATTTCATAACAGCAGCTGGAGAGGTTTGAGCACTGCTGCTTTTAAAGAGGAGAAAATGTCTGGATGATTTTTAGGAATGCAAACAAAACCAAAAAAAAAAAAAAAAAAGAAAAGAAAAAAGAAAGATGCAAATCTTGATTCAGCTGTGATTTCACATTAGATGGCACTCTCAAATGTGATTCTATCAGGACAGCAGCAGCTTTTCCACACAGGGATTTGTACTCCAAGTACAAAATTTCTTAGAAGGAAAATCCTGACTGCCTCTCCTAAATACACACAAGGGGTATGGGAGAACCACCATGTGCACCCTCCTGAAGCATGCAATCCTCCTTGCTGCCCTGGAATGACTGCCCTGAAGATCCCCAATGTTCTTCACCTTCCTGCTGCTTGATTTGTGGAAGCAGACAAACTTCACAACAGCTGTGTTTGCAAGCTACAGGCTTCATTCAAAGATGCACATTTCACCTAAATCAAAATGGATTTCTACTCTGGAAAATTTCCACTGTGTCTCATGCTCCCCACAGCCCTTTGGCCCATCCTGATGTCCATTTGTGTCAGGGTCTCTTGCTGGTCAGAGTGACCCCAAGATGTGTTAGAAAGTTTTTTTTGCCAGCCCAGCAGTTGAAGAAGGAGTCAGAGCTCTTCAGTTCTCTGTCTCAAGGTTGTTTATTGTATTTTAGCTATAAAATTCTTTCTCCTGACTTGCTGAGGTCCGTCCAGCAGGACAGTCAGAGGCACTCTGCCTGCCCCAGGGGTGGTGTTATCATTTAATACTAAAAACTAGGTATACAATATTTACAATCACTTTCCAATACCTATCACTTATGTCAGACAGTGAGGTTCTACACTAAACCAATCTGTAAGTGCCACCATCACAGCAGAAGATGGAGGCCAAGGAGAAGAAGGAAAAAGGCTGGACATGCACAGATTCCTCCATCTTGCCCCCTGAACCTCCATACCAAAAACCCCAAAAATCTATTTTTCACCCCATGATAACTTCACTATTATTCTACTTAAACTGTTGTGGCTTGCAGATCTTCATATAAGGTTGGTAATTTCCTCCATGGGTCATAATCAAACCCACAGGCATCTTGGGCTCTGTGCCAGGGTCTCTGAGCCCCCTGGCAGGGGTCTTGGCCCTCCTGGACAGCCAGAGGGATGTTCTGGGTTCCCACACATCTGGTGGGGATGGCTGTGTGGGTGTCCCTAAGGCCACAGCAGTGCCATGGAGAGCAGCTCCTGTCCCACAGCCTGGCTGGTGTGGCCCACAGACCACACAGAGCCAATGTCTGGGTTACAGTGTGGTTTAAAGGGCACCCAGGATGATCAGGAATGTTGGATGAGATGGAACTGTAGAAGGGATGTGGGCAGGAAGTGCAATAGCAGAGCACCTGTGGCTGTGGAGCTCCCCTCCCTGAGTCCTCATGGGATGGGGACCATCAGATTTTTCTTCTGGCTGCACCCAGCAGACAGCACAATGACAATGAGAAATGCAACCCCAGCACACCCAGGGGGGTGTAGATGGGACAGGGGAGCAGCCAGCTCACCCAGCTGCTGGGTTCTGGGAAATGCAATGAACTGAGAAGTCTCTGCCTTTCCTCCTGGAGACACCGCACGTGCCAATGAAAACTGAGAAAAACACGATCTTTCAGCAGCTCCTGCTCCCAATGGCAGGCATTCCATTGCCTCAAACATCTCTGCACCTGCTCTGCCAGCCCAAGCACCAGGAGCTGGAACAAGGGCAGGGCACCCAACAGCTCCCACGCCAAGGTGGGGCCGCTGGGATGTGCTGCCTGCTGATGGCACAATCCAAACTGTACATCCATGGAAAGCTGGATGGCAGGCTCAGAAACCCTCACCCTGGCACAAACTCCACAGAAAGTTGCCTCAAAGCCAATGCTGTTACACAAAGACCAAAAAAACCCAAGCAGAGCTGCAGTTGCAAAGTCCTACCCAGGCTTAAAAATACTAGATCCCATTGAAAAAATAAAAATATTAAAGTATGGAGAGGTGGTTTATTTTCTGTAACCTCTGGCTGAATGCTTCCCAGGGGAGGGGCTGCTGGAGCACAGGCAGGATGCTCTGGTATCTCCTTCCTCCTGGAAGCACACTGCAAACTTGGCTCCTCCACAATGGAGGGCTAGAAAGGGAGCAAGAATCTATTGGTCCCACTTACAAGGGAACATGCAGCTCATCATCCATAAAACTTCAGCAGATGGATCATTAGGGAGGTTTCTGTTTGACAGAATGGATGCACAAGTTTAAGTACACAGCAGCATCCCAACATGCTCCAAGTGAGGCACCAAACATGTCAAGGATCAAACAAACTTAAGAGACCCATGGAAAAATAAATCTTCACCACAGAGTGAAAAACCCCTCATTTTACATGACTGTAATTCAACCTGAACATTAATATGTTGTAAGGGTCTAAAGCAGCTCGGAACCAGCCCCGCCACTTCCATTTCAAACCTCCTCTTTTCAAATAAGCAACATGTCAGATGGCATCAGGTCAGCCTCAAATGGGATTTCTCTTCCCCTGCTCTGACTGCCAGCCACTTACCCAGCTTACCTGGAAGGACATGTGCTACAGATCAGCTGAGGTGAAGCCTGGAAGGACACAGGTTATGTTATTTGCAGATGGGAGGTTTGCACACACACACAGGCACCTCCATGTTTTGCAGAAAATATTATTTTTTTGCTTGAAAAATATTTATGTCAGCCACTGCAACCACTTGAGGAGGAGAAGCTGCAATGTGCTCTGGAGAGGCAAGAACCAAGAAACCACTGCTGGGTTTTGGAGCAATATCCTTGTTACAGAAACTCTTCGCAACTGGGTTTTGTGTTTTCTTGGCCAAAGCAGGGGCAAGATTTCCAAAGTTTGTACTTTTACTGACAAATGTGGGTAATTAGTTCATCAGTCACTTCCAGAAATTCTGTCTCTTGCACCAAAATCTGATCTACATCAGCCCCAGCATCCAGGCCTGGCCAAATGCCACCACAGCTCACAAGAGGGTTCAGCCTCATGCCTTTACAGAGCAGGAAAATTTAGGTAGCTACATCTCATAAAAAGATACCAGCCTGAAACTCTTACATAACTTTCAAGCTGCTTTTCCCCCTGTATTTCCAGGGGATTTCCAGGTCTGGTACCCACAAATGCCCAACTGCCCCTGCATGTTCTCAGCTACACATCTGACAAGAAACATCAACATCTCCAGGGGACACTTAAATGGGCACCAGTGCTGAGAATGCTCAGGAACACCTCCCTGTTGCTTTATAATCACTGATTCACACCCCAGGGAACCTGCAGTGGCCCCCTGGCATGTCCACACCCCAGTGTGTGCCCCATCATAGTGCCTGAGTGTCCCTTGTCCAGCCCCAGGGGGTGAAAGCCAACATTTCAACAGGAAGGGTTTGGCAGAGGGATAAACAGATGGGTACAAGATGTACACACCATAAAATAATATAATAGAATAGTTTGAATAATAGAAGAATAGAAGAATAGAATAGAATAGAATAGAATAGAATAGAATAGAATAGAATAGAATAGAATAGAATAGAATAGGTTGGAAAGGACCTTAAAAATCATGTAGTTCCAGCCTCCCCCTTCCACTGAACCAGGTTGCTCTAAATCACATCCAGCCTGGCCTTGGACACTTCCAGGGGTGGGATCCATGGAGAACCACAGCTTCTCTGGGAAACCTGTGCCAGGGCCTCCCCACCCTCTCAGTGAAGAATTTGTTCCTAATATCTAACCTAAATTCCCCTTCTTTTAATTTAAAGCCATTATCCCTTGTCCAATCCCTCCATGCCCTCTCCACAAGTCCCTCTCCAGCTGCCCTCCAGCCCCTTGAGGTACCATCAGATCACACCAAAGTCTTCTCTTTTCCAGGCTGAACAATCCCAGCTCTCTCAGCCTTTCCCCATAGGAGAAGTGCTCCATCCTTACATGTTAAGTGCTCCATTTGTCAATGTTAAGTCATGTGATATCAAGATCCGGAGGCAGAAGAGGACAAACAAAAAAATAATGGAGGCACTGAGAGGCTGCCTTGTCTCTCTTCCTGCAAATCTTCCCGTTGCTCCACTCCTTCCTCTCTAAATCGTGTCAATGCTCCATGTTCCCCTTCCTTCTCTTCCCTGGGAACTGGACCCTCTGAAGCTCCAAAACTGTGATAACCCAAACAAAACAAACCAAACAAAAACACAAACAAAAACCAACACTTCCTCCCCTGCCAAATAAACCCCAACAAACAACAAAGCAAAGAAAAACATCCTTCACAGAACTATTCCTTTTATACCTTATCTTTTTAAACAAACTTAGTACACCACTAAACCCAAGTATTATTTTAAACACTTTTTTTCTGGTGCTACATCAGCTCTGACAAGAGAAAGGAACTGCTGCTTTTCCTTTTCAGATCCATCTGTGGTAAATAAATAGCAGAAAGCCAGAAACAAGCTATGAGGGTTTTCTTGCTTTGTTTTGGTTTTGGGGCTTTTTTTTAAGTGCCATTGAAGAAGAAACACCTAAACAAAACCATTACATTCATGGTGCTGACCACAACACTTTAAGCCCATGAAACCTCAATAAATATTTTTACAATGAAGCCTGCAAGAAGAGATAATACATCAGACATTTATAGGACTTTTATTTCTCTATAAATGTATCATGAAAGTTGAAAACACTGAATTATTATTTCCATTCTAACTTTGAAAAAATTAGAGAAGAAAGGAAAAAAAGATGCCAGAATATTTTACTAAGAGGATGCTTTTGTGAAAGACCTCTCTCAGGAGCTCCCATCAACTCATTCTTGCTGCTTCTTTGAAGCCACATCAACAACGATAATTTAATTTACAGTCCAGATAAAAGACATTTCCAAAGACATGAGGGGAGGGAGAAGGGGGTTAGTAGGGCATTCCCAGTTTAATTCAGTCCAGCTACCTGCTGCCTGTTTGGGATCTATCTCCTGACAGCTCATCCTCCACCAAGCAAGAGCTGCAGGAGATAACAGTGTCCCAGATACCCAGGGGATGGGGGAGGCAGGAGTGTCACACCAGAGGACTCTGCAATGTCTATAAATTGCAGCCAAAATGGATCTAATCACAGCAGGCACTGCAAAAAAAAAAAAAAAAAAATGTGGCAAGTGTGATCCTGGTGGGAAGGGGAGATGAGCCCGGGACAGGGGATGCTCCAGCCAGAGGGATTGATTCAGATCCCCTCCAGGGCTCTTGGAAGACAAGGAAGGGGAACAGAAATAAGGAAAAAGCATTGTAAGCATGTAAGCATCCACCCACAAACATTTACTGAGGAGACAGATAAATAAAAAACTTTTATCAGACATGATTTAAGGGAGAATGGACCAATTGCAAACTGTCACCAGAATTATCTCCCAATGGGAGAGCCAGAAAATCCCCAAAAGGTTTGGGGTTGAAAGGAACCTTACAGATCATCTCATCCCCAAATGGTTTGGGTTGAAAGGAACCTTAAAAATCATCCCATTCCAATCCCCTGCCATGGCTGGGACACCTCCCTGGTTGCTCCAAGCCCTGTCCAACCTGGCCTTGGACACTTCCAGGGATCCAGGAGCAGCCCCAGCTGCTCTGGGCAATGGAGAGGATTTCAGTCTCTGTGGGGAAAGGAGCAGGGACAGGTTTCTCCAGTTCCAGGTTTCTCCAGTTCCAGGTTTCTCCAGTTCCAGGTAGGTTCCTCCAGCTGTGAGGAGCAACAGGCACTTGGGGAGGGGAAGGGAAGAGTTCATTGCAAACACAGAAGGATTGACAGGATCATCACAGCAGGATGATCTCTGCAGTGATGGAGAGAGGGTCCCTGCCTACAGCCCCCATCCCTCCTCTCCTCCACTGAACTGTGAAGATTCACTTCAGGACACCCTTCCCTACAGATAAAAATCTGTAAAGATATCTAACCTGTGCCAGAGTCTGGCTTTGCTGCCCAGCACTGCTGATGAGCTCAGCAGCAGCATCCATAAAAATACCCTGGCAAAATCCCTGCACACACACAAGCAAAAAAAATCCACCAAGCTCAGCTGCTTTTGTTCTGGTAAGCGAGGAAACAATTACTGAAGCTGGAACAGACAACTTCTTGTAAAGAGAAAAGAGAGGTGGAGAGGACGCAAACAAAAAGCAAAATAATGAGAGACGGAGGAAAGTTGCATGAGAAGTGATAAAAGAAAAAGGTCAATAAAGGCTCACAAACCAAGCTCATGTGTCATTTGCTGCTGGCCGTGTTTCCCATTAGGAGAAACCTGCTGTAAACAGTGTTTCCCCCTGTAAACCCTGCATCTGAGCCCTGGGCAAACCAGGATGGACACAGGTGTGAAAAGGAGGTGACCAACATGAGGCAGGGACAAGTCCAACACCTTAAAGGAGGTAATGCCTGATCCTGCAGCGCCAAGAGAGCAGGGTGGTACCAAAAAACAACAAAAACACCCATTGTTTGAAGAAAGCAAGCAATGACAGGCAAACACTGCCTCTCTCCAGCTGACAAGAGCCAACCTGTCCCTGCAGATATGGTGGCATCAGCTCCTGCCCTGCTCTTCCTTCCCAGGATTTCTCACTACCCCATGAGGAGCTGGATTTTTGCTGCTACATCCCTCAGGGTCATTTAAAAGATGTAAAACATTGCTTTTCATTTAAAGAAAATTATTTTCTACCCTCAAGGAACGGGAAAAGAAATACAGAAAAGCACAAAAACATGATTAACGTGCATTCTTGCACCTGAAACCCCAGAAAACAAAAACAACCTCATTATATTTGTTGCTGTCTGCTTTCAAGTCCCAATAACTAAAGCCAAGTCTGCAGGTTTTACTGGAGGGAGGGAGGGAACAGAACAATGAACTCATCACTTCTACCACACTGGAAACAATCTGCTCCTCGGACCTGTCTGTCCAGCGTGGTGATGGAAGGGGGTGAGCAGCAGTATTTCACACTCCCAGACCCATGGTCTACATCCATAATCAGCTCTCCAGCACCTCCACACGCTCCAGGAGAAGATCCAAGCAGATTTATGGGAGGCTGATTCTGGATTACTAGTCCCCAAGGAAATTTTCCTCCCAACACCCACAAGTCAGAGGTTGATTTACACCCAACCTATAATAGACTGTATTCCTCAGAGACAACTCCTTGTCTCCATTGTCTTCTCTGCCATTGCTGAAATGGGAGATTTGGCTTGGTTTAACAGTTGTGGAGTTTATAAATACCAAGGGCAGCACTCAATTTAGGCTGGAGACAGTTAAACTGCCTTAGACCAACAGGATGCCACGCAGCAAGGAACAGCAATGAGATGATGGCACATTCATAACCTGAAGTTTTCATTAAAAACTCACAGCCCAAGGAGGCTCACCCCTCCAGAGCAGAACCATTCAGTTCTCCTCATTAAGAGCAAATCTTTGCACCAACCAGGGAGTGCAGGGCAGAGCTCCTGAAGAGCACAGGGATCCATTAGGCAGCACCTGGGGAATTACCAGCCAGGGGGTTGTAAATGAGGTGGTGCACAGCCCATTCCTGATTCCACCTCAGCATGCATCACACAGCGAGCAGGGAGCCCCTGAAGCAGATTCAGGGGAAAATAGGGCTCCTGAATAGAAGCTGCTAGATACCAAAGTCCCTGGATAGAGCTTTCTCCATCTGCCAGCACAACACAGTCTCTTTCCCAGTTTTTGCTTGTTTTTGAAGGTGTAATTTGTTATCTGAGCAGTGCCATGGACTGACTGCAAAACTACTCAGTGTTTGTCACATCATCCTTCCAAACAGAGGGGAGGGAAGGAAGCCACCAAATTCTGGAGTCTCCAAAACCTTGAGAAGGAAGCACAGATCTCACTACAATAGCTGACCAAAGTCAGATCTAACTGCAAGTAACAGGACTCCTGAATAGACGTTGCTAGATACCAAAATCCTTGGATAGAGCTAACAGCACAACACAGTCTCTTTTCCAGTTTTTGCTTGGTTTTTAAAGGTGTAATTTTTTATCTGAGCAGAGCCACAGCACATACACGGACTGACTGCAAAACTACTCAGTGTTTGTCCTTCCAAACAGAGGGGATGGAAACCACCAAATTCTAGACTCAAAACCTTGAGAAGGAAGCTCTGCTGAAGCACAGATCTCACTATAATAGCTGGCCAAAGTCAGATCTGACTGCCAGTAACTGGGAAAGATCCATTTATCTATCCAACTAGAAAAATATCTGCTGGTTAAAGAAACAGCAGTCAAACAAAGAAATGGCAAGCGCTGGCTATGTTTTACAATGCACAAGTCAGAGCCACAAAAATACGTTCCTGGGAGTGCCAACATCCCAATGAAAACAAATCCCAGAACACAAAAAAAGGGATAAAAGCACAATACAAACCTCTTTCTTTCCCCTACAATTCTGTCCCGTGATCGTGTGCCACAGAAACAAATCTGACTTGGGTAGGAGGCTTTTTTCCCACCAAAAAAAACAATTAAAACCCTTTTGTTTGTGTTTAAAGCAAAAGCAATGCCAACCACTAATAAATTTTTGTTTTGTGGAGTTTTATGGGTTTTTTTTATTGTTTAGGAGCACAAGCCAAACTGAGTAGTTGCTGTTTCCAGAATGTCTCCTCACACATCTCAATGCAAGATGAGGAGGTTGAGCATCCTGCTCTCATAACCCTTGTCACAATCAGAAGCTTTCAGGGAAAGAAACACTCCAAAAAAGAGGAAAACCAGCAACTTTTCATTTTTCAGACCCTTTTCCTTCATGGGGTTCACGGAGCAGGAAAAGAAAGGGAAGCCATAACAGGAATGCAGAAAGAGAAGTACATTTAAGAAAAGAAAGCACCAAGATTGATTAGAGTGTTCCTCTGCTTTAATAAAGAGCCTAATGATGTCCAAATTATAGCAAAGCTCAATTGTGTAACCAAGGAGCCAAGATTTCATCCTTGATAAGGACATGGGTTTCTGTCTCGCAGGAGAAGCCTGCAGTTCTCTAACAAAGATGACCTTTTATATTGTACCCTTCAAGGCCACAATTAGCTGGAGAAATACTAGACTAACTTGGCAACATGAGTTTTTATACACTGTGCTAATTTTTAGCAGAAACTTGCCAAGACCATTACCATCATCTAACAAGACCAAAAAAAAAATACAAATATCAACCCCACTGCTCTCCAGATCCAAATTACTTTCCACAATTCAATGCAGTTTTAATTAAGGTGATTAAATTACAGCAAAAAATGATTAAGATGATATCCCACAGCAAACCTCTAAAGGTATAACACCTTAATCCAGAAAAACCTGGCATGCACATACTCGTGATAAAGTATTCATGAAAAGCTGGAATTTTACACATGAACCAATTCTACATCACTCAAACAATACCTTGGGAGATATTTGTCACAAGTAAAAAAACAGTGACATCCATCAACAGAGCACAGGTTTTTCTGAGACTACACAGAAAGAAATCTACACAGGAAAAAAATTGAAAAGGCTACAATTACTTTGACAATGTTTCTACAGCTCAGAGGAATTTGGGGGTTGAAATAAGTGGTTTCCTTCTCCTTCACAGGGCTCCCAAAATCAATTTTATATATAATTCTTTTTTTTTTTTTAATCAGAAGTCAGATAAGATAAGAAGTGCATGTGAAATCAGGTCACTGCAATAATCATGCACATGGTACATTTCCACTATTGCCTATTAACTACGAGGTTTAAATGAATGAAGCAAAGTCTCAGATCCATATTTCACCAGTAGAAATTATTAATGTAAACATAGCACAGCTCTGGCTTTAACCTTACCATCCAACTGGGCCTATTCTCTTTTGGAGAGGGGTAAATGGTATTAAACGAACAGACAGGGTTCAAAAGGCAGCTACATGGAGGCATGGATTCCATTAAAACCTGGGAAAGGATCCTGTGATGGGAGCCCTGGACATCAGGGAGCTGCTTGTGGTGCTTCAGCACTGGGTAAATTCTACCCTGTGATCTTCAAGGAACGGCAGCTTCAGCATGCCTCTTAAAAAAGGTGTGATGAAAAGAAGTGAAAACCAGCAATTTCCAGGTGCAATCTTCTGGAAACCCTCCACGGGGGCAGTGACAGAAGATGGTGGGAGAGTTCTGCAAAGAGGAGGCTGCAACCCCAAATTGTGTTAAATTTGTGGCTGAATACACAAGAAGGTACCAGGTAAGGAAATTTGCCTCACTCTGCCACAAGGACTGACCCATACCAATGGGTTCTGCAGGGTTAACTGCATCCGAATAAAGCCACAAGAAATAGATCCATTCCCAAAGCACAGATCCATTCCCAAAATGCAGATTCATTCCCAAAATGTAGATTCATTCCCAAAATGCAGGTCCATTCCCAAAGCACAGATCCATTCCCAAAGTGCGGATCCGTTCCCAAAATGCAGATCCATTCCCAAAGTGTGGATCCATTCCCAAAGTGCTGCTACACTTTGCATCTGAGACTTCTTTGTGTCTCTTCTCTCAGTCAAGAGACCTCCTACCTCTCAAGATGGGCAGGGGAGTGGAAATCAGTAAAAAGTAAAAGGAAAGAGGAAAAGAAATCTGCATGTTGCATTGAGTGGCCATACTAGGGAGCTGCTAACACCTGAATCACACATTCAGGACACAAAGCTCACAAAGAACAAGTGCAATAGAGAAGCTTAATGATTTTATTTCTTTTCATTTTGGTTTGTTTAATTAATACAGCTCTGAATGGCCCAGTCACCAGACAGCTGTAACAGATCTGATGAGGGCTGAGCCCCAGCCCAGGTGAGAGGTTTAACTTTATATTTTGCTGAATTAGACGAAGAAAAGTATAAATTGAAAAAAGATAAAATCCCAACATAAATCCTCCACCAAGGCTGCTATGAAATAACTCTTTTGTTTAATTATTATGAGTCGGATAGGCAAACACTGGATCCCGATGGACAGAGAGCAGCTGTTCCTATAACAGAAAGACATTCATCTCCCCTCCTCGGGACCCTGAAATCCTATCAACAACGCCTGGAAAACGACTCTCAGCTCCCCCCTCTCCCACTTTTTTTGCCTTTCATATCCAGGCCTATTTTTAGCCAACTTTATTTTGTTGCGCCACACTTCAAAGCTGTGCATGTTAGCTCATTCCAAAATAATTTCCATGTACAAAAAGCTTTGGGGATGTCATTGGAGGAGCTCTGGGTGCAGGAGAAGGGCACGTCCCTCGCCCAGGGTCTCTTCTTTCACCAGGGATTCATTGAGAAGGAGCCCACAGACACAGTTACCCAGACAGATACACTTGCATCTCATTTACCTCTGAGGCTCACAGTTACCTTGGAGGGTTTCTTTTTAGCTGCTACATAATAAGCAGTCGATCCCTACACGATTGCACGGGAAAGGAAATTCTATTACCAATTAAGAAAAGAAAAAAAAAAAAATTCTCGTGTTTGCTTTTAGCAACACTAACTCTGTCCCATTAGATGACAGCAGAAGCTATGTATCTAGAGGAAACTTTCTACAGCAATAAAAATTAGCTGTTAAAGACTTCCACAGTTATCTAAGGCACAATATAAATGTTAAAATATATAAAATAACCTCCAGGAACGGGCACATGCAGCCAATCTGCAGCAAATGTGAACAGGCAGAGTGTCAGGGCATCAGAGACAGCAGCCCTGGGGACAGCACATTCAGTGTTTGGGTGCTTTTTCCTTTCCTTTATTTTTTTTTCTTTTTAGCATCCAGCAAAATCCAGGCTGAACGAGCTTTGTGCCACCAAGCTGCACCCAGGAGAGGGAATACCCAGGGACAGCAAGTGTGCTCATCAGAAGGCTCCATCAGGCATTGCTGGTCCTTATCACAGAGCCAAAGAAGGCTGGAAATTGGGACTGGAGGGACATTGTGTTGTTTCAAACACTGTAAAAGGTGATTAAAACCTACACGGGAATTTCCTGTTATTACTGAGCCCTTCCACAGGGCCCAGCTTCATGGTTTCACTTTACAAAGATGCTCCAGGAGCTTGAGGAAGATCCTACGGCAGTAAAATAACAGCAATGAGATCAAAATGCTCATTTCCATGAGTTTTGAGTTGTTGGAGGGATTCTTTGGCTTTTTCTGAGTTTGCTGTTTTGAGGGGGGAGGAAGTTATGATTTATGTTTTGGTTTTGTTTTTTTTTAAACATTTTTCTTTGAAATATTTCAAAGGAAGCCCAGGAGCAGGGATGAGACAGCTCAGTGGCAGGGCACACCCCATGGCAGCATCCTCACCTGAGCTTCCATTCAGAGATGGTGCTGCCATGACTCCAGAACCCTCACCAGACCTGGGCACTCAATTCCACATCTC
The DNA here is from genome assembly GCF_027887145.1 of Ammospiza caudacuta. NCBI lineage: Eukaryota > Metazoa > Chordata > Aves > Passeriformes > Passerellidae > Ammospiza > Ammospiza caudacuta. Next base: position 6,301,573 of record NC_080593.1, read on the forward strand.
TGGCAGCAACCAGAGCCAGCATCCCAGGAAGGCAGCACCAAGCATCAAAAAGCACCATCCCATCCTGCTTCAGGCTGTGCTAACATAAAAAGGAATTTCATAGCAGGGAACTGTTCCAGGTGTGTCAGCACCAGCGCCTATTGCCCACCACAAAATCTCACTTTTCTGTTGAGTGTTTTCCAGCACAACTGTAATAGGTATTTGGAAAAATGCCTTGCCCCAGGTGTAAGAATGAGCTTTAACAGAAGCTTTCCTATAAAACTAAAAGTGCCTGATAAGCTGTGGGTGCATGAGAAAGCAAAGGATTATGAGTTCAAACTTTTGTTCACCCAAGAGCTACCCAATGGCTGCTGCTGGGCTGTAACTGGATACTCTCACCACAGAAACCCAAGGACAACTGAATTTCTCAGCCTGCAAATATACAGGGGAATTTGCATTCTTAACCCATTAATTACCCTCAGGAACTAAAGTGGCCAGAAAAATCCCACTGTTCCCCATACTGAGGAGAAATAAAAACCCAAAACATAAAGATTTGGAGAAAGAAGAGAGCTGAGAGCCTGGAGGTCACATTGCCATGGCTCTGTTGTCCCAAGAGTGAGGACAAGGCTACTGTCACAGACATCTTTTCTGAAAAATCATTTCCTTAGGATTTTTCCTCCTGAGAAGCTGGGAGGCCTCAGGAACAAAATGTAAACATTGATTATCTGCTGCTGTGGAATGCAACAGGTGGATCTGGGATTGGTCTCATGTGGTTGTTTCTAATTAATGGCCAATCACAGCCCAGCTGGATTAGACAGAGAGTCAAGCCACAAACCTTTGTTATCACTCTTTCCTATTCTATTCTTAGCCGGCCTTCTGATGAAATCCTTTCTTCTATTCTTTTAGTATAGTTTTAATATAATATACCTCATAAAATAATAAATCAGCCTTCTGAAACATGGAGTCAGATGTTCGTCCCTTCCCCAGTCTGAAAACCCCTGTGAACACCATCACAGGCCACCACCAGGATCACCACAAATCTGCACTTTGCTGGGCAGCTGCATCCCAAGCCAGCTGCAGTTTCTCTCTGCTGAGCAAGGGACTCCTGGAAATCCATGTGGCAGTGCCCAGGTCTGAAGCAAAGCCAGGGCCTTCCCACATTTGAGTGCCTACAAAGCTCAGTGGCTCTTGCAGAAGCAGTGCCACAGCCTCCTCAAAACTTTCTTATTGCAAAGCTCAGCTTGCTGCCTCAGAGAAAGGCCTGGACGTCAACTGTGCAAAGCTCAAATTCCCTCTTTTGCCAGAAGAAGAAAGTGTCAGTAGCAAACAGAGCAACTGGAGGGGGGAGTTTGCAGACAGCTCAGCCAAACTGCAGCAACAGCCACCAGCCCTCAGAAGCAATCCAGAGACTGCAAAACATAAGAAAAGCACTAAAAGGGCTTTAAAACCCTGCAATATTCTCATTTTCTGAAGTACTTCTTAAAAGTCACAAAAAGGAGACGAGTTTTGATTGAACATTTCTTCACTTCAGACCCATGGCTGCATTCCTCCCTCCCCAGGAATTCAAAGCAGTCAGCAGAGGTAAATTATGTATAAGCAAAATATTCCTAAAAGCCAAATTTTAGAGGTTGCACCCATTACACGAGGCATTTTTAAATAGCTAAATGTCGAAGAAAAGAACAGTTAGTGACCTAGATTGACCATTTGATAGATCAGGCACAAATGGAGCTAACTTTATCCCTCTCATCCACTCAAAGGCTTAGCATCTCACACCTTAGAGAAATAAATTAGGAAGAAGCATTGCATTAGCACTACTGGCACCACACAGAAAACTTCAAGTTCTGCTACCACTAAGAAAACAAGTTCTATAATGGGAAAAAGCTTTAAATAACAAAAATAAATAATTTAAAAAAAAAAAAAAAACCAAAAAAACCAAAAACTGCAGAAGCAGTCACAGCACCTAAGACCCTACAGTGTCAGCTACTATGAAATTTTTAAAATGACAGCCTTTGCTGCTGTGGTTTGGGACTCGTTCAGCATAGGTCTGGGATTTGGGGTTGGTCCAGAAAGTGCCAGACACACACTCATTTCCCCCAGGTTTTGTTTATTTCTCTATAAAACTGACAGCAATACATTCCATTTCCAGCTTTACTGGAGGAGGATTAACTCACCCCCTCTGCTCCTAGGAGCACCTTTTTACTCTCCCTTTGTCACACAAAAGTACTTATTAGACAGGAGAAGTCCAGTTCAAAAATCCACATCTAAATTTGCCTGAGTATCCACTTCAGTGAAAATTAATGGAGCTGAGATTGTAAAGCACTGCATCTTTTCATGTGCTTTATTCTCTTTTTTTAAAGAGGAGGCATTCATACACTATACATTACTATGAGACTCAGACAGGAGAAAAAAAACCCAAAATGATACTTGTGGTTTAACAAAATTACCAGAACACTCTATTTTCCCCAGCAAATTTAATTCCAGGTGGACAAAAAAGGATAATGAGGTGGTCAGAGCACCAGCCATGGACCCCAGAGGATGGGGAGCAATTTCCTTGCCCTTGACTTCAAGATCTCAGAGAAGTCACTCCCACCAAGAAATAACTGGTCAATTTTTATGTTCCCAGATTAAACCCCCAGAGATACAAGTTTCACTTCCAGAAAACACTTTCAAAGCTTTATTTCAGCTCCTTAATACACCCCAAGCCCATCATGAAGGCAAAATTGGTGCTCCAGGCCCAGGGTGGCTCCTGCTCTGCAGCCAGGGCTGTGCCATCCCCTGAGCAGAGCTCCCCCAAAGCCCGAAACTGAATCTGAGCTGAAACACGCACCAAGGTGGAAATGGTGGAATTATTGATGAGAAACTCATCACTCACACGGGGCATTCACATCCTCCTCCAGCCAGGCACATCAGGCTGCTCCTTCCTCTGTGCTTCTCTTTGCACACCTGCATGAGCCAGTCCCTGCTTGCAGGCAGCCCAGCCTGAGAGAAAAGGATCCTTCCAAGACTGAAAATGCACCAACCACCTCCAGCACAGCCATCAGAAGAAAAGAAATTTTAAAAAATCACATAAAATGGACAGAGCATACTCAGGTTCAAGCCAAATTTTACCCCAGACAGAAACATTTCTTCATGCAGATTATTCTTTCAGTACGGGTACAAAATATTGGGTGTGACCTTGGCTGAGCCACTTGGTGATGCAGCAGGGAGAAGTTGCAGACGGAATTTTCTCTCTCTTGGCCCCTCTGCTCAAGGATTTTGGGGCAGGGACCGTCTCTCTACACTTTGCAAAAAGAGGAGCTGTATTTTTCTGAGGCACCTAGACACCAGCAACAGATTTTTTTTCTTAAGTAGCACGATGGACCAATGCCACATGCAATAACCTAACCAGAGTAAAAGATTCAAATACTGGCAAAACAAGAGGCACTTGTGTGCTGGAGGGAAGCATATTATTATTTTACAGTGTACACTGACAATTGCTGCTCTATAAGTTTGAATTGAAGCTATACCATGGTAAAGGAGGAAGATGACAGAGAGAAAAGAACATGAAACTGGTGAAAAAGACCAACAGTTATATTCAAATCTAAGCATAAAATGTGCTGGGTCTGCAGAACACAGGCAGAGTGTTTCATTTTTAATTTACTTCTTTGCCCCTCTGACTTCAGTGGCTCCAAGAAACCTTACAAAGAAGGCTGGGGGGAAGTGATGTATATTTTTCTAATATACCTTAAAGGAACAAATGACTAATGACATACAAAATCATTTCAGAATGAAGTAATAATGAAGAGAAGAGATTAGACATTAGCTGATCCTCAATGGTTAATGGAGGGGAAAGGGAAGGGGAAGAGTAGAGCTTATACTGGTGAATGCTTCGGCCACAAACACCTCTCTTAAACACATCCAATTTCACTGATGTGAAAATCTCCACATGAAGGAACAGGCGAAAAAGAGCTTAAGTGGGAACAGGGTGCAGAATGCCAAGTGCTACACTGAATAATTCAGATCCAGGCAGTGCTATTGGCCAGGCAGGAAAATCACACTCCCCTGCTAGCTTTAAAATCAAAGGCCAAGGAGGGATAAAAGAGAAAGACAACACCTCTTTAAAGCAGAGATTACACTCCGTGGTTCCCATTTCCCGAGTTCCCACAAGGTTTTGTTGCGGGGAGAGCGCTGGAGCGCGGGTGCTGTGGGGGTGCCAAGGCACAGCATCCCAGTGCCCACCCCAGTGCCCACCTCAGGACCTGGGAAACTCACCCCCCTGCCTCGGTGACACTGCTCCTCCTGCCCATTTAGCAAGAAAATGCCAATTCTGCAGCAGGCACTGACCAACCCTGACTGCCCGAGCTGCCTCCGTGAGACTTCCCCAGTGCACAAGCACTTCTCCAGTTGCCCGGGGGCACAACCCCATCAGGGCCTTCATTTGGGTCTAGATCACTGCTCAGCCCTAGAAGGTTCTCTCCCCTGCCTCCACCCTTCCCAAATTTCAGCCACACTTCTCCAGTGCCAGCAGACAGGGCTGGACACATGGATTTCCAAGGAGACATCAGAGCATCAGTGTCCTGCCCTGCCTGGGCCCTACAGAGCTTGGAGCAAGGGGTGAGCAAGACACTTCCACAACTTTTAGACCACTGTCCTGGGTGTGTTTGATAGAAAGGTCATTTCTGTTTACATTTCATGGGTCTTGAAAGGTGCTGCGCTCCTGAAATCCCATTTAATTCTGACTATCCTAGTGCAGCATCACAAAGTCAATTACTTTAACACCAAATTTTAGAAATGTTTCTAAGAGCAGGTCCTGGAACATGACAGCCAAAACCCCTTCTGTTACAAGGCCCCAAAAATGGAGTAACTTTGACTTCTAGTTATTTTATTTTAAAGGTGGCATGGCTTTCTAGGAACTGCCTCTGGGCAGAGCACACAAACACAGCCCTGAGAGGTGCCCAGTCTCAAAAAATCTCTGCCATCCACCTCCTTCACCCTTGATAAATAAAGATTAGCATTCCTAGGTTCCTTTTACACCTGCAGGAGGACCCACACCGTGGAGAGCACAGCAGTGGGATTCCTGGGCTGGTCCCATCATCCCATCACCAACATTTCAAAGACGCTCTCCTCCATCCCAACCTGTGCACTGGAGACAGGGAGCCCTCCTAGGCTGATCTGCAAAGCAAGGAGTGTGTGCATGGGGAAGGGGGAGAATGGTGGGAGGGAGAGAGGAGGACAAAAACAACAACAAAACAGAAAAGAAAAAAAAAAAAGGGGGAGTGAGGGGGGGGGGAGAAAAACCAGTGAGGTTGGCCAGCTTCTTTCTTCCCTACCATCTATTCAGTGCCAGCAGGGGAGGTCCACAACTGTTGCGTCACGGGGAGCACAAAAAGCCTGACAGGCGTGTTTTAGCTGATGGAGAGCAGAGTGGACAGGAGGCTGCTGACAGCTCCAGCTCCGCCGGGCACTGCGAGCCCTCGGCTTTGATCGGCTGCTCCTTCCCATCCCTGCTCCTTCCCATCGCATCCAGCCCGCACGGGCTGCTCAAAGGCACCAGCAAAGGCAGAAATTCCAGCCTGTAAATACTTTAATCAACTCCCCACCTCGGTTAGACCCTCACTCCGGTGCAGGGATCCAGGGTTTCTAATGCAGGAGCCAAAGGGAGGATGCAGGAGATGCTTTGAAACGGAGAGGGGGGAGCTAAACCACAGGTTGTGCAGGACCTGGAGAGGTGTTTATAAATAATGTCGCTAAAAATAATGCACTGATGGCTGGCATCTCTAACACAGCATTTTCTTCTCCACAGAACTCTGACAGTGGCTATGTCGGTGGTGTAATTATCTAGATTTGATAGCGGATTAAAAAAATATATATCCGAAACACCTGTTCAAGAGTTTTGTGTTTTTAAAGGCCATTGCCATTAACCTTGGGCCATGCACTTCATTGTGCTTAATTAGCAAGCTAATGAAGCCAGTTTTATTCCTTTTCTCAAGCACAAGAGGATAAATACAAGACAGTGAAAGAGGAGACCAGATCCATTCGCAGCACAGTTCATTGCTGCATGGCATTACTTTAACTTGCACCGAAATAAAAGTAATGTAATGGCTTGGAAAACATGTTAGCAATGCATTCTGCAAGACAAATCCTTTTACACCTTCTATATTTTCTCAAGCTCATCGATTAAAACATGATTTCTGAACATTTGGGCTGCAGAGAATTTGCAAACAAAGGGCTAAAAATCAACGTAATGTTTTCCTCAACGAATCCTCAATATTCCAAAAAACTGAGCGTGACAGATTTTTTTTTTTTTTTTAAAGAACAGCAGCCCGTGCTTGCTTTGTTACATCCAGCCAAGGTAGAGATGAGAAGCATCAACAATGGAGGTTAAGTGATTTTCGAAAAGCCCACCACTTTCACAGAGCCCTAATATGTACACACACAAAAGGCAGACTTTGAGCAAAGCCCAGTGCTCTGAATCCCAGCAACACATTCCAACTTTGGGTATCTCAGCTTGTTTTCCTTCTTTTTTTTTTTTTTTTTTTTTACTCAACAGCTTTAGGAAAAACTGGACAATAAAGATCACGTTGATAAATACTCATAAATATCACAAGAAAGGCAGAAAGGCTTTAAAAGAGAGGGAGGGACTTACAGAATGGTTCTAATGCACTGATTTAGTGATTCAAAAGGACCTTTCCATATAAACAGAATTATATTCGTTTTCTGGGGTTTCTTTATTGTATTTTCAGGGGGGGTGAGGAAAAATTCAGCATAGGTATGCCCTGTCAGATTATCTTTTTCATATCATGATACATTTAAGAAGCTTTCAGGGTGTTGTTTTTTATTAGAGCAATTGCTTTTCTCCCCTCCAACTTAGATTCCAGCCACTCTGTGCACACAGACATAGGATCAGGTTAAATACCAAAACCAAACCAAACAAAAACCCAACGCCATACCCAAAAATAAAACCAAAAACAACAACAAAAAAAAAAAAAATCCGGAAGCCATCTCTTTTATTGAATCACCCGAGATAAAAGGATTCCAAGATATATGGAAAGAAATTGACCATAAATCTCCTTTATGCACATAATAGAATTTTCCAGCCAGGAGAGCTGTTGTGATGATAGCAACGCCGAGCACCAGGAATGCTGCTGGCACACACACAGCCCCCCCCCGCTCCCTCCTTCCAAAATACCTGCTCTGCTCAGCGCTGCTATGTAAATACAAACCCGCACATCCCCCTTCCCAACACATGCAAACAAAGCTGCGTACAAGTGTCCTGGCCATCAGATAAAAAAATCCCGAGCTGCCTTTGCTCGCTAAGAAATTAATATTTTTTAATTTTTTTTACAGTCCGCTCCTTTTTTTTTTTTTTTATATATTGCCGCTCGCACTCACTTTGGTGCGACTTAAAAAAAAAATAAGGAAGCTGTGGCACGGCGGGTAATGGCAGAGGCAGGCGGTGGCAGCGCATATTTAATGGGCACTCGGAACAAAGGAAGCCCGGCTGCAGGAGCGCCCCGGGGCCGGCTCCGCGCCCGCTCCCCCCGCGGCAGCGCCTTCCCCGGGCCGGGGGATCCGCACCGGGACCCGCGGGGAAACCCCCCGGGCCCCCACCCGCACCACGGCGATGCCAAAGCGCCGGGAACTCCGCGGCTGCCCATCGCGGGGCTGCAGCATCGCTGCCCCCCGCACCCTGAGCCCCCCGGCCCCGGCCCTGACCCTCCGCGTCCCCCCAGCCCCGGCCGCGGACGGAAGGGATGTAACGAGGCACAGCCCAGAGCCGGGCGGGGGGCTCAGCCCCGGGGGGGTCCTGGTGACCAGGCAAGAAGGGGGGAGGCAAAATTGCTGCCGCACGGCTTTCTCCTAAGGAAAACGCGGCGGTAATAAAAAAAAAAAAAAAAAAAAAAAAAAAAAAAAAAAAAAAAAAAAAGGGAAATATAACAATAACATAAAGAATAATTAGAACAAGACGGGAAAGTGGGGAGCGCGGGGATTTCCAGCGTGCCCGCGTGTTCAGGTGCTCGGGGGCAGCACAGCGGGGCTGAGCGCTCCCGCCGCCCCATGGAGAGCCCGACCCGCGTCCCCCAGCGCTGCCCGCCGTCCCCTCCAACTCCCCCGGCCGCGCTCGGGCTCTGGGCGAACTTCCACCCGCGTCCCCTGGCACGACGCGCACCCCGAGGGATGGAGATGATGAAGTTTGTAGCCCATGTCCGTAAAATAAACGGGATGATTATTACAAAATAAACACCCTCCTCCGCCCGCAGAGCCTCCTCCGGAGGGATGCTCCCCAGGCACCCCCCGCCGCACACACCCCCTTTTCCCCAACTTTCCTCCCGCTCCCCACGGAGCAGCCAGCCCCCATAGGTTCCTTCCCTGCTAACCCTATGGGATCGCAGCGCCCCGAGGTGGAAAAGGGGAACCGGGGGGGTCCCTTTGGGATGGAGGGGGGTCCCCCACACCCTCCCCGAGTTACACAAGCGCAGCCCGGCAGGAGCGGAGCGCACACATGGCCACTACCTGAGAGAGCCCGCAGCATTCCGGAGCGAGCCCGGGTCTCCTCCCGCTGCTCCCAACTTGTGCCCCCCTCCCGCATCATCCTCGGCTTGCCCCCCACGCCCCCGTCCCAGGAGTGAATGCCCATTTTTGCAAAGTTTCCTCGAGATCGCGCCGTGTTTACATTGCCATGAATTCCCACAGGCTGCCTGGAGGGAACAAAAAGCAGCACGGGAAGGCTCGTCCTGCGAGCAGGGAGAAAACGGAGAGGGAGGGAGTGAAAATAAAAAGAAAAAAAAAAAATAATAACAACAATAAAGGAAATGAAGGCGATGCAGGAGTGGGGGGATTCCCCAGCTCGGGTGCTGTGCTTCGGAGGGTGGCTGCAAAGAACCGCACGGCCCATTCAATTCTGCATTTGGAGACGCGACCGAGAGCCCGAGCGGGAGGTAAACACGCCGAGAGGCTCTTACCTGCACAAAAAGTTCCCCAGAGCACGGCGAAAGTCAGCCACGAAGCAAACATAGTCCTTTACTTTTTTTTTTTTTTTTTTCCTCCTCGCGTGCACCTCTACCCCAAGGGAAACAAAAATAAAAATAAAAAAGATCGAGCGCGTGAAAAGAGAGGGGGGAGAGAAGCGCGGCTCTGCCTTCCTCTCGCTCTCAAAAAGAAAAAAAGAAGAAAAAAAAATCTTGGGGGTAGGGGGTGGAAAAAAAAAAAAAAAAGAAAAATAAAAAAAAATACAACAACAAGAAGAAAATCGGATTTAATTCCTCCGCAGTTGCAAAATTTATCCAGTGGAGACGAACAGACCCGGACGGTTCGACCTGCTCCTGCCCGGCCCCACCGTTCGCTCCCAGCTTTCCAAGAGTTTCTTTCCCTGGGCTTTTGTGCTGGGAGCGCGGCGTGCACCACACACCGACTCCCCCTCCTCCTCCTCCTCTTCCCCTTCCCCCTCCTCCTCCTCCTCCTCCTCCCAACCCAGCCCCTCCGGCTCCCCCAGCAGCGCGGGGCGAGCGCGCACACGCCCCCCCCCCCCCCCCGCGCAGTTCCCGCGCAGTTCCCGCGCAGCCGCGCGCGGGTTGCGCGCTCCCCCCGTTCCCCCGCGCACACGCGCGCATCATCCCCCACCCCCCCCCTCCTTCCTCCTCCTCCTCCTCCTCCTCCCCGCGCAACCCACGCCGGCAGCGAGCGGGGCGGCGGCGGCGGCAACGGGACCGTGCGCTGTTCGTACGGACCCCGCATCGCGGGAGGCTGCGGAGCGGCAGGCAAGGGCCGGCGGAGGGGGCGCGGGGTCCGGAGGAGGAGGAGGAGGAGGAGGAAGAGGCGGCGGGGGGCCGCAGCATCGCGGGGCTGCGCGGGGCGGCGGGCGCGGGGGCGCGGCGGGAGGTGCCATGTGCGGGATGGGGAGGAGGGAGAGGGAAATTAATAAAAAAGCAAAACCCACAACGTGGAGGAGGAAGGGAAAGGGAGGTTTAATGGGGGTTTGGGGTTTTGTTGTTGTTGTTGTTTTGGGGTTTTGTTTTAATAATAATAAAAAAAAAAAAAAAAAACCTGAACCGCGTCCAAAATGGCTTCTAAAAAAAGGGAGAAGCCAGCGCGGAGCCAGCGGGGAAACCCGGATGTTGGATACAAAGGGGCTGGAGGGGGCGGTGCAGCGCGGGGGCTCCGCGGGCTGAGCGGGGAGCGGCGCTGCCCGGCACGGCCGCGCCCGCGGGAGCCCCGGCTGGAGCGGGGCTGGGCACCGGGGATGGGCAGGGACAGGGGGCTGCAGAGGGGGTGTGTGGGTGTAGGGCAGGGAAGGGGGCAGAGGAGATCAGTGTGGACATGGGCAGGTTTAGGGGCAGGGGGTTGCAGAGTGTGGGCAGGTTTAGGGGCAGGGGGTTGCAGAGGGTGTGTGTGGATGTGGGGCAGGTTTAAGAGCAGGGGGCTGCTAAAGGTGTGTGTGGATATGGGCAGGTTTAGGGGCAGGGTGTGTGTTTATATGGGCAGGTTTAGGGCAGGGGGCTGCAGGGGGTGTGTGTGGATATGGGCAGATTTAGAGGCATAAGGGGGCGGAGGAGATGAGTGTGGATATGGGCAAGTTTAGGGGCAGGGGCACGGGGAGGGGGTGCATGGATATGGGCAGGTTTAGGGGCAGGGGGCTGCAGAGGGTGTCTATGGATATGGGCAGGTTTAGGGGAGGGGGAATGCCGAGGGTGTGTGTGGACATGGGCAGATTTAGGGCAGGGGGCTGCAGGGGGTGTGTATGGGTATGGGCAGGTTTAGGGGCATAAGGGGGCAGAGGAGATCAGTGTGGACACGGGCAGGTTTAGGGGCAGGGGGCTGCAGAAGAGAGGTTTGGGGAATAAGGGGACAGAGGAGATCAGTGTGGACATGGGCAGGTTTAGGGGCAAGCGGCTGCAGAGGGTGTCCGTGGATATGGACAGGTTTAGGGGCAGGGGCTTGCGGTGGGTGTGTGTGGATATGGGGCAGGTTTAGGGGCAGGGGGCTGCAGAGGGTGTCCGTGGATATGGGCACGTTTAAGGGCATAAGGGAGGCAAAGGAGATCAGTGTGAATATGGGCAGGGGGCTGCAGAGGGTGTCCGTGGATATGGGCAGGTTTAGGGGCAGGGGGAGAGTGTGTGTGGAGATGGGCAGGTTTAGGGGCATGGGAAAGGTGTCAGATATGGACAGGATTACAGGCAGGGGGCTGGAGAGGGGAGGTTTAGGGGCATAAAGGGGCAGAGGAGATCAGTGTGAATATGGACAGGTTTAGGAGCAGGGGGCTGTCGAGGGTGTGCATAGATATGTCAGGTTTAGGCTGTGGAGGGTGTCCGTGGATATGGGCAGGTTTAGGGGCATAAGGAGGCAAAGGAGATCAGTGTGGGTATGGGCAGGTTTAGGGACATAAGGGAGCAGAGGAGATGAGTGTGGACATGGGCAGGTTTAAGGGCAGGGGGCTGCGGTTGGTATGTGTGGATATGGGGCAGGGGGCTGCAGAGGGTGTCCATGGATAGGGGCAGGTTTAGGGGCAGGGGGCTGCTGAGGATGTTTGGATATGGGGCAGGGGGTTGCATGCGGAGGGTGTGTGTGGATATGGGCAGGTTTAGGGGCAGAGGGGGTGTGTGGATATGGACAGGTTTAGGGGCATAAGGGAGCAGAGGAGATGAGTGTGGACATGGGCAGGTTTAGGGGCAGGAGGCTGCGGTTGGTATGTGTGGTTATGGGGCAGGGGGCTGCAGAGGGTGTCCGTGGATATGGGCAGGTTTAGGGGCAGGGGGCTGCAGAGGAGAGATTTAGGGGCAGAAGGTGGGAGTGCAGATTTAGGAGCATGGGGTGCAGAAGGGTGTGTGTGGATGGGGGCAGAGCACTGCCAGGGGGAGGTTTGGGAGTGGGTGTAGGGGCAGGAGCTGGAGGGAGTGGTTTAGGGGAAAAGTGTGCAGAGGGTGTGTATGGATAGGGGCAGGTTTAGGAACAGAGGGTTGTGGGGGGATGGAGGTTTAGGGGCTGAAGGTGGCTGAGGGAATGTGTGCATCACAGCAGTTTTAGGGGCAGGGGCTGGAAGTGGGGATTTGGGAGTGGAGATTTAGGGCCAGAAGGTGGCAGAGAGTGTGTGTGGATAGGGGCAGGTTTAGGGACATGGGGGTGGCAGGAAGAGACTATGGGGCAGGATGGGGAAATGCAAATAGGGCAGGGAACGGTGGAGCAGGCTGGTGGGAGAAATTTGGGGGCAGACAATTTAGGGACAGGGCAAGGTGGAGGATAGGTGTGGATAGGGGCAGGTTTGAAGACAGGGTGCTGTGGGGGAAGGTTTAGGGGAAAAGAGAGATTTAGGGACAGAACTTGGCAGTGTGGATAGAAGCAGGTTTTGGGGCAAGGGACTGCAGGGGGGAGGTTCAGGAGAAGGGGGGAGTTTTAGGGGCAGGGAGGACAGGAAGGGAGGTTTAGGCGTAGGGGGGCAGTTGTAGGGAGTGTCTGGAGAGGAAGGTTTAGGGGAAGAGGGTGGTGGAAGGTGTGTCGATGGAGCAGGTTATGGGGCAGGGGTTGCAGTGCAAATAGGGCAGGGAGTGGTGGAGGGAGCTGGGGAGTGAGATTTAGGGATGTAGATCAGGCCAGGGGGTGGCAGAGAGTGTGTGTGGATAGGAACAGGGGGCTGTGGTGAGGTTTAGGGGCAGGAGGCTGCAGGGGATGGGTTTAGGGGCAGGGGTGGCAGGGCAGAGGCTTTAGGGGACAGGGAATGACTGGGGGCATCAGGAGCAGGGAGTGGGGAGAGTGCAAACGGGCAGGGGGTGCAGAGGGGGCTGGGGGGGAGGTTTTAAGGGCAGGGGGGGATTGGGGTCAGGGAATGGTGGAGGGCAGAGCTGTGGATAGGGTGGAGGGTGGGGTAGCATGGGGCAAAGCCATCTCATTGTCTTGGAGAAATTCTCTGGCCCCTTGCCTTCCCAGTGGAGAGGGCGGCACAGCCCCCACCAGGGCCAGGAATAAACAGTGTCCTTGCAGAATAAACAATCCCCCACTTCCAGGCAGTGGGAATGTGTGCTCCCTGCTCGTGTCCTGGAGCCCCCTGCACCCCCAGATCCAGCAGGAGCAATGGCTCAGTGTCCAGGGTCCCCAGGGCAGAAGGGACACCTCAGCAGAATCAATTTTTAGTCCTTTTCAGGGTTAATAAGGTTTTCTCCATTGTTAGAATTACAGGAATTGAGCGCTTTCCACAAATTTATTTTAATTCTAACTCAATAATATGGCTATAGGGAGCAGCAAAGGAATCTTAAGGGGAAGGAGGAGGAAGGGGGAGATGCTGAAGTCGGGTCATTCTCAAGACTTTGGGTCTGTGAGGTCCACTGACTCATCAGAGAGAGGAATGTGGCAGGGATGGATGCTGTGCACAGCAGTGAATCCCAGGTCAGCTCCCTCAAATTCACCCAATGGGGACTAAGGCTGAAAATATTCCTAAACTCATTTTCTTTTTCCTCTGGAGGGAGATAAGAGTAAACATGAATCATTCTTCTAAAAGTTTGAAAAACATTTTGTTCCAAGAAGAAATATGTAATTTTTTTTCCTTCTTCTTCTTCTTCCAGTAACAAGTTCACAGGAAACTTCAGGAGGCTTTTACAAAGGCTTGTAAGCACTTTGAAGCTGGAGACTGTTTTTATATACGTACAGCACTTGCGTAACAAGGTCTCAACAGTGAATGGGATGCCAGGGTGCAGTTGCAATAAAGTGATTAATAGTATCATTCATGGTATCATACCTCATTCATAGGTTTCCTGTAAGTTAAGAGGAATACATTGGCAGGAGCACGGTGGTTGTGACTTTAAACACGATACTCTTGGGGGGAAAAGTTACAGCTAACACATGCACTGAAGGGCAGTGCAATTAGTAAAGCGATGTGAAAGGCTCAAGAAAATAATTTTTAGAGCAAAAGCCCGCAAAGATCAAGTTCTATGGCACAGAAATAGCAAGGTGGATATTGCCACACAGCTGGTGAAACCAAGAACAGAAAATAAGATTGTCAAAGGGATGGGTTAGGGGTGATCACTGTTTATTCAGAAACACACAAGTAGGGTTTGGGTTTGTTGCTTTTTAATATGCACACAGTGAGGACTGATTTTGCCACCAAAATGTTTGCCACAAAAATGTTTGTCACCTGCTTGTGGCAAAAATCACTGAGAAGGCCAGGAAAAATGCAAAAGGGAATAGAAAACAGTTGTCAAATGAGAAGTAAATGTCCTGGCTGTGGGCTGCAGCAGCTCAAGATGCTTTTGGAGCCTCAAGAGAAGAGACAAATAATGTGTCAATATTTCCTATAAAGCTGCTTATTTCATTTGAAAGCAAATAATGAGTCAATATTTCTGTTTATTTCATTTGGGGAATAAGTTGTTAAACAGCTACCATGTGGCTGAAGTATGGAGAAATATGTAGGGTGATAAAATATTGTGTTTCACTGCACCAGCATCCCCATGGTCAGCTAAAATGAAACATTTAGCTCGGTCCAAGAAAACATCAGCCCTGCGGAGCAGGCGGGATGAGAAACACGGGATCGCTCCCTGCCCGGGCTCAGAGCACTCCCTGGCCAGCTCTGCTCCTATTTTTAATCCTGGCTGTGCTAAGAAAAGCTCCACTGCACAGCACCTGAATGGCTGCTCTGCAGCAGGGGCTCGGCAGCGCGTCCATCACGCGCCTGTCGTCGCTTTTGAGGAAACGCGCCCAGGGCGTTTCGGATGTTGTCCTGAAGGCACCCGGTGGGACAGGCACAGCCTGGCCCTCCTGCACCAGGGCAGCTCCTGCTGCGGGGCACAGGCACGCTGAGCCACCCACCAGAGCTGGACCTCGAGGGATTTTTGCCCAGGGGTTTAGGACACCCTGAAGCTTCATTTATTAAACTCCCTCTTGTCGCAGACATCTTTTATGAAAAATGCTTTCCTTAAGATTTTTCCTCCTGAGAAGCTGAGAGGCCTCAAGAACAAAATGTAAACAATGATTATCTGCTGCTGTAGAATGCAACAAGTAGATCTGTGATTAGTCTCATAAAGTTTTTTCTAATTAATAACCGATCACAGTCAACTAGCTCAGACTCTATCTGAAACACAAATCTTTGTTATTCATTCTTTCTTTTTCTATTCTTAGCTAGCCTTCTAATGAAATCCTTTCTTCTATTCTTTTAGTATAATTTTAATATAATATGTATCATAAAATAATAACCTTCTAAAACATAGAATCAAATCCTTGTCTCTTCCCTCATCCTCAAACCCCTGTAAACACAGTCACACCCTCCCATCTCGTTTGCCGTGGTGTTTGTGAGGGTCCCCAGGATGAGGTGAGTGATGAGAATTTCAGAAGGTTGATTTATTATTTTATGATATTATGTTATATTAAAAGAAATTACATACTAAAACTATACTAAACTATAGAGAAAGGATACAGCAGCAGGCTAGAAAAGAATGATAATGAAAGCTCATGACTCACTCTTCAGAGTCCGACACAACTGATGGTGATTGGTCATTAGTTAAAACAATTCACATGTTTGGATAAAAAATCTCCAGACCACATTCCAGGGCAGCAAAATATGGAGAACCTGAGGCTTCTCAGCTTCCCAGGAGAAGAAATCCTGGTGAAGGGATTTCTCAGAAAATATGACGGTGACAGTTTGCAGTGTTTCACAGGGAGTTGTTTACCGCCCAAAAAGCTAAAATTTTTTCCCATCTTGCAACACCAAAGCCCAGGAGTGAGTATTGTCACTGGAGATAATGTTACAGCCTTGGCAAGATGACACTTAAAAACTTCATCAGCCTTCCAAGAATTTCAGAAATAGTGGTGAATAAAGGCAGCAAGTGCTCAGAGCAGGCAGTGCTTGCAAGAAGTGCCCTTACCAGCAGTGCTTTCAAGAGCTGTTTTTTGTTTTCACTTATCATTAGAGCTGCACAGCTCAGACTGCTTTTAAATAATTACTCTTAACAGTTAAAAAACTCTGCCGTGCTAAAATAAATTTTAGCTGAGGTGGTTTATGCTTTGCAGCCTCATATGACACTCAATCTTTCTCGTGTGACTCCTGTAACAAGTCAAATTCATGTATTTTGATACTGCGCACGTGATTAAGGTACTCGGATCACTTAAGCCTGCAGAAAACTGCAGTGCTCGCATGCCATTTATCTTAAAATCCTATTGTAGCTCTCATGAAGTGTAATTTCTTCAGTGAATGGAAATTTATACTGACAGAGGTGTTATAAAACATGGAAAATACTGGGAGGAGAGGACCCAGCATTTTCTTTATCTCTTCAAGTGTTCACTAACGGGGATTTATTTTTCAGCTCAGCGTTGGTTCATTGCAGGTTACAGAGCCCTGGTGCAATTAAAGGGACCCATTTCCAGACTTGTTAAGCAATATTCACATTGCTTGCAACAGGTGGGAACTGTGTGCTGTGGCCTCAAGGCAGCAAACTGGTTCACAGGCTTCACTTTTCACATTGGTCCCTAAAGCTACTTGCAGAAAATCACCCCCAGCCTAAAAAAACTCCTGGGATCCCAGCCTCTACCTCCCCGTTTTAAAATGCATGGGTAGGAAAAACCAATTTATATTCATAACTTTGAGTAAATAAGTTGTCACTTTAACTACACATTTTATTGTAATTAAGTGTTTCTCCGTAATAACCAACCCACACCACGGAGCTGTCTCTTAATATAACAGTAAGGCAAGTTCTCAGCTGCGAGCAGAATTAGGGAGCTTTTAAAAGCCCAGACCAGTTGATACAGCAGGGTGATGTTGCAGAGTTCTCAACATGTGGAGAAAAGGTGGGTTTGCTAAAGAGCCTTGTCCTTATTTTCCGCAAATGCTGTTCCTGTGTGGTCAACAAAATCAAATCTCACTGGCCAAATTTCCCAGTAGGGTTTTTGCCCAGTATCAGCCTGGGTAATATCCTCTGCTCCCAGTGGATTTGCCTAACTCCAAAGGGAACACAACTGAGGCAGATTTAGACTTTCCCCAGCTTTCTAAGGACTCGCTGCTGTCACCTCTCCATAATGCAGCTACAATTAACTTTGCTGGAATTTCTATATTTGAAGCAGCTTGAAATGAGAGCCTGAACTTCCAGACGTGGATGCAGATAGTCTTTGCTGCTGTCTGTGTGAGCCCTTGGGCTTCACTCTAAAAAAGCCCACCCTTGTTGACAAATTTGCCCTTTGCAGTCTGGCTTCAGTGCAGCTAGCAAAAATAGCAAGTGATGCAGCAGACAGAATGGGCCCTAAACTATATTTTTTGATAGCTTTTCTTAGCTCCAGACTAAAGAGCAAGGCATCAGATGTTGACAAATTAGCAGGGAATATACGGAGCAAAGGGATTTGTTACTGAAATGCCCACAATCCAGCAGTTTTGCTGTCCCCCAGAATTTGAATTTTTTTCCTTGGTTTTCAGCTCTGTTTTGATTAGAGTGTAAATACCAGCCCCTGGCACATGTCAGCTGGCATCAGAGCCACGTGCCAAAGCTTTGTTCAGGTTGGAGCTTTAGTGTCATTTTACTCATCCATGGATTTTGTTAGGACTTCTGGGGCATAGCTCATTATTTTTACCACTGTAACCAGCAGTTGTTGTATAATTATTCCTCTTTAAATCCAGGAGAGATTGTCTGGCCTGCTGGGTGGGGAACTTAATTGCATGAAGGCTCTGGAGGATGGTTGGTGCTATGTAGTGACTGTGCTATTGGCACATTACCTGTCCCCAAAAAGGAGAATCCAGGCTCTAATCCATACCCCCAAGTCATGCCAGCTTGCTGGGCACCAAAGCACACCCACACTCAACTTGGAGACTCCTGTGCTCAGACAAGGAGGATAAGGGACAGCACATGACTAATTCTTCAATGACAGTGCATGTTTAATTGGTAAAGAACTGCATTTTCTATCCTTTTTTTACCCCAGGTCACAGTGCCAAAGGACTGCCTGATGTTTGAGGTTCCTTTCAGGTATTTTCTTCATTGAGATGCACTGTTCTTAAGGCTACTGTAGTTGCCAGCTTTGTTTTATGCCCTCAAGCACTACTCTGCCTTTTAGTGTTGAGAAACCAATATTCAAATTCCCCTGGAACACCAGGCTGTGCTGCTTTTACAGCTCACAGAGGGCCTTCCTTTAACATCAGGTACAAAAGCCCTGGCTGCTCTAAAGCCAGTGACCAGGAGTCAGGAAAAGCACAGTTTAGATATATTATATATATATATATATATACAGAGAGAGAGAGATAAGCAAACTACAATCCTAAACTTTAGGCATCTCAGGCCTTTAAGCTCTCTGCCTCAGATTCCCTGTAAAATACAAATAACAGCATTGATGAAGTGTCATTCATAAAAAAAGTAAATATTTCTAACTTCCTAGAGCATGTTTTGCAGGCAGTTGAAGTCAGTGCAGGTTAAATTCAGTGGAAGGTATTTCTGCCAGCTGATGGTACGTGACCATTCAAACAGTTTACCAAGTGCCAGGGCAGCAAAATTCCTTCTCTTTAAGCTGCCTGGTTGCCTGACAGGAAAATGTGCTCTCAAATTGGTGTAGTAACACTGGAATCACTTCTTGGTGACAGCCCTGTTGACTGACAGCCTCCAGTAATGGCAATCTATTAATCTCTTGCTCTGTGGCCATAAAGCATTCTGTCCTCCTTCCATTAAAAGCCGAAGGTAAATAAATGCAGGTCCATCATTTTGCTGGCATTCTTGCTGTCTACAAAGCCTCTGCGTGAGAGGGACAAGCAGAAAGGCTGAAGAAAATGTCCCCACCGTTGGCAGGAGGCCAGCCAAGGTGTGACACTGCAGGTGTGTGTGTGGGGCTGCTGGGGTACCCTGGTCGTTCCACTTTGCTGCTGACACTGCCTGGGGCAGGGCGAGGTGTGAAACCTGCTCTGGGCTTGGAGAGTGTTTGAGCCAGGTCAGGGCAGCCTGAAGTGCTTTGTGCCTTTGGGTGTTTGCCAGCAGAACCTCTGGGGTTTTGCAGCACCTGAAAAAGAGCCTGGGAATAGAACAACCCTTGAGCCTGCAGGGTGAGGAGAGCCCTCAGGCTGCCCCTCAACCTTTTCTGCTTAAATCACCCATCCCCTGTGAAAGAGGATGGGAGTTATTCACCCACATAGCGTTCAGGTGTTGGTGTTTTACCTGGAAATGCAATGCAGGTCTTTTAAAGCACATATGGTGGCTACAGCAGCCTAGAGCCAAAGCCTGTCATCTCTCCCTCCCTCGCCTTCCTCTCTCCCCAGGTGCTCAGTTGGCAGAAGAATATCTTTCAAATTCCTCTGTTTTATTTAAAAAGCTCGACTCAGGCTTTTAAAGCTGGTTGCAATTAAGATTTAACAACAGGAAAGTTCTTGCAGAGGTGCCATGTCCCTTTGAAAATGGCTTTGCTGAAGAAAATCATCCATATCCCCGCTGCTGCCAGCTGGACTGTACTGCAGGGTTAACTTTCACTGTTACCTGTGGCCTTGTGCCTCCTGACACACTCAAGGCATGTGTGGAAGGACCAATAAAATATGTCCTGGAGTGTTTGGTGTATTTTTAGAGTTTGTCCCAGATTATTGGCCTTTGTCCCAGATTTCAGTGGTTAGGGTATAAGAATGCCCGGTGGGGCTGAGTGCTTCCTGCCTTGCTCTCAGGAAGGCTTTAATCAGGAAAAATACCCTCTCAGAGAAGGCAAATAATTAAGTTTTTGTGGCAAATCCTCTATTGCCATTAGCAGGAGATGATAAACACTCAAGACCACAGTATAAATAGAGCAAGGCAGATGCACCAAGATTGAAAGTGCAACATTATTGTGTTATGTGGTATTGAGTAATGAATTGGACATTATAACAAGGTAGTTTTCCTTTTTTTACTTTATTGAGAGCAGAGTTGGCTTTTACACTGTAAAGTGCCTGTCTTGTGTGGAAATGCTGGTGTAACCCTCCTGGACAAGGCTCATCCCACATCCTGGCAGTGTGCAGGCAGGGAGATAATGTTGGAAGGGATCTTCACATATCATCCCATCCATTTTATCATCCCATCCTCCTCCCTCTGGCAGTGGTTAATTGACCTATGGCGCTTCTGGTAAACGCTCTTCCAGCCTCTTCCTGCAGTGCTCCAGCCTCCCAGGGCATTAAGAGTTTCACCTGCAGAATTTCTTTCCTCCTGTGTAACCTCAGCCTTTCCTGATGTAATTTGGTCCTTACTGACCACATGGGGAACAATTCCTCCTTTTCTCTCTTCTTCAGCTTTTTCACATTGGAAGATTGTGTCTTCATCCTGCCAAAACCAAACCATCCAATTCTTTTGTCCCTTCCTTGTATTTCTGGTTGTGCAGCACGGCCCTCACTCCATCCCTTGGCTGCTTACCCAAATCTCAGAGGCTAAATTTCCTTGCTGAAGTCCTGGACTCCCCATGCCAACATCTCTGTCATCCTCTCCTCAGCTCTGGGGGTTCCTCTGGATCCATCCATCCCTCCCAGTTGCATTGCAGGTCTCTGGGGTGCTGAAGAGCTCTCTGATGGATTCATCCAAGCCATTTCTGGCTTTCATGTTCATCCACCTTGGTCTTGCCTCTTTACCTGCCTACCAACTTTTTCTTGCCAAGCTGTGTCAGTGCACTTTCTGCATAGGATATTCCATGGGTCATAACAAATATGAAGGGTAAAAACCATTCTGTTAAGATCCCAGTAACTGGTCCATCAGTTTTGTAGGGAGGTGAGAGTGACACATTGCCAGTACAGATGCAGAAAAAGTCCTGCTGCACCCAGTCATGCCTATGAGAACTTGCTTTCCTTCCCAGGCTTCAGCTCTTGGACATTTTGGCACGTTATCAGTGATAAATGTATTCACTAGTGAGAGCAGACAGCACTGCAGGTTGTGATGCCAGGGTATTATTATGGGTTCTTGGCATCAGCACTGCCTCTCTGTGGATTTCAGACGAATGAAACAGAAATATTTTTATAGCCAGCCTCAAGGTTTTATCTATTTGTAGGTGTCTTGGTGGTCCCTAAATAGGGATTAGGTCCTTTGGAAGGAAGAATGCATTTTATGTATTGACTTTCCTGGGCCTTTATGCATCCAGTCCTCTCTTGCTCCCAAAAGCCATTGATATCGTCCTTTATTTTTGCCACTCATTTGTGTTGAGAAACAGGCACTGGCAGCTGGGAAATTATCAGTAATGCAGGATGCAAACAATCTGTTTTCTATTCTTGTGGCCTATCCGTGCTGTGGGATGGTGCACAGACCCTTAATTATTCACCTGCATTTGTTCAAATGCTTGCAAGTGGCTACTAATACCAGGTGAGAAAGGGATTCAATAAAAATGGAGGGAGAAAGAAGAATTTTTTTTAAAAACACAAGGATAGCTTGAGGCAAGGATGAGGAGGGTGAAGGACATATGGCAGAGGTACTGGTTGGGGTATTCTGCTATCCTGGGTTCCAGCTCAAGATTCTGCAGAATTTCTGATAGGCTTTGCTTTACTTATCTCTTAAGTCCAGATCAGAATGGGAACAACAAGACTTTATCCACAGTAGTAATTAAAATGTTGCACTCCCTGGCAGGGGGAATTAAAATCAATTTCTCAAATGCAAGATGAAGAGCAATTGGCCAGGCTTCTGCCATGGGGGAAAAGATGCAGGACTGTGATGCTTGGGAGCACAGCACAAACCCAGTGCTGCAGAAATCCAGGAGCTCTCCTGGGATCCCTGTTCTGAGGGGCACATTGCAGAAGACATGGGACAGCCTCTCCATTTCACTTGGCAATGGTCCTGGCTCAAGGACAATTTCCAAACCTCTAAGCTTATGGCTTAGCTGGGAAAAGCCCAAAGAGGTGCCTGAAGAGTGGCTGGAGGTGTAGAACATTTGCCATTGAGGTAAAGCTGAGAGAGAGAAGTGTGTGGCCTGAAGAGGAGACTGAGCTGAGACAAAACAAGTTGCCAAATACTTGCAAGGCAGATGCAAAGAGGAGTGGCACAACATGCCCTTGTACCTTCTGCAAACAGGGGAATGATGGGCTTCAGCTGCAGCAGGAGCAGCACAGGTAAAAGATCAGGAAAAATTCCCAGTGTTTTGGATAGTTCAGCTCAGGGATATTCCCACAGGCTCTCCTGGAACTGGCACTGCAGGAAGTTGTTAGACAAAGCTCTTGCAGGGATGGTTGAGGTGTTGTTGGTTGTACTGTGATCCCCTTAAAGGGATTTATCCATCTGGGTTTTTTTCCTGTTTCTTCCAGTTGCCACTGAAATCATTGGAATTCAGTTCTTCAGCGTTTGGGAAGTCCTGCCACAATAGCAATCCCCTGTTTGTAATCAAGAGGATTGCAAGAGCAATCAAATGCATATTGAGCTGATGTGCAGCTCCCAGGATTGTGGGGGCACAGAATCAAGCTGAGAAGTGCCTGTGCTATAACTGGTTATTCTAAAGGATATAAAATCCAGCTTTTCTTTCACAGGGAGATGCTCACGTGAGGAACATCACAGGTTATATTTAGTGTTACAGAGGCACAAGGGAAATCTCATTAGAGCCCAACAACAGTGATCAGTTATAAAGGGAACAGGAGCAATTTGTAAGCCCTCAAAGAAGTAGTGTGTCTGTGTTCTGCCCTGTCCTCACTGTCAGCTTTCCTGAGAGAAGGGTCTGTGCCTGCCTGCTCACTTAGCCCTGATACATCACGTTTTATTTGCTGGGAGACTTCAACAATGAGCAGCAAATACTCCTGCTCCTATTTTAAACACATGGAAACTGCAGAACAGAGAAATAAAATGACTTGCACAGAGTCACAGAGCAATTTCATGGCAGGGCACAGACCAAAGTCCAGCTCCCTTGCTCCCAAACCCATGTGCCAGCCTTTCTTTTCACTGATCCTTATTTTAATCACCTTCCAATAAATTCCCTTGGCTCCTTCCTGGTGACTTCCATGGGAGTAATGCCAGGTATCAAACAAAGTTACCCAGAATATCAATGCAAAAGAAGGCAGTATTAGATGCAAAGAAAGAACTGATGGAAGGGGAAAAGCAAATTTTACAAAAAAAGAATAAGAAGGAATAAGTTCTAATGCCAGTTCCATAATATCATTCCCCTTTTAATTTGTGCCTGATCAAAATTAAAAAAAAATAGATTGCTAATATTAATAAGTGAAATGAATCTTGAATTTTATAATAGCGGAGGAAATGAAAGGACCAAAGTAATATTGTGTTGTTAACTGAGATTTTAATAATGATTCTGTCCTCAGTTGGTGCATTTATTCCACAGAAAGTAAATCATTAATGAAGAGGAGGGGAAAACAGTTTTGTGGTGATGGATTTTTGAAAGAAAAGTTAATTTTGCCTAACTTGTAGAAACTCTGAAGTATGTTGGAGCACTAAACCTAAATACCAACACATCAAAAACAGTTTGTAGAGGGGGAATTCAGCCAAGGGGCTGTCGGTGCCTGGGGTAGGATGGAGAGATGTCCAAGGCTCCATCCCAGGAGAGTTGGGTGAGCGAAGAGGTGGATTAGAGATGTTGGGGCTCATCCTGAGGGTGGACTCGAACCCCTCTCAGTTCTCTGAGGATATTTGACTTCCCAGGTGAAGAACAAAGCCCTCCAAGGCTGATGTGGCCACTGCCCACCACTACCTTCAACCACAGCCAAGCAGTCCCCAAAAAAGGGCTCCCTGGAGCAGCAGCCCGTCACTGCCATATTTTCTGAAAAATCCCTTCGCCAGGATTTCTTCTCCCTGAAAGCTGACAAGCCTCAGAAAAGAATGAAAACAATAATTATCTGATTGCTTCTCCTGTGTTTGCTGCTTTGGAATGTGGTTTGGAAATCATTTACCAACAGGTGAATGTTTGATTGGTTTCATGTGAATTGTTTTTACTTAATGACCAATCACAGCCAGCTGTGTTGGACTCTGAGGAGTCAGGAGCTTTTTACTATTCATTCTTGTTAAGCCTTCTGTCTGTATCCTTCTTCTCTAGTATAGTTTTAGTATGGCATTAAAATAATATAATATAATATAATATAATATAATATAATATAATATAATATAATTAATATATAAATATATCAGCCTTCTGAGAATATGGAGTCAGATTCCTCATCTCTCACCTCATCCTGGGGACCCTCACAAACTCAACAGCAGCCCATTTCACACTGAGCCCCCTGGTTTGGAATGTCAGACACAGGGAGGTTCATGGTCACAAAACAGGGGGAAGATAAACATCTCCGTAGCTGAGCTTTGCTGCCTAAGAAAAAGCAAATAGAGAACATCCATCCCTGTGTGTTTTTGAAGGAGATGGGGGAAACTGCACAATTCCCCAGATTCCTTAATGAGCGCAGCACCCCGACGATGAATGTAGAAATTTGCAAATTAAACCACATTTCTGTATCTAAATTATCAAATCAATAAAGAGATGTAAACATTAAACAACATTATATGAGAGCCTGGAGTGTCACCACAAAAAATTAAGACTGTGTAATTAAAAGTACAATGCAATTTATTTTTATATTGTTCTTCATTCAAATCAACAAATCTTATTACTTACCCAAAAATGTAAAGCAGGCTGCAAACTAATTCAAAAGATGAAGACAAAGTGGTTATTGCAAAACCTATGTTTCTTGTTCCCTTGCATCTGGCAACAGTCATGATTTAATATTTTAACTACTGTAATAGGTTATACTGCCGAAGAAAAGTGCATTAATTACTATGGGAAACCTAAAGAAATCTAATTAAGAACAATAAAATCACTCTTATTGACTGGGAGAAATAAAACTACGCAAAGGGAAATGAGGGATGAAAAAACTGACAACACACAAATACTAATAAATGTCTGCACAGGGTAGGAAACACACTTGTGCTGTTACTGGGGGTGTGGATTTGAATTCTGGCTGGAGATCACAGTTTGGCTGCAGCTCTCCTCTCACCCACTGTGGAAGCACTTTCTAATTAGCTGCAGCTCAGGGAGATGAGTTTGCTCTGAATGCAGCCCAACATGTCCGAGCAGAGTCAGCCCCACTGGCTGTGCTTGAAAAAACACACCAGTGTAGGAGATGGAGCTGCATTTCTGGGTGTAGTGAGGAGAGATGGAATCATTATCTCAATGGGTGCCAGCCTTCCTGCAGACTCAGAGAGGACACCCGTGAGGAAGCAGCCCTGAGTCCCAAATTCTCAACGTGTCCTGCCTGGGGACACCACAGGGAGAAATCTCCACAGGCAAATCAGGATCCATCTTTCAACCAGCCACAGCCCTTTGAAGTCATGTCAAAGGATCCTTTCTGTGTGAAATATCCACCACCTTGTGTGCTCAGCCCCAATAAAGCCATCTGCTGTCTTCACCATAAGGAAGGTACAGCCCCATCCATGCATCCACAGGCTCCCCAGGGATGCAGGGCTGCTTTGGGAGCAGGTTCATCTTGCATCCTGCCAAACGTGTTAGGAGGTGTTTGTCTGTGTTTTCCAGATGTGAAACTGGATGGGACTGTCTGCTTTTGTCATTGTGAGGATTGGATTCTAGGATTGTGATTTTGAGATTTGATTTATCATGGTCTCGAGCATTCTTGTGATGGCAAAACTTAATTTCTGCCCACCCTGACTGCTCTCATTCCTGAATCTCACCAATGTCAGAATGTCTCTGGATGTTAAGAAAGGAGAGGATGCCATAGGGTCAACATCTACACTAAACACTTAAACAAAAACATGTGTTTTAATTACTTCAGCTTATATTAGTAGTATTAACGCCTTTTCAAACCAGAAGTAACCCTTTGATCATATATATTTATTTCACACATAGAATAGACTGCAGCAGTTCTCTGGTTCTGGATTCAGTAGCTTGTACATCATTAATATCTGCAATTATGATAAATTAGTAGAATTAACTTTGCACAGTCCTTCCAGAATTGCAAATCTTCATCAAAGGCAAGAGGAATTGTCTGAGGAATAAGGATTTCTCCATTCAATGGGTGCACACTGTGTCAGAGAGGAAGAAACAGAGTGAAATCTTTGCGAGAGATGATGCTATTATGGATGTGTACTTGCACAGAAATCCAGCAAAAGGGCACTGCAGCACCTCAGCTATATTTTGGAGGTACCACTGACACCCAAAGTTGCACAGTTTTGTGCTCAAAGGTAAACGTTCTCCTTTCCCAACCTTCGCCCACAGGAAACAAGGTTGCAAAGCAAAAAGCATAGACAGGGGTTGTTAGAGGGAGTTTTGATTTACTGGGGGTTATTTTGCAACACAGAAACATCTGAGCAGCAATGCCTTTTGATTAGCAACGAGTTTTTATGTTGAACCTTGCAAGACACACAAGGATTACTCAGGAAGAGTGTCACACAGACCATGTGCAATTATCTACACAAGGGCTGCAGAAACAGCCTTTAGATGTAAAACAGGAATAAGCAAAGCTTAAATTCACTCTTTGAGAGGAAGATAGAAGGGGTTTTGATGTGGTAGCATCTGAAGGCCATTGTGTTAGGACTTGCCATGCTGTACATGCTCTACTAATCCAGGATCCTTAGTCATCGGGACTTTGTGTAGTCTGTGGAGCTCTGCGCTGCCAGACACCCAGGGCTGTGCAATCTCAGCTCACACAGTGCTGTGCCTCTGGCCCATGCTTGGAACTGGGGTCTTGGGGTCTCAGGGGCACACAGGGGCTGTGAGCTGTTGCTCAGGAATGGAATGTTTCAGCTATCTGAGTTTTGGACTGCCTCTCTGCTGTGGCATCCTTTAGTCCAGCTGTAAATCTCTGTGCACTGTGGGGTACAGGGAGAGCTGCACCACCAAATGCCTGAGGTGCACCACGAGCACCAGGGCAGGGGAAGGTCTTGAGGGTGGTGGTGGGATGAGGCTCAACTCATTTCAGGTACTTACAGAGTAGACTTCTAAGTGGGAGCTGCTGCTCTGGGCTTTCCAGGCAGAAATAAGAAGGTTTATTAAGGAGAAATAGGTGGTTTTATTATGCCATTCATCTGCCCTGTTTTAAGCATCTCCTTTAAGAAGAGATGAATCACTGTGGACTCCATCAACAGTATTGACTGGCTCTCCACTGACTCACAAGGGAGCCACAGGTGAGCTGCCCAAGAGCAGAATTCTGCTTTATTGGGGTTAACCTGCCGAGAGCTTCGTGCCCGTGGTGTAGGGCTTGGCTGCTCTGAGCAGCTCAAACTGTGGCATTTCAGTCAATAACTGCTTCAGCAAGCTCACTGTTTTTGGAGAAATGACACCCCTCAGGAGGAGTTTGCAATGTTAAGTAGATAAAAGGAACAGCAGGTGGGAAACAGAGGTGGCCTGTTTTCAGTAGGAAATGAAGTCTGTGCTTCCTGCTCCTGCACCACATGCCTCAAAACCTGTGTCTCTTTTATAGCAGGTTTTCATATCTTCAAGGAGAGATTAGTTCAGGTGTGAACTCATCATAGTGATGATTAGTTCATGATGACTGCTGTCATCTCCCTCCAAACTGAAGGAGTCCTGTTGTAGCCATATCTCATTCCCCGTGGCTATCACTGCTCCTTATCCTCAGAGCATCAGCTGCCTCTGATGAGGAAGTCTTGGGCCATCAGGAAATAAACTGTCTGGGTCACCAAGCAAGCCTGTGCCTAAAGGAGAGGGAAAAAAACCCCATCAGACTGTAGGAGCAAGAAGCAGAAAGGCAGCCCACACGTGTAAGAGTGGCAGCCTCTACAGTGTGGTGTGTGTCCACACGTCGCTGCAGAAGCCATCTCCCTTCGGCTGTGATCGCTCTCGACTGTTTGCAGTCTGTGTGCCGTGACGTGCATGGAATATTACTACAGAAATGTGCATTCTTGTTAATAGGTATGGTTTAGGATGATTGTTAGCAGAGCATAAGGCCTTATTGATTGAAAGTGGCATATGGCAAGGATGTATAATGATTCACTTTGGCTGCTAGTTCGAAATCCTATTCACGGGTGGAAAAAAAAAAAACCCCGCTCTCCTTTGCAGTCAGGCTTCATTCTTTCTGCAGCGTGTTTTTCAAACTGGGCTATTTTACAAGTGATCCCTAGGAGAGATTTCCTGCTCTCCTGGGTGTGTGCTCAAAGCTCTTTTCAGTCTTGCAAGGGCAGGTCACAAGAACAAAAGCTGAAGTTATCATATGCCTCCCTTTGAGCGAAAGGTTGTCGCAGTTCTCTCTCTAAAACTCTTTTTCTGGGTATTTTGTGTTTAGGAAAGGTGGTGGACTTGAAAGTCTGATCACAATCAATACCAGCGATAGGTACAAAGCTGGTTTCCAGCAGCATTGCTTGGTGCCTGGTGGGAAAGGGTGTAAATCCTCACCTGCAGCAACAGCCTTGTGGGAATAGTTTTGGTATTTTTTCCAACTGCAATTTTGAAAGACAAAGATGCCAGTGCCCCAGCAAGCTGCAGGAAAAGTGAGCTCTTCTCTGGATCCAGCTACTCTTCACCGGGGGAAAAAAATGCATGTTCCTACATGGCATTAGCAAACACAGAGTAATTAACCTGAGGTAAAATCCCAGTGAAGGCAAAGCAGACAAAGTATTAATAAATGTGAACTGACAGAGATAAGCCCTGAGGACCTCATCTATCTTCCCCATGTGCTAGCAGGTCCAAGTGAAGCTGAAGTTGTCTCACCTGGTTTCCTTGTGCAGACTGACAAGGTAAGCATAGACCTTGCACTGGGTAGAGGTAGCACCTTGTGAGTGTTGAGTGTCCCCACCTCCCATCACTGGTGCTTCTGAGATCTGTTGAACCACAAGAGAGAGTTGTCCTGAAGGATGACAGCTCAGAGTGGCACTGTCCTGGTGCTCTAGAGCAAACATGGCTGGAAGTGATCCCAATGCTGACCCCAGCACCCCCTCACCCATCCCTGCTAAGTCAGTGCAGGTCAGGGTTTGGCCAGGTTGGCTGGGCATTGGAGGAGAAGGTGGTGCCAGCAACTCAGAGCTATCTGGCAACCTCCACTGAACAGGGAAAAGCTGCAGGGACTGATCCTAACCCAAATAGATCAGCTCATACAGGAAGATAACTTACTGACAGAGGAAAAGTGTGTGATCTGTGCCATTCCTACAGGCCTGCAAACCTCCTGACCTTTATCTGGCTGATGTGCAGTGACATCTGGACACTTTTATTGGCAACAGCACTGAGAGCAATCCAAATGACATTCACTTCACTACTGGAGGCACAGCTCTTGTGTTTCCCCACCAGCAAATAAAGAGCAGAGCCTTCATATATGTCTTTTCTGGGAACTGATGCTTTCTAGGAATTGCTTACAAAGAATTAAGTAATCTATTTGATTGTCATCCAGAAGTCTTGGGCTTGCTAAATGATCTTGCACAATTCTTTTTATCCAGGAAGATACTTCTTCAAGATGGTCTCAAGGATTTGCCTGCAGTAGGCAAAACAGGGCTCCCTTGAATAAACTAGCTCTGAACAGGAAAATAAATGGAATGCCTTTCATTATACCTGTCACCAGTTTATTTACTCTGTGTCCTCTTTCTGCCATAAAAGTCTGGAGTGATTTCAGCACAGTGAAACATCTGCACTCATTTTCAGAAAATAACAACAACTGCCAATGTATGAAATCACTATTTTCTCAGAACTCCTATTGTTCAGTGTCCGGCCCTTATTGTTCCTCATCTCCTGTGAGTGGTTTACAATCAAATCCTCTTTATTTACAGTGGAAAGCAAAATATGTCAGAGTAAGACAATTGACTATAAGCCTTCAGTCAATAACAGCTCATTTTTGTGCATGCTAAAGTGTAGTCATTTCTTGTGCTCATTGAAACCAGTGGCAAAATTCCCACTTGGAGGTGTCAGTCCAGTCCTGTGCCAGGTGCTGGGCTCCTGCTAAGCCTAAGCTGGTACACCTCACCATGCACCTTCTAAACCTGGATCCAGCACACACAGAACACATTTCCATAGGCTCCATGAGCCACCCTGCACAATTAAAGACTTGTATCAAACAATACTTTAGCATTGTTCAACTGGTTTGCTGCTTAGGGACTTTTGTAAGATACTGAGCTGTCAGCACACAAATCATCTCTATCCCACAGTGTCTCAGTCTTTACTTTTGGTTTGTGGCCAACATCAACTCCCACTGAAGGCCTCTCTTATACAGTTTTCCAGTGAATGCTTTCCATGGGGTCATCACATCTCAGAGATAAACACTGAAAAGCTGAAGCATGCTATTAAGCTTCTTAAAACATTAGAAAGACAATCATTTTGACAGAAGAGATGTTAATCACACTTCTGTGAAAGCTTTTCATCTTCAAAGCATTTAACCAACATTAATTACATGTAATTGGCTTTTCCAATGTACATCATGCAAAACACACCTTTCATGTCACTTGCTGCTATCTCGCCCAGGATTTCTGAGACAAAGCTGTTCCTCTTCAGTGCAGCACAGCTTCCTGAAGCCACCTGAGGCCTCATCTTGCAACTCCCAAAGGGCAGCATTTAAAACAGCAGTTGCACGGAATATAAACACCTCAGCTGAATGGTGAGATCTGGGAAAAAAAATGAAGCCATCTCACTCAGGTGCCTGCAAAGCTGTGTCTCCATTTCCCTGACAGAATCATCTGAGGATCAATGCTGTCCCCATGTCTGGCGAGGTCCCTGCCTTCACCAGGCCCATCCAGGCCCCGCGGCCACTCTGGTGTCTGCCCCAAATATCCAGGATGCCCCAGGCAGAGCAAGGTGCTCTCTGGACTCCAGCAGCACTGCATCTGGCAGGCTAGAGGGAAAAGAGAAGGGATCTCATTTCCCATGGATATCTTGTCTTCAATCACCTACTCAAGAAGTTGAGAATTTGGGTCCATTCCTTTCATCTGTCAGGGGATGTCTGAAACCCCCATCCCCACCACCCTGCCTTGCTTTACTTCCATGATCTTTTCATCAAAACAACTGCTGCATTCAGCCACAAACAACTTGAAAAACTGTAGATTTTGATTCCAATTTACAGTGTGTGTGAGACAAAAAACCCCCAACTGTCTTGCCCAGTGAACTGTCAGGATTCAACTAGAAAATCCAAGTTCCATGTGTCCTTGGAAGAGACGGCTAGTATTCAAGCTCCCTGTAGCTCAGGGCTGAAAGAAAAGGATTTTGGAAGCATAAGTCAAAAAACCATAGATTTCACCAAAAAGGATTAATGAAAAAAATCCAAGAAAAGAAAAAAAATGTTTACAGGGATTGGATCACAGAGAATTTATTCTGGCTATGAGCACTGGTTGGAGGATAAGGTTCACAACAGGTGAGAAACCAAACCCAAGCACTATCTGGGATCAACAGCACCACTCAGGTCAGGAGATAGGTGAAGGTCCTGATAAGTGTCTTCCCTCTCTTTGGCTGCCTTTCAGAAGGCAATATTGAAGGTGACATTATGCTTGTTTTCATGTTGAGTGTGGAGCCATTTACAAGCTGATTAGCTCCATCACTGTTTATATATGTAGCTAATAGAGCTAAAAAATGTGCTGTTAGTTCAGTGGCTCATGAAGGTATGAAAGCTCCACCTGGCAGCCTGGCATTCCTGCATTCCCTTGAAGCAAATAAATGTGCTTTCCCAAAAGTTCAGGACTTTCCTCACTTTTATTCTTAGCTCTCAACTTTTATTCTTAATCCTAGAATAAAGCCCAGAGAATAAAATCCTAGAATAAAACCCTACACAGCCCAGAGAATGAGTTTCCCATGGAGTTGTTTGGGTCTGGGATAATAAGTTACAAGAATTTTCAACTGTCTTGCACATTGACAGGCTCTTCAACCCTCATGAGCATCTGCTAGAGAAAGGGAATCCTGCCTGGTATGGTCAGGATAGGCAGAAAATCAGCTGTGCTGAGGATTCAAAATGCCCAGGGACCTGGCTTCAGATCCCAAAGAGGGAGATTTTTAAAAAAGCATTGAAGTGGCGGGTTCCAGTGCAAGTCCTAGTTGTGCTCCTGAATCAACAAAATCCTCTAAAATCCCACAGAGCATCACCTGTGGCTGTTTATTTTTCAGACTTCTTCAGCACCTCATTCTCAAGATTATAGCTCAGTTATTGGCCACACAGCCCTGTCAGACTGCTCCTACCCTGGGAGTTAAGTAAATGGTTAAGTGTGTTATTGGTTCAGAGCTAGGACACTCTCCACCTTGCTGGATTGAGCCCCGTAATCTGTTCATACTTCTTTTTCAACTCCTGCGAGTAACCCCAAGCAGGCTGGCAACACTAAGTGCAAAGTTGCAGGAGATGGCTGTGGCAATTTCTGAATGACAAGAGCATTTAAAAGAAATGTCAAGAGTCTGTGGGCTGCGAGCTTTTATGTTTCAAGGAGAAACAAGAACAAAGGAGGGACAATAAATCAAACAGCAACAGCTTAGCATGCTCCATCTCTGAGAGTTAACCTCTTGAAAGCCACAGCCCCGACACAGCCAGGGCCACAATCCTTTGATGGGGTCCATTATTTTGTACAAAGTGATGGGAGCAGCAGGGTGGGCTCCTCCATGCATGCCCAGGGGCCATGCACACTGTGCTTTGCTTGACATGTGCTATGCATTTATGGGTTAACATCAAACATGAGCTGATTTATAATTTTTAATCAAAAAAGGATTATAACCTAATAAATCCTAATAACGTATTCTGTCTGGAGGTTATGTGGTGTAATCATATAATACACTGGTAGCTTTGCTCTCCTGAGCCTGGAAGATGGTGTAAAGTTTTTGATTTGTCTGTAAACTGTTTCTTGGAAATGCTTAAATGGATCAAGACCCTCCAAGCACCATGGTGCAAATGATGATCCCCTTGGGTGGAGCCTTTCCTGCTCTCACAGGGTTTGGAGCACTTGAATGAGACACACTTGGAAGCTTGCAGCATCTCTGTGAGAGGAGTATCTGCTCTCACTTTCAGAGGCCAAGTATTTATGGCTAAGTGCTAATTATTGGCAGTTAGCTGGTTGAATCTAAGCATTAAACATATCAAACACATCACTGAAGTTAGCCAGAGCCCTAAGGAGTTCTCCAGCCTCCAGAGGGTGAGGGTTGGTTTGTAAGGGCACAGCATGTTTTGAAGTTTAAAAATTATGACCACACTAAGAAAGACTTAACCCTCCCTACTGGATTTCCTGGGTTTTGGTTCTCCCACCCAGATAGACAGGTATTATCCTGGGGAATCTGTGAGTAAGCCAGACCTGTCAATTATCAGAGGGGATTTCTGAGCCTTCTGTTCCCAAAGAATGATCATCTTCCCTCCCATCCATACTCTGCCTCCCAGCAAAAGGCTGTCCTGGAAGAACATTTACTTCCCATGAGACCTAATTAACATTACAAGACTAATGGAGACTAAGCATAAAGAATTTTTAAAAAGTCCTTTGACTGCAGAGCCATTTTTAAAGCTGCTCCTCCCTTATCTTTGTTTTCACACAATAGCTAAACCACCACTGTGGGGATAGGGCAGGGGTCAAGAGGTCCAATGTATTTTCAAGTTAGTTTTTACCATCTTGCTGTTTCCTCACGCTCTTCCGCTATGTTTGCACCCATCTGCTGCTTTTTTCAGCCTCCTCCTAAAGCTGCCTTCAGCCAAGGATGTTCTATTTGTGTGAGAGCAACTGCATGTCCTGATAAACCTCCATGAATGGTCAGGAGAGAGACCTCAACAGAAACCTTCAGTCTTGCCACATCTTCACCCCTGCTGGAGGATAAAGTCACCTGGAGCCTGATCCCAGCCCATGGAAACTCCAAAGGGCTTTGGAGCTATTCCTTTGACACTGGTTTGTTAAATAAGGAAGGATTTCCAAGCCGATCAGATAAAGAAATCCATCAGGATCAACCAAGTCTATGCCAGTAGAATTGCTCTCACTCAGGTGTCACAGAATCGGGTTGGGAAAAGACCTCTGAGACCATTGACTACAACTTTTGCCTGACCACCACTGTGTCAACACCCCCAAGGCACTGAGTGCCCTGTCCAGCCATTCCCTGAACAGCCCCAGGGATGTCACTCCACTTCCCTGGGCAGCCCATCCCAATGTTTAACATCCCTCACCAAGAAGGAATTTCTCCTCAAATCCAACCTGAATCTCCCCTGGTGCAGCTTGATGCTGTGTCCTCTCACCCTGTCAAAAATTAGAATGTGGAGAAGGTGTCCTGTGCCAGGAGGAGAGGAAATTTCTCAGAGGTGATCCACTCACAACCCTTTGGTTTGGAATCTTTTTCCAATACAGTTGCAGTCTTGCAGATATATATCTGGAAAAGGCAACTTTATGAGATTTTTTTTCCACTAGGCTACAGTTGAAGCTTCTACTTTCTCCAGGGTTCAGCTAAAACCAGCCTGGGCTGACAGTCCTCAATTGCAATCTTTTGTGAAATTCAACTAACAGTGCTTCCCAACAGGCCTTGGACATGGAATTCATACACCTTCATCCTAATTTTACCAAAGCATCCTAAAATACTGTTCCTGCCACACTCTCTGTGTAAAAAGGACACATAGAGCTTCTCTCTCTCCGTGGCTCAGAGGAAATGGTTGCCTTCAGTTTTTATTGTACCAGCATTGCCTGTATTCCTCTAATAAAAGCATCTGCCTGGTATTTTCAAAGTCTTCTTTTGGGAAATAACAGCTGTGCTTTCAGTGTTTCACTGAAATTCAGGATGGAAAGGGGTGTCTGTCTCCCCACCTAGGCCCAGGCATCCTCACCATTTCTTCCCTTGCACTGTTTGAAAACATCTCCTGTCCTTCACTTTTTAATGGTTCTGGTACCAAAGCAATAAGCACAGCTCACAGTGCCGCTCCTGCCAGCCCAGGAGCCAGCCAGGCTGTGCACAGATGAGGATGTTAGATCTGAACTCATTTCCTGGGAAAGGGGGATGCCTGTGTGAACAAACAAAAGCTCAGCCAAGTTCTCAAACCAGAAATTTTTCTGAAAATCTCTGAGTGAGGTTTATCCAAAATTGCATGAAACTCCAGATTTCCAAGAACAGGACTTTTTGGAGCCGGCAGGATCCACCCCAAGTTCCTCCAATTTAAAGACTGCTGCAGTTAGAAATTAAATTTTTAAAAAATCTTAGTTTAAAGCAAAGTCCAACTGCAAACAAGGAAATGAAAAGCAGAGAAATGTGCCTAATTCAGACAAAGTGCTACAGAAAGCAGCCTTGTTCATTGCAGCCATTCCCCTTCACCAGCATCTTCCTGAAATATAAAAACTGGAGTTTGGAGAGCAGGTAATTCACAGATCCAACTCAGTTTTTAATTCTGCTTTGCTCTCAGCACATCTTGACCCTAACCCTAGTCCAAAAAGATGGATGGATGTTACTAATGGCTGCATTCAACAGGCAGAGCTCTAATCTGCTCTCCCCTCCAGCCAGTCTGGGCTGTATCTGCAGCATCTGACTGTGCCCTTAATAGGCAGCTGGATGAGCCCATCTATTACCACCACAACCCTGAAACCCACGGGCTTTCCAGCCTAAAATGGGGAGCTGCCACAGCTTGGATTACAGAGAGCAAAGGCTGTTTTGGTGGAGCTGCAATAGATCTTTTCTCTGAGGGTGAGATATCAATGGAGCCGTGCCACACACACCTATGGCTTCTGTCACCCAGGATGCACAGGCAGCATTTTGGGGAGCTGGAGATGCATTCCTGGGGTGCAAAACACTTCCTGCATTCCTGCTGGGAGAGACACAGAGAGCTGGGAATTCTCAGGGAGGTTCTTTATCTGTGAATGTCCCTGCAAGAACTCGTGCTGCAGTTTTGGGTTTACAAAGCCTGAGTGTCTATTGCAGGTCTTAAGGAGTTGTTGCCATTTTTTAATGAAGGCAAAACACTCATTAAGGACTTCTTTAATTGCACATAAGCCCTGATCTTATGCTCCAATTTTATAAAATGTGTTCATCTCTCATTGCCTCAACCCATCGGAGGTTACAGAATTGTCCCCAGTTTTTTAAGACCTGATTTTTCAGTCGTGTTTTAGAGTGTCCTGGGACTGTGATGAAAAATGAGCCTTTAGCCTTGCTCATAAAGAAGTGATAATAATTAGAAAATCTCCTGGCCTGTGCAGATTTTATAACTCCATAGATACCACAGTATTAACATTCTGTTTGTCCACCTGTTAGAAGAAACAGATCTGAAGAGTCATAACTCTAAAACAGTGGGTGACAATTTAATGAAAAATTGAGCTCTGCATTTAATTTCCTTTTAAGTTCAGCTGAGCATTCTGTGAGATCAAAGGGGCTTTGTGGCTTGCAAATGATCTATGATATCAGAGAAACAGATTATAACCCAGGCACAGTTTGGTATTTAAGTAAGTATCTGCTTTTAATACCCATGTTTAAAGTAGGCTAATGGAACTAAAGCACAAGGATAATTTCCTATGATACAACTCTATAATCCAGTTTAATATATCAGTTGAGCACTAAAAGCATATTTTGAATTTATTTCAGTGCTTTGCCCCCCCTGTGGAAAGTATTCTGAGACACCATAAAACATTTTTAACACAACAAAAGGTCCTGCCTTGGTTTGTAAGGTTTGGGAGCAGGGACTGCATTTATGCACTTGTAGAATGTGTGGAGAAGTGAATCTCAGTGGGTTCAGTATATGAAGAATAGATAAACAACAGCAAAACTGCATGTCAGTGAGGAATTACTTTTAGCGTGGGTTCTGGAATTCTGCTTAGAAGGATTCTGTCTTCCCCCTTTATGTCCATGCTACATAATTGTGGGCAGTGGGCTTGAAAAAAAGATAATAAAAAGAAAGAAAGCTATTTAATGGTTAAAAGTGCTTCTGTTTTATTTGGGTTCTTTGTTTTTGTTTTTTGCCTTTTTTAAACAAATCCCTGCAGCAGCAGATACTCCATATTTTCCTTTTCAGAAATGCTCCAAATTACATCTAGCCAGGGGTTTCCCTCCATGACTTAGAGAAGATGCTGCTACAGCCTCTCTTCTGCTGCTGGAACTCTTCTTCCTCTTTACTACCTTAAATTTATGGACAATTCACTCTTGTTTGCTCTCCTGATGGTGTTGTCCTTCAGGCTATCAGGTCTATTCCCCCTTGATGTTTACCTTCCTGATGGGCCTGTGTGCCATCATTATGTACATCTGTCTTTCCCAGGCAGGAGGAGTCACACTTTGCAGAGCAGTTTGATGTTCCCCTGGTCAGTGGTCCTTCTATCTCCATCTGAATCCATCAGATTTGAACACCAGGGATGAGAATTGTGCACACTGTTCCACAGGAGGCTGCACCAGCCATGTACAGAGGCATTAATGCAGCTGCAGCTTGGCTAGAAATGTCTCCTGATGCATCACAGTCTTGTGTGAGCTTGACATGATGTGGTGGGATGTTGGTAGCTCAGACATCTCACGATGAACCCATGGATCTGGGTCTGCCATCTCAGCAAATCCACAGGATCTTTGATTCTGTCAGGAATTAAAGCAAAGTGCATCCTGGGTTTACAGTTTCACCCCCTTTCTGCTGTTTTAATCTGTGAGGTCATCCAGACATTGCTGTAGGATATCTGGAGCCCCTTCAGGACTGATAATGCCTCTCAGCTTGGTGTCACCAGCACATTTCTGTCCCTCCCTTCCACCTTTGGTGCCAAGATCTCTCTGTATCTTTTGTCCCCTAAAGAAGTCTCTGTTCCACTCAACTGATTCATATCTTTCCAAGCTAATTCCTTGCCCTTCTCATAGTGTACTGCTTATTCCAGTTTTTACCAACTAATTCAGCATTTCCTATGTGCTCTTGCATAAAAAATGAGAAATTTAGGTGGATGGAGAATGATGATGAAAACTCCAGCCAAACTAGCACCAAATTTGAAGTTAGATCCATTTTACTAATGCTCACAAGGACTAGTCTGCTGCACATCTTTGGTCTGGAATATCTCTTGTCCTTTCTGTAAAAACAGCAACAAACCCCCTCGTCTCCCTGATTAGAGGCACATTGGAGATTTTGATTTCCTTCTCACTGATTTGTAGAGGTGATCGTTTTGCTTCTCTTGTGATTAAATCAGCTCTTTGATGTGGCTCAGGCAAGGCTATCATGGCCAGTTTGGGATGCTGTTGATGGTGTGTAGTTCTGCTACTTGCAAGGAACAGGGCTGGTATTTTCAAACCAATTCAGAGAATATGTGAAAAATCAACAGGACCTGAAACTTGGTTCCTCTGCTTTGAAAGTCCAAGTTTACAGCCATAATGCTTTCACATTCCAAATTCTGTTTTTCACATCCCCAGATGAAGGAGGAGGCATCTAATTAATCATAAAAGTGCATGATTTGGTTGTTAAAATAGGTATGGGGTAAATGGATGTAGGGATATCCAGGACACTTGGGGCAAATCAGTACCATATAAAATGTACTTGTGCTCCTCTGCAGCAGCAAGTGGGAGAAGTTTGACCATTTGTGATGGCACTGGACAGATATCTCCAGGGAGCTGAACATGCTTCTTGTGTCTACCTGAAAGAATTTGCCTTGAGGAGCATTATTGGACAAATGGATACAAACCTACTGCAAAACAAAGAATGAAGTTTTGGAAGAAGCTGAAGAATAATGATTTGAGGTCTGCAGAACAATGGGAAGAGATGGGTCCTGGGATTAGGTCAAGAAGGAGAACAAAGACCCCACACTGTGTCCCAAAGACTTCTTTAACATCATTGACCCTACTGACTCATTTTTAACTGAGTTCCCTGTTCTGAAGCTGGGCAGACTGAGGTCAGCAGCTTTGCTTGGACAGGAGGAGCAGGAGAAGCACAAGGAAGTGTCTTAGGATAAATGAAAATATGGAAGTATCTAAGCTTGGCCATCAGCTGTAGAAGAATAGGATAGGTGCTTCAGTTTTCACCTCATTAACCCAGTTGTTCCGCTGGATAAACAACTCTGCCTTGCAGTTAATCTTCAAATAAATATGCTCTTAAAATCCAGTGGGCATTTATCTAATATAGGATAACTGTCTTACTGAAGCTAAATGAAATGCTTTTGGATAAACTCAATTTGGCCTCCTGTTGAAATGGTTTTCTGAATGAGATGGAGAGGAAATGTTTAACTCTTATTTGGAGTAAGGCTGGTGGCACTCACTGGTGGCCAAATACTCAAATAGTCTGTTCATGTTCACTGTGGGTTTTAACCCTTCACAGGGATGGTCAGTCCCTCCTTAAATCTCTTGAGACCTTCACCACTACAACACCTGGTGGAACTGAACTTCACAAACTCGCCACATTTTCCATGGTGATATTTAATCCTGAATTTCCTGCCTTCTACTCTTTTATTTTGCACTATGCAAAATAAACCCTGAACATGAGCTCCCTTCCCTTTGGAACCCTCACAATCCTCCAGCCCAGCAGGATTTCTGGCTCCTTCCTGATCCTCCCAGCTCTCCCATCACTGCCTGATGCCTTCCCAGTGGGCCCAGCAGCCCCTCTGCCTGCAGGCTCAGCCACTTTCACACCTCCTGGCTTCCTCTCACCACTCCCCCTCTTTCCCTTGCCACAGGCCTGACAGCAGGAGCTTTTATCACAGCCCTTCTATTTAGCTCCCTTCCACAGTAAACACCACTTATCTTTTCAATCTCTCTCCATATAAGATTTTTTCCCCCCCAAGTCTCAAATTATTCTTGTCATCCTTATCTGAACATCCTTTAATTCCCTTGGCAGTGACTTATAGCATTCCAGATGAGAGAGAAGCCTTGGTTTTATACCACACTGAAATTTACTTCATCCCATTTCTTACACATCCCAACCTTTTGTTTGCTTCTTTGACAGAAGCTATACCCGAGCTGAAAACTCAAGTGAGAAGGGTGCAGTAATGCTTCAGAGATATTTCCTGTTGGTCAGTGCCGTTACTAAGATAATTCATTTTTTCTAAAGCTTTCTGCAAGGGCATTCCCCCTCTGAGCTCATATTTCCAATGCAATATTCCAGCTAGGAAGCTGCAAACCTCCTCCCATTGCTGCCAGCAGTTCAGGCCCTCCAGGGTGGAGGAGGCACCTGAAATTAGTGGCTGCAGAGATAAACATTCACTAGCCCCCACAGAGGACAGGTAGAAGTTAACAAAACTCAGGAATTTTTTCCCCTAATTAAAATCTTTGTGATTAGTAGAAGTTTTTGTAAACCTTTTGAAGTGCCTTTAAATTACCCTGCCATCTATCACTGCAGCAGTCTCATGATAGCGCTGCATCTGCAGCTGATAAGCATTCTCATATTCCTTGCTACCCCTTGTATATGGATTATTTTCCATCCAGCAGCAATGGTTTAACTGAAGGATAGCAGGGCAAGGTCTCTCACCTTGATGTGGGTTTATGTGGTGCCTAACAAAGTAAGACCTTGATCCACAGCTAAGCCCACAAAATAGGGCTGCTAATATTGACTTGTCAGGTCCTTTCACACTGTCCACTTGCCTATTTCAGTTATGACCTTCAGAAATTCTTTATTGCCTATTGTGGACACAGGAGTGATGTTAGCCATAAATTTTACCACCTTGCTTTTCCATCCTTTTCCTGTATCACTCTTTCTTCTCTTTTAGTTTGTGTCTTCTTGCCTGTCAGTCCTACATTTCGAGTTATTTTGGATGCAATTGTTCCCTTGTTGAATATATGGTGTAACATGCTATGCACCCTTCCAAAAATAAATATAAATTAATAGTGCCTTTATCACACAGACCAGCCCACTGAAGTTAAGAGAACTCCTGATGGAAAAGTGCTCAAGGTAAATAACAGTAGTAGAATGTGTCCCTAAGAGTTTGTCTTAATTAAAAGTATAACTACACACATTAAAAATTTACAACTGAAAAGGTTATGAATGTGCAATGTTTAATAACAGTAATGCAAAGAGGTGATATTTAGTTTCCAGCACTCGCGTGAATGCTCATCCTCTGAATTTAGAAATAACTGTTGCTGTGTGGTTTGATCTGTAATTAAGATTTAATTAATCCCTAAAGCTCAGTTCGACTTAGATTAGACTTATATTGATTTGAAATTCTTTACAGTTGCACTCCTGGTACAGCAAACTCACCTGCTTCTCATGGTGCTGCTCACAGCACCAGCAATGCAGTGAAGGGGTCTGTCTGACCTTCAAAAAGGGTGCCACCAAAAATCCTGGAGAGAAAGTGTCCACATCAAGGCAAAATCATCCAGCTCCCTTTGTTCTGTGTGCTATAATGAGTGATTACTGATATCACTTCTTCCAGAACTTGCTTCTTAACTCTTGGGGCTGCATGGTAGGAAACACAAACCAATGTTCATCAAAGTTGGTGAGAATTCTTTCCCCTTGATCACAAGCACACAGCTGTGGGTCTGACCACGAGGCTATCTTCTCACAGAGGAGGCAAGATCCCCACAAAGGCACAAGGCTTTCATTGCCAATGGTTACCATAACTGGAGGAGATGAGGGCACACCTGTGTGAAGGTAAATTCAACTCTTTCCTGTGAGGGTGGTGAGGACCTGGCAGAGGTTTCCCAGAGAAGTTGTGATTGTGCCATTCCTAGAAATGTCCAAGGCCAGGCTGGACAGGGCTCTGAGTAACCTGGGACAGTGGAAGGTGTCCCTGCCCACCCCAGGGGAGCTGGAACTCGATGATCTTTAAGGTCTCTTCCTAAGCCTTTTATGACCCTATGACTTCCCAAGGCAAGAATAGTCCAAAAATCTTCATGCAACCTCTGTTGAAAATCTCACTGACGGAGGGTGAAATTCCCATGGGGACTCCTCACTTGATCATTACAAACCAAGAAATCTTGAGCCTGGTTTGTGCAAATCCAACTTTTCTGGCTTGAGCAGAGCTGCAGATGATTGTGATGGCTTTACCCAATGGCCTTGGGAGTCATTCAGAGCAAACTGGTGTGTTTGCTTCAGATCTTGGCTATGCTAAAAAGAAATGGGGAACAATAACATGCTTCTCCTAGACTTTACAGGAGTCATCCCACAATAAGATCAGGGAATCACAGAAAGGGACTTGTTACCCTGGCTGAGGAATTGGAGAGCAGCTCCCTCCCCAGGGTCTGCAAGAGTTTCTCATCTACCTGCTGGTTGGCCTGAGTCTCTTCTCCCATGGCTAACCTTGCTGCCTCAGACAGAGATGTGCTGAGCTGAAAGGCCACCTGAACCCTCAAAAAATCCTCACACAGATGCCTGCCCTGTGCCTAACAAGCAGCTCTTCTTATCCAGCTTCTGAATGAAACCATCTGTTAAACAACTCCCCTGATCCTCATCAGCTCTACAGGGGCTCTGGAATTACGACTGCAGTGAACCAAGGCAGCCAGCCTTAAAATGCATTATTAGGAGAATTCATGGGGACTCCATCATATCCAGAGAAATTCTGCTTTCTAGAATTATTTGGTTGAATATTTGTTTTCAGGACCTGCTGGCTACCTATTAGCAGTGTATTACCCTGAAGTGGCACTTCTAAAATAGCAAATTAATGTCCACAGGGCAGACAGCATCCTGCCCACAAGAGGATACCTGGAAAATGAGCAACATTTGTTTTCCATGTAAGACTGCCTGGTAATGAATGGCAGCTTGTTACAGCCATTACAGACAGAGTAAAAGGGTGTTGGACTCCTGGCTGTTGCAGTGTGGTTGTTTTCCCCTGGGTGCCTCCATATTTTAAAGGAGGCTTCAGAACAAGGTGAGAAAAGCCAGACTCACTATTCAGTGATGACAGCTGGTGGGTAGGGATGGTCCAAAGGCAAAATCCTGAGCTCCATCCCCCAGTGTGTAAGGAGGGGAATTTCAAAGGCACCCACCTGAGAGTGTCCTGGCTTTGAAGATGTAGTAACATTCATCTGTCACTGCAACTGCAGGTACAAAACATGGAGTAACAGTCATGATCCCTCCTGTTTAAATGTGCTGGCACCCCTGCAGGTGGAGGTGATAGCTTTCTTTCAGCTCCTAGAAATGGGAAATACTGTGTAAACAAGACCAGAGGCTGCGTTGTGCAGGTTCCTGAGGTCTGAGCTCTTTGTTTCTGTTCCTAAGGAAGGGGCACATCTGCAGAAGTGAAGAACATGAAGACCACAGCCTCTTCCTTAATCCTGCTGGTGATTCACACAGTGGCTCTGCCTCAGGGAGAGCAGGAGAGATGGTTCTAGGGAAATCATACAGACAATATGTACTGCCTGAGTTATAAAAGGAAAAATCTGGTTACTGTAGACAAATCAAAGCAGTGTAGCTTTAGATCAAATGCAATGTGCCATGCAGTCTGCTGCTGGTGGTACAAAGGGGAAGGTTGGTTGTGGGACAGGGCTGATCTCACCTTCCACCCCAGCACCTTAGCCTGGGCAGGCAGAGAACTACATCCCCAATAACAGGGCAAAATTATTTTTAGATTTATTTTTTCCCTTACATGATAACCAGAAGACATGGTTATGGAGGTATCAGCACACACTGCCTTTCAAACTCTCAATCTCAAAAGCCTGTTCAGTTTGGGAGGGTGATTTAATTGTTCACAGCTGAGGTTATCTGAAGTCCTGTAAGGATCAAAGCATTCAAATCTGAAGAGTTTCAGTTTGGGTTTCCTCTATTCCCGCGCACTCTGAAAAGGATGCTCTTACAGGGTTTTCAGTTTATGGCTTTAGGGGTCTGTCTGAAACAAGCTGCCCTATTCACAGATATTGCATCCATGGTGGCTTTCCCTTAATGAAGTGACCTGAAGTTTGACAATTGCTGCCACTACTCAGGATGGGAGAAACTGGGGTCTGAAAGGGATAATTAGCCTGCAGAGAAGAGCAGGCAGTCTAGGCCTCCAGAAATCTCCACATTTCTCTTGAAGACATTTGACAGAGCTTCCTTAAAAGCTGTCATCAAGATTAAATCCAGACTTTGGTACATCAGTTTTGATGCTGTTGAGATTGAGATCCTGTTAGGTGCTGGCTCTGGAGGTGGCCTTTAAGGTCTGTACCCCTTCCTGCACCACATGATTCCTGAAAATCAGCTGACACAGACTTTAAATCCAACAGGAACCTTCCCCCTCACCAAAACCATTCCAAACCATCAACAGAACTCCTGGTCACCTTGACAGTGTGAAAGCAGCTAAAGATCCCAATGTCACATTCTAACAGCACTCCTAAACCCTGTGCACACTTGACACAGACACTCCATCTTATTTACAGACCTTCAGGAACACACACCTGAAAATCTGGGTAACATCCTTCCAGAAAGATCCCAAAACTTCCACACCTTCCCCTTGATCCTTTGTAATCCCATTCACTGGAAAGGGTTTTGCTTATACAGTAGTTCTTTTGATTATCACAATACCCTTTGTCAGATACTCACCTGGGCTATTTTGAGGCCACTTTCCACCACAGAAGAAATCCAGCCCGGAAGAACAGCCTGGGGAGTAGCTGGATCTCCACCCACAGAGGCTTTCCTCTGAACAGATTGCCCTGAATGGACATGGATATTCACTTTCTGTCCTGTTCCAGGTGTTTTCTCTAATATTTCATATCAAGTCCCCTGCACTTGCCAGAGCAGTTCAGATCAAGAGAGAGGAATTTGTGCAGAAGAGAAGGCACAGTGTCACTTGGCAACTAAAGCAGCATTCACAAAAAGAGTCAGTTCCCAAGCACTTTCATGTGCCACTATCACAAGTATCTGTGCTGACCAAAACAGGCTCAGAGGGAACAGAAAAATAAAAGGACATCATGGAAGTTCCATTTCCACTTCTGTCTCCGTGCCATTTAAGTCATCAAAACTTTCTCAAAGTGTAATGAAGCTGGGAAAGCAAGGAGA
This sequence comes from Ammospiza caudacuta, assembly GCF_027887145.1. Lineage (NCBI taxonomy): Eukaryota > Metazoa > Chordata > Aves > Passeriformes > Passerellidae > Ammospiza > Ammospiza caudacuta. Next base: position 6,346,088 of record NC_080593.1, read on the forward strand.
TAAAAAACCATTTCTAGGAAAGGAAGACCAAAAAGCTTCCAAAATGACAAATTCCTCATTTTCTTAATTCATTTTCTCCCTGAGAATTTGGAGCTGCAGAACATGTACCCATTGGTGATGAGAGCAAAGGTAATAAACATTGCCATGTAACCTTGGCTGTTCCCTGCAAAATGCAGTTACCCAGAAGCCCAACTACCTAACATAAAAGGAAACTATCCACTTTAATTAGCAGAGCAATCAAAAGACTCTTACACAGGAAAGCATTTATCACCAAATAGAAAATGAATGATACTTTAAAATTAGAATATGCAGAATTCATAGCCAAAGGCACTCAGGGGAAAAAGAGCTTTGCACCAAACCAGACGGGGATTTTTTTTTTTGGCTTCAGTCTAATGAACTTTAACAATAGATATCAAATTCTGTCTGGCAGCACATTTTAGCAATGGATCTGATTTTTCAGAACTACTAAGCAAACCTCACCAGTTACAGGAAGAGGAGACCAGCATTTAGAAAACCCTTATTAACCTGTATTCAGATCTCAAACACAGATCCTTGGAAATCCAGTTTGTAAAAAAATATTTGCCTATAAATATAGTACAAATAAACAGCAGGGAAAATAAATTTTAATTTTTCATGTTGATGAAGATTTCTTTGTGTCCCACTTAAATGCTGTGCAGGAAGAAACCAGGCAACACCACATTTCATTATCAGGAGTTTGGGCAAAGCTTGAATTGGAAAATGACAGCAACATTCTCTTGGTCTTCCTGTACTTAAAAAAACAATTGAAATGCCCAAAAATCAGGGAAGGGCTAGATAAAAATACCTTCCTATCAGCTTGGAAACTTATAGGGCTATTGAAGTATAGAGGACTGGAGATGTTTTGAAAACAGTAGAAGATGCTGCCACTAAGAGGTCAGTCTTCCTGGAATCATTAAAAAGCAAAATGCAGAGTTTTCCACTGGTTCTATAAATCTTGTCTTGCAAAGGAGCTGAAAGCTGTGGGGACTGAGCTTTAGCTCAGCCAAAATGCAGTTCCATACTAAGGCATTTCCATAATTACTGCAAAAAGACGAGTAAGTCAGCCTGCTGCAGGCTTCCAAGTACAGATGGGATTATTTGATTGCAACATTTCAAAATGCACAAGCTTTGGTTCATATCAACACAATTCACCCATGTTGCCTTAAGTCTGCAAAGTTAGAATCCCACAAATTGCATCCAACAGGAAAGTTAGTCTAAAAGGTAAGTAAGGTCTTAATGACAGATTTACCGACAGTAGCTGTTTAGCCATTAAAGAGCATAAAGAGAACAAGACAGGGTGTGGGTCCTGTTAAACAGAAGGGAGACAAATCAGGAAGTCAACCCATATTCAGCCTATTTGTTTATGCTGTCTTCAAAGGCTCTTTAAGAAGGTCTGTGATTTTTACAGACCCACTGGAGTTTTCATGATCTGCTGACTGTAACTTTTAGAACTATGATATACAAAAATCACTTTGTCTAGGAAACGTAAATTTGGGTCCCCAGTTGCTGCAGCTGCATATTCCTCAGTTCTGGCAGTGAGCAAGGGATATCTGTGCTTTTGGTTACTTCTGAACTCCCAATTCATTTTTACCAACCTTTATAAGCAGGCACACATGTGGCTTAGCTGCAGCAGATTTGCTGGATCAGAAAGTGCTAATGCAGAACTGTGTAAACAAGAAATTCACGATCCAACAAGAAGGTCCTTGTCTGAACCCAGCCTCTCTTCACATCTCCACACAACCAAGCCACCCTAATTCCATCTATTTCCAGTTGGTACTTGCCTTTTGCTTTAGGTAACCAGGATGTTCTGCGCTTCAAAGACACAATAACCACCCAGATAATTCCTGAAGCTCTCTGCACTAAAGATATAAATTTGTCTGCAGACATTTCAGAAGCACTTAAAAACCCCTGTATATTACCATGCTGATTGTGCAAAAATCCCTCTTAATGCTTAAGTGCCCTTGGATGCCAAACTGGCATGGCCAGCACAGAGATTAACAGGATAACCTAAATCATCCCTTGTTACATCCTGGTGGAACAATGACTTCCTCATGGCCCAGCAGAAGATGTGAAGGGCTTTGTTCAGCTTGCTTGAGAAAAGTGTCTCACCCAGTACCTGGTAGCAATCATAAGGTATGGAATAGGGAGGGTGGTGTCTGGGTAGAGCCTTGCAGAGCAGTTCTAGTGCCATCTGCCAGGAATGGCCTCAGAATTACTCAGGATGGCAAATCCACCACCATTTTTCTGTTCATGGTTTCAGTGGAGGTGGAGCTGGAGGTGGCCTTTTGGGCGATCATAGCCTATGGCTGATTTTTATTGCTTCCAGATCTAGATTTAAATGCTCCAAGCAATAGAGCCACCACTGTAAACCATTCCATGGTGTAAGAGATTGCCTTATGAAGAAATTTTGATTTCTAGGATGGCATTTCATTTGGCCCAGACTTCACCCTCTTTAGACTCTTATGAACACAATAAATGGACATGTGGAGTAATGGGAGATGCCAGAGCTGCTTCTGAATGGTCTGGGTTGACTGTGCAGCACCACATTGGTTCTCTGGCTTGAATCAAGCCTCCAGTACCCACAGGAGCATGGAGATCTGCCCAAGCTCATTAGGCCTCCATCTCATTTAGCAATTGCAGTCACCACTCCAGATTTGGTCGAGGAACTCTTTCCAAACTTCTACTCTGCCTTAACAATGTCTCCAAGGTTATCTGTGTAGGACAGCACAAAGGACATCCCTTTGCAGCAAAACTAAATGCAATTGTAGCTGGAATGATACCTCATTGAAAAGTGCTGCAATATCTCCATTGTGAGTTTGCAAGGGTTTGATAATGGCCTGAAATGAAGACAAGAGTCACCCATGAAAGAAATGCTGAAAATGTTGTACAGGACATGGAAGCTGCAGTCTGACTATTTATAGCATTAAAGGAAACACTGAGCTTGTGGTGATGGTTTGCAAACATGGGAAGGAAAAGAGAAAGACCCTTTTCAGAGGGGACTGGAGGCAGCTCTGCTGCAGGCAAGGCTTGAGCTGTCCCTATACAAAGCCAGCACAGCTCCTGCAGTTCTGTGGAACTGTGGTCCAAGGAATTGGGCACCTTTTGGCAGCACCCACCCCTCAAGCTGGACCTGTGCAGAAAATGGATCACCAGTTCCAGATAACCTCTATTTACCCTGAGCCCAAAAGTTTTTTGCCAGCCTTGGTTGAAGGAACTCATCTCTGGAAAAAGGGATTTGTACCACAAGGAAATAAATGGGATTTATGAAGTCACTCCCTCTGCAGGGAGATGCAGTTGGTTGAGAGCAGTGTGGAACATATTGTTCTTTGGCTTTGGCATCCCTAGGACCATTCTGCCCATTTGGTCTCACCTCCCTCATAATACAGACTGCAGATTCTCCCTATGGGAATCACGAATCAGACTCTTGACTTTTAGCTAATTTAGTGTATTTTCTAGGAACTCATCCAGACTTGATTTAAAGCTGTCAGATGATGGGGAATTTAGGTAAGTTGTTCCAGGAGCTAAAAATGCCTATGGTTATGTGTGTATGCTCATTTTTAGTTTGAATTTGAGATATTCAACTTTGAGCTACCATATTTCATCATGGATTTGATCTCTTCTGTTGGGGGGAAAACAACCCTATCCCAAATATAAGTTGTAAATATATAGCACATGGTACTAATGCTGCATGTGGTAATTCTACTCATGAGGAAAATTTACTCCACTTTGAAAGTGAAATGGGCCTCCTTGTAGTTACTGAGCCAGGAGAGATGTTGCACCCTTTACCTCACTGAGCAACAGCTTTCCTTGGTAGCCTTTAATCTGTGAGATGAAAGAGCCTTCTAATACTGTATCAGGAAATTTACCTGCACAGTGTGATTAAGTCTCAAGTAAATTTCTGTTTGCTGATTTAAACAGAATAAACCTCTTTTCCCCTCCCTCCCCTTTTATGGCTGGTGCAGAAGCTATGGGATGTTCCAAATTCCAGAAAACCCTGATTATCTTCTGTCCAAAGGGCATTTAGTTCTTTCTTTCTCAAGTCAGAAATTGCTAAAGATGTACATTTTGAGATATGCTGCCGACAGGGATTATTTTTTTCTACACTACATAAAATAAGGAGACATGAACAGAATGTCTATTAGGAACACATATAATATGAAAGCATAAAAATCTTCTTGTTGTTAAAGACTTTTATAAGATGCTGTAGGTTCGCAGGCTATTTACTCTGACATCTCTGCAAAAGTTGCTGAAGCTGCCAACATTAAAAAAAAAAAAAAAACCTTAGCAAAAACAGGGTCTTTAGGGATTTCTCCAGTGATAGTTCTTTATTTATGACTCCATTTAAAAAATTTAACTCAACACATTTGTTTACTTATGATGGGATTGGCTTCCCCCCCATCCCACATGCCTTTGTAGGGAACAAAGGAGTGCCAAGAGCTAGCCCTATAGCAAGCAGCCTCTTGGGATGAGTTAGTGCTCTCTCTCCAGCATTTTTCCCATTATGCCCAGGGCAGGGAGAGAGTCACAGCCTGGCATGTAGCAAGGTAAGAGGAAATTAATCCCTCAGGCTCACCTGGGGGGCTCATACCCAGCCCTTGTGACAAGTGAGCTGGATGGGCACAAGGTCAGCTTCCAGAACTGGAGGTGATGGGGGGAGTCCAGAGGAAATTTCAACAAGGGAAAAACAATCACAACCTGAATCCACCATAGCCAGCAAACCCTGGCCCTTACAGCTGTCTCATCACCCTCAGAATTAACACCCCTTTTTCACCCCACAATGGATGCAAATCCCTACCCGGCCATAAAGAGAGGGATGTACCTGCTCCTTGCCCCCACTCTGAAAAACCTCAGGTGATTTGGAGGGGAAATAGAGCCAAAATGTAGATGAGAAAGCAAAAACAAGCCAATATGGGACAGGGAATGGCAGAGATGTGCTCAGTCAGGTCACTAAAACCTGAACCCAACTTGGATTTCCGCAACAGCGATGCCATCATAATTCTGTGCTTCAAACATCCAGAAATGCCCAAACAGAGGTACCCCAAAGCCTGCTACAAAAGCTTCCTGTACCTTAAATACCCTTGCAGTTTGCAGTAGTAAACGAGGGCACATTTTTTACATTAAAGATGGAATGAAAAGGTTTTGAACGCGCTGGATTTCTGCCTGGCTGCGGGACTGGATTGTGTTAGAGAAACTTCACAGGGCTTTAAAAGGGATTGTAAGGGCAGCCATGCCCCTCCGAAAAATAAATGCCTCTCTGGCCTGAGTTTTGTTTCCCCATTGTCTCCCTTCAGCAGCCCAGTAATCCCAGTGCTTTGCTGTTTTGCTCTGTGCTATTCAGAAGGAAACCCCTTACACAATGGGACCCCTTTGGCACAGGCAGGACATCAGGGGTGTTGAGCTGTGAAGAGCTCTGTCAGCTGTAAGCCCGGTCAGAACCAGCACGGGGTGTGTTTTTGTCCCCAGAATTTGATTGAAACAAGGAGGGGGAAAAAGGAAGGAAAAGAGGAAAGAAAAAGAATGCAGGGGCCAGAAGAGAATGTGCAGAACTCTGAAGTCTCAATAGTTGTAGGAATGTCCCATTTCCAAGTGCCACTGGATGAGCAAAGGAAGATGGAAATCCCAGTCCTCGCTTCCACAGATGCCTCCCAGGCTTGCAAAACCCCTGGCCCCAGGGAGCAGAGGATGCTGAGCCCTTCCTGAACCTCCCACAGCCCTGGACATGCCATCAGGGACAGCACCAGCACACAATGCTCATTTTCCATCCGTCCTCTCTGAGGATGAGTTTTTGCCACGCAAGGGCTGAATGTGGAGCTCGAATGTCTCCTCGGAGCAGTGATGATTTACCATGTTGGAATAAGTCTGTAAAGTGGCTTTTACAGAGCAGCAGGCCTCCAGCCAAGGGGCGTTTTTTTTTTTTTTTGTACATACTTCTGAATGGCAGAAATTGGCATTCATCTCTCCAGGCAGGTTTCTGAAATGTATACTGTCCTTTAAATGATTCCTTAATATTTAATATCATGGTAGGATGAAGTCTGATTTTATGGTTAAAAATGTCAATTTTCACAGCTGATTGAACTTGTTTAAATGGCAAGCAGTTTGCTTGTATTGAAAACCATATAAACAAATCAACTTATTTACTGACATTAAAAGAAGAGGGTACTTTATACACCAAAGCCTTTCCGTTTTTGAAACTGAAAATGAGCTCAGATGACTAAGTTCATTTTGCAGTTTCCCCCCCAATGGCAGATTGATTGTAGTTTATAAAACAAGCCCATGTATCTGGCAGCAAAAGGAATTGCTTAAGATGCTAAGCCACCCTTTCAAAAGTCCTCAGTAATTAATTATCAGCTGCTTGCAAGTCCATTCTGTTTTCCCTTTTGTTTGTATTACTTTAATGGTGACTATAACATACATATAATGAGAAAAGCTGTGTCTTATAAACATACAAATAAATCTTAATACTTTAAGCAGGATTAGGCAAGCTAAAAAAAAAACAAACAACAAAACCCACCCTGAGATCCAGATGCGTGGAATCACAGAATCAGCTTTGTTAATGCATTCCTAACTCTGAAGCCAATTAAAGCATTCATGGACATGAAGGAACCAGAGTTCATACTGGCACAGATTTGCTCTGCCTCTTCATAAAAATAGCTGGAAGATCTAGTCCAATGTCTGTGGTATTAAAAAAAAAAGAAAAAAGAAACAAGAAAAAAGAAAAAAGAAAAAAGAAAAAAGAAAAAAGAAAAAAGAAAAAAGAAAAAAGAAAAAAGAAAAAAATAAAGGTATTCAAGGGATCAGGGAATATAAAGATATCTGGATGTGGCTAGTTAGCCTCATTAATTGGTCTAAGGATTTTCCCAAAAGTTCTGGTGGATGGAGGAGTTTGAAATCTATCCATTAGAGGGCAATGCACTATCCATAGTGATGTCCTGGAGACAGAGCAGCAGCAGGAGCTTCAGGAGGGGGAAAAGAGGAGGGCAGAAGTGATAAAAAGGCAGGAGGACAAAGAGAAAATCCAAGAATGGGGGCTTGGGTGGTGCCTGGAAGATGTGCTGGATGATGTGAGCCAAAAACAAACAAACAGAGGGTAACATGGAGCACCAGACCCCTGACAACATCTGGCCGATGGGACCTACAGGTGTGTCCCAAAGGAGGGTAATCCAAGAGGAGGCTTCTTCTCAGGACAGTTGTCATCACCAGCTGGGTGACCCTCATGCAGTATCCACAGGAATGACCAGTGTGAACTTGGGGTTCCACTGGTAACAGAGATCAGTCTTTAATATCTAAAAGGCCTTAAAATTTTGGGCTTGTAAGTGGAACAACCATCTGCCTCTGAAAGCTGAAAAAAGTGAAAAATGTTCATCTCTCCCAAAGTATTCCCAGGGACATGATGTTTTTAAGGAGCTTGTTTACCTTCCAGTTCTTGCCCCCAGGGCAACTATTGAATTTGCTGTCTGAGGCAACCACTAAGGCTCCCCTTGAGAGTATCAATTCCCCATCACCTTCCCACAGTGCTGATGGATCTGCCTCTTTGGAGACTTTCCTGGAAGCAGCCCCAAGATGAGGAAACCAACCCAACCTGCAATGCCTGGAGATGCCCCCATCACCCATCCCAACCTGCACACAGGTCCACAACCTGGCTCAAACCCCATCCAGGGGCCATCAGTGCTGTCTCCCCTCCCTGGCTGGAGCCTGCAGGGCTGCTCTCAGCAGGCAGCTGGGATGTGCCCTCCTTTTCAGAAGAAGAGGTTTGGCCCATGTGGATGACAGCACTTGGCAGGGAGATGGGAGGATGGATGGCAGCCTGCTGTGGTCCCTGGTCCAGGCACAGCCTCAGGAAGCACTGTCTGGGAGCTAAGGAACAGCACTATGAGCCTTGCTCACCAACCACCTTTTTTTATTGCACAGAGCTCTGAATGATGGGGCAGAAATTGTTCAGTGAAGAGAGAGCGAAGAAGGCGCTTGGATATCACTGAGACAGCTGCTTTCAAGAGAAGAGTAATTTGTCTAATACACAATCTGTCACCCTCCATTCGTGCTGGAAAAGTGAGGAGCTGCTGGAAACTAACCACACATATGGTGACATTGCTCCATCATTAGCTTGGGTAGGAGACAAATCTCCCTGCATGGCTTTGGCATGCTGCACTGCAAACACTTATCTCTTGGGCTCGTGTTAAAGACTGGCCAAGATGGACCCTTCCTTCCACCTGCTTTCCCTCACAGGCTGTGTTGTCACCACACAGCCTCCATCAGGAGATAAATGTTTCTCCTAACTCCAAGCAACTTGTCCCTGGAAAAGTTAACTGGTTACACTGGGGAGCTGTATGCCATGTATTTGATGAAGCAAAGCCCAGTATATATACATACATATAAATCAGCAATTTTGGATCCCAGTGCAATTCCTCCCCAAATCAAAAAACACCACTGGAAGAGGCATCTTCTGTGGGATTTTAGTGTGTGCAGAAATCACCTTCTGGGTGGTTATGGATATTTCCTCTGCAGTGTTTTCCTAATAACTGTCTCCAAATTGAGTTCTTCCCACTCACTGGGATTTCCTCAGGCTTCATTTTGAAGGACCAAGGAGGATGAGGAGTATTTATTACACTAATAATAATAATTAAATAACTACTAATTCCATTACCATGTCTAATAATGACGGTAACTGCCTGCAAATTGTTCTTTCAGGGCTCTCCCTACAGCAACAGGAATTTTATGGTGGCTCTCCCGAAGATGCCTGAGGACCGCTGCATAAATATTAATGGGAAGGGGGGGTCTAGATCCTCCTGACAACATTGAAATACTCAACCCCACTGGACAGAGGCTCATGCACAGCAGTTTTGAGGTAGCATTAGCAGAGTTATTTCAGATTTACACCATGGCAAGCAGAGTCAGGCTCTGACCATTTAGCAGAGCCTATAAAACAGCGACGCACCCACCTGGCTTCCCGCGAGCCTCGACACCTCCACGTCAATATTTATTTCCAGCCCTTCTGACTTTCCTCTGGCATTCAGATGTACAGCCAGCCTCTGCTAAATATTTTATTTGTGTTGTGTGTGGCTGGAGCAGGTTTGTGCTGGGTGAGGGGTGGGCTGTGTTTGAGCATACACCGTCCACAAGGCCCTTCTGTGCGCGGCAGCGGCGGCAGCTGCAGTCGGTCCCAGGTGTGCACAAACAGCCTCACCTCGTGTTCATCTGCCAAACACAGCAGCAAGGCTTCAAAGGGCTGTGGGATGCAGATCCCAAAAGAGAAACCCCCCCAAAAGGAGGACTAGCTGGCTCCTATCTCCTTTTGCAACCAGCAGAATTTGTTTATGAAGGTGCAAGGGCACGAAACCACTTTGGAAGAAAAATAAACTTCAGGAGTAAGTGAATGATGTTTTCTTGGAAAAAAGAACTGGGCACAATGAAGTAAAGCAACATAATCTTTCCATGCAACCAGTCTTCCCCAGCCTTGCTCCTTTCTCAAACCACAGGACTTGCTGTTTGCCTAGGAAAACCAGCTCCCAGGTCATTATTCTGATGCACAAACATGCTGCCAGCTCTACAGAGCTGGCTCAGCTGCCTGGATCGTGGATGAAATTTTATTCCAATAACACTGAGGCGGGTTTCTCTTTATGCTAATCCCCTGTGCTTCAGGGTGTCACAGTGCAGGGGAAGCAGAAAATCATGCTTTATGAGTGTGATCAGTCTGCAGACTCAGTATCACTTCCCTCCCAATCTCACCTGCCACAGTCAGCCAGAGATCATAAATACACCCCTAATGCCACGATTAGCATACGCTCTTGAAAGAAAATTGTGCTTGTAGCAAGAGTCCCCAAGGGCCAGTATCAACAGAGAGACATTACAGACAGAAACTGGAGATCAGGGCTGAGCTTTCAAGTCTGCGCTCCCTCGCTAGGCAATGGTCTCTGCAGAGATTATTCCTGCTTTTATCAGAAACAGACATTGCAAAAGGACTGCACGTGGTAACTCTGCTTTGACTTATGGTGAGACCATCTTTTTTGGTGGGGCAATAATCAATGCCAGGCTTCCAACTGAATAATTATAAAAACCCCCAAACCAACCACCCTATTATTTAGCTTAATATTCTTGCTCTTTTCCATTAGTTTTATAAACTGCTCCTGGCAAAGGAAACCAACTCTCCTGCCAGCTCTGACGAGAGAGATTGACAGGGCTCCTGCACAAAGCAAGAAGGACAGATGAAGGAGAGGAGAAAGCAAAGGTGAGGAACAAACCTGGTCTTTTATTTGGGTGTTTACCATCTCAAAGCAAGGTCCCATTTTGCACACCATTTTTTCTAGGAGTATCCTGGGCACCTGCTTAGGGGTTTGCAGCTGGGGTACAATGCACTGTAAACCCTCCCTAGCAGCTTTGGAGGCGTGTGGGTTTGTCTATTGCCTGCTTTAACAAGCCTTTGATCTTCCTGAGGCTCCTAATGGGATCCAATTGCGGCCATAATCATAAATAAGTGAAAAATATAAAATAGGTAACAAAAGCCGCATAAATGTGTTGCCACTTGAAGGTTTCAAATTCCTCCCTTACTCAGCGTGGTGCACCAAAATAAATGGAAACAGCAGACCTGCTGAGGAGGAATAGTGACATTTTGTGGTGCCTGATTTGTGATGCGAAGGCGATGCTGGGGGGCAGTGGGGACAAATTTTCACTTTATATTCTGCTTAAATGAGACAAAGATTACAGTTAGGAGTCAAGTACTATCAAATTATTTATTGAATTCTGTTGGGGTGGAGAAGGTATTTGCTCTTTTTTCCAGAAAAAAATATTGATTTTAAGGATGGCTTTGATATCAATTAGGCTCAACATGAGAGACAGGCAGTCACTTTGTATAGGGAATTTAATTAAAAGCTCTGTACTTAGTCAGAAGAGTGTTCTAAGGATAAAATTGTTTTCCCCCTTTGGGTCAATTTTCTGTTATGTTTGTATAATGCAATTAAAGAAGGACCCATGCCAAGCAATACTCATGCCTGGTATAAAGCTCTCCATGCATAATGAGTGACTTCTTGGACTTCCAGTCCACAGTAGATTAAAGAGTGTTAGCTGCATTTAGATGTGGTTATCTTTTATTTTATTGCTACAAGAACAAATTCTCACAGGTGCACACCTCTTATAAGCCCTTGCTTAGGCACAAGCAAGGAAATTATGAGAAGGGTGGAATTCTACAAAACTCTTTTCTTTTGAAAAATTAGAAGTAAAAACTGACTTGATCTGAAACAGTTGAAGTTCACTGTTATAGTTACTAATGAGGGCTCATCTCAGAGCTGGTAACTAAGATTCATATTTAATATAAAATAAGGGCACATAAATGGGCAGATTTTTTGGCAAAGAGCTATAAGGAGCACAAACCTAATGTCAATTTGTTGGCCTGCAGCTGAATCAGTTACATTGGGTACATGAAGGTCTTGCACAGAGCTGGTTTTCAGACCAAGACTCCCCATCACTCCAGTGAGTTTTGGAGCATCTGTTGTCTGGTTTTCCCTGCAAAAAGCTCAGGAAGGATCACAACAATCAACTGGCAAAACTCTGAACCAGAGCTGGCCTCAGAGGATCCTGCAGACTGCAAATGCTGCAGTCCTGTGACCTCTCTGCAGACTCCTCTTGCCACTCTGAGTATGAACAAGGGGATTGTGCCCTTGACTTACACACATGGAAGTCTGGAGCTATGGGGATAGAATCATTGAATCCCAAAATTGTTTGGGTTGGAAGAGACCTTAAAGATAACCCATTTCCAACCCCTGCCCTGGCAGGGACACCTTCCACTATCCTAGGCTGCTCCAAGCCCTTCCAACCTGGCCCTGAACACTTTTAGGGATGGGATATCCACATCTTCTCTGGAAAAACCTGTTCCAATGCCTCACCACCCTCATAGGGAAGGATTTCTTCCTAATATCTAAACTAAACCTACCCTCTTTGAGTTTAAAGCCACTCCTCCTTGTCCCATTGCTACATGCACTTGTCCAAAGTCCCTCTCCAGCTCTCTTGGAACCCCGTTAGGCACTGGAAGGGATTCTAAGGTTTCCCCAGAACCTTCTCTTCTCCAGGATGAAAAATCCCAATTTTTTCAGCCTAACTCTATAGGAGAAGTGAATATCCAGCTCCCTGATAATCTTTGTGGACTCTTCTGGATTAGTTCCAACAGGTCCATGTCTCTCTTGTGTTGAGGGCCCCAGAGCTGAGCACAGCACTGCAGGTGGAGTCTCATGAGAGTGGAGCAAAGGAGGAGAATCACCTCCCTCGACCTGCTGGCCACCCTTCTTTTGAGGAGAGACTTGGATTTCTGGGTTTCTGGGCTGCAAGAACACATTGCCTTGATTCTGAATTTGTATGATTTTATATATGTGTGTGTATATATATATATATATATATGTATTTAAAAATATACAGGACTCTGAGTCTACATCTATATATATGGTACTGAATGCATTTTGAATACAGCTCGTTTCCTTTTTGCATATGGTATCCTTTTCTTAAAAACTATTTCCGTCTCATCTATTTTAACTCCTTATTAAAGATGCAACAACTAACACTTAAGCCTGGACAGGGGGGAAAGGGTGTCCAAAGCCCTTCTGATTTTCTGGGAAAGTCGCAGTCAACCACCTTTTGTTTGCTGGAGGATACACAGCAGCTCCAGGCTGTTTCTGTTATAGGATAAGGCAAGATAGCCAGGAAAACTCAGCCCTGCTCTGAGTGAAGCTGGTGGGAGACCCTTCATCTCAGCAGAGTCAGAGCTACCCTGCAGAAGAGCTGAGAATCCCAGCCCCAACTTCAGAGGAAAAGTGCAAAGCCAGACACGCACAGGAAAGGAGCCAAAAGAAACTGGCATTGTGGAGGATGATTCCTGCCTTGTGTACTGCAGTGTAGGGTACCAGGGAAAATAAACACATCAGACAGACATGTAAACAGAGAGGAGAAGCACAGACAGACACAGGAACACACGGGGCTGCTGCCAAACCTGCTCAAGTCAATGAGAACCCAAGGATGGATGTACCAGAGGAGTTCAGAACAGGTTCAGGTAACAGAAGGGGTAAGGGAAAAGACCCTGCTCATTAGAGTGTCTGCTCAGACAGCTCAAGCAGACACTGAGCCCCTCAGAACAATGCACAAACATCTCCTTTACCTCCCTGTGCTCTGCTGCAGTCCCCACACATCCTCCTGGAGAGGCAGAAAGCCCAAAGAGCCTCCTGCAGCCCTGGAACCCTCCCCACATGGCCTGCAGCATCCTCTGCAGATCCTCTGTGCTGGAGAGGGTTTCTCTCAGATGGAGTTTATTACACATTGCAAAGCTGGTGCACATTTGCTCTGATGCAATTATAGTTTTACAGCAAGAGGCTGCAAATCCCTCAGGAGCCTGGCTCACCCGTGTGCCTGGGATTTTGGGAGCAGATAGGCAACAAAACACCTTGGGGGATGTTCACCTCTCTTGCCTTCCCCTCCGTCTCTGTCAGGAATTTTCAGCCTGTGCTGCACCAGCCCCATCCCCTCACTGCTACAGCAGCAGCAAGGCTGTAGTAAAAAAATGCATTTATTTGGCAATCACATGAACAGTAGGAAGGACTGGGCTGCATTAGTGTTCTCTCCAGTCACTACACTACTTGGCCTCTGTGTTCTGCATTGTTTCATCTCAGTTTGAACACCATTTCTTGCAATTATTTACAAGGCAAAAGAGATGAGAGGCTGCCTTGGTTTTTGTGGCTGTTGTGCTTGTCTTGCCTTCACTGCTAAGTCCAGCCTTTAGGAATCCCAGAACCCTGTACCAAAGCATGGAGCAGGGAGGATTGCCCTCAGTAGAGGAGGATCAGGTTAGGAAACACCCGAAATACATCTGAAAATGTCTCTTGCCTTCCCCTCTGTCTCTGTCAGGAGTTTTCAGCCTGTGCTGCACCAGCCCCATCCCCTCACTGCTGCAGCAGCAACAAGTTCCAGGACCCTTTGCCCCCGTCACAGAACGTATGGAGGCTGTGACCCCTCAGGAGGCCCCATGTTCCAAGTGATTTCTCACTTCAGTGCCATATGGATATGTCAGCACATGCAGCCTTTTTTTTCCCTCTTCCCCTCCAATTTCCATCTGCTGAGAGAGAGCTGGACTGCAGGGCTTTGCAAGCGGTAGATGAAAATGTTAAAAAACTGGAAAAAAACCCCACAGTGTTGTTCAGGGGACGTAAAAATAATGTTGTTTGTTAGATCTGGTTTTTCTGCTGTAGACAAGGAAAATGTCTTTTCTTCTCTCCTTGTGCCCTGTTCAGTAAATCCCTCAGTCTAGCAGAAGCATTGCCTCAGGGACATGCCCAGACACACAGAATTCCTTCAGTTTTAGTGGGGCCCTTCCAAACTTGGCCCTTTTGGGAGCTGAAATGTGGCTGGTTCACTGGCTTCCACTGATTTCCCCAGAACCAAAAGCCAGCCTGTTGTTCCAGTTACACAGAATAACACCAACCTCTCAGTGATTAGTATTCTGATATTTCTTTTGGGTCCTATAATCATTATTTGCACTCACTTATTTCACAAAAACTGTAGACATCTCGGCATCAGACTTGATATGCTTTCCCATCATAACATGGATCCTGAAGCAAACTCAAGCCATGGGTTGATGACACCACTTCTGGCTTTGGGGTCAAAGTTTTGGATCTAAAAGACCACGTGGCAGAGAGATTTGGTTTGGTAGGGGCTTATTATCTGTTCAGAACTATTCAGAGATTCACCCCATATGAGGAATTGTTCTGTTAGTCTTCCCACGATTATCTCAAATCATTCCTGCAAGTTCATGGGAGATATAGGATTGTCCAGACTCAGGTCTGTAGATGTGTCTGATCTGGCCTGACACTAGAGACCATGGAAATGTGATTTTAAATTTGCAGCAGCAGGGTTCCCTTTCACAAGATGCCCTTCCAACATGTTAAGTTTGAAATATTTTGTAAAAGGAGAGGTGTGGGAGCAGGGGCAGCACCTGAAGGCATTTGCAGCCAAGTGTTCTTAACCAGCCTTAGAAATGAAGGAAAGATGAGCAGATTTCTGATGACAGGCAATATGCTGGGTGATGAAAGCGTGAGATGAGCCACTGCCACCCAGACTGCACTAAAGAAAGATGCCCATTACTCCCCAGAAGGAAGAGACTCATTTAGCCAATCATCACTTGCAGGTAAAACAGCAAAGGAGGTGGCACAAGACAAAACAGACAGCACAGAAGCCCTCCCTTGTGGAATAAAGTTCAACAACACAAATGGAGCATTGTGTACCTGCTTTCAATGCATTTTAGCTGTGTCCTCTAATCAGAGATCTGGCTAAAAGGGGAAACCTCTCACTACCAGCAGTCTTGGGAGCTAGAAATTCCCCAAGATGGTTGTTGAGTGTTATGGGTTAGGACTAACTGGTGGGAAGGAGCACTGTCACAGACATCTTTTATGAAAAATCCTTTCCTTAGGATTTTTCCTCCTGAGAAACTGAGAGACCTCAGGAACAAAATGTGAACATTGATTATCTGCTGCTGTGGAATGCAACAGGTGGATCTGGAATTGGCCCATGTTGGATTTTTCTAATTAATGGCCAATCACAGTCAGCTGGCTCGGACAGAGAGTCTGAGACACAAACCTTTGTTATCATTCTTTGCTATTCTATTCTTAGCCAGCTTTCTGATGAAATCCTTTCTTCTTTTCTTTTAGTATATCTTTAATGTAATATATATCATAAAATAATAAATCAGCCTTCTGAAACATGGAGTCAGATCCTCATCTCTTCCCTCATCCTGAGACCCCTGTGAACACAGTCACAAATCACCAACAGTGGGACGTGCCCAACCCTTCCCACTCCTCACTGCTGAGCTCAGCTGGAGCCCTGCTGCATAGAAATGTTCCCTAATACATCCAGTCCCCATCCATTGATGGGAGAACACATCCTTTTACTTATTTCATTCATCCACACACTCAACTCCACACTACTCATCCTGTCAGTGTGGGATGTCCTACACTGGAGGAAAGAGCTGCTGACACAGAGGTGCTTGCAGTGCCCAGGCTGCACCTCCACATCCATTCCCCCAACACTCAGACCATTTCTGCTCCCTGAGCCTGGAGCAGCAAGAACAGAGTTACCCTCCTTGGAATAACAGGGAAACCAACACTGAGCAGAAATCCCCGTCGTGCTGTTTAAAAAGCACATTTCTAGCAGGCTCACATGCCAGCCTTGTATTGTGTTCCCTCTCTCTGCCATCCAGTAAGGAACCCTGCAGAGACAATGATGGTCCCTGTGTCTCCGATAGCGCAGCTCCTGCTGGCAGCAGGGCTGCACCCAGCACCCAGCAGAGCATCCTTCCTGCTCCCTGTCCCCACCACCCATGGCGGCTCAGCCCCCCAGCCCTGCTGCCACCCCCCTGGGGTCACAGCAGCTCCTCAGCCCTACACAGAGCTCCCTGCTCCTCATATGGCACCTCCGTTTCTCTGCCCTCCAAGCCTGCAAGGATCGTGTTGGGAAAAAACAGCAGGTCCCTACCCCAGCCCACGCAAGGCAATGGGAGTTCTCCCACTAAATTAGGTCCCCAAGGCATTTGCCTCAATGGCCAATAACCTTTTAAATGAATTATTTTCCTGTGCCGGTTTCAGGAGGCCCAGCTTGTACAGTTATTTCAAAAGACACTGCTACAGGCATGATCTTAACATTTAATTACATAACATTTTAATAAGTGCTCGAGAGCATTTGGAGATGTCTCCCACCCTTTCTGATTCTGCCAGGTTTGTTTCTCCTAAAATAAATTTGAGCAAACAGTGCAAATCAGGGTCTAGTTCTTTCCAGCTACTAAGATCTCCTTAAATTTCCCCAATGAGTACAGACTCTCTGCAATAGACAGATCCTCATTCATTTTGGGAAGAAACTGGGACGGAGAGAGTGGGGGAGAAGAAAAGACAGAGAGGAAAAAAAAGGAGGCTTATGTTTCAAAGATCACTACAGGCCAAATATTCTCAGGCACCCTGGCTTTTACAGAGAAATCCTTAACAGTATAAAAATGGAAACACTTCAAAGATAAAATAAATAATTTAATAATAGTCTGCTTCTCCAAAGGGTTTTGAACAAGTTTTAGATTTGCCAGTGAATGTTTCCCTTAGGCTGTGGGCCAGTGGAAGAAAAAAAGACACAGTGTGCCTCTTCTTTCGTAAAATGTACTTTGTGTTATTTTATTTCTTGATAAGAGTCAGAAACAATTCTTTCCCCTCTCACCCTGTCTTCATAGAAAAAAAAAAAAAAAAGTTTGTTTGGTTTTTTTAAAGAAAAGCCAAAGATTGCACAGATGCAAACGATCCCTTACATACAACATACACTAAAATAATTGTTGAGATAGATCTAAACCCATCCAGATTGCATATTTTCCTTTCTGGTTGTCTCATTTACAATCACCCACTGAGAAGAACATCAGAGTCTTCAGCCAGGTGTGTTTAAAGGGAAGCCACTTGAAGACCCAAGAGCCTTTTGTGTAATTAAGAGAGTATTTATAAGCAAGACTCTGCAGTATTTATAGGCTTGTAAGGAAAATTCACAGGAGTAAACTGTGGCATTATTGGTTGTAGCATAGTTAAAAGGTCAAAGAGGCTGCTATTCAAGCAAAAAAAAGCATTTATTTGGCAATCACATGAACAGTAGGAAGGACTGGGCTGCATTAGTGTCCTCTCCAGTCACTACACTACTCGGCCTCTGCATTCTGCATTGTTTCACCTCAGTTTAAACACCATTTCTTGCAAATATTTACAAGGTAAAAGAGAGATGAGAGGCTGCCTTGGTTTTTGTGGCTGTTGTGTTTTTCTTGTCTTTATTGATAAGTTTAGCCTTTAGGAATCCCAGAACCCTGTATCAAAGTATGGAGCAGGGAGGATTGCCCTGAGTAGGATCAGGTTAGGGAACATCTGAAATATCTGAAAATACAGAAATGCCTGGAACCTTGTGATGTGCACCCAGTAGCACTGAAGGACCTGGCCAAATGTCACTCTATATTATTTTTGGAAGGTCATGACAAGTGGGACTGGTTCCTGAGCACTGGAAGAAAGCAAATGTCACCAAGGTCTTCCACACAGTCCAGTCAGCCCTGCCTTGATCCTTGGGATGATGATGGAGCAAATCTCCGTGGGAGCCTTTTCCAAACATTTAAAGAACAACAAGGGGGTGGATAAATATCTAATGTGGGGTGTACAGAAGACGGAACCAGATTCTTCTCAGTGGATCCTATCCAGGGACAGGATAAGAGGCAACGGGCATATATTGAAATATGTACAACTCCATTTAAATTAAATAAATACTTTTTTACAGTGAGGGTGGTCTGTTGTAATAAGACACAAAATGAATGATACTCACACGCTGAGATGTCCAAGGCAAAATCACGTTTATTTTTGGACTTTGATATTTACAGAGTTCCAAAAGTGACCATGGATTGGAGGATGAAATTGCCACCTCTCCAACCACACTGGTCAAACCAACAGTCCATCAATTCTCTCCTCCTCCAGAAAGGAATGCAAAACAATCATTATTTACATCAAAAGTGCATGAGAAACTACATTACAAAAATGTAAACATCAGAAGGCTTAGAAGAACTTTGGAAGAACAGGGAGACAGTGGCCAAGCATTGAAACAAGCTGCCAGAGTCTGTGCCAGAGATGCCAAACCTCAGCTGGAACAGGTCCTGGCCAACCTGTGGCCCTTTTCTGGGTGGGGTGTCCTGTCCCCAGCCTTTGCAAAGCCATCCCCACCTCACTGAGGCCAGGGAGCTCTCTCTCACCAGAAGTGGACCAGCTGCTTCTGTGGTTTTGGGCGTTACAGGCTCTGGTGCAGGCTCCAACAATGATGACAATAAAACCAGTCCATTCCAATGATTTCACCACCTTTCTATTTTAGTCTGTGGTTTTCCCATGTTATCTGAGCACAGATGCCTGTGATTTCTTTTCATGATCCATTACCCTCTCTGTTTTAACCTCTTCCTACCCAGTAGTTTTCCTTTACCAAGGTGTGTTTAGACATTTCTATGGAGTATAAATCTTAAGCCACATTAATATACATACACTCAAATGAAAGGGTGATAATCAGGTCCATACTTAGTCCAAAAGAGAGGAAATCAGAGTAAGGGAAGTGATGAATGATGAACAAAAGGTAAAATATTTCCCTTGCACCACAACCCTTTCTTCACTTTTCCATGACTGCAGCCTTGCATTCAGCATTATGCAGATTGCCTTCGAATAAAGTTTTTGCAAATGAGTTGCTGACACAGGGCAGGAGGATCTTCCTGCAGGTATCCAGTCCCTCAGTGCTGGAGATGTCAGAGCTGGACACTCATAGGCTTTGTAATGGCAGATTTGGGAAAGAAGAGGTTGTATTATGGCGACAGCAAATGAGAATGCTGGCCTAAGAATTTGGGTAATGGCTTGACCCTCTTGAACTAGCACAAATCAAGGATTATTCTGTTGCCCTCCAGTGAGTGATGTGGCTGTAAAACTGGTACAAGTGGAGAAACAAGCTCTACATCTTCCTGACACTGTGTCAGTAAAAAAAACATTTTGACTTATTTTTTCTGTGCCACCCTGATATTTACCACCTTAACTGTTTCCTTTGACTTTTTTTTTTTTTTATTACTGGTTCACTTTAAGCTGTTCTATATAGATACACAATATTACCTTTCATGTGCAAGATCATCCTTAGGTCAACACATCATTCACCAGTGAGATGACATTTGGGCAAAATGGGGAATTTTCACTTCTCCCTTTCCTGTCTCCTGCTCCCTACCAAGCATGGGATATACATGGAGATAACATGCTGGACCTGATCCTTATCCTTGTTGCAGCCTTGGCATTGATCTGGATTTACACAGATGTAGCAGAACAGAACTGAGCTTGCTGTCTGTCTCTTTTTCATGCACACACATCACGATTTAGGATTTTCTTCTGACTTCAAAGCAAATGCAGGATGTAGATTAATATGCTTTACCTCAAAGGAAGTTGTCACCAGGCACACAAAGTGCTTCTTCTTTTGTGATAACTCATAATTTATCAAAGAAAATCAAATCAATTTGTTGGTAAAAGAAACATGTTTTTCATTAATTTAGACCATGAAGGAGGTTTTGATGACAAAGCAGGAGAAGGCTGAATTAATCAGACTTGGCATCTAACACTTCGTGGGGGAGAGCACAAAGCTCAGCTGGAACATTTACTCTCCTGGGAGCTCAGTCCCCAGATGGCAGCCTTGTCCCCTGGTGTCACTTGCCCTCTCCTCCCATCTCCCAGATCAATAACTGCAGGGGGAGGATGTAAAACCCCAGCACACCCTGGTGCCAATATCTGCTGGGGGTGCAGGTCACTAGAGATGGAGCCAGCAGCTGATCCATGCAGAACAGCCCATGTCCCTGTGCTTCCAGGGCACTGTCCCCTGCCACAGGCACATATAATGAAGGCCGATTTCATAACATAGCCAGAAGCTGTCCCTCAAAGCTGAGCAGAGTTTTTCTCTCACCTCCCAGTGTTTCACACTCAGGGTTTCCATTAGTGACCTCTCCATTTAGTTCAGAATCAAGGAACTTTCTGCAAACACAAAACAAACAAAAAAGCTGGGAGAAGAATAGGACAGATGATGGCATCAAATGAAAGGAAGAGCAGAGCAGCATCCTACAGCTTAAAGAGAAAGGTGATAGCTAAAATAGTCACGTCTAGCACACATCCAATCCCGGGGCTGGATCCCAAGGGACATTGTGTGCAGACAGACAATACAAAGATTGTTATGAACAAGGATTACTTCACCACCTCCTGCAGCCACTTCAGAAGACAGTTAAAGGTAAGGCTTGAAAAGTGCCTCAAAAAACTGCAGCATGTCTGAGGGCAAAAAGTGTTATATTTATAAACCAAAAGAACTGAAAGCGCTGGTGCTGGGAGGAAGACACTGAGGCTCAGTCTCAGGGCAGGTTCAGGTAAAGCTTAACTATTGCTGATGTTTTCTAACCTGTTTTCTTTTAACCTCTAGACTCTCCAGCAAGGAAGATGCTACACCTTCTCCAGGAGAGATCCAAGCAGGGATTTGTGACGGTGTTCACAGTGGTTCTTAGATGAGGGAAGAGATGAGGATCTGACTCCACGTTTCAGAAGGCTTGATTTGTTATTTTATGATATATATTACATTAAAACTATACTAAAAGAATAGAAGAAAGGGTTTCATCAGAAGGCTGGCTAAGAATAGAATAGCAAAGAACGATAACAAAGGCTTGTGGCTCAAATCTCTGTCCGAGCCAGCTGGGCTGTGATTGGCCATTAATTCCAAACATCCAACATGGACCAATCCCAGATGCACCTGTTGCGTTCCACAGCAGCAGATAATCAATGCTTACATTTTGTTTCTGAGGCCTCACAGCTTCTCAGGAGGAAAAATCCTAAGGAAAGGATTTTCCATAAAAGATGTCTGCGACAGGGATTGCCAGGAGGCAGCAGGGAGCAGATCCACCTGATTTGTTGCTAAGAAGGGTTTAGTTATGCACAGGAAAGTTGTGCTGGGCTACCTGTCCTCAGGTCCCTCAAGTCCCCAGACCATTTTATTTACTGGCACAGGTATAGCCCTCTTCTAATAAAGCCTTTTTATATTTGCAAGCAATCTCCTCACCTTTTTAGCAACATTTTCTTGTAGTTCTAATGGATTTTCTCTGGTTTGGAGGACCAGAGCTGCACACTGCACAAAAGATGTGGGCACACCTTTAGTTCAGCATGAAATTTTTGGAAAGGTTTCATTGTTCTGTTGAGACCACCCGATAAGTAGTTGGCAACACTGGGCAGTACTGCTGGAGTCTTGATAAGCTTAAATTTAATAAATGCACACATTCTTGGGATCTCAATAATTGAAAGAGTCTGGTTACAGCAATCCAAGAAAAGAAAGGATGATTTTCCCTGCTGGCATGGTTTTATGTAATTGTATTATTACTTGTTCCTTTTTGAAACCAAGTCAAATGAAATGTGCCCTCTCATGATGCATTTTTAACATGCTGATATAATTCCTTAAGTACAATATTCATGGCACCAAAATGCTCTTCAGTATTAATTACTGTGACAGTGACACAGAGTTTTTTTGTCAAATGCCTTTGGAGCTTAGCTGGTCAAGGCTCCTTTTCATCATTTATACTCTGCTCTCTCCACAGTAACTCCTGCTAAGCTTGTGATGCAGCCTGAACCCAGCAGATGGGCCAGGTTACATCATGGGAGAGCAGAATACAAAACTCTGAATCTCCGAAGTCTGCTCTGGAGACAGACACGACGTAAGATCCTTGTCAGGGTGAGCAAACAGACGGAGTAGAGATCCATTCTGAATTAAGTGAAGTGAAACCACATCCTCTCAAATTTGTTCTTATTAATAAGAAGTAACAAGACCAGCTGTAATTTATACACGCTGGTTGGTCATGATTTTCTTTGTACAAGCAGCCAACATATGCTTTCAGTCTAACATCACCTAGTTCAAAGCAAACAATAAAAAAGGACAAATGTCAAAGGGCTGTGAACATCAGCTCAGCAAGTGTGCCTTGTCTGCAGCACGCAGTGGCCGTGCCAAGGTTCAGTGACAGCCTCTTGCCACATAGGCAGAGATTGGAGATGCACAGGAGTGGCTTGTGGAAGGCAAGATGCTGTAATTTCAGCCAGAGCCTGGAGCAGTTTCTCTCCCCTTTCCATGATGATAATCACTACTGTGCAGTTCTTAAACTTCAGGCAGCAATAATAAGGCCAAGATCATTTTTGTGCCAAGATCAGTTTTGTTTGTTTTTAAATGGGAGTTCAAGTCTCCTCACTGTTTTCCTTCTGCAAGATCAAGCCTGCTGATTATCTTTCACTTGTCTGGGCTTGGGATTCCAGCCATTCACTTTTTTGTTCCCCAGTGCATGTTTCTAGTCTGTGATTATTTGTGGCAAGTATTTCTTCAAAAACATCCACATTTACACACAGTAATAATGTTTGTATTCTTCCACCTCCTCTCTGGGCTTCATTTCAATGCTCAAGTGTTGCTTAAAGCAACAAACAACATGCAGATATGTTAAAAAAAGTCTTTGGTGTTTTGTTCTCCTCCTTTCCCTGTGCTGGTGTTGATTTGCCTTGTGAAAATATTCGCCTCCTGATTTTGTCTTTCAACATGTTTAGCAGTGTCTTCCAAATTGCCCTGTGTGAAGGTGAAAAGCATAATCTCTGTGTTATTAAGGCTCAGCTCTCTCAGAGGGGTCTCTTTCCCTCAGCTGAACTAGCTGATGCTTTCAGAGGCAGGCAGCACCCTGGGGCATAGCAGCAATGAGAGAGTGAAATTTCAGCATTGATGTATCGAAGAAGTAAGTAAACAAAGCAGGGCCCAAATAACATGTCAGAACTCCATTTTCTTAGGCTTATCTTTGGCTGGACCTCTGCAAAGCACTACTAATTCTGCAGGATAAATTACAGGCAGTTCAGCAATAGTTCCCAAGCATTTCCAATGATGCCAGGGCCATCAGTGTGAACAGTTTTAGGACAAAATTTGGGTGTTATATATGTCCACCATGCCAGGTTCAGAAGTTCCACTGAATTAATCCTTCCGAATGTAGTCAGTCATGCCAAAATGCTTTCCAGACTGAGATGAAAAAACAGGAGAAAAAATTTAAATAAAAGTCATAGCACGCTAATCTTCTGCTCCTCAATCTCCACCCACTGTTACATTCATCCACCTTAAAATTTTTGTCTCCACCCACTGTTACATTCATCCACCTTAAAATTTTTGTCCCTAAAATGCTTCTAAGTGACAAGAAGCTCCTGTCAACTGCACAATCTGATTCTATATAATAAATACTAAAAGAAAAAAAGCAAACCAGATTAAAATATCAACTTTGCTGACAGCAATGACCCTTACACACCTCTTACACCTTGTGTCTTTATACCCCTTTGTGCCATCCACCTTCTCCTCAAGAGGACAGACTAAGGAAGCATGTCTATGACTCAGAGTGTAAAAGTCAAAACCACCAAACAGCTTTTAAGCAGTGCACTCCTCTTTCCAATCTCAAATGCAAGAAGGTCATTTGCAGTCCTCAGGGTTCTGAGATTATTTATGAAGCAACAGCCACTACACTCATTGTACCTCCTGCTCTCAATGGGACTCATCGTTCAGAGCTGTTGAGCAGTTGGGAACAATTACAGAGGATAAACTGAATGAAATATGTGATGCTGTGAATGTGTCAAGATTTCAACCAGTGGAATTTACATACATGAATAAATATCGAATACTGTTTAGTAATGACACTCCTGCATAGCCTCTCTACTGAGCATCCTTGCAATGTAAAAATAATTGCTACCTTTATTATCAGTTACCAGCCCGAACAGCAAGCAAGAAGCAGCTTCAAATCTGTGAGACAAAGGGGGAATTAGGAGATGTATCTCCATTAGCTTGTGCAAATAGTAAAAGCTCCCTCTCAGCCTCTTTTTTCAGCAGGGAAAGTAAGTGGACTGTAGTTTTCTCTTTGCCTAAATTTAGACTATGACGAACAGAAACATAAGCATGTTGTGGATTAAGACAAATTTCCCCAAGATGTTTTTGTAGATGTATTAGGACCAAACAGAGGGATCCTAAAAGTCAACTGAGCAAAGCTGTTATTCGCAGAAGAGGAGAGATCTCCAGACACACAGTGATTTCACAATCCTAGCTGGGGCCTCAATGTTCAGGGAGGTTAATTTCCACCGTGACTCAAGCCCCAAATAACTCTTGTGCTCAGCCAAGCACTTCCTTGGCTTGCTGAACCTGGCTAAGAGTCCATTGGGTACGAACACAACATCTGAACGGGAATCACCCAGACACGTGCCAGGAAAGGCACCCAAACTTTCCCCAAAAATCATGTGGTTTGCAGGACAGAAAGCCTTATGTGGGGTCTCAAGATCCCATAGCTTTTCAAAGGGTAGAATTTTGCCTACAGCTCCTCATCCAAACTGAAGTGGCAATGAGCTGCTTTTCATTTTGAACTCGATCACAAATTTCCCTGACTCCTTGCATCACAAAGAGGGAAGGAGATGTATAACACAACATGAATGTGTTCAGTATCCCAGGCCAGACTGCTTCCCAGCAGTGTCAGCTCAGCAATAAGGGAAATAAGGGTAACATGTAGAAGAAAAGGACAAAAGTGAATCAGATTTTATGACAAAAATCACATGGTCTCAGTTCAGGGCAGTGCTGCTGTCCAGGGTAAGCTGGAGAACATTCCTGATATAAAAGCAGCCAGTCACTAGTGGCCAAGAAAGGACTTAAGCAAAATGCCCAGTGGGCTGAAGATGGCTTGAAATCAGTTTCTAAAAGAGGTGTGGCCCTTGAAAAGGCAGAGAAATCATTTGCTGTTTCTGAGTTCTTGGATAGCTCTTGACCATTTTGGAGGGAACTTTAGCCCAAGTGTAAAGTTAAACACTCATCTTTGAGCTGTCCTAAATGCAGAGCTGTGGGTTTGGTCCAAGGCTTTGCTGTGTGTTTCCTGCACAAGGAACTCCAAGTTCATGCATCCAACTGGGGATTCAGGGTGTTTTGGCAAAAATTATTCTGCCCTTCTCCCATATCATCCATCCCTGCTCTTTCACCTTCACAGGATCTTCTGTACCAGGTTTGTTTCCTATAATGAGCCTTAGCTCTTCCAGGAACTCTTTTCCCAGGAGTCTTTCCTTTTTTCTGGGAACAGGAAGGCAAAATGGGTGGATGGAAACATTTGTTCATTCCTGGTTTTCCTTCTCTTTCGCATCCCAGTGTCAGTCCTAAGGCTCTAAAAGCCACATCATGTTCTCTTAATCATCTCTTGGTAGCTGATTAATTCATCAATTGCTGTTGTTTGCTGCTGCTATTAAATGCAATTAATTGCAGGAGCTGATGGAGCAGCACAGTTGGGTTTCCCTCCCTGGCTGTGTTGGTGTGTGCAGCCATCTCAGGAGAACACCAGCACCAACCTGGGCTGCACCAACCTCTGCTGAGGGGTTTCTGCCCTGGCATCAGAGCTTGTGGAGGAAATAAATGGAATTTATTGCCTCCACAAAAGATTCTTCAGCCACAGGTTGGAGTTTATTGCAAAACTCACCCAATCTGACATGCTATCTACTGGCTTTGAACTGCAAAGTGAAAATCACCCATGGTGCTTCTTTGTCCATCAGATGTGTTACCTGCAGGCTTAAACATGGAAACAGTGGTTTATCTTACCTCACCTTCTACTTCAAGAGGACATCCTCCTCAAACCTCTAAACAACAATTTTCCTTTGAGCCACACTCCCTCTCTGGTTAAACAAAGTAATTTTTGTCCTTTTTCTTCCCCCAATGAGAATGGAGATTAAGGAAATTTATCTTCTGTTTCCACTGGTAGCTATATTGTAAAGATACAAATATTTTATAGATTCATACATGTACTTTGCTGTGCAACCTTCAGCTTCAGCAGGATGGGCTTGACCCTATTTTTGTGCCAGAGTTACAAGATGGATCAGTGAAAAGTAATGAGGGTCTGGACAGTTTTAAATTCCCCAACTGTGACAAAACCAGGGTGATGAGGAAAAGCACCTCTTCAGCTCCTGGGCTGGGAATACATACAGGTCCCAGGTAATTATTCAAGTCTCCAAAGGACTTCCTAGCAACCTCTGGGTCTGGAGATTTCTTTCCATTTTAATGGATGCTTGGTTGGGTAGAATCCAAAGGCAGTTTACAGAGTAAAACTTCCTACTTGCCACAAGCTATTGGCATTTTCATGTCCTGTTTATATGTCAGCTGGGTACTCAGAAGTATTGTTTAGGTTTTGAGGGAGGGGTGTGCTGGTTTAGAAGCACAGTTTTCACAGAGGAGTGCTCTGCGATTTCTGAAAATCAC
Organism: Ammospiza caudacuta; assembly: GCF_027887145.1. NCBI lineage: Eukaryota > Metazoa > Chordata > Aves > Passeriformes > Passerellidae > Ammospiza > Ammospiza caudacuta. The sequence continues at coordinate 6,372,938 of NC_080593.1, forward strand.
CTCTCTAAGGTGTTTTAATGTGCACACACACAAATAATGGCATGAACCCCACTGAAATCACTGCATTTGTAAATCTTGGCCAAGTTGTGCTTAGTAAATATTTTAATGCTAATTTATTTTCTTTTTTCTTTTTTTTTTTCTTCTGTATTCTGACACATGCAACCACTGTTGTGGTGTGTTGTTTAATTTCCCCAATTATTTCCCCATTTTATGTATTCTCCCCCCAATTTTCTGTAAAATGGTTCCTCCCTCCCCTGATTTTCCCGCCACTGCCTCCCCTGACTGTTGGTCTCCTTGGTTACCCCCTTCCCCCTCAACTGCCAGTCTCCCCTTGTTATGTAATCACCCCTCCCTTACACTCCTTATAAGTAAGTTTTTCCTCCTCCCTGGGCCCAGTCAATCACCCCCCACTCCTCCCAGGTTTCCAGAATCTTCTCCTCTCTGGGGGCTGTGGTTGGCTGTGGTCCCGGGGCCCCTCCTTTATGTTGTATTTATTGGTTCGTCTCCTTTGCCAATTATGTTTGTACCCTTCCCCGATTGGCTAGTTGGGCTCCCCTCCTCTCTCCACCCCTTGTTTTTAAAACTGTACCTCCCGCCTCATTCCTTGCCACTTGCTGGTTGGCACCCTCCCTACCTGTTCCTGTCACCGAACCTTCAATAAATCGGAGTTAGCCCCCAGCCTGTGGTCACCTCTGACTTCGTTCCTTCGCGCCTCTTTCCGCACCGCGTAGCCAGCTCAGCCCGAGGCCAAGACGCCAAGGGGGGCTGGCAGTATATGCGCCAGGGGTGTCGGCCACCTCCCTCGTAACAGCGGCTAGCCGGACACTCGGGCCAAATACGCCCTCGCGCAGGTTGGCGCCCAACGTGGGGCCTGAGAAGTGGACATCTGGACAGCTGACCACGGACCGGACCCCTCGGACTGGGATTTGCAAATTCCATTGGCCGTCAGCCTACCCCAAGGTAGTAGCAGGCCCGTTTTAGGGCAGCGCTCCCTGGGGATTGGAGTCGGGACTCCCAGGCACCCTTCGGGACGACTCCTGGAACGAAGACCCCCTCGCCTCGGTTTGTGTTCCCGCCCCAACGAGTTTGGTAAGTCCGGGCCCCTTCTCCCTGGGGACTTCCCGGGCTTCCCCCTTCGCCTTTTTAAACTCTTCCCTAGGGGTACGGGCCCTGCTCTGGGGACCTGCCCCCCACCCTTTTCCCCAACACCCAGATTTTGTTGTTTTAACTTTCCCGTGGGAGCCGGACTCTCCCCGGACGCGGGGGCCGGACCCACCACCCTAATTCCCTGTCCCTCACACCTTTTCCCCGGACTTCGGGGTGGTGGGAGGGCGAAGGCTCGTTGGTCGCGGTTTGTTGTTTTAGTTTGCGTTTTCCCCGGGCGAGAGGGGAGTGCCATCGGTTTCCTTTCCCCCTTTCTAGTAGTAAAATTTTTGCTGCTAGAAAGGTGCCATGGGTGCAGGCTTGGGAAAGGAACAAAAAGAGGTTTACTATTATGTTAAAGGTCTATTGTTAACTGGTGGGCACAAGGCGCCCAAACCTGAGTTAAAATTGTTAGTTAAGTGGGTCTTTTCGAAGTTCCCCAATGTCTCCTCGGAAGTTGTTAAGCAGCCACGTTTTTGGACAGCTGTTGTAGCCAAATTGAACGAAGCAGTGAAGTCCGGGGAGGCAAAGCTGGTTAACGTGGCGTACTGGGCTGGTGTTGTGCTCGCCACTCTCCGCCCAGTAGGGGAGCCGAAGAAAGGGCCCACAAGTTCTGTTTTGTCCCCCCGTTCCCCTCGTTCGCTTGCCCTTGTCCCTCATTCCGCTCCCTCATCCCTTAGGCAGGAGCCCTCGAGGGGGATTTTAAAGGCCGAAAAGAAGCAGGGGGTTCCACCTGCCCCTGCTCCCCCTCGACCTGCTCGGCCTTCCCCTTCGAGGAGCCCTGGCCAGGCTTCTCCTCTTCCCGACCCCTCTGTCCCTACCCCCAAGTCCCCAGTTGTTAGACCCAAAGTTCGGTTCATTGAAGGTTATGAAGATGGTTCCCAGGGTGCCCAAAATGGCGCCGGCCACATGGCCGTTCCCGCCAGGGCCCCTTCTCTTCCCCAGAACCCCTTTCTCCCTAATCCCAACCCCTTTTTCCCCCCTGACCAAACCTCATTTTCGGCTGCCCCTCCCTCATATTCTGCTCCTCCCTCTACCCCCTATGTTCCTCCGCCCACGGTCCAACCCTCTATTGATCCCGCCCCTGTCCCTCCCATTTCGTTCGCTCCTCCCTCTGCTCCTCCTGTAACTCCTCCCCCAGTCCAGCCCCCCGCAGACCCTTCCTCTGTCACGCCGTCATGTTTGGCTCCGCCCCCATGTTCCACCCAGGGGGCGGAAAGGGGTGGTGTGCCGTGCCCTCCCCCTCGTCCCGCCTCACTGTCTGGCCCCGCCTCAACCTCTTCCATTTCCGGTTCCCACGCCCTCCCTTCCGGTTCCCACGCTTTGTGTTCCGGGGGGGGGGTGGTGGATGACCGGAGGCCGGGACAAGCGCCCTTGTTGGAAGCTGCCCCGGTTTCGTACACCCTGAGCGGAGAGAGGAGTTCTTTGGCGCAGTGGGTGCCTTTAGCATCAGTCAGGATCAAGGAACTGTGCAAGGCACAGAAGGACTACTCCCGGGAGTCTGAATACTTCCGGGGGTTGCTCCGTGATGCCCTTGCACGGGGAGATCTTGTGCCCGCTGACCTTAGGGCTCTCTTCTCCAGCTTGACCGGCCCTATGGAATTCCGGATATGGGTGGCGGAGTGGAAGAGGGAGATTTTGGAGGTTCTCCCAAACCTTTGGGGGAATCCTGCCACCTCTCACGATGCGGACGGCCAGATAGTTCAGGAGGAACACCTGTTGGGCGAGGGGCAATGGGCAAATGGGGCAGCCCAAGCTCGGGCTCTTTTCCCCCAACACCTGATGGAGACGGCTCAGGCTGCGGAGCGAGCCTTCTTTAGGCTGGCAGTAGTCACCTCCCAATGGGAGGAGGACGAAGTGCGGCAGGGTGCGCAGGAGCCCTACCTAGTCTTCATTGAGCGCCTCTACCGCTTCGTAGAAGCACAGGTGTCTGGGGACCGGGAGAGGGAGTGCATGTTAAGAAAAATGGCATATTATAACGCCAATGCTGAATGCCGAAAGGCAATCCGCACTCTCCCCCGGACCCCCCGGCCCACGGTAGAGGCAATGATGGAGGCGGTAGTGGCTCACGTACCACTCTCTGCGCGCCCACGCCGAAGCTCCGTGGCCTTTGCCGACCTCCCAGAGCCCGAGCCGTTCGACCTGGAGGCTGCCCCCGCTGCTGGGCCACCGACACCTGGGCCCAGCAGAAGAACGACAGACACCCACCCCTGCCATTTGTGTGGCGAGATGGGGCACTGGATGCCCCAGTGTCCCATGAGGGCGGACTACCTAAACTTCAGGAGGCAGAGGGAGAAAGAGAAGCAGGGCCAAAAAAACTAGGCCCTGAGCGCAGCCCCTCCCTGCGCGCGGACAGAAATACGGCGGGCAACACAACATCAAGCGGGGAGGGAGAAGAGGAGAGACCGCTGTCAACTTTCGCTTTGCCGGACTTGACGCAACTATCGGACGTGACAAATACTTGTGGTGCAGTTCCTGCGCTTAACACCTTGTCCTCTGCTTCCCCTTACAGGCTGCAGCTAACTAGGGATTTCTACATCCCTAATAGTAACATCCAGCTGGTGTCTGTCGACCTCCATCATCCGGGTCGCTGGAGGAAACTAGGACGTTGCAGGTGGACTGTCATCGGTGACACAAAGCACACGCCGCGAGACGTGCACATTATCCCCGGGCTGGTCACTACCGACCGGGATCGTTTCGCGGTAGGGCTGTACTGTGTCCGACCCCCACTTCTCCTTCCCAAGGGACAGGTCATCGCCCAGGCCATCCCCGTTCCCGACCAAGACCACTGGGGTAGCGGCGCGGAGAAGACATCGCCTCCGTCGGTGGCCTGGGCACAGCTCGTAGGGAGGGAGAAGCCCCGCCTGACATGTCAGCTTTTGTTGGGCGGGGATCGCAAGGTCATCAGGGGTCTCTTGGACACGGGTGCAGATGTGACGATCATTCCCTCTCGGGAGTGGCCGTCACATTGGGATTTGCAAAGTGCAGCGGGCACGATTTCTGGTGTCGGGGGTCTACAATTGGCCAAACAATCAAGGAGCACAGTATAAATTAAGGGGCCCGACGGGCAATTGGCTTCAGTGCGCCCGTTTGTTTTGGATTACAGCGAGCCTCTCTGGGGGAGAGATCTGCTAGCCCAGTGGGGGGCCAGAATTGACCTGCCAAAGGCTCCCCAGGTTTTTCGGGCAGTGGCCACTGAGGAGCGCCGGACTTGGAAGCTGGATTGGCTTTCGGATAAACCAGTACAAGTCCAACAGTGGCCACTTAACAAGCAGAAATTAAAGGCGCTCCACGAGCTCGTGCAGGAGCAGCTACTGAAGGGCAACATTGAGGAGTCCATGTCTCCATGGAACTCCCCGGTCTTCGTTATCAAAAAGCCCAATAAGGATAAGTGGCGGCTCCTGACCGACCTCCGCCAAATTAATGATATAATCGTTGACATGGGATCTCTCCAACCAGGGATGCCATCCCCAGCAATGCTCCCCCAAAATTGGAATCTGGCCGTCATTGATATAAAGGATTGTTTCTTCCAAATTCCCCTTCACCCGGACGATGCCCCGCGCTTTGCTTTCACGGTGCCGTCAATCAACCGTGAGTCCCCGGCCAAGCGCTATCATTGGCGGGTATTACCACAGGGCATGAAGAACAGCCCTGTGATCTGCCAATGGTATGTCGCTTCGCTGCTGTCACCTTTACGTACAGCCCTCGGGGATGCCGTCATCATCCATCATTACATGGACGACATCCTCGTGTGTGCGGCCGACCACAGTCTACTTGCCCATGCGCTTGACCTGACAACCAATGCGTTGGTTGCTGCAGGGTTCGAGCTCCAGCAGGATAAGATTCAGCGGATGCCACCTTGGAAATACCTGGGCCTCGAAATCACAAAGCGGACCATTGTTCCGCAAAAATTGGCTATTCGGACGAAAGTCCAGACCCTAGCGGATGTCCATCAACTGTGTGGGTCTTTAAATTGGGTGAGACCCTGGCTAGGCATCCCCACCGAAGACCTAGCCCCCCTTTTCAATTTGTTGAAAGGGGGAGAGGGGCTTAGTTCCCCTAGGACGCTCACCCCAGAGGCGGAGGTGGCTCTGGAGAAGGTACAAAAGACTATTTCGGCCAGGCAGGCCCATCGGTACCATCCGGGCCTGCCATTCAAATTTATTGTACTGGGAAAGCTGCCACACCTCCATGGCATAATACACCAGTGGGACCAAGACCTAAAGGACCAGGGCCTGGGTGACCCCCTCTTAATTATAGAGTGGGTGTTCCTCAGCCACAACAGGTCCAAAAGGATGACACGGCCACAGGAGTTGGTAGCCGAACTGATCCTCAAGGCAAGATCGAGGATCAGGGAGTTGGCAGGGTGTGATTTTTCATGCATACACATTCCAATTAAATTGGAATCGGGCCAATTAAAATTGAGAACCTTCGAAGAATTGCTGCAAACAAATGAATACCTTCAGTTTGCACTCGACAGCTACACTGGGCGCATCGCGGTTGATCGGCCGGCCCACAAATTATTTAATTCGGAGTTCAAATTGTCTCTCAAAAAGGTCCAAAGTAGGGAACCATTGGATGCCGTGACAGTTTTTACTGACGCGTCTGGAGCATCCCACAAGTCAGTGATGACTTGGAAGGATCCTCAGACTCAGCAGTGGGAGACCGATGTTGTTGTTGTGGAGGGTTCTCCACAGATTGCTGAGTTGGACGCAGTCGTCAGGGCATTCCAGAGATTCCCAGGACCTTTTAATTTGGTAACAGATTCGGCGTATGTAGCCGGTGTAGTGTCAAGAGCTGAGTGTGCAGTTCTTCAGGAGGTTTCTAACAAAAATTTATTTAATTTACTAAATAGGCTCGTCGAGTTGGTCTCCCACCGCGAGCATCCGTTCTACGTTATGCATGTTAGATCACACACAGATCTGCCTGGGTTTATTGCAGAAGGCAACCGTCATGCCGATTCTTTGGCCGCGGCTGCTGTGACGCAGGGCCCTCTCCCGGATGTGTTCGGCCAGGCTAAGATCAGCCACCAACTCTTCCATCAGAATGCGCCCGGCCTGGTTCGGCAATTCAATCTGACGCAGGACCAGGCCAAGGCGATTGTGGCCACATGTCCCCAATGCCAGCGAGATCAAATGCCCACCGTGGTCTCGGGGGCTAATCCTCGAGGCCTGGCGAGCTGTGAGGTGTGGCAGACGGACGTAACACATGTTCCATCTTTTGGCCGGTTGTGTTACGTCCACGTCTCAGTGGATACCTTCTCCGGTGCCATCTACGCTTCTGCCCACACAGGGGAGAAGGCAGCGGATGTTCAGAAGCATCTGCTTCAGGCATTCGCTGTCCTGGGCATCCCTAGGGCCCTAAAAACCGATAATGGCCCTGCGTATGTTTCTAAGGAGCTGCGGAGCTTCCTGCAGCAATGGGGAATAGTCCATAAGACCGGCATCCCCTATTCCCCGACAGGCCAAGCCATGGTGGAAAGGGCCCACCAGAGCCTTAAGAAGACCCTGTCCCGACAACAACTGGTGATGAAGGTGGAGACCCCCCACGTCCGGCTGTCGAGAGCATTGTATACCCTGAACTTCCTTAATTGCTCTTTCGACAGCCAAAATCCTCCAGTGGTTCGGCACTTCGGCAGCCACCAGCAGCTGCAGCCCAAAGTCAGGCCTCCGGTTCTAGTTAAGGATCCGGAGACCTGGCGGACGGAGGGTCCCTTCGACTTGGTGACCTGGGGGAGGGGATACGCTTGTGTGTCTACTCCCTCAGGTCCCAAGTGGGTTCCATCCAAGTGGGTAAGGCCCTTCGTCCCGAAGCAGGGGACAAAAGCAGGAACTGTACCGCAAGTTCGGCAGGCGTGTTGGCGGCGACGGAGGAGACCCCACCATCTGTCATCTGCTCCTCCAGATCTCCCCTCCGTAGAGGAAGAGCCTTCCCCTCCGGCCTCTCCTCCACCGTTGGACCTTCTCCTCCATGTTTCCACCTGTTCTCCCCCTCTCCCTGATTTATCCCCTCGTATGTTTTATTTAAGTTGGCTTTTCGGGGAGGAACCATATTTATAGTTTTGATATACTCTCACCTTTCTTTGTCGTTTCAGTTCCATCTCCCTAATGGCCCCCGCTTTGCCACCGCTGGCCCCAAGCCCTGGAGTGCTGACCATCTTTGTAATCACCTACTGGCTCCTGACACCATCCGTGGAGCCGTGGGTCGTCCCCCAGCCCAAGGTCAACATCTGGCATGCCTTGGCTCAATCCCTTGGACAAGATAGTATTTGCCTGGACACCGGCGCAGCAGAGGACCCGATGTCGTCTTGCCTTGTGGGGATCCCATTCTCTCCAGGCGAGTTCCCTCCCACCTTCCAACGTCCCTTTTACCCGATTTTGGCCAGGAGCCTCACTATCCTCCCAAGTTTTGACGCCTCAAATGCCTGGAGAGACGGAGTGTTCAGGCTGGCTCCTGCAACCTCCGAGCCCACTGAATTACACCTGCTCGGCTCCGCCAATGCCTCTGTTTGTTTTCAGTTTGATTATGGTATCACCCCCGTAGAGAAGGGCAGTGAGGTGGTCCTCCAAACGAAAAAGGAATACCAGGCCAGGCAGTGGTGTCAGGCGGTTTTGAAAATCCTTGGCCCCACCACTACTGGCCGGACCCCTTACTCCCTTCCTTGGGGTGTGTTTTTAATTTGCGGAGACCGAGCGTGGGCAGGCATCCCCTCTGGCCTGGTCGGAGGGCCGTGCACTTTTGGCCGGCTGACGCTGCTTACCCCCAACATGACCCAAATTGTTAATTGGAAAAGAAATAATGTCACAGATGAATTGGGCAGAGCCAAAAGAGATCTTAAGGATCTCACAGAGGATTATGACGACGAAATTACTCATTGGTCACATTCAAAGTCCGTCGCCTTTACCATTTTATTGCCTTGGGTATCGGTGGCGAAGGCTCTAGGTGAATTGGGCCGCCTAGAGTGTTGGGTGGCTAAACAAGCCAACTTTACTTCAGCCGCGCTCTACGACCTCCTTACAGACGAGGAAATTACGAGGAAGGCGACACTCCAGAACAGGGCAGCGATAGATTTTCTATTGCTGCTCCACCACCATCACTGTGAGGAGTTTGAGGGCCTCTGCTGCTTGAACTTGTCCACCCGAGCCGAGGACGCCAGACAATCCATACGCAAGCTGCAAGACCTTGTCCATAAGGTCCAGCAAGAGACATCAGACTGGCTGGGGGACCTTTTCAAGGGTTGGGGCCTGAGCGGGTGGGCCACATCTATTTTAGAATCTGTTATTAAGGTTGTTTTGAGTTTGGTTGCTTTTTCAGTTTTCATCATGGTGATCCGCGGTCTGGTCCAAAGACTGATATCAAAAGCCACTTCGCCCAGTGTCAACCATGCCACAATGCCCACAGAGGAGCACATCGAGCTGGGGGACCTCTCCTCGGAGGCCGAAGTAGCTGCGGATGAGGAGGGGTCAATCGTGCCGCCCGCTGACCACCTATGGGCGGATGAGCCCCAGCTCGAAGAAAGCGAAGATTGGCCGGACCAGCCGCGGGTCCTCGAAGTTTAAGTTTATATGGACTCTTTTGTTCCTTTTCTTTATTTGTTAAGAAACGGGGAGATGTTGTGGTGTGTTGTTTAATTTCCCCAATTATTTCCCCATTTTATGTATTCTCCCCCCAGTTTTCTGTAAAATGGTTCCTCCCTCCCCTGATTTTCCCGCCACTGCCTCCCCTGACTGTTGGTCTCCTTGGTTACCCCCTTCCCCCTCAACTGCCAGTCTCCCCTTGTTATGTAATCACCCCTCCCTTACACTCCTTATAAGTAAGTTTTTCCTCCTCCCTGGGCCCAGTCAATCACCCCCCACTCCTCCCAGGTTTCCAGAATCTTCTCCTCTCTGGGGGCTGTGGTTGGCTGTGGTCCCGGGGCCCCTCCTTTATGTTGTATTTATTGGTTCGTCTCCTTTGCCAATTATGTTTGTACCCTTCCCCGATTGGCTAGTTGGGCTCCCCTCCTCTCTCCACCCCTTGTTTTTAAAACTGTACCTCCCGCCTCATTCCTTGCCACTTGCTGGTTGGCACCCTCCCTACCTGTTCCTGTCACCGAACCTTCAATAAATCGGAGTTAGCCCCCAGCCTGTGGTCACCTCTGACTTCGTTCCTTCGCGCCTCTTTCCGCACCGCGTAGCCAGCTCAGCCCGAGGCCAAGACGCCAAGGGGGGCTGGCAGTATATGCGCCGGGGGTGTCGGCCACCTCCCTCGTAACAGCGGCTAGCCGGACACTCGGGCCAAATACGCCCTCGCGCACAACCACCATCTATGCTAGACTACAGAGACAAACAAAGGATTTTATGGGCCACACACAGGATCTTTCACCCCTAACATTTTCTTTCATCCCAGTCTGGTCCAAAAAAGGCTTGGAACATATTTGCATGATGGTGTCTCACCCTGCTTGGAGTCTATTCTGTCACTATTCTGGCAACAAGCAGAGTTGTCAATCTGGCACTTTATACCAGCTCGGGGTGCACTTAAAAAATGTGTAAACAACAGCAAGATAGAGAAACTTCCTTCAGCATCTATTTACCAGATAGAGAGGATGGGAGATGCCCTGCTCATTTCAGTGAACAATATGCATTTTATGACCTTCTCATGATGCTTTTATGCCTATTATGATCAGTTTGGCTTTTTTATCAAATAAAGAAGAGCTAATGTAAAGAGCTAACATTCAAATAACATTTAAAACTGAGATAAAGCGACAAAGCTCTGATGGGCTGACGTTATAACTGGCATTTTGTCCTTTGTTGGTAGTGGCAAAAGGATAGAAATGCAAGGGGGAAAAAAAAAAGAAAATAATTTTCAACCTTCCATTTAATTATGGGAGACTGTCAATTAGTGTCAAAATTCATAATTTTACTGTGCTGCTGTTGACAACCTCCACGTGCTACGTGGTGTCTGCATGGAAGATTTGAGCCCAGAGGCTCCCTGGGTGGAGGAAATGTTTTTTAATCATAGCACTGTCATACCCTGCAGTTCTGTAGAGTGGAAGAAGTTAACCTCAGTTTGAAAGTTCATTTTTATCCCTGGTTTCCTGGACAAGTGGATATTCCTGCCTTTAAAATGGGGGTGAGGATCCCTGGCTAAGAAAGGGTAAAACATGATGACTCTAGAGATATTGATAACTCTGGAAAAAGTGATATTGATCCATTCATTTTCCCTTCCTCCCCTGCTTTCCTAATTGAACAGTTATGAAATAAAGTGTTCTTTCCCCCTTTCTGTACTTGGAACATAGTGATTTATCAACATAGACAGTCTGAGGCCCAGCAGATAAAATGCAAAGCGTGAACTGAAGTAAATAACTGAAGTTCGCAGCATGAGCTAAATCACATTTTATTACCTTTAATATTTCAATTGCTTCTTAGCATGAGAAGCAGAGACCAGGGTGCATCCAGGAGCTCAAAACCTCCCTCTCCTTTGCATGGCTTCAGCCATTCTCCTCCTTCTCCTGAGGAGCCATCCATCTCTGCATGGAAAAGCAGGGATCTGAATCCACCCTCCTCAGGAGCCAGCTCTGGGATGTGGCAATTTCAGGGTTCTCACAGAGCAGATCATTAGGGAATCAATTTCAAGATTCCTCACAGAGCAGATCATTAGGGAATCTAAGTTGGAAATTTAATCTCCTCAGGCTGGTTCTGTAAAGGAGGGAGTCAGGACTCCCCAGAAAGGCATTCTGATCTCACAGACCCCAAATTTTTCCCCAGTGGGTGCATTTTTCTCTCTGACATTTATGCAGAGCATCTAAGGCCCTTCAGCCATCCTACCAACAAACTGACGTTCTTGGCGAGATCAAAAATCATCTTTTCTCCTGCCATTCTCTCAGTGGTTCATTAACTAATATCAGCTGTGATTTCCATTTTGAATCTGGCTGACCCTGAGGATTCTCTCAGTGTTTCAGTGCATTCTTTCCTCTCCAGCAGACCATCTCTAATGTGTTCAATCCTCTTCAATAAATCAGTGTCACTTGCATGGGTCAATTCAGACTGAAGCCTGCAGCTGCATGCAGGCTGAATGGCAGCAGAACTTCTCACCTGGCTCTTCCATGGGCCCTCCAGAGAAGTGAAACACATGGGAATTAAAAGCACACTGGATGAAAAACTGAGGGCTGTAGCTCATTAGCAGAGACCATGACTAATTTACTTGCTGCAGGAATTTAAGCACTGAGCAGTTTGCTCACTTTCTACTAATTCTCACTCCTGAATCCTTCATTTTCGTGTTCTACCACCATCAAGTCAATTTTTCCATCCACCGATCCACAGATAAGTAACCACAGGAAATGTTTATTAAACTGATTTTCACATTTTAGTGACTGGAAGAATCACTACATTAAACTTTGATACATGATTGCTGAACATTTAAAGCACTTCTACTTCAAAAGTCTCCATTTTCATGTTTAGGAATTTCGGAATTGGTTTAATTCTTATTCCTAGAAAAAACGGTTTTGGGGAAACAAATTACTTAAAATGACTGACCTTTGCATCTACAGGAAAAAAAGGAGGAAGAGGTTATAGCAAAATAGATTTGGGAAAATGCTCTGTCTTACAAACCAACAACTGCAAACTTTATTTCAACTGCTCTCTCAAAAGTCTTTGCAATTTCATACACAAGTTTATTGGCACTGTCTACTGAATGAATATGAGGATGATTCTTTTAAAAGAGTTTCCTGGAAAATGCCACCTTTGGTTGATATTTTTCTTTTCCAGGAATTCTGAGAGTTTACACAAAAGATTCAATGGAGCTGCACATACAGAGAAGTGAACATGTTATTTTCAAACCACTCTGCTGCTACTTTCTCACCATTTTGTGCTTTTTACTCAGCCATTCCGATCATCATTTCATTATCAGACAAATCCTTAAGAATTTCCTCTGGCAACTTATCCACTGCAACAACAGAATGTTTTCCTAGAGCAAGGATGAATCTACATTAGGTAAAAGCTTCAGGATTTTACAGAGGCTTTAAAAGGCTGGAGAGCACCAAGCTAAAGCACATGTGCCTTTTGAGCCTCCTGCTCCTTTCACCCACCACACTTAATGCAGTCCCACTTGTTTTACATCCAGTCTTCCAAGAAGAAAAGCTTGTGGGGGTGCCAAGTGTTGGTAATTCCAGCTGAAGTCATTAGGCTGAAGGATTTCAGCAATTCTGAAACTCAGGTTTTGTCTTCTTTCCTTTTGCTTCCCTGATTGCTGTAAAGGAGATCTTCACACTTGCAGCAGCCTTATGCACATCTCCCAGCACACAGACTGGCACCTGGGCACTGCTGCCATCCCTAAAGCCATGTGGGTTTCTCTCCCCTTCCATGATGACAATCACTACTGTGATTATCACATCTCCCATCCCAAACCAGGTGTCCCTGAATCCAGTGCAATTGTTTGGGATGTGCTCTCACCCATCAACCCTTTGTTTTCATGGGTTTGGACAGCTCATCAACAAAAGCCACGTCAAAGCTCTCCATGCCATCTGGCAAAATGTAGGCAAAGCTCTCCATGCCATCTGCCAAAAGCAGGTCTCCATGCAGGCTGGTCCTGTGCCTGGTGCCTGTGTCTCAAGGAGGAGCAAAGGAGCAGCCCTGGAGCTGCTGGAATTGCAGCAAGGAATGGGGGGACATGGGTGTCTCCATCCTCTCCTGCCCACTGAATTGCTAGTAACAGATGAATTCTTCCCCCTGAAGGTTTCTTTCCACTCCCAGCAGTGGCACCTTTTTCCCTTCACAAAATCATTCATTATCCCAATCCTAATGTGTCTTTTCTTCCCCAGCTCACCTTCCTCCAAGGAGAAAATTATTGCAGTGGTGAACACATTTCCCAAGCAGGGGTATAGATGAAAAGCAGCATAGAGGCTGAAAAATTGCATTATGCATTAGGCATTATGATATTTTAACAAGGCTCAGTATCACTTTGCTTCCAATCACCCAGAGATCCAGTTATTCTTCTGCACTGGGAGCCCCAGTAAATATTTGATCTGTTCAATCTGCAGTCAGCCAACCAAACAAGGACTGACTGTTCCACCAGTCTCCTCATTTCCTTATCCCATGCTCTTTGGAGGGATTCTTAAATCAACAGACTGTCTCTTGCTCACTCCTTCCCTCCTTCTCTCTCAGATAATGGATCTCAGTCCTGATTTCACTGTTAAACTCCATGGCAGGATGGAAAATGCCAGCCACAGATGTTGCCTACACTTCATTATATTGTATGCGCATGACAAATTCCTCACCAAAAATGTCCAGGGTTGCATTATAACTTATCCCATAATGTAGGAGAGGAGTTAAAGCCTGGGGATGGGAGCTAAGGAATCCTCAGACACACCAATATCCCTGTGCACAAATCCTCTGAGCTGTTCCTTAGCATGCAGAAGAGTTTATACCCTTAAGTTGTGGTAGGAGTGGTAATAATTTCCCACAATACAAATTCCCCACAGTACAAATTTAGCAATTCATTCTCCTTTGAGTGGCCAAAAGAAGCTCAGCAACCATCAGATTTTATAATTAAAGAGCTGGAATAAGGCTTGAGAGAGAGGTAGGCTGATTTCTCTTCTTCAAACTTGCATATTCTCAAGAAACACTTCACTTCCCCAGACAATGCTGGCTGATGTGACTCGTGATTTTGAATGTTCCTCTTGACATACACAGCTTTTCAGAGAGCTTGAAAGCACCTGGAAAGTTAAATCTCTGCCTGGCATCTGCAGGAATCCACTAGGGTAAAAATGAAGAAATTCAAAGCATCTGGCCACTGGAAATGCCACAGCAGCACCACAGCCCAGCAAAGGATTAATTGTGCCATTGAATTAGGACCAGCAAAGCATCCAGGCTCCATGTATACCCATAAATGTCCTGGGCTTGCTTGCAGGAACCCACATGGCTGCCCTGTTCCTGAGGTGTTTTTGGCTCATGATCTCTGTTCCTGTCCCTGTCAGGGGTTTGTTCACCTGGCCATGGGCAGGAAGCAGCTTGGACACAGCCACTCCGAGGCTGGAAGGAGAAAAGAGGGAAAGAGGGCTTAGAAATACAGATATAAAATGTGTCATTGCTGCTGGCTTCAGGTGAGGGAGCAGTCCCTTCTTGTTACCAGCTTCAGCCACAGCCACCATGCATGGGTTTGGGAGCCCAGGGAGCCCCACTGGGCATCCAGAGGTGCTGGATCAGGATGTTCTCTTTGGAATGCTCAAGCATGGCTAAGAAAGAGGTGGTGTGGTGAGAATGGCCAAGAAAGAGGTGTTAAGAAAGTACATCTGGACCCAGATCACGGATTTTAGGTTTTTACCTTCCTCAAAAAAAACCATTAAAATTCATACTTTTGCTGTCTCTCTGTTCTCTCTCTATGAAGGAACAACCTCAAATAAATAAATAAATAAATAAATAAATGAAGCTTCTGTTAGGTATACTTTCCATCAGGAGATAAAAAGTTAAAAAGCTGGGAGATGTTACACGTACAGCTGGTACATTCTTTTGCTGTCAGTTCTCTCCAGCAATCAATATTATGAAATGTTATGATTATTATCAAATATAATTATGTTAATTTTGAAGCTGTTATGAGCTCCATCTACTGCCGTCATTACACTTCGAATAAATGATCTGAGTTTTAAAAAATAACAAAAAAAAAGTGTTTAAGACAAAACTCCCTGCCTAGCTGTTAACTAGCAAGGAAGATTTAGGTAGGCAGACGGATCCGCTCCTTGTGGTGTTCAGCTTGATAAATCATGGCTTTCCTCCAAAGAGAGGCAGAGTTCAGTATTTCACACCATGACAGGTTCTCTCTGTACTTTGTGGGTAAGGTTGCTTGGATCAGAACCAAACTTGCAGCTATTCAGGGAAGGTGGTAGAGTTTCTGAAGAGGCATGGCTCTATGGTGGGATGGGGCTGCTTGCTGCAGGCAAGCTGAGCCCCCAGCCCCACAGTGCCAGGCATGGCATAAACACAGGGGAGAGACAAGGCTGCTAGAGATAAAGGCTGTGTGGAGAAGCTGGAGGAAGAGTGTAGCTGAGGTCTTGCTGGCCAGTCCTGTGCCCCCTGCCCAGCAGACCAGATGTTTCCCCACAAAGCTTCTCAGACCTCAAGCAGGCAAACATCGCAGTCATGGCAAGAGTGGTAGGAACATGCCAGGTTTTCTTCATGGTTACAGTTTTTGAGATCAGGAGTGTCTGACCATGAGAAATTGCAGAGGGGAATTTTAGGACATCATCAAGAGAAAAGGCTGTTGTCCCAAAGCTGCACTTCTTCACCCCATGGGATCTGGAGCTTCATGGTGCTGTTTCTGCTGCTCTCCAGCTCACCTGGATTTTGTTTCACACTTGAAGCTCAGCTGTGTTTTGTCAGGACGGTGGTGGAACCCAGGGGCTGCTGATGCTGATTTATGGCTCAGAGGTGCAGAAGCCAGGTGCAGACTTGCCAGGGGGTTCAGGTCTGCTTTCCCCTCTGCTTTCCCCTCTGCATTCCCTCCAGCCAGGGCTCCCTGCAGCCGGCTCTGCCCTGGGCATGTGAGGCAGGAATGCCTGCACAGCCTCCTGGGGATCTGTGCTGCATCCACCTCTCATAAGCTGGATGAAACTCACAGTTTCCTGGTATTTGCATGCCAATGCAGAAAAAACACAGAGGGCAAGGCTGCTGCTGAGAGTTTGGGATTTGCAAGAATGCCGGATTCAGAGACACTCCAAAGGGCAGACAGGGGGTGAAGGCACAAAGGTTAAACAAGCAAAAAAACCCCCAAATTTTAGCACCAAACCCTGTAAGCAAAAACCACCCAGCTAACTTCAGCTCTGAGGTGCAAGCATGAGGCTTGCTTCCCAGGATTAATAAATATACACTCTGCTATTTCAGACCGAGAACTAAATAAAGCCACTCCTGCTCCTCTCATCTCCCATGCTAACAAAATTAATGGCAGCAGGGGTTTTTTTGAGCCAATCACTCATTAGCCTCTTTTCCCTGCTCCCTAAACCTCCATAAACACAAGCAGCAATCCTCTCTGAGAGACATCTCGGCTGCAGTCAGGTTTTGCTTCTCTCCGGGCCGGTGTGAGATTATAATGCTCCTCAAGGTGTTCCCTTCCTCATAACGAAGCTCCATCTGTTCTACAGATGGTAAAGATCACAAGAACCAGCACTAAATATCCCTCCCCCACTGAAGAGTTCTTACCTTATGGTAATGTTGCTCTTTGTTTTCCCTGCCTTTCCCCGGAGCACGGGGACACCTCGATAGCCCCAGCCAGGCTCTGTGCTGGGGCTCCCTCTGCACAGAGAGGGTTTCATAGATTTTGCCCAGGGGAGAGGGAACCTTTTCCACTGAATTTTCAGGAAACTGCACAGTGGCTACTTTTAAAGACTTTTCATCTCATCCCCTCTCCACTGCTGCTCACACCAGCCCCAGCTTGGCCCCCAGCAGACACCTCCCTTTCAAGGGCAAACTGGAATATGTAACGGTAAGGACCTGACAGGTGAGACACAAAAGGAATTCAGGAGGTCAGATCCTCAAGGATGGGAAAGAAATTTATAGGTGTTAACTGCTAGTCTCTGCCCTACACATTTCTGCCTGCCTTTGGCTCAGGAAAATAAGTTTTTTTTTTTTTTGGATACCTGCATGAGCATTTGAGCCTGTAAAGAGGCCAACAGATCAGCACTCCTGGGTGTGCTACAAGTTTTGTCCTCTGGTGTAATCTTGCTGAGCACCCAGACATTGAGGTAGAGAAAATGGAGTCGTCCTTGATGATCTTGCCCCCCATACATAATCCAAATAATTAAATTCACTTAGCTAGATAAACAAGTTTTAGTTCTGAAGCAGGATAACCACAGTGGATCCTTAGACAATCCTCTAAGGCAGCTGGCAATGGACTAACTTCATTTATGTGGTTTAACATTTGCCTAGCAGAAAATACTACTACTTTTCTCTTCTTGACAGGTAGATAATCTTAAGAGGTTTGACTACCACATTAACATCCAAACCACAAATGATGGGTAATCTGAAAAGCTGGATTTTCTGACACACATGCACCCTTTACATCTGCTTTCTACATCAGAGCCTGAATTAGTTCTAATGTTGTGTTTGTATTAAATATGTGGATTAATGGAGCTCAGCAAGAGTGCTGGATTAGCTCTTCCTGTCTCCAGTGGATTTGGACTGCAGCTCTCCATGCACAGACAGATGTGCTGCTCGTTACACTTTGTGTTTTGCACTTGGAAAAACTGTGGCTCACTACAAAATCAACAGTTGCCTGCTCAAAAGAAGCGATTCCAGACCTCTCTTAGAGCTAAGTAAATTTGGAAGTGGCAGAGACAGAGTCCTACAGGGGAACATTTTGAGACTGTTGGCTCAGAGTGTGGCCCACCAACAGTGCCACCGCTCAGGGAGAACTGACCCCTTTCACGCATAGCAAAAGACCTAAGTCCTGATCTGAGAAGATTTAATGGCACTGGGAAACCCAAACAATGAAGATATTTTGCTTCAATGTCCTGGCTCTGTCCCAGCTCAGGTAATTATTCCCACTTATCTAAATTTCTTCCTCCATTTTCCCTGCCATTTAGCAATTTTCTTCCTTCCCTGTCCAAAACAGCAGTTGAACAGCCCAGCTGTCTGCTGGATACTCACTGTCCTTTGAATCAAGTCTCCTCTGTGCAGTTTGAAAGGCACCTCAGGACCTTAGGAATTGGGCAAAGGAGAGAAGCAATGCGCAAGTTTGTGTTTTGTTTCCTTTGCTATCAGTCTTGCAACTGTGGCACAAGATCTTGGAAGCTGAGAACAGGTAAAGCACTGTTTCCCCATGTTCAGAACTCTCTGAAAATAAAGGAAAAATCACAATGAAGTTTGCCATAACCAATTTCCCCTGACAAATAACTTGCTGAAATAATGGTGTTAGCATACCTGTGACCCAGAGAGAACCCTCGTGCTCATGACTAAGGTGATGGTGACACCTCTGGCTACCTGGCCGTGGTGTGGAAGTCCCACTTAGGTAGGAGCCAGAGCGACATCAAGCTCTGAACACACAGACTGGGGTACCACAGGTCTGGAATTGCTCTGGGCTGCAGATGCTGATGCTTGAATCAGGGCCATGGTCAAGGCGACAGAAATGTCATCCTGTTGAGTTGTGATTTCAGGGTTTACCTCAGAACTTCAGGTCCCTCCCCTGAAGATTCCCTCAAAGATGTGTCAATCAGCTCTCCTTTTCCCTCCCTCACCCCTGCTGAGCACTGTCTGTCAATCCTGGCATTCCAGAAGGGCGTTGAGTGATTGGCAGATTCAAAGGATGCCTTTCAACTCTGGGGGACATTGGGCCATCCAGGTGTCATTTGTCCCTTCAGACCTACTTCCATGTACCTGGTTGGTGGCTTCCTACCCCTTCATCCCCCTCTCCCTGGGGTTAAAGGAAGAGCAACCACACAGTTCAAGGTGTTCTGTTGGAGCTGTTGCTGGATTCAGAGGCCTGTGGGCCAGAAGAAAGCTCTGGATCCAAACCCTCCATCAGAACCGACTCATTTCCTTCACCATCGCCTTAAAGATTCTCTGCCAGAGGTAAACCTGAGCAGTGGACCCTCTTAGGGGAGGAGGCTCCATCCCACCACTACCAGAGCTCCTGCAAGCCTGGAATTGCCTCCATGTGGTCAGCTGCAGCACCCAGCCAGCCAAAAGTGTCTCTGGGGTGAAACACCACACATCCAGCCAGCCAAAAGTGTCTGTGGGGTGAAACACCACACACCCAGCCAAAAGTGTCTCTGGGGTGAAACACCACACATCCAGCCAAAAGTGTCTGTGGGGTGAAACACCACACACCCAGCCAGCCAAAAGTGTCTCTGGGGTGAAACACCACACACCCAGCCAGCCAAAAGTGTCTCTGGGGTGAAACACCATCATTGCCGCTATTGGGTTCAGCACCAAGACCAGACAAGCTCAAGCACGTCCCGTCCGGCTATATTGGTAAATCCCAATGCCATCCCCTGCTCTGAAGGCCTGGAGCTGTCTGTAGGCACAGGCACTGAGCTGAAGAGCATCTGCAGATGGGGAATGGGGAAAGGGAAAACCTGTCTTCCAAGCCTCCTGCAAAACTGAGCCTGCAGCTCCCCGTTCTATAGGTTACAACGAGTCTGAGGTGACAGCCTCTCCTTTTCCTTCTTTTAAATATAGACAAGCACACAGGATTCACAGGATCTAGCAAGAGGGGCTTTGGCTTTGCAGCCCAGCAGTTGGGAGGGACAGATCTGCATTGGTGTGACTCATTCCCTAAAAATATCTGCGTCTCTCCATTGACTGTGCAGGGAGCCCAGGGTGACCAGCTTGGTGGAGATGTGTGCTGTGGAGATGTCTGAAATTAGACCAAGTAAATCCCGTCCCCAAAGCCAGCCTGGTAGGAGGCAGTGTGGGATGGTGTAATGCAAGAGTCTACATGTGAGCTGGAAGTCTGCACTCCCACTGCCAGCTCCGGGAATCTGCTGAACGTGGTCGGCGCAGCCGAGGAAGCGATTTGTCTCACTGCAAAGCAGACTCCTACGTCTGGTCAGTGAATCACTCTCTGCACACCCACATTTCTGCAAGATGGAGCCTATCCCTGAAGTTAGAGGAGATGAATCTCACCCCTATGTCTTGTTCCTCTTTTTTGTGTCTGCTGCTGAGTTTCCAACGTGCTGCAGCACTAAATGGGTTGCTCGAGTTGGGTTTTGCTTCACTTTTCCTCCATCTCCAACTGAACCACAATAAAAACATTTTGATGCTTATTTTTCAAATTCCATTTCCAAGCTGAAGTCAAGCTCCAAATCTTCCAACCCTTCCTCAGTTTGAGTGAAGCCCTTCAGTGTATACATACCCCAGCAGTGCACCAGGAGCTTCTTCCCCCTCCAATTTCTATGTTAAGCTTTTAAAACTCTCCATTTTTACAGAGAGCTTAACCTGGCTGGCCCTTTTGGACTGCAATTGAAATGACACACATCTTTTCAGAATTTCTTCTTTCCCATCTGGATACTACAGAACACTGCAAGGGGAAAGTTTCTGTTAGACAATTGCATGTCAGGTGCACAAATTACAGAACTAACACAGGCTGTGATTACATTTTGTGTATGAGTTTTCAAGGCATATGATAATGAATATTGATAGAAACTATTTCTCCAGTAAATGATTATTTTCTCAATAGTTGGTGTAAATAAACCCACTTGGATATGAAACAGATTTTTTGATGTCTATATCAAACAAACACAGTGATGTATTACCACAAGAAAAGGCACACCTGCCAGTATACAACAGTAGAAATGTAAATATTTGCAACTTTTGTGATAATTAAATCCAATCCTCCAGGCCCAGCTCTCAGCATCTGAAGACAGAATTTGGGCTAGTTAGGCAACAAAGAAGGAAGAGGCACAAAAGCAGAGAGACTGAAATGAAACTTGAGGAATCAGCCTGAATCAACCTTGACAACTTCCAGGTTCTTGTAAGCAGGTGTCACAGGTGAGTTGGTCACTCAGAAAATCACTGCCTCACAGTCAATGGAGACAAACAAGTACCTAAGGCAGAATTCTCTCATCCATTTTAAATGCCTAATTATGATGAAATGAATCATTGGCTCCCTGGGCTAGACCTCCACTGACCAGAGAGAGAGCTGAGGGTGACCAGCCAAGATCCAGGCAATTAGTCTGATGTACATAAGGTATAAGAGCCCATCTTTTTATCATGCCTTTTAGATTAAATGCAAATTTTGCCCATTTTAAAATAAGGGAAGAGTCCCCAAACTTTCCTTATTTATCTATTTGAGGGACTGTGTCCCAGTCAACTTCATCTTCCACTCCCTTTTATTGCACTGTAGTCAGAGTATCTGGAGCTGCAGCCCCCTCTGAATTGCTTCACTTAGCAAGTAACTCTTGTGTAAGGATGGTGTTATAGAATTGGAGAATTGTAGAGTGGTTTGGGCTGGAAGGGACCTAAAGACCACCTGGTTTCATCCCTTTACCATGGGCAGGGACACCTTCCACTAGCCCAGGTTGCTCAGAGCCCCATATGACCTGACCTCGACAGGTAATGGATAACATCAACTTTAGGAGGATATCAAGAGAAAAAATCATAAAGGGAAGAGAAGGTAAGGCAGAGCAAGGGAGGAAAAGGAAAGGAAATTTGCGTGTAAATGCCAGTGCTTTTCTGCCAAAGTGGAAGTCTTCTTCAGGAAGCAGATGTTTTCCCTAAAGAGCTGTGTTTACTGAAACATTAAAAATAAAAAGGAGGTTTGACAGATTGTTTCTGGCCTCCTACTGTTTAGTTGCAGTCAAATCTGTCAGTAAGAAGTGGACAGGGGACTTGAGGGAATAGCTGCAGACATCCATTCTGAGGAGATCAAAGGGAGCTTCACTGATGAATTTGCTGTCCTACTGACTCATTTTTTCAGGATTTCTAGACACATGGAAGGGTGTTAAAAAGATGAAGGGGTAAAAAAAAGAACAACGTGTTGCTCTTCAAAAAATTACAAAACTTAGCCTATTACATCCTCCAAACCTGGCTTCAATATCTTTTAAAGGGAACAAATATTGGAAGAAGTGAAAAAGCTGTAACAGACCTAATAGCTCTTAAACTATCGGTGATTGTGGGTTATGGCCTTTTTAAAGCATCTAATCACCCAACTAAGCCACTGTGTGCTCTTCTCATGCTCTCAGTGTTGATTCTTTCCCTTTCCTCCTTTCTCTGCTGCATCTTTGCTGTATTACCTTCTATTAGATCACAATCTCTTCAAGGCAGGAATCTTCTCTTAGCGTTTGTATAAGCAGGAGAGACATCTGGCATGACTGGAGCCCTGAGGTGCTGTCATGAGACACAAGAAGGAGCAGGAGGAAAAGTGAGGTTTAAGAAGAGAAAATAAAAACCAGACAAACCAGGTTCATAAAGGTTTTTGTTTGATTACAGTGTTAAAAAGTGTCTGACTTGCTGCTCTTGCATTCTGCATGGTCACTAATTTTCCGTGCCTGATTCCTTACTCAATTGAAAGAAACATAGGAAATAAAAAGCAAAGTACTCCAGAGCAGGCTGCTGCTTTCCAAATGGATTCAAGAAGCTCAGGTGAACTTTGCATTAAACCAATTTGTCTTCATGAGCAGAGAAGTGGAGCACCAAGGTCCCAGTTTTGCACAATGCTCAGACTCGTGGTTCAATTTAAGAACCTGAGCAAGATCCTGAAGTTAATGGGATTAATCAGAGGTTGTGTACACTGGGTGATGGAAGGCATGCCTTGCTTGATATCACTGTAAAGTGTCACCAAGATGAGCCTTTCTGAGGGAATACATTTTCATTCTCCATCACGTTTCTTTTCCTCTAAGTGAAGGGGAAGAACAATTACTCTTGACTTTCTCAGACCCTGAAGTGCCTTTCATTAGTCATTATCTCCCTTTTAAGAAGTGCAAATGAGGCAAATAAAAGCAAAAATCCGACCCAAAAAAGACATTTTAATATCAGATGCCTGTCCCAAACCCACTTATGCCAACAAGACTGCTCTGTGCTGTGTGCTGGCCCTGGTTCATAAGCCTGAGTACTCCTAATTCACTACAAGACCCAAATTCTCAAAAATAAGGCAGTTTATAACTCTCTTTTCTCAGTGACAGCAGTGAGGTTAAGGATCTTTAGGAGGAGCCTTCCCTACATGAGGTGCTGAAATAACAAGTTCATCTGGTCCAGGTAAGTGGCTTAAAATTTGCCACTTTTCAGGAATATAAGTTCAATGAATAAAAAAAAAAAATTCTTGTTCTGCAGCCTGATTTGGACACTTGGAAAGGGCTAAGGTGTTTTGGGGCCCTATTTGCCTTCAGTACTGATTACAAAATTGATATTTAGTGGTATTTTTTAAATCAAATGACTCCCTGAATACAAAACCAAGCTTCACTGGCGTGATTCTATTTTTCCTGCTGAATAGCGCAAAAAGGGGGAAAAGGAGAGGAGCAATGTAAGTAAAAAGGAAAATTGAGACCATTTCTCTGTTTTATGTGGATTATTTAAGGAATATGTTGCTTTTTTTGTTAGGAGAGGAATTCAGTGACAGATTAGCCCTGGTGTCAGTGAGACAAACACATGGCTCAGTTCTAATGCTGCTTAATTGCCAATACAAAAGATATTAACTCTACTAAGGCATGAACCCAAAGCTCTGATCTTCAGGAAACTGGTAGGCAAAGCTGTGGGAGGATGAAAAAAAAAAATAAATCCCATCTTGTTTGCTAAATCAGTTGGTGGATGTGGTAACATAGGGACTGAACCCACCAAAAGCCATGCTGGAAATCCTACAGTCACTTTTCCTGCAGTCACTTTTCCCCAGGCTGAGCTCAAGACTGTGTGGTCTGTCCTGTGAAAAGTAGATGAGAAATCCAAAAATAAACCAGCTGACAGTAAGTTGTGATCAGCAAATCATACATATGTAAATTGTCTGTGACCCTGAGAAGAGCTGCCTCCGCAATATGATAAGGTCTGAAACCTGATTGAAATTTTTCATAAAGGGCATTATTTTGGAGGTGATCTTTAAACAAGCAAAGCAGGCAGATCATCAGTCTCTTTCCTCAATAGGCAGATAAATAGGTTACTGGTGAGAGGGACTTTGGCCAAATGAATTTATTTTGAATTCAGACACTGAATTTTTTGTATCTTGGAGCCCTCTTTAATGGCAGTGTAGTGGGGCACAATTATATAATTATTATTGTACTAAAATGCACAGGAATTTCCTTGTGCTATTGCCACCACCTTGCAATCTAGGTGATAAAGGCCTCTCACAATGCAATGTTAATAATATCAGAGTATGCTGGATGCTGTATAGTGTCACTGTCCTTCATTGTGTTCTTTTAGCCTCAGCGAGACGATGGAGCAGAATGACACAACCCATCCCCATGGCTAATGCATTTTGGCCATTAGTATTTTTACTTTTTAATAAAGAAAATTGAAACAACAGAAAGACTCAGAGTTTGTTCCCACATTTCTCAGCTACCAGAGACTTTTATTCTTATTTTTCAAGAAGTTTGAGGGTTTTATATTCACTGAAAGCCAACATTTCTGTTTTGCTGTGAACAAGTCCAGGAGCTGGAAGGGCTTCCCTTCTGCTCCACGTATGAACCATGCTCATGTAGTTTGGAGGAGGAGGAGGAAATCTGGGTCTTCAAAGATCTTCTGTGTGAGCTGGTGCCTCCTCACTCAACAATATTCAGATCAGACCCATCTTCCTAATTTGTCTTTCCCCTGACTTCTATAGCTTCAAATCTCAGAGTCAACCACTTCCTTGCTGTTTTCCCAACTGCTGACCATCTGAGAGGCTGCAGATGTTTCAGCAGCAGCATGCTCCCTTGGAAGAAGGATCACTACAAGCTCCAAGGCTGCCCTTGCTGTGTCTGTGCCAAGATCCTCTCAGCAGCTGTGGATTTCACCTATTTCCATTCAAATATCCCATCTATACAACGGGATGGGCCAGTTTGGATGGGAAAGACTGAGTCACAAAGGTCAGTCTGTCACCTCTAATAAATAAGCCTTAATGCATGCACTTTCAGGGTCATCTGTGAAGCCAGGGAAAGCCCATTCCTCCCATCCTTCTGTGTGCCACCACTTTGCCTGTCTCCTTGCCCAGCAGCTGGACCTCATCTGCCTTGCTGCCATCCCTGGAACTAAATTGTATTTCACTTCTCATCAGTTGTGCCCCAAACTGCCTTAAGACTCCTCCCAAAGAGCCTCACATTCCATCTCCCTCATGTGGGGCAGATGCAGAAATTTCATCCCTTTCCACCATCAGCCTCAAACCTTCTCAGTGTTGACTTATTGCTCTGAAAAGAGGGAATATCTTTTACCTGCCTGAGCCATTCTAACTGTTACATCTTTTTTTTTTCCTGACCCACCTTAACTATTACCCTCAAAAACCCCATTGGGGGAGAAGGTGGAGGATGACTGCGAGGGAATTGCTCTGTGTGCAGAGGAAGAAGGACATCTCCATGTCCTCACTCACAGCCCTGCTCTGCAAATGCTCTTTTGTGTGAGCTCTCTCTCCCACCCCAGCACGGTGGGTGTTTCTGCACACTGTCCCTCTGAGTGTTTGCACGTTGTGCTAAGTAAGCCACCCTTCCTAAATTAGCCCTGTAGCTTTTCCCCACCCTGTCTCCAGGTACATCTTCTTCCTTCCCATTTCTTTCTCCCACCTACAAAAAGAGAGAACATTCCTGATTTAGAGCTTTCCATGCTTCTGCCTGTGGGGGTGTGTGTAGGGCTCGCAAATGGAAAGGACAACTCCAAGACACAAGTATTCCTCTGTTTTTGGGCCAAGGCTGACAGAGGAGGAGGAAGGAGGGTTGCTTTCAGGTTCAGCTGAGGCCAAGCAGCTCTCAATTAATCTCCTGTTCATGACAAGGGCTGCAGCATCTGTTGGATACACAGAGCTTCCCTTGGCTTTCCAGAGAAATGGGCTGTCCTGAGTCCCTTCTGTGCTCTGCCTTAGCTCCAAGCAGCCTTGCTTGCCCTCACAAGGCACAGACCAAGAACCAATGACCTTATAAACCCCAACCACCCTTGAAATGGTTGGATGCTCCAAAAAGACTCTCTTCAGCTGTGCCCAGCTTTCAAAGAGAGAGCTGGGAATGCCATTGGTGCTGCATCCAGCCATTGGAGTGACCACCCCAGACACATCTGCACAGAACTGAGCACCTCTGTTCTCCACTCAGACACACCTGCAAAGAACTGAGCACCTCTGTTCTCCACCCCACATACACCTGCACAGAACTGAGAACCTCTGTTATCCACCCCAGATACACCTGCACAGAACTGAGCACCTCTGTTCTCCACCCCAGACACACCTGCACGGAACTGAGCACCTCTGTTCTCCACCCCACACACACCTGCACAGAACTGAGCACCTCTGTTCTCCACCCCACATACACCTGCACAGAATTGTTCCCCTCTGTTCTCCACTCCAGATACACCTGCACAGAACTGAGCACCTCTGTTCTCCACCCCAGATACACCTGCACAGAACTGAGCACCTCTGTTCTCCACCCCAGATACACCTGCACAGAACTGAGCACCTCTGTTCTCCACCTCAGATACACCTGCACAGAAATGAGCACCTCTGTTCTCCACGCAGACACACCTGCACAGAACTGAGCACCTCTGTTCTCCACCTCAGATACACCTGCACAGAACTGAGCACCTCTGTTCTCCACCCCAATATTCACAAATTAACTCACACATGCAGATCAGCTCCTCACCAGTGTCCATGACCACACACTGCACTAAATGTTACCCAGATCTGCTCAATGTTCTGGCTCCTATTTAACTCCATTTTTTATAAGCTCTACAAAAATGTACATGAGAAGTCAGACTATGCACAGGTTATAGAACTTCCTCTGGCAACCCCAGTCCAAGACTTAGCTGATGCTCTACAGAATCAGTTCCAGGCACCTTCAGAGTAAGACCTGCCTTCAGACAGGACTTAGATTCACAGTCTATGAATTTATACAGGCAATGAAAAGGAAAAACTCTAAAATAACCTGCCCACTGTAAAAAGACTTGAAGAAATTTCCAATGAAAGCATTTCCAGGTGGAACATAGCTTGGAATCTGTTTTTATAACAACTAGCACTGGGGTAGTAGACATTTAACACCCACAGGAATTTAAAGGAGTTGTTTTATCTGCTGGAAGAAAACTGTGCTATTCCACTAGTGTGATCAAACAGACTGAAATTTATAGAATGAGGGAGGAAAGCTATTTGAATTGGATCAAAATCACCTAAAAGTTCAAAAGGGTTAGATGCACAAGACATATAGGAACAGGACATGCAAAGGTCTGAGTTTTGATGCTTTGTGTCATTGATGTGAAACTGGAATCTTGACATAAGTCCTTTTTCAATCTAACATTTTCTTCACAATTGTATCTGTAGCTGGTGCCTATAATCCAGTAATGTATTCAAGTAATGTAAGTGCAAGAAGATTTTTAAAAAAACACTCAACCACTAAAGCTCCATTGTCACTAGACAAATCTCCAAAATCCTTATCAAATTCAGTGCCTATTACACAGCATATGTGAGAATATTATAGCTTCTTTCCCCCTGGCTTCAGGTAACTACCCAGACTTTAAATCTGAGACTCATTTATTTATTACCTCTAGGTAGACATATTAAGCTCATTGCTATTCTCATTAACAAACAGTGGTTTTCCTGTACATTACTTCAACGGCCAACTATTTTTATAATTAGCTGCAAATTTTAGCTCAAAGTCCTGTCTTAAGCTGTTTTAACAAATTCAGGCCCTTGGTTTTGATCCAAGTGAAAATCTAGTGAAATTGGTGGAATGGCTTGCATGGACTTCAAGGGGTTTTGGAGCAGCTCCTACGAACATGCCATAATTTGTTCTTAGAAATGTGGTTATTACTAATCTCATCCATGGATAAGCAATACTGTTTTAACAGAAGCTAATACTGCCTATTACTAATCTAAACCAATGCTTTTCATTAAAATGTTCTGCTTTCCATTTCCTATAACTCCGCAAATTTTTGGCTGTATAAGAGAAGGTTTTCCACATGGAGTGTTTGCCTCAGGTGGATTCTTCTCAATCTAATCAAAAGCAGTCCAGGGTTTTCTAAGAACACTCTTGGGGAAAAAGGGTGGGTGAAAGTCCAGCTTACTATTATTAAATATCACTATATATATATATTTTTTTTTTCCAAAACTTCCCATCATCTTTTGTATTAGGATGAGAGACAATATTTGGGAGGAAGGGTGTCATTTTTCATAGCATCTTTTACACCCCATAATTCACTGTGATTTTTCAATGTAGTATTCTTTCTTGATACGTTGTTCCAATCTCTGTCTAGAGGAGAGTAGATTTTGGGAGAGAGAGAATATTTTTACTTCACGCTATGTTCATTCAGCTGACACTTTGTATTTTGGTCTGGGTGGATCACAGAGCTGGCAAACACTGTGATCCTCATGCCCTGGAGGGACAGCAGAGGCAAGAAAAGCCATCTTCCTGAAAAGCCTGTGAGTCCTCTGATCCCCTTCCCTTCCCAGAATGGTCTGTATGTTTTAAGAAACACTCACTTTCTTACTATTTTGCCAAGTGTTTTTTCTACCAAAAACCGAAGCTGTCATTCCTCTGACTGCGCTCATCTGCCAGAAAGCAAAATCTCTAGAGAGGTGGATTTGACATCACTAAATAACACATCTAAAATCATATTTTGGTAGCAATTTATTGTTCTCTGGACATCAGTGGATGGATATGGATACTTCTTTCCATAGAATTTCAGGATAACTTGGCTAAGGTTCCTTTCCTGTATCAGATTTTCACATCAGTAGGCTTGGCCTTGAATATCTGTTGTCCTTTATGATATGGTGGCTGAATAGAGAGAAAATTTTGGAAGGCAGGCACACTCAAACAAAAGGAGACACCTCCATGTTCACCTGGCATGAGCAGGAGGCACATGGAAAACAAGGAGTGGCCAAAAGATGACATTTCACTTCTCCTGAATAAAGCAGAGAAAAACCAGGACCTTGCACAGACACTGTGCCACAGGGCTAAGATGGAGATTCAGGTTTTATAGGACTGTGGGTACCCTGGTATCACTCCAGCTAAAGTGAATCCAGTGTCTGAACAACCTTGTTGGAAATCCAGTTGTGCGTTCATTGCACCACAGCCTCAGGAGCAGCGTTCAAATGCGAAGGATCACTAAAGTCCCGTGGGATTTTTGCAATTCATATTTTTATTTTCTGCTGGCAAATGATCACTGCAAATCTTGAAGGAAGAGGAATTCTCTGCTGCCCCAACCATCACTCTACCTCCATAGGCTCCACATCCACCAGTGAGCCCTCATTGAGCTGGCAGCCCAACTGGCACAATGCATGGCTGCTATTACACCAATCCATTACTTTGCAAGGCACACAGTGAGTGTACAGCTCTAAAGAAAGCCAAACTATTCCCTGCTGTGTGGTGCTGAAAATGTCAAAAGCAAGGGGAAAAAAAAAGAGAAAATAAAAAGAAAAAAAGATAAAAGAAAGGTAAGAATATTCCACTACAAGCACAAAAATGTTTACTGTTGTTGCTTCTGCACAGCTCTGCACCCAATGTGAGACAATTCCTCTCTCATTAAGTCATGATGAATGATAGACATGGCCAGAGGCTAAAACTGGTTCTTAGATCAAGTGTTGTGAGAAATGCCTCTCCACCACCAGGCAGGTGAGATCATTTCTTTTTCCCATTATACCAGTTTCTTCTCTCTGTTCCTGAGTAACACAGCATGATTTGATAGTTTCTGCCTCTAAACTATTGACGTATATTTGCTTTGAGAGGGGCCTCCTAAAGCGTGAAGAATGGGCCAGAGAGCTCCTAACTACTCACAAAGAGTGTGGCTGTTAGGCTGGAGCCTTTGTAGTACTTAACTCTTTGCCAGGTGTTATAGAATTAGGGGACTCCAACTGGTCTTGTAGGATTTTCTCCAGCAGAAGGGAGAAAACAGCTTTTCCTGCATTCCCATTCCATCAGCTGCAGCCTCTCTTGAGCTCTAGATGTTCTTTATCTGCCTCTACCTCTTCAGACCTTGTGCTTGCACATTCCCAGGTGAAAAACCACCTGCAGCAGTGCTGCAAAGGGTCCTTCAGAGAGGACAGCAACAGCTTCTTCATTGGAGGAGCCACTCAGGAGGGTTTGGTGGACTGATGCTGAGGAGAACAGGATTTTGTTTCTGGTGCTATTTCCAGGTGATTTTGACCATAAGCAAACTGTTCCTTCCCGGCACTTCTCTCTCTCAATGCCTTGTTCACTGGGGCCCTGGCTCTGCAGATTTCCTCATATATCAGGTTTCTGTGTGCAATATTAATCAGAGCTGTGTATTTTTGGAGGATTGAGGCCTGAAGATTGCAAAGGAATGTCTTTACAATTAATCAGAAGAGGGATAAGGAGGAAGCCACATTGTTGATCCCCTAATCACCAGTGCTTGTACTCTTCCTTACTAGTGGCGTTCAGATTTTAAAAATTACAAACACTAAGAATTTTAAAGTTTTGATTCTTAGCTGAAAACTTATAAAGGAATAAAATTTCTGCTTGTTAATAAAGTGCACATGAGATTTGACCTTTTTTGGAGACAAGGAAAGAGAGAGAATTATGCAAATCTGTGTTTGTAAACCTTGGGTGCTTGACCTGGACATGTTAGAATGGATTGCACATCAGTGACAAAACAGAGCTGGAGGTGAAAGGGAAATTCTAAACCTTGTGTTATTTGAAGAAAACAACAGTTTAATTAAAAAATACCTTGCAATCCCTTGGAGAGAAATGTGAGTTGCAGAATTTGGGTCTGGATCTCAGATTCTCCAAGAGTTCCAGGATATTTATTCCTGTCGAGAGTTTTGGCTTGGATTGTTGGCGGGAAGAGTCAGCCATGAATTTTGGATCTAACTGAAGACTATACTATCATAAGTTCCAAAGAACTGGATGTTCTCATCTAGGAATTCATTTTTTTTTTCTTTAAAAAGTGATTCACTCAGCATGACTAAGGGCATGTCTGCATGGATGGACGAATAGCAACTTCCCACTCATCCCACCAGCCAGCTCCTCTCCAGGGGTCATGTATGGCCACCTTGGCTTGGGGCTGCATGTGGGTTAGTAGAAGTACTACCAAACACACAGATGCCTCAAGTAAATGCTGTGAAATAAAGAGCATTTGCCTCCTTTTAGATCTGACCTTAATATTCAGAAAATAGAGAATTTTCTTTTAGATATTTAACAAGAAAAAGAAATTAATCTGAGATATCTGTGTGTATGCACACATGTTCTCAGATACACACAAAAAATCCCTTTGATATACCCTTTGGCTCTGATCCTATAAAATTCTTGTCCATTTGAATGGAATCCTACATGTAAGTGCTTTGCTGTGTCAGGGCCATTGCCAGGAGAGTGGAAAGTATTTCCTATCTTATTCTAATTGCACAGCATAAGGGATTGTAATTAATATCTGCATTGCATTTCAGCATATTCAACCTGCAATACAAACAAAGCCGTGTAGAAAGTTCCTATATGTTTTGTTTTGGTTTGGTTTATTTTCCAGAGTGCTTTACCTATTAGAAGTTTACTAAGTCTCTTGTTAACACCAGAAAGGTCAGAAATAAAGATAGAAGCAATGTATGTGCAGAAGACAGCACTGCTCATAACTGGAGCTTCGCAGTTTCAAATAGAAACTTTTCAGTTTAAGAGTAGAGGATCCATCACCTAAGAAAAAATAGATCTTGCAAAGAAACACATAAAAGTCTTCATCTCTAATTCCGGTGTGCACAAGGTATACCAGAGGTGGTGACAGCGTGTCCTAAAGTAAACAGCAAAATCTCTGTGACATGAAATAAAGCCATTGCATTCTCCTAGCCAGACATTTCAAAAGTATTTCATTTCCCAAAGCAATACTTGTGAATCTCATAGACCATCTATTAAGGCACAAACACACAAACAATTTTTAGTTATTTACAAAAGGATCTAGGTAGCTCAAATCCTGCTTCAAATGAGACCTAAGCACTTGAAATTCATCAGAAGTCCCAAACAGGCTGTGTATACACCAAGATTGTGTTTTCCTGGGTCTGTCTAAGGGCACTAAGCCTCAAAGCTTGCTGGCTGCATGGGTGTGGTCCCCAGGCATCACCAGACATTCCTGGTTTAGTACATGATGGCTGTCTCTTATTCTGCTGGAGGTACAGAGATGTGATCAGGGCTGCAGCAAAGATGGTGACACGGTGTGGTGGATTCTCTCTGTCAGCGTTTGTGGTGCTAAATTTTCTAGCAATTACATTCTCATCCTCAGTGGGATGCCTTGGATGCTTCCCAAGGACTGAGGAGAGGAGTGACTGGTGGTCAAGGGAAAAGTCCTGGGCTTGTGGTCCCTGCTGCAGACCTTTCCACTGTTCCTCCCTTGATGAGCTGAGGAATATGACATGGGATTGCCAGGAAGCCAGGCCTG
Organism: Ammospiza caudacuta; assembly: GCF_027887145.1. Lineage (NCBI taxonomy): Eukaryota > Metazoa > Chordata > Aves > Passeriformes > Passerellidae > Ammospiza > Ammospiza caudacuta. Next base: position 6,405,007 of record NC_080593.1, read on the forward strand.
GAGCCCAGCTCTGATTTCCCCCAGCCCAGAGCCCTTACAGTCAGACTAAAGTTAGATTTTTCCTTCCTCTCTGGCCAGCCCTGTGAGTCTGCCAGTCCTGGCTGTTCTGCAGCCCCAGGAGAGCAGTGAAGGCAGAGGTTGTCCCAGCATTGTTAGGTGTGGTGGTGTACACAGGGGTCTGAGGATGAGGGAAATGACAAGACTTCATGTTTCAGAAGGCTTGATTTATTATTTTATGATGTATATTATATTAAAACTATACTAAAGGAATAGAAGAAAGGATTCCATCAGAAGGCTAGAATAGAAGGAATGATAACAAAGGCTTGTGACTGATCAGAGAGTCTGAGTCAGCTGACTGTGATTGGCCATTATTTAGAAACAACCACATGAAACCAATCACAGATGCACCTGTTGCATTCCACAGCAGCAGATAACCATGGTTTACATTTTGTTCCTGAGGCCTCTCGGCTTCTCAAGAGAAAAAATCACAAGGAAAGGATTTTTCATAAAACATGTCTGTGACAGGCACTGACTGGGGTGGACAGAAGGGATCCATGCGTTTCCTGCTGGGCTGACCAGTCTGTTCCTCCTGCCTGGATGTGTTAAAGCTGGCTGGAGGCACCCAGGACTGAGGTGTTTTAGGAGAACTGAGCAATATCACCTCCATTCTTCCCCAGGATGAGGCAGCTACAATTCCAATGAAACAGCATCATTAATAAACATCAAGCAGTGAAGTTTGGCCAGCGTCTTTCCAGTCTCATAGTAAGAGTGGACAGGAGAAACCCCTCTGGTTCCTGTGTGCTCCCCATGCAGGAACAGCTCAGGCAATAGATGCAGTGTCAGGGAAGAACTGCACACATCAGGGAAGCGGCCATGCCCAGATTAGACTTACCTCTTTTACCACTCAAAATCAGGGAGCAGAGTCTTTGATTCCCAGATTCCAAGTGCCCCTGAACTTAAAGGGGAATTTGGTTTTCCCCTTTAATTCCCAATCAGGGCAATAATGTCTGCCAGGTTGCATGAAAGCACCAAAGTTCTTAGAACTCAGCCTAAACTGGTCAACCTCAATGGTAATTATGTACAATCAAGCATCTTCAAGGTGAGAGAACACCAGGTCCTAATGGGCTTTTTAGCAGAGAAATTTTGTCTGGTAGATTCAACATGTGAAGGTTCAATTTATTTTGACCAGAAAAATGCCCATATTCCTTTCCTAAAAGTCAAGTAATGCAAAAATTTAGTGGAATACCACAAAAAAGGAAGATTCTCCATGGATGGTGTTATCCCAGACAAAATGAGATTTTTTTCAGGAAGAGAATACTTAGCTGGATGTACCACTAGGATATACCACTGGAAGAGTAACCATGGGATTTTTAGTTTTGTTTTCATGAGCTGTTCTAAAGGTTTTCTGGCCTTAAAAATGAATAAAATTTGTTCTCAGATTCTATAGCCATTCAAAGTTCAATGATCTTGTGAAAATCAGGCAAATTTTATTTGACTATGTTTAGATTTTAGGTGTCTGCCAGTGAAAACAAACATTTGGAAACATTGGTCCTACATAGAAGCAAACCTCAGTGCATTCCTAGATTGGAAGGTCATGATTTGTACAGGGTGGGTAGTATTAGAAGGTAATACCTTCTAATATTAATTTCCATTCTAAATTGTAGCATGGGCAAATTTTTCCATGTTTCCTGAAGACCACTATTTGAAAGCTATTTTTGAGTATTTCATTTCAGAAAATACATTCTCAATTGTTTCACAACAAAATTGCTATTTATAGGTTTATTCGGTTCCTTTCACATTATTTCTTGACAACTCATTAGTTGCTGTGGTTTATTCCTGTCATATAATGGGGTCACAGCAGTATTATCAAAGTGTGTATTTTTGTTCTTAGAGCCTGAGAAGCAGTTGTGATTTAATATTGATTGAGGCATCCTATTTAGCAGCCCATCCTCTCAGAGTTGTAATGAAATAGCTTTGTGCTTCGAACAAGGAGAAAAGATGAGATTTCTGTGTACTCTCAGAATTGTGACTGTTTTCAGTTTCTTGGAAGAGATTTCTGAGTATCACAATAAGTGGTACAGAAAAGGCATGTTTTTCATAACCAATTGAAGGGCATAAATTGTGCTTCTCTCTTCTGAGTGTTCCGGTGGAGCTGTTCTGTTTTCCCCATGGAATTTGACCAGGACAGTCCAAGCATGGGAGATGGCTCACCCCAGTGCAAAGAAAGACAAAAAAAATACTCAGGATATGCCCCTGTGGGTGCCAGGCTCCACACTGTAGGCATGGTTGGATTTTGGTATGGTTCTGCCCAACAATCTCACCACTGCAATTCAGCCAGCCCTGTTTTGACCACTCTGTACAGAAATACAGAAAAACACCTGGGTGGGGAATTTCTAAAGATTTCTGGACATTCAGATCATTTAGCTGATGCCTACCCTTCAATTACCAGGTCAAATGAAATCCTCATCTCCTCAAATCCTTCCTTCAATTCAAGCTTCATTCCTGTTTCACATGATAACTATGACTTTTTATTTTCAGGAGGGGCAGAATTCCACCATTGAACTGAAATCCATCAAAGACATTTCTCTGGGGTAATTAGTATGGTTCCTGAAACTGGATCTGATTTGAAACCTGGACAATCACTTACTTGAGTGGGAGAGATGAGATGCAGAATTTGGGCTTGGCCGACATCAGGGTGATTATTTTGGAGCTGATTAGCTCTGATCCTCCCAAAGGCTTAGCATCCTGTAATCCATGATTCTGCTTTGATTCTACCTTAATTCACATCCATCTTGAGGAACATTAACTCAAATAATATCATCACAGTTCCCATACTGGCCATGAGCAGAAAGAGAGTGAATTTGTGGACCCTTAACCTTACCCAGCAGGTAAGCTTATATAATAACCTTATATATTATAACTGGTCTCCATACTGTGTTGTAAGCAGCATGCATAACAACATACACTGAGAACACTAAAAGTATGCTGCTATTGAGAAAATACAGCACTTTTAGGATTCACCCTTCCCCCTTCCCCATAAAAATAATAAAAAAAGAAACTAAAAGGAAAAGGACAAGAATTGGCAACAGAATGAAAATCAAGATTAAGTGTTTATCTTCAGAATGCATATGTTTTAGGTAGTTCCAACGTGACCTTCTACTCAGACCTGACCTATGAAGAACACAGCTAAATTATGTATAATGGTTTTGTGATGAAATGCAATGCCAATTATAGGAGTGAGATGAGGCCATAAACATACTGCACATAAAAATCAGAGAAGGAACTTAAATCCCAGTCCCAGAACCAAAAGATTAGTGCTCTAACCACTGACTGTAGTCAAAGCTTCCTTCTGGAAATGAAGGTTACATTTCTTCTTGTATTCTTGCTGTGTGGCCATGAGAGTAATTTAAATGCTTTCAATAATATGGAGGTTAGAGTTTTCATCCTTTTTCTTTAGGAAGTCTTCTACTTTTAGTGCAATATTTTTCAATCAAAATTCAGGCAATTTACTTGTAAGGCTAAAAATGGATAATGACTTTTCGGTCAATTGCTTTTGACTGTCAATATGAAGCCTGCATTACCATTCCACAATATCATTAAACAATCAATAGCAATTAGTGTCTAGTCAAGCCTGGTGTTTTAATCATTTAAATCAAAATGCCCATAATTGTTATTGTATGTAAATATTTGAAGATGTTTTTAGTGGAGATGAATTTTACCCATCTTGCCAAGAGAATTAGATTTAGAGAGAGCAAAGGGAGTCTTTAAACCTCATTTCTCCTCTTGCTGAGACTGGGACAAAAAGGTTTGGGACCTTTCCATGTCTTGGGTCTATCAAGGGCCTTGTAAGTTTGCTGGTGAGTGACCACTGAGTTCTGGGTCTGTCAGAGCTTTGCTTTGCCTAATTTCACAGAGGCTCAGGAAACCCAGAGACTGCACAGTGCATTTGAGCCACGGGCTGAATTTATTCTCCATGTCACAGATTAGCACAGGCTTTTTGTACACAGGAGAGCTCCTGGCTCACAGAAGCCATTATGGATTATTTTGGGCTGAAATATCTCCAGGGCACCACACAAGGACCTGGAACTCAGGGCACTGGATCTGGAGTGCTCGGTGTCTCAGCTTACACAGGGGTATTTTCTGTAATCATTCTGCAGAACATGTGACAGGATTTCACATTTAGGGACATTTTGCTGATAGTGCTTTGTGCTTGTAGCAGTGATCCTTAAGCAAATGACAGAGCAGCTATCCCCACTGCTGGCTTTAGCCAGAGTTGTCTCAGCTGAGCACAGGGAGTTGCATCCAGGGCTGCTGTAAAACTCACCAAAATCAGGCAGAGAATGAATTTGTCCTATTGAACAGACCAAGAATCTTTCCAAGTAGCAGCATGTGAATTACTTTTAAATGGGGTGGACTAAAGCCTCACAAACCACAGCTCAGGGGTCAGCTGTCTGCCCCCCAACCTGCCACATCTATGTTTATAAATCCACATTTATTTGAGCACTTCCAGGAATGGTGACTCTACCACTTCCCTGAGTAGTCTGTTCTAATGCTTTGCAACAGCAAAGAATTTTTTTCCTAATATCCAATTTAAACCTCCCCTGCACAACTTAAGGCTCTTCTCTCTCATCTTATTCCTTGTTCCTTGGGAGAAGAGACAGATCCCCACCTGGATACAGCCTTCTTCCAGGTAGTTGCAGAGTGATAAGATCCCCCCTGAGTCTCCTCCAGGCAAAACAACTCCAGCTCCCCCAGCTGCTTCTCATCAGCCTTGTTCTCCAGACCCATCACCAGCTCCATCACCTTTCTCTGGACTCACTCCAGTGCCTCAACGTTTTTGTTGTCATGAGCGGCCCAAAAATATGAGGAACAAGTTCATCCAGCCTGATCCATCACCCATTCTCCTGGACAGAACAGCTTCCAGTGATGTAGGGATGATTTTCCATAGTCAGACACCATTCAAGATCATGGGTCCCATTTTGGAATCTTTATGGGAAACAACAGCAGGAGAAGGTGTTTGGAGTTGTGTTATTAATAGTTTCAGATGATTAAAAAGTCATTAAAAGGGTATTAACTGGATAAATATAAGTTTGGAAGAAAGCTACAAGAGTCATAATGTTCACGATTTGGGTGTAGCAGGACGCATTAACAACTGCAGCATTTGATTAACAGGGTGATTTATATTGAAAGGATTTTAGGAAACACAGAATGGTCTATGAAATCTGCTTCAAATATGACAACTGCAATCATTAGAAGGCCCAAGAGATAGGCAAGAAAATCAGGAAACAGAAGAGAAAGCAACATAGGGAAAGCATGGATCATCCCAGCCTATTGCTGGGGCTGCCATGCAGCCAGGGCTGTCCCATGGTGAACCAGGTTGCTACCACAGGCAGTGCCTTCATTTTCCAGTTTGTACAAGCAATAGAGATTAACAAAATGCTGCAGGAACATTAAAAACAACCCCATGTCCTGCACATCTGTTCAGAATATGGAAATACAGAATCTGTTTTCTTTAGATTCAGGTCCTGGAAGTCTAAATATTTTAACCCTTCTTCTTGGCATTCTAAGCCACCATTAGCAGTTTATTGTCCTGGTTACTAATCCAGGCTCCAGCCTGGGAAAGGCTGGCATGTATGTTTAACAATAGGCTCGGGTAGTCCCAATTAAGTCCGTGTGTTCAGGGGGCAAAGTCCTTGCAGGATCAGGACCTTAAACCTCCTGGACTTTTTGTCCATGTCAGAGCTCTACCTCAAATAAAGAACAGGAGTTTCTTCGTTCTTACCTGGGTAAATGATAAGGCAAAGCCCAGAAAACAATTTGCACACATAACAAGAAAGTGTTCAGCTCCATAGTGGACATTTTCTGTTTGACATTTCAGTTCAGCGGAGTCTCCATGGCTCAGATGTCCCTGATGTCACATGGATACCTTCTAGGAGGACTCTCTGCTGCAATCTGAGCATCCCTCTGTTAGACACAGCATTTCTGGGAGTAATTTAGTCCTGGCTGCCTGAGAAACCCAGTTTTGTTCTTCTGGTATGTCTGAAAAAATTATTCCCTGTATGGTATGAATAACCAGTGACTACTTGGAAGCATAAAATTGCTGACCAGAAGGGAATCTCTGCACAATTGGGATTCCCAGTTCTCCCATTACACACAATTCCTCCTGGCTGTGGTAGTTCATGAACAATCAGGTTTTAAATGTTATTTTCCTCAGATTATTTTCTTGTGTAAACCATCAAACTGCAGCCTGAAATAGGTTCAGCAGAACCAATGCAAAATATCAAAGCCAGCCTCCTACACCCTCAAAGTGTTAAGTGCAGAGCCTGCCTTTGGAATCTGAGCCCAATTTCCAAAATACCACACCAAAGGAAGATGCAGCACCAGGATACAATGCCCCCAAACAGAGAAGTTCAGAAAATGAAACAGAAAAAGCCATTTTACATTTCAATAAAAACAGGTTTTGTGTTCAAAACACCTATCAGAAACTTAACATAGCTACAATTACGACCTTTATTCATTGAATATCATGATTATATTATGCTTAGTGACTAAACTAACAGTAGCATTCATGAGACTCCTGGACCAAAGAGAAATAAAGACCTGGTTAAAACATTTCACCTCCCAGTGCTGCTTACACTTTTGCCACTTCATTTTTGCTCTCTCCTTCCCCATTCCTCTCCTTCTATTTCTCTGCAGCATGTGCAGTATCTCTTTACCATTTTGGCATCTGGGGGTATCAGAAATGAGCCTGAAAGTCTGGTGAATATCTCCCAGAATTAGTTTCCTAATAGACGTTTCAGCTAAAATTTTTCATCTGGTTCCAGTCAGCATACAGGTTTTTTAAAAGACAAGCCAGCAGTACTGGACAATCAGTTCTCAAAGCTAAAGGCTCTCCAATAACATAGCAACAGAGGAAGAATTTTAATAGAACCCACAGGAATTCAGAGACTACATTTTTTTGCTTATATCCTTTTTTGCCTCTCTCTTTTTTGTGTGTGTCTGTGTGTAAAGACAGACAGGTTTTCCCTTTTGGTGAACTCAAGCAACAGGCAATTTCCATTCATCTCTTGAGTTCAGCTATTCAGACTAATGGCCCAGATGCACATACATTGTTTGATTTTTCAGGGAAGTCACTGCCCAGTTTCAAGGCTGTCCATGGACTACCAGCAGTGCTATCACACTAAATTTTGGGACGCCCTACCTTAAAAACCAGCAGTGCAGCAGGACTGACGTGTGCAGCCACAACCAATTTCCCAGGTCACTCCACTAAAGGGTTTTGTCATTCCTACAAGTGAGCTGCTCCCATGTGAGTGATGTCAGGATCCCTAAAGGAGCTGCTTCCACAGAAACACAAGGGGAGGAGGAGACATGAAGATCCCTTAAATCAGAGGGGGGATTAAAGGATGCAATGAAAGATTTTCAACAATTTTCTAATATAAAACAGCTCCGCAAAATGAGAAAAGTGGCTGTGGGAAGCAGTCAGAAATCTGCTTTTTATCCCATCTCAGCGCTGCTAAATGGTGAGAAACTTGGCAGAGGGCCCACACTTTTACTTATCTTCTAAGTCTAAAATCATGCTGCTTTATTCTCCCTTCTTATTTCTGCGCTAGGCGTTGTGCATAGAAGGGAAAACACTGCCTTAGGTTTGAATTCAGCAGCAGAGACTGTGGCATTTGGGTATTTTATTCCACCAAAATGAGCTTTTCTTCCAAGGTGAAGTGTACAATGTAACATTACTTAATTGCCCACACTGCTTGGTGGATGCTGACACGTATTGTAGAAATGTTAACTGTTTTACATTTCAATGCGTTCCCTCTCCCAGCCCTGCTTTGCTGGGATGGATCTGGCCAGCTGCCAGATAGGAAGCTTATTTTTCACTGGTGATCATAACTCTGGCTGGTTGTAGCAAATAGCGTAACTGGCGGCGTTGGGAGGTTTATACGGGGAGCCCCGCTGCGCTGCCTTAATTGGGATCACTCTGCGAGCGATGGAGTAAAAAGGCATTAAGTTAAGATAAATGAACTGCTTATTGGAAACTACGAGCGTCAAGTTCACAGATAGGGAGAGGGAAAGCTCCTCTCCCTGCCCCTCCTTCCATCAGAGCAGCTCCCGGCCTGCGTTCCTCTCCTCCAGCCTAGCAATGCTGCTTTACAGCCCCGGCCTAGATTAGATGCATTTGTCTGCCCTAAAGACTGGATGGCATCCTGGGGCTGACTCAATATTCCCTTGTTCTCCGTGCCCTGTAGCCCTGATGGAGTCAAACTGCGGGAGCTTTTCTCTGGGCACATATCTGAGGGTGTTCAGTTGTCCCATGGAAGCGAATGGAGTTTGATCTCCAAAAACGTTGGTGAGTCTTTAGCTGCTTCCCAAATCTCAGTCCAAGAAAAATCACTGAGATCTCTCCTGCATTCAACTGGGTGAAGATTCAGGCTGAGGAACTCTTCTGCCTAGGTCTAGACCTGCAGAGGGTGCTTGATTGTCCCATGGAAGTGAATGAAGTTTGGTCACTTGTAGGGAAGCCTTCTGGTGCTGCACCTTTCCTTGGAGCCGATGTTCCTGCAGAGGGGAGCAAATTCCTGTGAGAAACAGGGTGGATGATTTGCACCCATATTGCTGGAGATGTGACTTAGCTGCCCTAGTGTGACCGTGTTCACAGGGGTCCCAGGATGAGTGAAGAGATGAGGATCTGACTCCATGTTTCAGAAGGTTTGATTTGTTATTTTATGATATATATTATATTAAAACTATACTAAAAGAATAGAAGAATGGATTTCATCAGAAGGTTAGCTAAGAATAGAAAAAGAAGGAATGATAACAAAGGTTTGTGGCTCGGACTCTCTGTCCAGGACAGCTGACTGTGATTGGCCATTAAGTAGAAACAGCCACATGGGTCAATCACAGATGCACCTGTTGCATTCCACAGCAGCAGATAATCAATGTTTACATTTTGTTCCTGAGGCCTCTCAGCTTCTCAGGAGAAAAAAGCCTAAGGAAAGGATTTTTCATAAAAGATGTCTGTGACACCCTTGTTTATGTAAACCCTAGTTTATGCACCTACAAGATAGTTTTTGTTGCAAGCTCAGAGAGAGTTTGAGTTTGAAGCAGTTCAGGGCACCCTTTCTAGCCAAGTGAAGAGGGAAAGAGAATTCAGCTCCTCCAGGAAGTGCCCACGGAGTTCTTGCATTGTTTGAACTTGTTTCACCATCAAAAAGAGAAAGCTCTGTCCCAGATGCCTAATTTACAGAAAGAAGCCTCCTTTACAGCCTTGCTCTCCAGGGGCCTCCCCATTGCATGGCAGGGGACTCAAAGCACAAAGCACAAGCCACAGGCCCATGGGAAGAAGGCAATAAACATTTACATTTTGTGGCTCTGAGACAGTGTCAAGCTCGAGGTTCCTGCAGCCAAGACTAAATCTTGTCCCTCTGTTGAGGATGCTGACTCCAGAGAAATGCAGGAACACACCCCACAAATCCTTCCTGTTGCCATCCCATTGTCTTCTTAGGTCCAGGCAAATTGAATCCAGGGATCTGTCCAGTTTTCAGGGGGAACTTAGGAAAGACACATTTACACAATCCTACAGAGACCAAAATTTCACATCAATGCATTGGTCCAGCAACCAGTGCCCACAGGAGGTGCTGAGAGCTCTGAGAAGGACCAGCTGAGCTGCACTGTGCAAAGAGACAGGCTCTACTTGCAATGAGTCAATGTTTCCAAATGGTCAGAATTAGGTTAAAAAAAATAAAAACTGAAGAATCTTCAAGGTGCTGATTTAACCCAGGGTCATTCAATTCAATTCAGGTCCCTCTCACCCTTCTATCAAGCTGATCTGAACCTGCACTTGACAGAATCCACATCAACACAGGAGGTGACATCAGAAACCTTGACTCATCACCCAAGCAGATCATTGTCTCCCCCTGGAGCTAGGAAACAAGGAGATTAGGAAATCCTGCTGACATTATTCCTGCAGCAGCACCCTGCTTTGTCCTCATATATGAACCATTAGGACAAAAGGATGGAAGACCTGATTCAGATGATTTGGTCTGATCACAAATTCCTTAGGCTTCTTTCTGTAAACTAAGCATTTGGGACAGAGCTTTCTCTTTTTGATGGTGAAACAAGTTCAAACAATGCAAGAACTCCGTGGGCACTTCCTGGAGGAGCTGAATTCTCTTTCCCTCCCCTCTTCACTTGGCTAGAAAGGATGCCCTGAACTGCTTCAAACTCAAACTCTCTCTGAGCTTGCAACAAAAACTGTCTTGTAGGTGCATAAACTAGGGCAGCTAAATCACATCTCCAGCAATATGGGTGCAAATCATCCACCCTGTTTCTCACAGGAATTTGCTCCCCTCTGCAGGAACATCGGCTCCAAGGAAAGGTGCAGCACCAGAAGGCTTCCCTACAAGTGACCACTCTCCTTTCACTTCCATGGGACAATCAAGCACCTTCTGCAGAGCCAGACCTAGGCAGAAGAGTTCCTCAGCCTGAATCTTCAACCCAGTTGAATGCAGGAGAGATTCCAGTGATTTTCCTTGGACCAAGATTTGGGAAGCAGCTAAAGACTCACCAACGTTTTTGGAGGACAAATAGTGTGCAAATCACCCACTGCTGCACCAATAGCTCAGTGCTTTCCAGGGTGGCTCTGCTGGCCACACTTCAATAGGAAATGAACCCATTCTTCATGCAAGACAAAGGTCTGACATTATCCTTCAATTTTAAAAATACTTAGGGAGCAGGCAAGAGAGTAGTTTAAATAATGGTAAGTATTCTGTTTCACCTTTTAAGTGTAATATTTTGATGTGTTCTCTATGTTCAAGGAGGATAACTGAGACCTGGGTGATCCAGCCCCCATGCAGCCTCCTCTGCCTCATTTCCTGGAGGCCAGGGTAGACATCACTCCATTCAAAGCCCTCACAGCCATAAACAGGTGTTGCACTCATGCTATTGCCCTTTGAGACTTGATGGCAATCCAGTAATATCTTGTTTACAGCCAGATCCACCAGCAATCTGAGTGATCTGATGAGTGCTGCTCCTCCTCATATAAATACCTACAGCTAGGTGCTGCTCCACCTTCCAGAGCTCATCATCAATGTCCTCCCTGCTCACAGGATTTGGATGTAACATCAAGTTTGATCCCATCATTGCAGCCATGATATTTTCTGAAAAATCCTGTCCTTGGGATTTTTCCTCCTGAGAAGCTGAGAGGCCTCAGGAACAAAACGTAGACAATGATTATTAGCTGCTTTAGAATGCAACAGGTGGATCTGTGATTGGTTTCATAGAGTTGCTTCTAATTAATGACCCATCACAGTCAGCTGGCTCAGACTCTCTGTCCAAGACACAAACCTTTGTTATTCATTCTTTCTTTTTCTATTCTTAGCTAGCCTTCTGATGGAATCCTTTCCTCTATTCTTTTAGTATAGTTTTAATGTAATATATATCCTAAAATAATAAATCAAACCTTCTGAAACATAGAGTCACGTTCTTGTCTCTTCCCTCATTCTAAGACCCCTGTGAACACTGTCACACATCATAGCCAAGAAGTCTGCCAGGCTTTGGTCAAGTGATGTTGATCCACATTGTGTAGAGCTGCCCACGGGCTCATCCCACCTCAGGCTGTGTCTGAAGACTCTTAAAGGAGGAATTCCCTGGATTTGGCCATGCTGAGCCAAGGATTTATGCTGGTGAAATGAAGGTCTTAAGAAGAGACAAAAAGACCAGCTGTTTGCACTTTAGAGCTTTTTAAAGTAGATGGGGATGCCTCTTCATTGCCTCCACTGCTATTAGAGGAGCAGGGTTTTGCTGACATTCTTTGGTGAATAGATGAAATCATATCAATTTGGTACTTGGCCCACCTTGCTGCTTCCTGATCCTGAAAAAAATAACCTTACAAAGCCCAAACACTGATCTGCCATGATGGCAGCAGTTGTATTTCCTTCTTTTAGCTGGATTTTGCACTTGGACATGATGGCAGAGAATGAGACCGTGAATAAAGATTATTTTTTTTTTTCCTTCCTCTTTTTTCACTGAAGAAGTCAGCTCCCATATCCACAGTGGGTGGGTATGGATGGATAGAGGGTGTTCTCTCTAGCACCCACAGCAGGGACCAGACACCCTCCAGTGCCACTACCCTGGGATTCCCACTGCTGTTGGGAATTACAGTGCCATGATAGGAACAGCTGAACTCCATCCTCCAGCCCAGGAGAGAGAGACCTGGGAGATGCTCCCAGTCACATCCACCTTCTGCAAGGGGCGATGAAGAGCTGGAAGTTGTGCTGGTGCTGCCATGAGCAGCAGAGTAGGGAGGAGGAGGCAGGGAAGAAGAACCCGCGTGTCATCACTGCCTTCTTCAGCTTAGATGGCAGGTGACAAACTGCACAGTGACATCCCCTGCACTGTCTTGACAACCCATCAGCAAGCTGCAAACAGCAAAATGTGGCATTGTAAGGGGCCTGGCATAAGGGCTTAGGAAAAATGCAGGTAGGCTGGAGGAAAGCCAGAAGTTCCCATGTAAACATGACAAGGGTGTTATGTCCAAAAGGCTCAGAGATCTCCATTTTGGCCAAATAAGAGATGCCAATTGTTTTTTTCCTTTTCAAGGACAGTAATGTCACAGCAATATTTATCCAGGATACATCAGAACCCTCAGTTCAATGTCTGTGAGTGGACTCTGACCCATCCACACAATCCCTCAGGCTTCCCCTATTTGCTCCTCAGCCCTGTGCATGGCACAGTGCCCTCCGGTGTGTGATCCCAGAGATCCCACCATGGTCTGCATCCCTCACATCCCCCCATATACCCAACGGTTCAACATCACCTCCCCCCTCCTCCCTGAGCCACAAACTGCTCCACAAACCTCACCCACCAGGCCTGCACTGGGATTCACCAGGAGAGAGGGATGCTCAGCTGCTCCCCATGGGTACCTCCAGGCTGCCTCTGCGTGGTCTCATCCTACCACAGCCTCTAATCCCTGCCATGCAGCTGGGACCAAGCTGACTTGCCCAGCCATGCCACCCATGGGGTTTCTTGAAGGCATCACATTGTAGATTCATGCCATGAGTTTAGGAACCTACCTCCATCAGCAGGGGGATATAATGGTGCTTCAGGGAGGACACACTTTGAGTTTATGAGATCTGGAGACACTGAAATCTCCCCAGCAAAGAGAAGGGGCAGACAGTGAGGAAGGCTTAGCAAAGAGATTTGTTGCACCAAATCCCATGTTCTTCAGGCATGGGAATGGAGTACTTGTGGCCCCTCCACAAGCCTCAATTCCATCTCATACAGCTCAGGAACACAATATTTCTTGGCATTGATAGGGATTGACGTTCATTTCTGGTCCATCAAACAAGTCTGAAAAGCTGATCCAGCCCTTGGAAAAGTTTTCTAATTCCTGCTTCAAAACACTGAATAGAAAGCACCTGCCCTGCCCAAAACACTCCATGCTGCCAGTAAATCCTTCCAGTGCAGATATGAGCTCCAGGCACCATCTCTGGGTGATTTTCTACTCCCTGCACAAAACTAGTCCAGAGATGCTTCTGTGGAGTAGTTTTCCTCGTGCCTCTCCATCAAGGTTTGATCTGGTTGTTTATTGAGCTCTGTACAGTGTTGGTTATTTAAGGAATTCACAAGATAGAGGTGAACACTTCCAGCCTGGCTGTGCTTTGAGTTACCAGGACAATCATTTAACATGTCCCAGGCTCCATGGGGCTATTTGCCAATTTAAAGGTCTCCAGCAGGCTCCTGTTAACCTCCCTGTATACTAAAGTGAAGTAATTTTTATCCTTGGTTCCTAAATTTCCACAGAAGTTCTTCAGTCATGCCCAGAGCCAGGCAACCTGCTGGCTGGGAGCAGCATCAAAAAGTCAGCTTCTTTTCCTGTTTGTGCCTTTGCCACTAATAGATGCTGATCTTTCCCAAATCTGCTCCTACTCACACTTAATATACAAACCTGTGCTGACATCAGGATTGCTCACACATTGATCATCACAGCTATGAATAAGAAGAGGATCCTGGCTCTTCATCTGCTCCTCCTGCTGCTGGGACCATGCATCCTATCCCATCCTTTAACTGCATAAACTGAGTCACATAGTTGTACAATGGTTTGGGTTGGAAGAGACCTTAAAGACCACTCAGTTTCAACCCCCCTGCCATGGTCACGGACACCTCCCAAAAGACCAAATTTCTCAGAGCAATCCAAACCCATTGCTGTCACGTGCTGACAGAATGGTTCCCAAGTCTTCTATAAGGTTATTTTCTGAGAGGCCCCTGTATCCCCACTGAATTAAATCTTAAATTTATATGGTGAAGACATCCCATGGATTGCCACCCAAACTAGTCTAATTTTTTGCTGCTTGGGGTCCCCAGGGATGTGGGATTTCACACAGACCACATGCCTCAGTCCCACAAAGGAAATTTCTTGCCCATACCTTTATATGGCTTTTATGATCTAGCAAGGGTGGGGAGACACCTAAATTTTGCCCATGCAAGAGCTCATTCCTGCTTACATGATGAAGGAAAAAGATCAGGGAGCACAGTCACTGTCAGATCCATTTGGGGCCAACCTCAAAAGCTGGACCTCGGTGGTCTATTCACTTTCCTTCTACTTTTCCAAGTGAGCCAATTTTCTATAGCTTCACTTCTCAACCCATTCAAAGCAAGGTCCATGACAGCAGTGAAGACAGGCTGAGGAAATATCCAGCACAGCTGTCACCATGGTGGCAGTGTCCTCCAGGCAGTGACAGGCAGGTGTCCTGTACATGACGAGAGCTGGACTCAGGTGTGTGCACAGGGACATGGGGAGCCCTGGGTGCATTTTGGTTTTTGGTCACCCTTAGGTGGTTCTCCAGAAATTTGGGGATCTCACATGGTAGAACTTCCAGAGTCATCCACACAGCCCACAGCTTTCCCGAGGAATAAGAATGTATAGGAGAAGGGAAAGGGAAATGAGCTGGCCATGCTCGCCCATGGGCCACGGCAGGAGCAGCACCATGGAAAAAACACAAATTCTAGAGCATCAGTGTTTTGTGTGAGTGATTCTAAACAACATCCATGACAGCAGTGAAGACAGGCTGAGGAAGTATCCAGCACAGCTGTCACCAAGGTGGCAGTGTCCTCCAGGCGGTGACAAGCAGGTGTCCTGTATGTGATTAGAACCGAACTCAGGCGTGTGCACAGGGACAAGGGGAGCCCTGGGTGCATTTTGGTCACCCTTAGGTGAATCTCCAGCACTTTTGGGAACTGACATGGTAGAACTTCCAGAGTCATCCACACAGCCCACAGCTTTCCCGAGGAATAAGAATGTATAGGAGAAGGGAAAGGGAAATGAGCTGGCCATGCTCGCCCATGGGCCACGGCAGGAGCAGCACCATGGAACAAACACAAATTCTGGAGCATCAGTGTTTTGTGTGAGTGAGGGGATGGCAGTCTCATGGATACATCCAGCCCTGCCTTCCTGCACATCTAGCTGCAATCACTATGTCACAAGAATCCGGAGACTGTTGAAAAAATTACAAAAACATGGTGTGGTTTTTCTCTTTTTCCTTTCTACAAGCCACCTGCTCCCAGTCAATGTGGAGCATAACCCTTTGTGTAGAAAATCCAATAAACAAAACTGTAAAGCATCTGTCCTGCAACTGGATCCCAGCCCATGGCAAGGAGTGAATCTGAGCCGTGGCAAACAGCTGGGAATAGCATTTCATTCTTGTACTGTGCCTCACAGCCTGTACACAGCTTCCAATCAAAATCAAAAAATATGGGGGGGAAAGAGAAAGGTAAAGGAATTCTGCACCATGGGAGGCTCAGGAAGTAAAAGAGGGTGTTTGCCACAGTTTTATCATGACCTCATACTACAGGTGAGCAGCCTAGCTCTCTGCTCCTATTAATTTAAAATGTAAAATTTCTGAGGGGTTTTAGGCTATAAGGAGAAAAAATCTATAAGTCAACTTCACCTACATGCTAAAGCATCATCCTCAGCAGACAGAAAGCCTTGACTTAGTCTTTCGAGAAGAGTTCTGAGTCCTGGTAGGCCAGGAGCTCAGCTTACAGCATTCAGGGCTAGATTTAGGGAGTTGCCATGTCAACACACCTCCACCGTTAGCAAGAACACCTCAGAGACTGGGATGTGAACTAGAAGCCCTATTTTTAAGTCTCCATATTCAAATTCAGCTCAACACAAACCTCGGACTAAATTTCCCCTGTAACTGGAGAAATGCTTTCTGCTTCACCCAAGGTGAAATTTGTTCCATGACCACCTTGGGCCAATAAAGTAAAAAAAAAATGTCCTTTCTGCTGAGCAGTGGCTGGAACATCCTTCTTCCTTAGAAGAATATCAGCCTATGGAAAAGTAAATTCACTCGGATATAACATTTCCAAGGTGGTGATTCTTCTCCCTCGCTCTCAAAATGGGGGAAAGCTCTTTGCCAGTATGTAATTTCTTTCCTAATCACATTGCAGTGTCACATACCAGTGAGCTAAGGGCTCCCACAGCAGTGTTATTCTCCAGCATATGTGACTTTGTATAACATGTGCTTCACTCTGCAGTCATCAGCAGCAGAGAGCAGGGGCATACTTCTTCCTCTATGACATTATTAGGCATTAAGAGCACTACATGGCAGTGCATTTCAGCTTCTTTATTTTCTCCCAGTAAAAGCAGCTTGGCCACCTGGTGTGCTGCACACACAGTTAAATTCCAAATGTAATGTATTTTGTAGCGAAAGAGATTAGAAAGCTGCTGTAATGAATCTCATTACCAGTGTCTTTATATCCTCATCTAGTTGGAAGCAGAGATCATCCAGACCTAGGTGCTGTACATATTTAAAAGAATATCATCTACCCCTCAGCCCTGTCATTACAAGACAAATTGTTTCCTTTGGCCTGATGTTCCAGACATGTTTTTCTCAGTTTTAAAATATGTTAGCAGCCAGATTTTCTCAACAACTGAAGGCCATATTTCTAAGTGCTCAGCACCCACAACTGGGCTAGATTGTTTTACAAGTGTTTGATTCCCATTTAGACACCTAAAATAAGAGCCAGATTTTTGGATACGCTCAAAAGCCTCTAAGATCTTCCAAAAATGTGGACCTAGAGTTATTTCAGTAACTTGCCAAATTAGTGGAAATTAAAGTAGACAGCATCTCATCATGTTACTCTCTGCAATGATAAACAAGCAAATTTACTCTTGTATCCATTTCAAAGCCCCATCCCCCCTTTTAAAGGCAGCTATTTGCTGGTCTCATTCAAATCAGGACAACATTTACAACTGTGATTTCTGTGTTAAAAAAAATCCATATTTTCATATGACTCTTCATATGTTCTCAGAAGAAGAGAAATATATAATTTAAGCTATATTTGATCAACATTTCCTAGGCAGTTCATCGCATACAGAGGGATATGGCCAGGAAAATTCAACCCAGAAAATGAATATTGGGAACATAACTTCAGCTGGTGGGTTTGAGGGCAGAGTCCTTTGCTTGCTTCAAAGCTGAATGCACACATCCTTCCCTGGACCCCACCTGGGTTATGGCAGACAGGTCTCTCTCTTCCTGACTTTCAAGTTTATGGCTGGGGAAATATGTGTAATTACATCACTTTTTCATGCTGGATTTGCTTCATAAGACTGCAACTGAAACGCAAAGACCATCCCTCCCTTTCCATCCCACCCCCTGCTCTTCCCTGACCTTGCATTTCAAGAATAGATGTGGGCCAAAACTGATTATCCTCCCTCCGAAATGTTTCCAAAATTCCAAGAATTTTCATATGAGCCTGACAGAAAGCCTCCAGACTGAAAATTATGGAGAGATTCAATCACCAAGGAGTAGTTATGCAGGAGAATTCTTTAACCAGCTCCAGCCAGGGTGAGGATTGCTCTGAGCTAAGCCTCAAATTCTGCTGGAGCTGCTCCTCTTCTGCACAAGTAACTTAATGTTTATTAGGCAAGCAAATAAGATTTACAGGCTATCATCTGGGTGGTTGTAATAAACAGAACATTTCAGTTTCAGTGAGACACATTCCCTTCTACTCCTTCCTTGGATGAACCTTCACGTTTGCTGATTTATAAGCATTGAGATTTTTAGATCAGCCAACTTCTGACTCGTGCTTCTATTTATCTATTTATTTACATAGGCTTGTCTGATATGACTGTTCTTGCATGTGCTGTACCACATCTCAATACAGATTAACTCCTTCATCTATTCCAAACACTTCAGTGCAAATGCACAAATTGCAGAAGAGCATTTGAACTTATCCACAGTGGATCTTCTGACTGGATGGGAAGATACTGTAAACATCCTTTGTAAGCAAGTTTTGCACGTTCTAGAGGTAAGCAATATATTTCAGTGTGAAAATATAGCAGATTTGGATGATAAAACTTGTCCCATAATCAAAACTCTGAAAAAAGACCTGGTTTTAGTTCCCTGATCTGATGATACAGATTTTCTGTATGACCTTGGGCCAATTGTTTAATGTTGGTTCCTCTGATGAAGATAAAGTCACCTCTTTCCTCCCACTCTGTCTGATGGTATGGTGTGGTCTCTTCCTATTTGTTACCATGCCAAAAAATTAAATTTAGGACTTCGGCTCCACAGTGTTTAATAACAAAAATATTTTAAGGAGAGCAAAGGGCCCAGGCAAATGTGCATGCACCATTAAGAAAATCTCAGTCATTTCAGGTGACAGATTCAGTGCCAAACAGTAACAATGCTCACACACATATTCTAAAGAGAGCTTTCAGGTTTCCTCAATAGCCTGTTCTACCAAGGCTGGTTCTGGAGCACCACCCTGCAAACCCTGGGGGCAAAGATATGCTTTGCAGATTATTTAGAGTCAGCAAATAGGGAGGAGATCTGCTGGAAGATGCAAGGAGAAAGCCAGGCGAGTGCAAATGCCATTATTTGCAGATAAACACAGAGCACATTTTATTTTTGAATCCATGAGGCTTGGTGGGCACAACAAGTTCCAGTCCCTGCTGCTATCCTTCATCTCTTGCTCCAGTCTATCAGCATTGTAAGTCAGAGTATCTGGATGTGAAGCACTCCCCGTCTGAAAGGGGCAGTCATCTCCAGACACCACACAGAGCATGTGAAATGTCCAGAGATTACACACTGCCAGAGTGAGAGATTCCTTGATGCAATTAAAGCCTGGAGAGCACATAAATCCCAGATTTAAATTATTCCATCCAGAGAGCCACCACACACAGCCCCTTCCACCAACAGGGTGGGCTCAGCACCCCTGAAACCAGCCCCGAATCTGATGGGGAAGATGGTGTTGGACAATGGAGATGGAGATTTCCAGGGTGCAGCCTTTCCTAATGGTCTGTGCTTGAGGAGACAGTGATGGGTTGTTCTGACAGGTGAGGCAAACCAGGTGAAACAGCCCAGGGAAGCAGAGATGAAACAGCAGCATCTGAATAAAACCCATGTCAGGGAGGCGATCATGCTGATATAATATCAGCAATGAGAGGGGGAATGTAAGAAAAAGTACATGGTAAATTAAGCACCAAGGCTGTTAAAGGTCCAGTTATTTTCCAGCCAGTTGCCTTCTGATTGTTTGTTAAAGTACAATATCCAGCCCTGAAAAACAGCCAGTGAAAGTTCACTCATTTTTCCTGTTGGCAAGTGGTCACAGGATCTGCAGACAACCTGCCTCCCTGGATCTTGACTCACTGCAGCACTGTGGTTGGCCATTAATATTCATATAGAAGCTAATGGTGCAGAATTGGGTGTTTGCATTTGTCCTTCCTGGTGTTTCCTACACTTGAATGTGGGCAGCCCTCCCATTTTTCATGGGGCAGGCACATAACTTGGTACTGTGCTCAAGCCCTCCCAGAGACAAGATGGGAACTCCTATTTTCCATTTAAAAAACCAAACCAAATAAAATCATGCATTCCTCAGAGCTGAGAACTGAAGCATGTCATCCACATCAAAAACATTAGAGGACAAGGGAGAAGAATTAATTTCTGTTTGGTAGAAATCTTATGATTTTTAAGCCAGGCTCCTGATTGTGGCAGTGCTGAGCGTGATGTTTTTAGCAATTTCTGAGTCATCAATCCTGGTTTTCCCGGCAGGAGAGGAAAGGAGATGCACAAACAGCAGTGTCCTTAAACACCATGTTTACAGAAAAATGAAAGGAAAAAGAGGGTCTGGGGTAGCTTAGGGGGATGGTCATAAAGGCAGACATCTCTTCCTCAGTGCTTAACCCTTCAATGCCTGGGGAGCCCCAGGATTAGCAGGGTATTGACTCCCCATGGAAGCAGGGTATTGACTCTGCAGGAAGGGAGATGTCCACTCCAGCAGGCACATCAGGGCACTGCTGAGCCTCTTGTGCTGCCCACATCTGGCACAGGGACTGGCCAAAATCCTGGCACTCAAAACCTTGCCAGGGTGAGTGCAACCCGGGGCCTTATAGGGACGGCTAAAATCCCTGACTCCACTCCCATCCATAAACTTGTGACCGTAGCAAAGGTGACTCTCCTGAGCGTTCCAAACTCCTGAGACTCCCACCTTGCTCTGTGGGAGCTGCCAGAGGTGCTGATGCTTCACAGCTGGATGCTCAGAGAGCTGCTGAGAGTGCAAGATGCTCCCCATGCAGGAGGGGAGTGCAGGATGCTCCCCATCCTTCTGGACCCACAATGTGGTGGTGTTCACAGAGGTCCCAGGATGAGGGAAGAGATGAGAATCTTGATTCCATGTTTCAGAAGGCTGATTTATTATTTTATTATATATGTTATATTAAAAGAAAATTATATACTAAAACTGTACTAAAAGAATAGAGAGAAAGCGATTTCATCAGAAGGCTAGCAAGGAAAAGGAAAGGAACGAATAATAAAATCTCACAGCCTTGACACAGGCCATCAATTAACAACAAATTCACACGCTGCGTAAACAATTCTCCAAATCACATTCCAAAGCAACAAAACATGGAGAAGCTGAGAAAAGCCGAGAAAAGATCCTAATGAAAGGATTTTTTTCAGAAAACATGTCTGTGACACCCACAGCTGGGCTCCCTCTCGGAAGGGACCCACCGTGGCTGCAACCATCACCCTGTACCTTTTTCAGTGGCACCACGGAAGGGCTGTGACATCCTCCCTGCCTCAGGGATGGAGGGAAAGGCCACCACTGAAGGGCTGTGACATCCTCCCTGACTCAGGGATGGAGGGAAAGACCATCACTGAAACTGAGGCTGTGACATCCTCCCTGCCGCAGGGATGGAGGGAAAGGCCACCACTGAAGGGCTGTGGCATCCTCCCTGCCGCAGGGATGGAGGGATGGAGGAAAAGGCCACCACTGAAGGGCTGCGGCATCCTCCCTGCTGCAGGGATGGAGGGAAGGAGGGAAAGACCATCACTGAAGGGCTGTGACACCCTCCCTGCCACAGGGATGAAGGAGAAGGCCACCACTGAAGGGCTGTGACACCCTCCCTGCCCCAGGGATGGAGGGATGGAGGGAAAGGCCATCACTGAAAGGCTGTGACACCGTCCCTGCCACAGGGATGGAGGGATGGAAGCCCCACTCCCGCATCCCGCCGCGTGGGCACGGCCAGACGGGCTCTTCCCACATTCTGCAGATCCCGCTCCATCTCCGAGGACGCTGAGGGGGAGAAACAAGCAGCTAGAGATGCCGGCTGGCTGGAGGCAGGCTGCCGGTGCCCCGTGCTGGCCTTGCAAAGCAGGGCAGCGCGTTCCCCGACCGTGCCTGGCAGCGCATCCCCAGCCCCTGCCCGCCGCTCTCGCACGGGGAGCTCCCGGGGCACGGAGCCGCTCCCGGGTTGGCGTTGATTCATCTGCCGAGCAGCGCTGCGGGGCTGCGGGAGCTGGCAGGAAGCTCCCACACTGATTTTTGTCAAGAGAGCCGGGCAATAATGGAAACGACACCTCGCCGTGTTTGCAAACAAACACTGCCTCCTTTCCTGTTTAACACCATCTGCCACCCAACCCAATTTCCCTGCCCCCATCCCTTCCCCCAAAAAAATGACAGCCAGAGACAACTCCAAAAAGCAGCTGCTAAGCCAAAGCGTGCTCTTTTGTCTCAGTTTTGAGAGGTGCTGGCAAGGAGGCTGCGGTCCCACGCACAGCGCGCACCTCGCCTCACGCTCGCGGCTGAGGAGACGGCTGACGACTGCCATGAGAGCTCATTTATCTCTTTTTGCAGACACAAACTAGTTCAGTGTGGGTTTGGTTTTGGGCTCTTCCACTTTTGGGCCTTCCTGACCTCTCTGCTCTGTGGTAGGAGCCTTGCTGCACGCTCATGGCTGAGCAGCCGACTGCCATAAGAGCTTATTTATTTCTTTTCTGCAGACACAAACTAGTCCAATGTGGGTTTGGTTTTGAGCTCTCGCACTGTCGGAACTCAGCACATCCCTCTGGGTGTCCAGAGTTGCCAGGGGGCTCAGAGACCCTGGCACACAGCCCAGAACACCTGTGGGTTTGATTATGACCCATGGAGGAAATTACCAGCTTTGTATGAGGACCTGAAAGTCACAGAAGTTTAAATTATGTAATAATAAAATTATCACCGAGTGAAAAGGTAGATTTTAGGATTTTTGGAATGGGGGTTTTGGGGACAAGATGGAGGGACTTGGGCGTGTCCAGGTCTTCTTCTTCTTCTTCTTTTTCTTCTTCTTCTTCTTCTTCTTCTTCTTCATCTTCTTCTTCTTCTTCATCTTCTTCTTCTTCTTCTTCTTCTTCTTCTTCTTCGTCTTCCTCTTCTTCTTCCTCTTCTTCTCTACCTCTATCTTCTGCAGTGATGCTGGCACTTTGGGATCGGTTTAGAATAGAAGTGCACTGTCTAACATAGGTGATAGGTATTGGAAAGTGATTGTAAATATGTTATATGTAGTTTGTAGTATAAAAAGACAACACCACCCCAAGGGCGGTCAGAGTGCCTGTGGCTGCCCTGCTGAGCAGATCTCGGCTGGGCAGAAAGAAAATTTTATAGGTAAGATTTAATAAACTACTTCAAGACCGAAAACTGAAGAGCTCTGACTTGTGCTTCGGACGCGCGGGCGGAAACAGAGACTTTTCTCATATCTCGGGGCAGTAATTAACAACTAAGCTCACGAGATCCCACTTTTGGGCCTTCCTGACCTCTCTGCTCTGTGGTAGGAGCTGGTGTGGACATGGAGATGGAAGGAAGAAGAGGTTACACTTCACTCCCCATCTCCATCAGCAGATGTTTTTCCCTTCTCGGGTCCTTGTATCTTTCCCTACGAGCATTTGTAGGCTCCAGACCTGGGCTGATCGGGTTAGGACAAGTATCTGGCACCCACGCAATCACAAACACTTCCCCAGGGCTGCTGAACTGACTGATGTGCCTCCAGGGAGCAGATAAAAGTCTTCAAGACTAGCCCAGCTTTTCTGATATGCTCTCCTTGAAACAAAGAAAAGGGAGTAAAAGGAAATAACTTCATATTACTGGGTATTTGGGTAAACACGTTTACCCAAAAAGGATCAAGTTCCTCAAGGGCTTCAGCCAAGGTGGGGAGAGAAAGTGATTCCTTGAGCAAAGAGACTGTTTGGTTGAAACAAACCAAACACTGCTCGCAGCACTGCAGGTGGGAACCTGCTGCCTTATTCAGCACAGAGCTGCAGAAAAGAGACAATGAGGGTGCTGCATTCCGTACTGCCCTGGTTAAGATATTAACACTTCTGTGACATCTATCATCTATTACATTAACAACCAAGATGGTTAGCTAGAGTTAATACACTGCATTAAAAGTCAGAGCCTCTTTCATGTCATTTATTTCATACCTGTTCCCCATGGCACCAGTGTCTTCTCCTTCACATGGCAGAGACATGGCAGGGGAGGCCACTGAGGTCACCATGAACATCCTTGTCCTGCACGTGTGTGTGTCCCACAATACAAATTTTTAAATCACAAGAGATCAATCCTACATCCCTTGAGCAGACCAGTGATGCTGGAGAGGGGCAGAAGGAGAGGGTTCTTGCAAGAAACCACCCTGATGGATTTCTCATCACCTTTAAAAATACTTTAGACAAAAAAATACTCAATGCTTTCAGTATAATTCTTGGTCGCTGAGTGTAAAACAGTGTGCACTGTGCATAGAACATGTTTTGTGTCCAAGCTACCAATTCCTGTACTGGGGAAGAGATTCCTTCTCTTTTTTGGGTGACTCCATCTCTGCAATACCAGTGGTTGGTGGAGTGAGGATGTCTGCATTATCCTTCACCTTACAGACAATTTCCTTTTTTAGGTGCACTGGCCTGGCTGCCTTTTTTTCCAAAGAATCCTTTCACTAGGCTGTGATCTGCCAGAAAAATTAAGTACTTCCCATCTAGAGAGTGATGAAGATGTTTTATTCACAGCACAACAACTTAGCTTTCTTTTATCAGTTAATTTAGTCTTTTCTGCCCTAGTCACTGACCTGAGGATGAAGCCATCTGTCCACCCTCCAGTAGCCTTCACTTTATGTACCAAAATGTCACAGGATGAGCCACTGATGATCTTTAAGATGTTCCAAATGGAAAGAACTTGCCATGACCTCATGGCTTTTTAGATTTCTCATGATCCTCTCTGGCTTTTTTCCCTGGTACCAAGCCACCTCAGGTTTTCATGTGATGACTCTAAAGGAATTTAAGTATTTGTGAGCAACTGTTATAATAGGTTTTTTGTAACTATGCTTTGTAAGTTAGTTGCCTCTGAGGTGGGTGGCCTGTTAAAGGCCACAAGTGAACAGTTGTAAGGTAAATCCTCTCCCTGCCCACCAGGCACTCCAGGTACTGCACTCTGGATCTTGCAACGCTTCCAGTTTTACAAGAGAACAGACACTTGGTTATGAAGTCATGTTGCCCTCAGTTGCCGAAATATCTTCTCTTCCACTTGAGGCCACCACTACTCCTGCTGTAAAACACAAGCTCTCTTTCACTGAGGTTTCATTTGCTCTTTGATGCTCTCTGAGGCTTCTCATTGCCTGTTTTGTTCTCCTGGTGATCAGATCCTCACTGCTCATCTATCCCTGTCTGCAGAGACAGCTGCTGTGCACCCACTCCACTGAGTTTTCCAGCCCCTTGTCCTGCTCTGACAGCTCATGTCTGAGGGACAGGAAGGTCTTTTCCTCCAGAGACTTGATTCCATGTGGTTTTCTGCTCAATTGCTGCAGAGAAAATGTTTTTGTCCTGTTTCAAACACAGGAATTCAGAGTGCAATCCAGGCAGACAAGAACAGCTGTGAATGATGCCCTTCTCCACCATCCCTCCTCAATCCTCCCTCCAAGGGCATGGGGAGCTCACCCTACCAGGAGCTATTTCAGCATGAGCCCATCCTCTCCATAAATCCTTGTTATTCTCCTTTCCACACGTCCTAACCCTTTATTTGCACCTGCATGTGTTTTCACAAAGAAATAGCATATCTACAGCATTTATTTGACATTCTCCTTTTAATTCTTTCAAACAATATCTGTTTGACAGGTTTGGGGCTTGGCCTAGGTATTTAGGACAAATCCATATTTTATCTTTGTGTTTGTGTTTCAGAGAAACAAATCATGAGTTTGTCACCAGAAAGAGTCCTCCAAAGCAAGCCCACATATCAGTGTGGCACTCAGCAGTGGGTTCATCTCTTTTTCCTTTGGAATATAAATTCATTGATGAGTGTTGGATGTGCTTCTGTGGAAACTGACAGGCAGTTCAACTCTACATTTATGCCGTAAAGAACATCACTGCCTTTTAGAAAGCAGATATTTCTTGCATCTTCCTCCTCCTCCTCAAAATCAAACCCTCCCCCTGCTCCCTTCCTTTACCTCTGGATGAAAAAGTGGATTTCAGAGGCTGTTTTTGAAAGCTGACACTGCCTTTTTCTGTCTGCACATCCCATCATGAGGCATAAATGACTCTGGGCTAGCTCACATGCAAATTTTTGCTACAAAACAAGCTGCTCTTTCATTGAGTTTCTCCATTTTATGGTTGGTCAGCTCAGTTGATTTGGGTATTTATAAATACCCATCTTTTCAGCCTTTCAGTTTCCTCTACTGCTGCTGCCCACAGCGCTGCTCTGGGCCAGGTGAAGTTCTTCTCCACCAGCAATCAGAGATGGTTTATGGCTCTCATAATGATGAAATTCCATCTGTCTCACAGCAGATCCCTCAGGAGGCTGCTAATCAAACAACATTCAATTAGCCCCTCCAGCTCTGCCACATATTCAACCGCATCATCTCCTCATCCTATGAAACTCAAAGGAGACAACCAAATTGCTTGGCTGCGGTGCACAATGCTCTGTTACATCTTCTGAAGCTTTCCCAACCATTTATCTCCTCTCTTCTGAGGTTGTAACAAACTCCTCAAAGGTGAGTGGGTTTAATTGCTACAGAAATCAATTTTGCTTGGTGCCTGTTGGTTCTTATCTATAATCTGTTCTAAAAGAAAATAGCAGCCCTACTATCCACTATATTGCTTGCAGCCCTCGTTTTCTTCCTTAAGAACTTCCACTTTTCCATGAAGTTTTCAGTTCCAGGTTTTTTCTTTCTTTTTTTTTTTTTTAAAGGTCTTCTCAGGCCCCAGCAAACTCTTCACTCAAACTGGGAACCTGTTGCTTTGCTTAACCTGTTGCTTTGTTTTGTTTAACTGCTTTATGAACTTCTGCTCATAAAACTGGGGGAAATAGGGCTGGATACCAAAAGCACCAAGCAGCTCTTCTTAAACCCTTTTTATCTTCATTAACATAACCTTCACTGTTGTCTCCAGAGATCTATCACAGTGATTTTAGTAAGGAGACTCTGAATGTGTGGAGGTAGAATTGAGTCCTTTAGCAGCATTGGGGCAGAGGGACATTGATTTTGGGGAACTGCAGCCATCTGCCTGAGTAATGGACAGATGACATGTGTTATTTAGGATGCCAATTGAATGTCTTCTAGGGTCATTTGGTTTGAATTAGCAAAAAAAGACATTCGACTGAATTGCAGTAATTGATGAGGGCTGAAAAACCACGATAAGATCTGGACTTAAAGGATATATCCTAGGCTTTCCCCACAGCTGTGCTGGGTTTCAACAGGACTTTTTCAAGCCTGTTAAGTGAACACAATGGATCCAACACAATGGAGAGATATGTCCTACCCACCCATCCAGAAAAAACCCTACCAAAAATTGGCTAATAACAGACTTTACATGCAAACTTTTGAATAGAGTTTGTCCAAGCCTGGAGAAAAAGGTCAGAACATCCCCAGACACTTGAGGCTATCTTTTATCTTACAGAAACCTGTTCACCCATCACTGGTCTCAGGGAACGACCTTCCATAACCTACATGCTGGGTTTGGTTTGGAAGCAATGTCCCTTGAAAGGAGCTACACAAGCATCTTTCCTGTCTTGCATGAGGTAACTGCAGTGGTGTGGCTCTGGCTGGCAGCAGGGGGTGGGCAAATTGGATTGCATGTCACAAAAAACACTTGATCTTCAGCAGGGGCTTAGCTTGTGTTGCATATCATTATCAATAAGAGGAAAATATCAGGAAATATTCAGAACTATGTGCCTTGTTTAGACAGCACAGAGCCCAGACTGCTCTTAAAGATTTGGAGAGTAGAGTGTGGAGTTCCACACCAAAAGAGTTCTTTTTTGGTACAGTCTCTGTTTTTAATGGCAGGCAAGGATGGACATATCTAATGAAGTGTACAAGTGGGATCAGGCAGAGCAGGGTCCATCCCACTGCCCTGCTGGTGGTTTTTATGTTCTTGATCAGTGACATCCTTTCTCTGTGGCTCAGACTGCCATGGAAAACACAGACATGACATTTCCCTCCTCTAATGCCTTCCTTTCATGTTCAGCTTAAGGCACATCAGGCAATGGTCTATTTCTTACCTTGTTTTTGCTGTGCTGCCATCATTGCAGAGCCTTGTCTCACTTCTGCTGTCTAGACATGACCATAGTGCAAATATTAAGCAGCATTGACAGCTGAAACCCTGCTTCCATCTTATTTCCTTAGATGTCAGCAAATAATGTCATGGCATCGGGGATGATACACCGCACCCTGACATTACAGAAGTGGCACAACTCACTGAAACCAAGGCATGGCACAAATTCCAGGCATGCACAAATCCACTCCTGAACCTCTCTGCAGCTGGCAGGGAGACACAGGAGTAGATCCTGCAAAGCACATCACACTTTGCAGGAGTTTCACATCTTCCAACAGATGAACCAGCCAAACCTGCAGCTTGCTCGGGCTTTGCCTTCATCGTTAGACTGAGAATAGCACTACATGTCAGGTTGTTGGACAGAAGGAGATATGAACCTTTATTTTTAAGTCATCATTTCCATCTGAGTCTTGTGTAGCTCACTAGGTAGGTAAGAGCCATTGTCACTTGGCTTCCATTATGATTTTACAGGAGACTTTGCCACCTCCAGAGAGGCTTGATGTCTGCGGGGGAATGGCAGGGCAGGGCTTACAGACCCTGGTGCATCCACACTGAGGTGCTGACAGCTAAGCTGCTCTCAGTGCTACCAAGAGCTACACAAAAACAGACTCAGAGCTCAGTAACTCCTCTTTCAAACCTGACTTGCCCTTTGCCCAGGTCCTCTCTTGTGTGCATGCAGCCACAGGGGTGAGGAGCCAGGTTCTCAGCATCCTCACCTCCTCCCAGGCAGACTGTGCTGCTGCCAGCAGTGCTATCCCCCCTGCTGCTGAGGCTATTTTTCTTCTGCAGATCAATAGAGAACTTCAGCTCTGTCTCATCCCAACTGCACTAAACAAGTGGCACTTCAATACCACAATGACAGCTTCCTAAAATACTCCAAGACAGAGAGTCAGGGAAAGCCCCATGGGTTAGACTGGAGTGGGGCAGAGGAATGACACTCATCCAAAACACTAAACTTTCCTCAAGGCTGACCTGCCCCTGCCCCAAAAATGAAGAGTTTTCCTCTGCCAGAGGGTTGTAGCCTTTGCTATGTGCAAGGTGCAAGCAAGCAGTCAAGGCAGGGTTTGGTTTCTTGTCACCTCAAAAGCTGAAGGTAAGTCCTTGTGCACACAGCAAGCAGGAAAGAAGCCTTTCAGACAGCCTTGCATCTGGAAACCCTCTGCCAAACACAGACTTTCTGTCACAGAGAGCTCCTCCTTGAAAAGAAATGTGACCATGACCATTTCGGAGCAATCTGACCTTTTTCATGGAGATATATGCCTCCCTGTCAATGGCTCATAAATGGATGAACAGCTCAGCTCTTTTTAATAGAGTTAGGCACAGGGTAATAATAGACTTGTGCAGCTCTCTCTCTTTGCTTAATTCATCTTTCTACAAATCATTAACATTGTTGGAATAACTGCTATCATTAGCTTGGATTCCTCCTCGCAGCATTGCGGTGAGCAGCTCGTGGGAAATGGGGTTTCTCACTCCTGTTTGCACAACAGGGACTCAGGGCAGGGCCTTTCATTCTCCTGTCAAAGGAGGAAAGGTCCTGGATAAAGCAGGCTGAACTCCCTTCCTCCTCCAGCAAAGAGCAGATCACAGGGAAAAGAGGACACAGAGCGTGGGCTTCAGCTGAGGCTCTCAGCACAGAAGTTGCAGCCTGAACCCAGCACAGGTAAAAGCCATGCAAGCCTCCTCTACACCTTCTAACCCATGCAAATTATCCTGTGGACACAAGCAAATGATGCCTTCCTCCTCCCACAGCTCCTGTGAGGATGATAATCAACAACCAGTAATGGTAAAATTTTTTTGCTTGCTCTTATTTTTTCAGAATTTCTGAGCCAAGACCCAAGTGCCTACAGACTTCAGGGCACAGCATGGCCACGACAGTGATGTCCCTGTACAGCATCTATCAGGTTTAATGCCAGGTTGATATTCCCTTTGAAATGTTGGCAGCTGCTGGAAGCTGAGCAGATCCTCGCTGCTGTGTGGCCTGGTGAATCCAGAGCTGGTCTGAGCTGAATTCACCGTGGCCAAAGCCTGGTGCTGGATCAAAGCAGCCTGTTCCTGGCACTGCTCTGGGCAATCTGCCTGCCTGCATGGTGGAGGGAGCTCTGCTTGTTGCTGCTGCCAGCCACAGGGACATCATGGAGAAGGAAGAAAAACCTCTGGGTGCACTTCTTGGTGTGCGCTTTGGTTGATCAGCAAAACAACCCAAAGCCCAATCCTGTGGTCCATCAGCCCCCAAATTATTAAACAAGTCCACAGCAGTGGATGTGTCTCAGCCCTCAAGAGCTCTGGGCTTGATCCCGCGGTCGGAATCTGCACATGTATCTGATTAGCATTGTGGGATCATCCTTTAATTAAATTTACTGTGTTTGGTTTATGAGCACAGTGGCCTGGACTTGATGACAGAAGTGCACAGGATGGGGTCTGTGGCTATTTATGTGTGTTGGGGCACGATGCACGCTCTCCTTCCATGTGCACAGCCCTAAATTACATCCCTGGGATTGCACATGTGCAACCGAGAGCAGCAGTTGGCCTGGGCTCGCCAGCGTTGTGTGACTCTTCCAGTAATCTGAAATGGTCATTTCCTAGCAGTCTGTTTGTTTCTGTGTCAAGGGAAATAATCTAATTTGAGCACTGTAAAATTTACAATTATTGTGCAACAACTTTAATGAAGCGGAGTGGAGGGGGGGATATCAGGAGAACACTGGGATAAATTGATGTGGTGTGAAGGTGAAAGCAAGGCAATGCTTCTCCCCAGAAACCAAAATCTACCACTCCCTTAACAGTGCTGCCATCTGCAATTAATGAAAGCTCATGAATGAGCCCAGTCTTCCCATATACATACCAGGAGCAGAGTTATGCAGAGATGGGAGACCTGTAAAGCACATGGTTTAAAGGCATCCACATCCTCACAAAGTGAGCTGAGCTGGAGTTTGCTGCTCTGACACAACTTTTTCCAGTAAATTGTCTGGGGCAAATTATGTGTGCTATCCAACCTGCTCAGACCACTGGGAATCACAGTGTCCTGGGCCAGGTTTGTGCACATTGTGTTCTCTCTTAAAACATCTCTTTGGTGAGTCCTGTCTCTCCTGCATTCAGCTTATTCCAGTACTATAAATTTCCAGTCCAGTGGTTCCGGTTTGGTGATGGTGCAGAATTGAGGCTGTGTTTTGGGATTGATCCAGAGAGCAGAACCCACCAAGCCATTAGCACTGACTGATGCAAGGCACAGTCCTTGAAGAAGGGATTGTAGGGGCTTCCCTGGTAGCAGGGTAAATGAATATCCTCCAGATAATTCTTGCAGGGAGGCACCCAATGACCTAGACAAAATTTTGACTTTGTGGTCATAAAGTTCTCCTCTGCTCATTGTTTCATGTGCAGGAAGCCAGGCAGCCCTGTTGCCCTGTTGTATTTACTTGAAGGAGAGAAACTGCTGTGGAGGTGGCAGCACGGCCCAAAAGGCCTGCGATGCTCCTTTGGGGTGGAAAGCCAACCTGCAGATCCCTCTAGTACGGGGTAAGACACCTCAGTGAGCAGTCCTTGTGACAAGCAGCTGGGATGAGAAGAGAATGGACTCCTGTGTCCTTGGGAAGATGGGAAAATCTCAGTGTCAGGGGGCTCAACTGGTTCTTCTCTCTGCTGCTGTGTCTACTGAAAGGGCAGCAGAGGGGGTGGCTTGCACCAGTGTCTCCAGAGCTTTGAGGGAGCCAATACTGTGGCACTTGGTTCTATTTTCCTCTGAGAATGAGTTTTGCTGGCTGTGTTTCCAAGAAGAAAGGAGCTCTGCATTCTTTTTCATCATTAAACCACAGTTGCACGTGTACCACAAGGGCAAAAACCATGAGGACCAACCAAGAGACCCCAGGGTAAGTTCTCTGGGTTTCATTGCTATTGGCAGGATGGTGAAGGAGAGAATGGGGCTGTCTGCACAGGATTTTGAATGGTTCTGCTCATGTTTTCCCCAGAACACTGTGCTCATACTCCTGGGAAGAATCTTTCTGTTCTGACATTACATATCTTGCAAACAACTTGACCAAGTGCATCTTTCTCTAATCATGCAAGTCAATCCCTCTCCGATGCCTGTGCTCATCGTGGCCATTATCCAGTTCCTCTTGTCCCCCTCTGGTGTCAGAAAAAGGGGAATCACATCTCAACCACAGCTGGGGTTTGTGCCTTTTTTGAGGCACTCCCCAAGAGGGCATTTCATGTTTCTGTCTGGGCTACTTTATTTCCATCCCAAAAGCTGCACTCCAGCTAATGCTCAGTGAGCCCTAAAGGGAAGTTCTTCAGGAGGAGGTAAGAGCCAATAAGCAGAGTGGTTAATGAGCTTGTCACAGGCAGCAGTGCTGGCTTACCACTATCAGCACTGGATAGAACCAAGCAAACACTTCTCCAGGACCTTCTCCAGCATCTCCATCACCTCTCTGCCCCAGGGCCAGGAGCACTGAGAGCAAGCAGGACCAAAGGGAAAATTACATCTCAGGAGCACTGAGAACAGGCAGGACCAAAGGGGAAATCACATCTCATAAACCAGAGGCAAGCTAGATCATTGAAATGAGTGTCCCTAATGCTCAAGGGCAGAAGTAGGAGAAAAACCCCAGGACAAGTTACACCTCCCTCTGCAAGGTCAAGCCATTCACCTTGGTGTTCGTGTGGTCCCTTCCAAAGCTTCTGGAATGAAGAAAACAAGCCTCAAAGAACAGGAAAATGTGTCTGTAAAAGATAAAAATCAGCTTTTGGAGTAGGAGGAGGTGGAGAGCCAGGAACAGCTCCTCCTTTCCTCTTTTGGGCAGTCTAGGTTAAGGTAACACTATTCCCTTAATAGTAGCAGGTCAGCGAGGACTGTACAGCATTTAACAGTTATTTCATGGCTCAAAGGATAAATTCAGAGTTCTGCAGGAGAATGGTACTTGGCAACATGTGTAACTCAGCAGTGGCATGCTGCACCAATGATTGCATCCTGACCAAGGCTGAGAGCTCAGAAGGATGCAGAAAAGGGAAAAGCCATTTGGAAAGACCTCAGACCATCCAGATGTGCCACAGACTTGATTAAGGCACAGAATTTGGAATTGAGTGGTAGCAGAAGGGGAGGACAAACCTGTCAGGGCACTTGGCAATGTCCAAATAAGGAAACTGAGTTGTGAACATAGTGGGAGAAAAGGAATCTTCTGGCTGCCAAGGGTTCTTCAGCTGTCCCCTCCAATACCTGGTGGTGGCCACTGGCTGCTGTCCTACACTGGTAGAGCCTCTTTTCACCATCATTTCCCCATGGGGTCAGTGTATGATAAACCCTAATGATAAGACAGAAGACAGTGCCATTGGAGGTGGGTATAAAGGGCCATGAACCAGAGGCCAAATGTCACTTTTAAGAAGCCTGGAAATCAGGTCTGGTCTATGGGTTTATGTTTTCATAACACTGTAGTGTTACAGCACTGAGACAAATCATCTGTCAGCCCCAAGAAGTGCATGATGTTGAGATTAAATAGATACGGGAACAGGAGGCTCTTGACATTTGCAATATGCATTTCCACAAAGAAAACAAACACAAAAAGAAAGGAGAATACAAAATACATAGCAATCATCTCACCAGCTCCAAGTGCTGGGGGAAAATGAAAGGGAAAATTTCCACCCAAGCTACTTTAGAGTGTGATAAAAATGCAAAATTCACACAAGGCTCTTTTTCCTCACTTCAGAACCCACAGGGTCTCTTGACCCAGGTCAGCATTCCTCTGCTTTATGCACTCAACCTCATCATTCACCTGGTGATTACAGCACCAGCATGAGCTGTGAGAGCTTCTGCTGCAGCAGTATGAGCAGATACACCATATACCTTCATCTTCCCTCATTTGCTTCCCTTGATAAGTAAATATAACCCAGGAAATTGTCACTGCTCAAGAGGTGTGAGGTGATGGATCTTGACCTTTTAATGACATTAAAGTGCAACAGGACTAAATCAAGGGCCCCATCAGTACCATGCTAATTTCAACACATTATTCTTTTTAGGCCTTCAATCTACTTCCCCATGGAAATGATAAGTTGTGGAAGCATGTAGGAGATGGACTTGAGGCAAGGAACAAGGACAGGACAAATCACACTAATTTAATTTACTTGCTTAATTATATTTCATATCTCATTTATTTGAGATATACAGATGAGCAAAATTCATATGGACACAGATATTGAAAAGCCAAAAATAAAGCCACGAGCAGTTTCATCTTTGAGCTGTGCAGAAAATGAAAGTGAGAAAAGGAGAGAGAGATTGTGTTAGCGAGCAGATGCTGCAAGGGGACAGGGAATATACAGTTTGTTCTTTCTGTGATGTCTCTGACCTCATCTTTCCCTTTTCCACACTATTCCATAAGTATTTCTGTCTTCTTGGTTCTATCATTACATTTTCCCTTGTTTTTGTTTTGCTCTGGAATCCAGCCTTCTTTAAGAGGATGTTTCCTGGGCTATATTCTTCTGGTATTCATTGAAATACTTCTAGTGAACGACCTAAAGGGGTTATAAATGACTTTGAGTTACTCCATCTACAACTCAAACCCACCAGAAGCAGAGTTTCTCTGACTTATAAATGTAATCCTAAGAAACAGTTCCAACAAGCAGGATTTCCTAATTTTAATTCCTGAAGTGAATGGTATAAAAATCCCCAGGGATCTGCCAGTTCTGTGCCACCCAGAGCTTCAAATCCTAATTTTATTGCTGTGTTGTATTTCGAGAGCAGCTGGGAACAGTTGAAAATCTGGGTCTCTATCTTCTCACATCCAAATCTGTCTTTAAATCTCACATCTTCAAACAATCTCTCCTTACTTTTTTCAGCACTGACAAGTTCCAGGTGCCCCCATACTCTTCTCCAATGTCTGCTTATCATCTTAAGCATTGCTCTTACTTTGGAAATGGACTAATCCGCATTTACAGCCATACAGAGCAATAAACAAGACCATAAAATTATGTTTTTCAAACTATCAGCCAGTGGCCAGATGTGAAGCTTCACAGATGCAGATTGGCACATTATTTCAGCTCCATGAAGTCCTGCACTCTTGCAGAACCACAAAATTGTCACCTGGAGGAGTCTCCAGTGCTCGTGGCTGTTGAGAAGAGCCTGAATGAAGCCGTGCCAGGTTCACCCAGGGTCACAAGCCTGAACAAGCAGAGCACATCATGCCTAAAACCTCAGAACCTTCTGTCCCTGCTCTGCCAGCAGTGATGCAAAGCCTCCCCTGTTTGACAAGAGAGGTACAACTTTCCTGCCTTCCATTGCCCCCTCCTGACTTTCACACATCACATCTCCATGTTCTCTTCATTCCGTCATCAGCATTCATATCTGATCTACCAAAAAAAAAACCACCAAAAAAAACCAACAAACCTTTAGATCATTTAGTCTAATCTGGTGCACATTTTAGTCTAATTATGAATGTAAGAGAGTTCAGATGCGTGGACATGAGCTGTAAGAGGTCAGTGGCTCCAGCACAGAGCACAGGCCTTGGCCTATTTTATTTCTAAGCAAAGATGTAAGGATTATGTCTTTAGTCATTGTGGGTTTTGCTTCTCTGCATCTCAACCCATCCCACCCAAAATTCCTCACCCACAGTGTCCCAGCTCTCAGCAATGCCTCACACTGAGATAAGCCACACTTGATGTTGCCTCAAATTCAGGAAGTAAAAGTAGTGCATTATTACCAAATTACTGAAGAACAGATGTCAACAAATGAAAGAATTAACTCATAGCAATCATCTCAGATCACAATTGTCAATATGTGATCACAGTTCTCAAGGAAGTGAGCAACAAACTCATCTAAAACCATCAGTTTTGGCCTGGACTAGCACTGTTTGCTCCATGACCACTTTACAGCCATCTGAGAGATCTGTGTCCAGGCCTGGTGGGAGCAGCCTGGCTGTGTGCAGAGCAGCAGACACTCGTGTTCTGCACTTCAGCTCATCCTAAACCACCCAGCTGCAGGGTCAGATAATCACACTCATTTTCTCTACACTGCCTGTAAAAGAAGCCATTTGTGGCACCTTCAGTGCCCACCTCTGTCTCTGCTCTGACCATCATGCCAACACTCAGGCCAGGCAAATTCCCTGAAATATGGGATTGGTGCCCTCAAGTACATTCTGTAACAAATACCCTAGTATTTATCTTCAGGTAGGACTGTGTTGGGAAATTATTTGGCATTTCCCCAGCAGGCTCTTGAACACACAGAATTCACAGATGTATCAAATTTACCTTTTTCCTGTCCAGGTCTAGCACCATTAAACACACTGAGGAGACTTTCAGTACCATCCAAAAGGAAACCATATCCTTAAAAATGGTCCTCACACAGTTTAATCTGAATCAGACACATGCTGGACTGTATAAATATCATCTTTATGCCTCATTCCTATAAAAACAATAAGGATTGAGAGCTTTGTTGTTTGCCTAGGAGGCAAAGCTGGTGCCAGGCAGCACCAGGCAGGCTGCCAGGCAGGAGGTGGACATGGTTACAGAAACAGTCTTTTCTAGATCTGGCCTCTGAAAATAGTGAAAAAGGCTTCTGTGAGTGAAGCAGGTTTTCACATAGGTTGCACATGAAAGGCAGGCAAATGCAAAGGAAGGCTGAATGCTGCACTAATCTCACAGCTTGGGTAAGCTACAGGGGCAAATTCAATGACTCTTTGATTAAAATGAGGGGAATCACATTAATTTCCAACTCTAATTATGCCTCCTCCCTAACCTCACTTACAGAAGAGTTTGATTTTTCAACAGAAATTTCAGTATTCTGCAAGTTCTTCAGAAACTTGTCATTTTTCATCTAGAAGTGCTGCAGTGTTTCCTGAAGCTGTTGTTGATTTATTCCATGCTTCTATTGCTATCATCATTATCTACAGACTAGCGGGATTACATCCCGTGTGACAAATGTGAGCTATCTTTTGGGAACCCTTGTTTGCAGCACAAAAGGACAGCACAGCAGGGACTTGGGCCTTAGGGGGCAGTGGATGAAGTGGTCTGTAATTTCCACAGCTCTCTCTGGTTTTTGCTCTTCTGACATTGTCTTTTTTTGTGTTTGGCTATTTGAAAGCAAGAGACATTTTTCATGTTAAGTAATAAAAGTTTTGGGAGACCTCTAAAATTGTTTTTCTTCCCTCTACATCCCTTGCACCCATGTGGGAACCCTGACCTGCTGCATCTTTGAACATCAGAGATGTTCTCTGCGTCTTTACATGCAGCACTTGGTGAAAGGGTGGTCAGAGATGCTGCTGCTCCCTGGGTAAAGCTCATAGTCAGGCACAGGAGTGTTTCACCCCATTTTAGAGATATTTAGAAACAGGTATTTTATTTTACAGAAATTTTGGCCACAAATGGTCAGGTCATTCTTGCCAGTAAGCACTTAGGAACTATATTCTTGTGCTCTGGCAGAACATAAAGCCAACGAAGCTACACTTACAGCATTTCCTTCCTATCATACATATTTCAGGCATAGTTAAAAAAAAAAAAAAGTCATCAAAACACAGCCAAGCTGTAAAATCTGACCATCTGCAGGGTGATTGGTGGAAAACCATTTTTACTTTGCCACGAGAGTCATTTTTCCAAAGCTGTCTTACATCTACCACCAAAGACCACTAGATTATTTACTAGTCCAACATCTGTCAAGAAATAATTAGGTTGTTAAAGGGAGATTGTTAGTTACTGGCATTAGGTGTCCATTAACATTAATTGAACTCCTAAGAATTATTTAGGAGCAAAGTCTGGCCCCATTGAAGTTAATGGGAGCCTTTCAATTAACTCTTGACTGACTTGATGGATGGCAGATAGAAAAGTGATGGGTTTCTTTTCAAGCCATAGATCCATGAATGGCAACATCTGCTGCAGGGACATTGTCTCAGGGAGCCTGGATACCGAGGGAGGGTTTGAAACCACCCATCCACTTTGGGTTACTCAGTAAAATCTCATCCACCCCTGAAAAAGTACTCACCTGACATATTTCTTCTCTGCTTGAACTGGAAATACGCACTGGGGCATGGAGGTGCTTGTTTCTAAGTCATCCTACACATTCCCCACACTCATATCAGCACAGAGTTCTAAAGATTTAGTTTTTAAATCCACCAGCCTGAATCCAGGGCAGTCCTTGGGGAATATGCATCAGAGCATTTGGAGGATGGTTCAGGGTGTAAGTCAGAGCAGTCTGCAAGGTGCCTTAGCTCTCCCTGGCCTTCATCAAGATGTTCTCCAATCTGAGCTGATGTGATTCTGGCCTGACAAAATTTTCTGGTCTGCTAGCAGAAGTTTCTGTGGTGATTTTGGGACACCAGGATCAACTCTGATGCAACAGTGGGGCAGAGGGAAAGGTGGCTCTCACACAGCTGAACTTCAGCCCAGCACCCACAGTCCTAAAGCTGAGAACAAGGATGCCTTCACAGCCACATGTGTCTGAAAGAGAGAAATGAAATCACTGGTGGGTAATTCACATTGCTGATATTTGTAACATTAAGGATCCAGGAAGAAGTGAAACAAGGGTGTGCCATGTATTCACTGATTGGAGATGATTATGTTTCTGCTGATATTTCAGTGTAATAATTTGCCCTCACCATGTAGTCCACAGGGACAGGTTTGATTTGATCTTCTGGTTGAGAAGTGAGAGTCTAACCGGGATGTCACCTGCAGCATAGAACAATAGACTTTCCAAATGGAAGACATTTGTTCTGCACTAATATATGAATACAGATTTCTGGACTTCACTGCTGGGTTAGGAGTTAAACTTTTAGTTATCAGATCCCTTGTGTGATATAAACTATCATTATGAGATACATTTTCTTTCCATTATGCTGTAATAAAACCCTCCTGCTTATAATATAAATATATACATTTCCTCTGAGGCATCCTATTTGCTAAAGAACATCATGGAAATCTAATCTCCTTTTAATCAATAAAACACCAAATGATGTTTCTATTTAATGCAAACTTTGCTTCTTACCATGTAATGAACCTGTTTCTATTAAGAACACAGCCATTAATGGAATAAGTAATGCATTACTACTATTCCACTGCTACAGTCAGATTTCTCCTAGTATTTCCATTATAAACTCAACTATTTAAGAGTCTGCAATTTTCTGAGCTGGTTTGCCTATAAAATCCTTTTATACTGCTTGAGGGCTTGGGGCTTGGGGGTTTGGCTGGTTATTGTCATGTGCAGGGTCTCTCTCTCTTGTTCAGCCACAGATTCCCTATGTGACCCTGGACAAGTCATTTAACCTTTAGAACTTTACTCAGTCCAAATGGAAAAGGGTCTAAAAAAGAGAGAGAGATGCCTCAGAGGCAAGAGAGATCCAAGTTTAACTACATTTGAAAGAATGGCCCTAGGGAATGATAATGGACTGGAGAGACTTTTGCTTTTGGGACATGAGTGCAATTTATTGTACAGCAGTAATGAAAAGAAAATGGAAGCACGGCATTTTGCCAAGAATAAAAACTATGGGTGACTGCTCAAACCATTTCTGATGGATGCCTATCAGAAGAGATAAACAGCTGTAATTTGGGACAGAAAATACTTATGACCCAATCTTTGCTTTTGCAAAGGTGCTCTTTATTCCTGCTTTTGTCAAGCTATTGCTGAAGGAAGTTCAAGACCTTTTTCTTTATAAGATGCTCACCCAGAATATTTTATATCCTTATTGGGTTGTGCTAGATCTCAGTCATATTGTTTCTATTATCTGATAAATGACAGGGCTTTCAAGAAAAAGGACAAGAAACATGTATTAGGAAGCTCCAATACATGTATTCACTGGAGCAGAAGTTGAAAGGAATTAGAAGATTAACAAACACTTTAATGAGCAGAGAGCAGAATAAAACGAGGGGACAGACATTTCACAGCTGAATTTCATGCTTACCCCCTCATGAATTCTGTTTCCTCCCATGTAAGCAGATTAGTGGATCCTCCACTAGGGCAGGGAGAACGTGGCTCCAGTGTGAAAGGTCTGTCCCTTGCATGCAGTGCTGACCTGACATTGCAGTTTAAGGCAGCAGTGGCAGGACAGTTTGAATTTAAAGCTGGTTTAGCAGCTCCAGCTCAAAATAAAAGGGAGGATGAAGCTCTACATGCTAACTAGAGCTAATGTCCAAATCACCTTCCTTTTGTTCTTGCTCCAGCCTGAGTGAAGAGGAAGAACTTCTTGACTGTGCTGGTGACTGTGCACTGGAGCAGATTGCCCCGAGTGGTTGTGGAGATATTCTCCCTCTCACTGGAGATATTCTAGAACTGACTGGATGCAGTCCTGTACACTATGCTCTGGGAAGAGCCTGACTGAGCAGGGATGTTGGACTCAATGACCCACTGTGGCCTCTTCCAACCTCACCCATTTTGTGATTCTGTGAAGGACTTGTGGGGTCCCTTGTAGGGACTTGTATATGTGTGTGAAACAGCCTTAATATGTGAGGAATTCTGGCTGCAGGAGAGCTGGAAAGGCCATCCTTGACAGTTCTTCCTTCCTCCCTTGGCTTGGAGAACTGAGACTGAATAAAGGCAAATACTGGCTTGGGAACATCACAAGAGGGGACACTACAGCTTTGAACCCCCTAGACAGCTTGGGCACCAGCCTGGAGATTAATCAGAGTATATTTGCTGGCACTTACTGCCATCTTCACTTTCCAGCCAAAGCTAAGGCATAGATGGCCTGGCACTGTGGCTTGGCAGTCTGGCGGTGGGACAATGATTCCCTGTCATATTCTTCCAAACTATTGTGGTAGTTCCCTCTACATGTGTATAGATATTATTTTCCTCCATCATACTCTGTTCAGGTCTCTGTGTTTTACTTCACAGGTGTGAGTGTAAGTTTCTAGACTAGGGAGTGAATTCCTACTCTGATTGCCTGACTCAGGAACCACAGACAAGACCTGTCTAAATATGAGGAGAAATAGCAATAGTTACTGTCTCCTCTTGACAACTGAGGGAATATGAAGCATGAACAACATTTAAGATCATTGGAGGTCCCCACAGCAGAGTCAGAAACCAATGTTAGTTCTCCTAATCCCGACAGAGAGCCTTAATCATGAGATGGGTCAGGTATGATACATGATGTGCAACAGGTTTTGGTATAAAAAGATGGCTGAGGTGTTTCCTGCACCTGAAGCTCCAGGAGGATGGTCTGAGGAAGGACCAGCCCATCCACAGTGTCCAGTTACCAGCTGTGACTGGTGGAGGGGGCGAGGAGAAAAGAGCAAAGGAGGAAGCTGGCAGAGAGAGCCATCACATCCAGAGGCTTTAACCTAGCACAGGTAGCACTTTCTTTATTTCACATTTATTTTCTTGCCGTGCTAAGGGAGGGGAAAATAGACACGCTTATTTCTCCTGCTCATTTTCCTGGACCATCTGGTGCTGAAGCAGAGATGACATATCGCTGCGAAGAAGGGGAAGATGTCACAGCTTTCACTAATAGCTGTGGGAGGAAAATAATTATTTTAAAAGTATGTGGGCTGTACAAACCGTACTTGTTAAGTCAAACTACCAGGAAACTTATTTCAGACACAAAACATTTGATATTAAGTAATCAGTAATGTTAGAGATCAGCAATCCCAGCCAGGAATGTCAGGCTCAGTTCTGCTGTAGGCACAGCCCTAACTCAGGCCCCACTTCACTGAAGCCCATGCAGAACCTTTTGGGTTTCTGTTTTGAGTAAGAATGAGAAATTATAGACAAGCCTGTGCCACAGATTACTCTCAGCATGTATATCAGGGATTGCAATCAGGTAGGGAGACAGGTCAGGAGAGGAGGTGAAGCCAATAATGTGACATGTATCACCTTCTAGGCAATGACAAGAACATATTGATTTGCTCCCCCTTAACTCTAGTTCCTCCTGTATTTTTTCTCTGAAGCCCTTAGGGTGTCTATGTGCACTTGCAGTTCTAGATAATTTTATAATTTGTAATTATTAAACCTTGAAGCACTAGAGATGTGAAGAGAAATGAAGTACTTGTCCTACATAGGGATACTCAGAAACATCAGTCTCACTGGACAGAAACAAGGTAAATTTGCAATTGTCATTCACTAGCTTTTAAAGGGGTATTTTGGAAATATTTTGGCAACTTTCTGATTCAGATGAGAAACTTGCAAGATATGTGGAATGATAATTTAAAATAGGGCTTTTTTAAAATCAAATGGAACAATTTGACTCATGAGTAGTCTTCTTTTTTTGGAATGAAGTGAACATTTCCTCTTCCTCCCCCCAAACAAATCTGTTTCACTGAAATGTTGGCGTTTGAAAAATGTTGATAAACTGTAGTTACAATGAGAGCTAGTCAGAGAATGGAAACAGATTTGGTAAATGAGTGTAAACAAAACAGCTTGAATTTGATTCCTGGTATTTTGTGCAATTGCTTTGCTTGTTCTTTGTAAACAAGTAGAGCTAGGACTTTAGGCATTCAAAAAAAAAGAAAAAAAAAAAAAAACAAAAAAACAAATACAATGCCCAGAATGTTTCCAAATTTGTGCCAGGCTGAAGTAATAATATTCAGCATTCAATAAAACACAATGCAGCATCCTATTTTCCTGTTTGGGGTATTCTTTTAGTCAGATAGGAGCCAGTCACCCATTGGAAGTAGTGGATGTGCAGAAGGAACAGTTTAAAAACCAAACACCCGATCATTGCTGTCTGAAAAAATTATTGAGTGTTGAGTAGCAAATGTTCATGAAGACATGTGGTTCATGTCTAGACAAAAGCAAGATGATATAGATATTTATGGAAATAGAGAAATATGCCCTACTCTACAGTACATCATCTCCTTACTCTATAAAAAAAGATCATCTTGGAGCATTCTGGACAGTCCTATGAATCTAGCTACATTACAAATGTAAGTTTTCAAGTGTTGTCAAGCCA
This sequence comes from Ammospiza caudacuta, assembly GCF_027887145.1. Classification (NCBI taxonomy): domain Eukaryota; kingdom Metazoa; phylum Chordata; class Aves; order Passeriformes; family Passerellidae; genus Ammospiza; species Ammospiza caudacuta. The sequence goes on from NC_080593.1 coordinate 6,447,692, forward strand.
GAAATATTTATTAATATTAGTTCAAAGGTATGTTTTCTAACAAAGTGAGTACCTAATCCAACAGGACTTTGCTAAAAGTTCTGGAGAGAAGGTCACAGATAAGACCTCCAGAGGCTTTTGTTGGAAACACTGCACTTGCTTCTTTTTCAAAGGGAGATGCCATATCCAATTGGAAATAAAAGATGTCTATTGGAAACTTAATGCAATTTTATTGGAGCTAAATTCAATCTCTCCCTTTTTGATGCAGTAATGGGTCAGCACACAGAACTCAAGGGTGCAGCCTCAGACAAGTAATGCTGCTGTGGTCAGAGGTGCCACTGGCAGAAGAGTGCTTCATAAACAAGAAATACCTAAAAAATGTTTAGAATACTTAAAAGAATAGTGCTCTTCTCAGTCACTACAGACCTGCAAACACTCACCAGCAAGGTTTTCCTCAGCCATCACCACTAGCCCAAGGTTCAAACAGAAAATCCATGCCCTAGATAAAGAAATCACTTCTCTAATGTTATTTTCCCTCCTTCCTCAAATGGGTTACACAGCAAGCTCTCTGCTTCAGGTGATTAAAGCAGACCATGCATGAGGGAGTGGGAGACACACACAGAGTCAGACCCTCCATTTATATAATCCACATTGACTCCAGTGGGGTGCCCCAAATTTACAGCAGGAAAGGCTCTGCCTACAGACTCCCAGGGGATTGACTGGGAGCCTGCAACGAGCCATTTCCAGGCAGTAAGGTATTTTTGTGAGAATGATTATTCCTATGTCTTGACTATGAAACAGAAACTAACAGAGGCAGAGGTTACACTGTGATATTTATGATACCCAAAAGGGAACACAGTGTTTTTTAAATGCTTGATAACCCAATTTACATGTTTATTCTGCAAAACAGCCATTTATTTACAGGCAAAAAAACACCTATACTTTAAAAGCATTTTTTAAAAAGGGAATCATTTTGAAATTGCAAAATGAGAAGATATTTTTCAGCTGTTTTTCTCTCTTCTTTCTCTTGTCTCGGTCGCTGGTAAGAAATACAGCAAGGTAACACTTGAAATGGTAGAGATCATTCATAACATCTCCATCCACTTTCCACACCTGCTTTGGCAGCCTGGCTTGTGTCACAACTATCACAAGTTTATTTATAGTTCAGGGGCATTGTGGGAGGTCAAGCAAGGAGGAAGAAATTCTGATTAAACCACTAGAGAGTCCAGATAGGAATCTTGTTGTGGTAGGGGTGTTCTTGGAGTTGTTTGGGTTTTGTGGTTTTGGGTTACCTTTTATTTTAATGCTTTAATGCTTTCATTTACAAAACAACATGCATTGGAAGTTATTCCTTCTTTTGATTTCTCCATGTTCTTCCTCTGTGGAGGAACATGGAGAAATCAAAAGAAGGAATAACTTCTGCTGTTTTGGCAGAGGAGGAACATGGAGAAATCAAAAGAAGGAATAACATCACTGCTGTTTTGGCAGTGATGGTCTAGAAAAGAGTGAGTGCTGAAGACTCTTCTCAGTGAGGACACAGCAGGTTGAAAAAAGGTTTCTGTGCTGGTGGCTCTTGGTGAGTTGGCAGAGATGGTCCTCTGTGGACTCAGACTCAAGAAGAGATGGTAACCTCCTGTCAGGAGTGGTCTGTGCTGTCCAAAAGCTGCAAAAAATTGCAATTACAGAAGCAATGAGCTGCCCTGAGCTGGGAGAATTCATGTGCAGGCTTTTCCTCACTGCTGTCCTCGTGGATGAAAGGAATGGTTCTAAAATTCCAACTCCCTGCTCTCTACACACCAGCACCAAGGAAGGAGCCAGGTCTAAATTCCCTGCAGGACTGAGCTGTTTGCTTCTTCTCTTTCTCCTTCAGGGCATTTCCTTCCCTCCAGAGGGTGCTTGAGTGCTCTGTAGAGGGATGGAGAAAGCACATGGTCGTAACATGGTATAGAAGAAAATTGAAGATAGAGGGTTGCAGTGCACATCAAAGGACTCTTGGGGTAGGAGGGGGCACATGCTGGGGAAACCAGGCCCCCCTGCCACCCTTTGTGCAGCAGAGCTCTCTCTGCAAGCTGGAATCAGGGGTATCAAGGACTCTCTTGAGCAAATACAGGATAATAATTCCAAAGTTTTGCATGAAAGGGGTACTCAGGGTGCTACATCTTCAGCAAGGCAGTAACACAGTGGTGGCAGGTCAGAGACAGTTAATGCAGCAGCTTTTAGCTGGGATTCACTTGGTATATGCAGATAGAGATGAGACTCAGTTTTCCATCTCATGCTGCCTCTAACACATGACAGGGTCAACAGGCTGCTGTAGAGATCAAGAGGAGAGATCAGCCTTCCAAAAATTCAATATTAATTATTGAATATTTATGTTTACCAGGGGGAATGAGTGAGCAGAGTTTCTCTCCAAGGCTGTGTATGAATCTTTGTATTTCAGGAACAATATAAATCAGGCCTTTTTATTTGTCATTTGTGTGAGATGAAAATTAACATCACAAGCATTATTAATAAGGCATGAATGACAGAAAGGAGAGGAAGCAGAGCAGCTCATTCCCTATAAGTTTCTCTTTCTGTATATTAAGTAGATTTATCATGTGTTAATTCCCTGCTCTACTCACTTCTTCTCCTTTCTTTCTGGCAAATTAGGGTTTCAATAGCATTCACATGCCCCTGATTAATAGACCTGCCCCTCAGCCATCAAATTATATCCTTTAACAAATATTAACAAATTCATCCTCGTTACAAACAAAGGCACCAGGTACCAGATCTGCTCTCTGGGGTGGCAGACGGAGGCAGATGGAGGTCTCAGGGGTGGGTTAAGCCACAGAATAACAACACACCAGCACTAAAACAGAGGCTAAAGGATTGGTACAAAGGATGTGCCGAGGAAGAGTGTGTGGACAAGACCTATCCATTACAGGGTCCTTCTGGCCTTCAGAATCCACTTAATAGAAGTTAACTCTCCTTGTCTTCAGCCCCTTTGGCCATACATCTCCACCTGTTTCATAAAGGGAATTATTGTCCTCAGTCTAACAGGTGAGGAAAGTGAGAAGCTGAGAAATTAGGGCCCCAGGCTCAGGAATACTCAGGTGTTTGACTTTAACAGAATTTCACTTAATACTGCAAGTCTGTCAGGTGTGTTGGGTCAAGAGCTCAACACTCAGATTTACAGCCCATTTGCTCAGTCTGAGCACAGAGGCAATGTGGAGGGCGGTTTTTGTCCACCTTGGTCCTTCTGGGTGAGCAGAGAGTGGGCACACAGATCCCAGTGCTCACAGAAAATACCCAGAGATGAGGACAGGCATTATCTGCCTACCCAGACAGAGACCTGAACATCTGGCACAGGCACTAAGGGGTGCAGATGAAACTCCTCCAGCAGCCACCAAAGCTGCTATAACAGGGAAGGAAAAATTCCAAGTGGCTGTGGGCTGCAGTCACCCCTTTCAGGGCTCAGCACCAAAACCTGCCCTTGGACAAAACACATCTTGGCAAAAACATCACTGCTGGTGAGATTTTAGTTTCCTTAAAATGGACTGAAGAAATTATGCTCATTCAACAGTCATTTTCAAATGTTTTGCTTTAAGAGGCCACTTTGTTCTGTCTTCTCCACAAGAAAAATCCACTGTCTTTTTCCCTACAAAAAATCCACACAGCCAGTCTACCACCAAAATAGATTTCTGGCTATTTTCCTCCCACTGCTTGCACCCTTCAAAATTCCAGACCAGGTTTGTGTCCAAGGGGTAGATGTGTCTCCAGCTATAAAGAGAAAATGCCCCTGACTGCTGAAAAATCCTCTCTCATGCTCTTCAAGCTATTTACTGTGCAATATTTATATATTACGATATTACACCTAATCATAATTAACAATGATACTTAGCAGCATCTATATGGCTCTTCACACCTTTAAAGTGCTGTGCAAACACTCATTAATTAATCTTTGCTTCAGGGATCTCGTGCAGCAGTCTCTTCCACAGGGCACCACCAGCCAGTCCCCAGGAATGGAGCTGCCAGATCCTGCCTGGAGCTGGGGGGTGGAAATTCTTCCTGCAGGGAAGATTCAGCTCTGCACTTCTGGGAGGCAAGGAGAGCTGCCTTGCTGCCCCCAGAGGAGGTGTGAAATGGCACAAATGAGAAGAGAAGAGAAGAGAAGAGAAGAGAAGAGAAGAGAAGAGAAGAGAAGAGAAGAGAAGAGAAGAGAAGAGAAGAGAAGAGAAGAGAAGAGAAGAGAAGAGAAGAGAAGAGAAAAGGAAAAATGGTGGTGGCCTCTCGGGTTGCTGTTGATAATCGCTGCCCCGAGATGTGCAGGGTGTCTCTGTTTTGGCCCGCACAACTGAAGAACGAGTCTGGACCCTTCACTTTTTGGTCTTGAGGTTGTTTATTAATTCTTATCTATAAAATTTTCTTTCTGCCCAGCCGAGATCTGCTCAGCAGGGCAGCCACAGGCACTCTGACCACCCCTGAGGCGGTGTTGTCCTTTTGTACTACAAACTATGTATAACATATTTACACTTAATTCCCAATACCTATCACCTATGTTAGACAGAGCACTTCTACTCTAAACCAATCCCAAAGTGCCAACATCACTGCAAAAAATGGAGAACAAGAAGAAGAAGAAGGACTAGACATGTCCAGATTCCTCCATCTTGTCCCCATAACCCCCATACCAAAATCCTAAAATCTACATTTTCACCCTGTGAATATTTTCTTATTACACCATTCAAGCCTGTGTGACTTTCAGGTCCTCATACAAAGTTGGCAACTTGCTCCAAGGGTCAAAATCAAATCCCCAGGTGTTCTGGGCAGCATGCCAGGGTCTCTGAGCCCTCCAGTGGGGTCCTGGCAACTCTGGACATCCAAAGAGATGTGCTGAGTTCCGACAGTGGCCAACTGCTTTTACACCCCCGGGCTGGTGCTGGTCCTGAGTGAGGAGCTGGAGCCACTTAGTAAAGGGCAGTGCCATTTTTTGGGGCATCCCAAATCCTGTGTGCTGGTGAGGCCAAGGTGCCCCCACAGCTGGCCCAGAGCTGGGGGGTTCAGGAGAAAGAAGGAGGTGATGGTGGGACATGCAGGGTGTGGTGAAGGCCACCAGAGCAGGACCTGCTGCAGGAGTACCTCTGCCCCTTCCAGGTCTCCTTCACCCACCACTCCCCCCTGCCCCTCTCTGGATCCTTGGAGGGGAATTCTCTCCAGTTTGCATTAACAGCAGGTGCTTTATTTTTTGCATCTTGTGCAGTCCTTTCAATGCTGGTATCTCTGCCTGGATGAAATGTGCCTTTTCTCAGCTTTTCACTGCCTTGCTCTGAAATCTCTGCTCCCATCCCTCCACAGAGCTCAGTAACAGCTTGCTTCGTCTTCCTACTGTCAGCACTCTGCTTTGACCCTTTAATCAGGGGACTTGGCTTTTATCTGGAAGACATATGCCTTAGGTGTCTTGTATAAGGTGCCACACAAAGCAAATTCAGCCAGGCCTGCCAATAACACATCATCTAGCCAGATGGGGATAAACAGACTTGAATTCATTTGCTCCTTTTTCTCTACTCAGTAGCACCAGAGAAAAGGCTGTTACTAGCTTTATGTAATATCTCTGGGTACAGAGTTTTTGTGCTTTGCGTTTGAGGAGAGCTTAGGTCAGCCTCACAGCTTCTTTCCTTAGGGATGCTTGGCATTAATAAAATGAGAACCCTTTTGCCACTTGGGCTGTGACATTGGAGGTACCAAATATGAATGATGTCATGGAGGGGTGGAGGGCTTTTGCTTTTTTATTTTTTTGTTTCTTTAAGCTCAGGGAAATCTCAGTGGTGCTTTTTGAGCAATTTGGATAAAATAAGGAGGAAGTGTGAGGCGCCCTAGGCAGAGATATATGGTTTGTGTTGAATTGTCAATGGAGAAGTGACCAAGCTAATTTTTTTTCCTTTGGTGACCTCAGCAAGATTGGTATCTAGATCTCATCAACTGAAGTGAAAGAGTTATTATTACAGACCCTGGAGCAGAGCTGACATACTTGCAATGAATGAAGCTGTTTCTAGCTTAGGGAATTCAAGTGGCCAGGCCGGGGACATGATCTGTACAGTAGGATCAGAGACACCAGCATTCAGACTCACAAAATGGGCTTCAGCCAGTCAAAAGAACAAAGAAACACTTCTAAAAACAGTTTTCTTCTGAAAGTACTAACTGGAATATTCAAAAGCAGTATCATTATCTGCTTCCTGCCCCCTCCCCCACCTCGTCCTGTCCCCAAATATATTTTAAAGAGATTACCTTTCCTTTGGCCTTTTCCATTAAAATCATCAATTTTTCTGCTTGGGAAATTTCAAAAATGGCAGAACGTCCTTAAAACATCTTTTCAAAGCCACCAGATTTCAGGGTACATATTCCTCCTGTAGCAAGGCCAGCCTATTCCCCGGATTGCACTCCTTGCCATTGTCGCAGCTGAATTACAGATGTGAGTCAGAGGCAGTGACACACTGTGACAGTCCTTGGCCATGGGACAGCACCCCTCTGGGAGGGTGGCAAGGCTTGGTATTTATTACTGGACATGGCTGATCCAGGAGGAGACACCAGCCCCCACATCACCACCCTGGAACCTGCACAAACAGCGTCGGTGTTCGTGAGGAGCTCGCATTTTAAATAAAGCAAAGTGTGTGCTCATTTACTGATTGGGATTAAAGACACACAGAGATTAGGGCCCTGAGCAGGCACCCCCTGAAGGCAACAGGAGGGGAGAAAAATTGCCATCAGCTTAAGTGAGCATATGGCCAGTGACTCTGAGAGTCAAGGTCATGTGGAAACACGCAGCGGGGCTGATATTTCACACCCCAGGTGAATGCATTAACCCTGCTTGGAAACAGCATCTCTGTGCACAACCCTCAGCCTGAATCCAAGCAGAAGCAAGGCTGTGATCACACTGCCTGCCAGCTCCTACCAAAACTGACGGAGTGGAAGGGGTCTCAAAGAGCATGAAGCTTTTGGAGCTTAATTAAAAGCAGCATCTGGGCAAATTAAGGGAGAGAGACTGAAATCGGTACCTCTGCAGACAAAGAGGCAGGCAGCACCTTGCTGCTGCACATCTGCCTCTGCCCAGCCAGGGCTCTGCAAGGACCTGGAGACATGACAGGGACAGCTCCATCCACCTCCTCTGTCACCACCCAGGAAATAATTTGGTTTCAGTTGAGATCGTGCAACTGCACATGCATCTGAAGGTATGGAATCCCATTCAATGGATATTTTATTATGTATTCGTTGGGGAAAAACTGTGCATAAATAGAAAATGGAAGGTGGTCTGTATAAGTAGCATTTCTACCTGTTTCAAATATCCTGGGCACTCAGAAGCAAAAATAAAAAAAAAAAAAAAAAAGCCAAGCAGGCCATTCTTCTTTACAGAAGTTTTTGGTTTTGTCCACTCAGATCTTGGTTCCACAACAGTCTTTTTAGATATGCCACAGCACAGCTCAACCTTGGGCCTCCTTAATCTGATACAGCAGAGTGGTGAAAATAGGCATGGCCAGATGTTCAAATACCTCACTCTGGCAGCAAGAGAAGTGAACAGAGCAAGAGGTCAAGGGCCAGGAGAAGAGAAATGGGAGAAAGGCCACAACTTCCAGTTAAAAAAAGTACCCAAGCTCAGAAAGGGCATGGAAGCAAAATAATGAAGTCAAGGACCTCACGTGCCTCTGCTGCAGCTGGAAAGAGCTTAAGCCTGAAAGTCGGATTTGGATCTGTCACAATAACCCTGTGGATTTCAGATTGATTGAATTATAACTCACAGGTGCTCCTTGTTCCATGCATTTCTTCCTTCTTGCCCCCACAACAGGCTTGAAACTCCAGCACACAAGACAGATCAAAAAGGTTGTTTCTTGCATTCTCCTTAACAGCACCACCAGGTCTCTGTCATATTTACAAACACATATTTTAGCACAAAGGGCCCTATGGAGGAAACCCAACTGCTGTCAGAGGGCTGTTTTGATGGACTCAGTAAACAAGATATTTTGGTGACAGGTAATCTTCATAGTGAACTGATTAATTCCAGAACACAGGAACAATGGCCTTTTTCATCTGCTGAATAATGCATGGATGGCACTGCCACTGGCAAGCAGCAGGGTTCCTGGTTAGCAATAGAAATTCACACACCCATGCTATTTTAATAAGCTATCACTGTTAAAGAAGTCTATTTACGTTACTCATCTTCAACATTTGCACAAACATGTCAACTGGGGAAGTGTGTGGGGGGAGGTAGGAGGGAAAAATGAGGTCATATTCATATACACTTTCTTAGCTCTTTAATTTATATAAGCTTGAAAATTAAGCAAAAAAACACCTTAATTCCAAGGGAGTGAGAGCACCGTGACCACTACCTGAAATCTGGATAGAATAAACAAAGTGCAAATAGAACACAGCAGAAGAGAAAAGCCAGGTCAAGGATTGCATGGAGAGCTGGGCATGGCTTGCTCCAGAGTTTGTGAAGTGGAACCATCCTGGATTTTGGCCAGCACCACTGTACCACTGGTCTCTTTGGAGCCACCTGGGACGCAGCCTTGTCACTGTCTCCCCATGAACCAGAGCTCCCAGAGGAGCCAGACCTAGCAGCTGTCCTGGCCACTCTGCTGTAATACACTGGGGTGTATTACAGTCAGGAGCTCAGGACTGTTCCACTTGTGTTATGAATTGCAGGCAGCAAAAGGAATCATCTCTTAATTATGAGATCAAGGGTCAGATTGGCTCTTAAATTTAAGTGTATTGTAAGCTAGATGCTTAATGTCTTTTGTAGCCAATGGAGATCTAGTCAAAGCTCATCATCTGTAGAAGTCCATTGTTCTTGATTCTACATAACATTGGTCAGCAGATAAAATATTTTGCCCAAAAGAGGCATCTGATGCCATTAGACATTCTGGGATGTCCTGGCTTGCTCCCAGCTACTGCTCCATAGGGGTGCAGTTTTCCATAGATTTTGGGTAATGCTCACTAGCCCCAGGGAGATATCTTGGATAAAAGAGGGCATTTAAAATGACATCAGATGCCTATGTTTAGACAAATGCACGAGATCCCTGACCTTCACTGACTATAATGGGAATTTGGACAGCTGGACATCTAAATCTGTGGGCTGAATCCCACCCAAAAATGTCAAAGTCTCCTAGTTTTCAGCAGAGCAGCCTATTAGAGGTCAGATTTTCAAGAAAGCAGCTCCTATTTTGGCATCCGTTCAGCCGCGAAATTCGCGAGCGTGATCAAAGCAAGGCTGAGTCCCTCTGAACGAGACAGGGCTGAGCAGGGAAGTCCATCTGCTCCCCCTCTCCTCGTGCCCCAACTACTCAGTTCAAACCCAGTGTGAGGACAGGTCTGCAGAGCTGGAAGGCCCAGCAGACCCAGGAGTACAATGTGGATCTACATGTGCACAGCATGGAACACACAGCCACACGTGGTCCCACGCGACGCTGAAACCAGCAGAGCACTCCCCAGCCAACAGCACTGATGGAAATATAATTGCTCCTTTTCCCCATGTCATTGCATCCCTTATCTATTTCCCTCAGAAATAAAGTGCTTTTAAACTGGTCTACCCCAAGCATTTCATCTCATATGTGGCTTTCATTTTATTTCATCATTTTGGGTCTTGATGCTGGTCCAGCTTCATCCCCAGTGACCTCACACCTAAGGCTTAATTTGCATGGTAAGTATTGCTATCATAACATTCATTCCTTTAAATCATACTCCAAACTTTTGCTGCTTCTTAGCTGCCTGGAAGGATATTTCTCCCCCTTTTTGGGGCATGCATCTCTGGAAAGTTGCAGGAAGAGATTTCCTACCATTTGGAGAGTGAGGCTTGTTCCCAAAAGAGCATAAGAATGGTGTAAATGTGTTTTTCAGGGCATGACTATTTTACTACATAACAGCTCACTGATTTATATAATTCTATTAGAAGCTTTGAGCCTTTATTTATTTTATTTCTTTTGGCTTTGCAAATAGAAAAATAGGGGGGAAAATTACCCAAATCTTTGCTGTGGGAGACTTTGGAATGTATTAATGTACATCAGGGTTGAGAAGTGCCCAGCTATGAGAGGAAGGAGTTGGGGCCCAGGGGCGGCCCCGGCACCACATTGTGAAATGTGTTTTTTCAGTCTCTCTGGGGACCAGTAATTGCACACCTCAGAAAAGCTTTAAGGTAACCAATGTAGAGGGTAATGGCTGCATGAGGAGATCAACTGGCAGAACACATTGAACTAATTTTCTTCCAACCTCCCCCAAATTTTTCTTTAAAATCCTTCCCATTCTGTTTGTGGAGAAGCATGAGAAACTTCCCTGAGGTTTTCTGAGAAACCGGGGGGGGAGGAGGAGGAGAAATGGTGGTCAGCTAGAGAACCTTTTCTTCCTTTGTGGCTTTCTCATCTCCCTCAGCCCAACCATAATTAAACTTTCTGTTGCACCCACTGTGCTGGTCACTAATGAGAAAATGCAAACAGGCATCTCCCCTCTGCAGCGATTCTATTCCAAAATTACAAGACCAGGGAGAATTGTTAGCACAGCCGTGGTAAGAAATGGGGACTTTTAAAAAGTTATTCACCAACACTTCCAGGCAGCTTTTTAACACCTGCAGACAGTAGGGCGTTTGGTCCTCTCCAACAAAATTTTTAAGGAACTGATTTTGTCGGCGCCGATTTCGGTCGTTTGCTGCGAAACACCACAGAAGCGTGGCCTGGTTTTCAGCAATTTGTCTTCTAATACTCCAACCTCACTTAACCTGGCTCACTTTTTTTGAATATCTTTTGAGCTCCCACACAGTCTATAATGGGATTTTCCTCATAGCTCCCTGCAGAATGCTACTCTGCAGTGCTTTGGAGGAGCGAAGGAAGCGCGAGCGGAAAAGGAAGCTATTTTGAGCACAAAGCCTCTAGGCAGATGTAGCTTGTGGAACTATCACATGCAGCCTGAGTTATTGGAGCAAATCAATACTAATTATTTTAAGGCTGAGGCCTTATGCTGGGGCTTCTCAGAGTGCTTGTGGTGATCTTTGATTGCTTCTTTTGTAAATCTGTGGTGTGAGCTGTTATCGCGGTGTGCAGAGCAAGGGAGCTCTGAGGAAAGGGAAAGGGAAAGTCCACTGTTTAGTCTCATCACGCTCCCCAGCACCCTTCTACAGCCTCAGTCTGCAGCAGGGTGTGCAAACCCGAGTGAGGGATGGATTTCATGCTTTCAGTCCTCTGCAGGATGGGAGGTTTCCAAAATGTCCCTTCCTTCAAGGATAGGACCATGATCAGACCTTTGGTTTAGGAGAAAATATTCCTTCAAGGCACCTTCAAGCAGCCCCACCACAAATGAGAAGAGAAAGGAGTTTGAGATCCACAAACTGAACACTCGTGAAACCTCAAAGCAGGAAGACTGAATGTTCCTGACTCAGTGCAGCTTCTCCACACTCTTCCATCAAGGAAGGGGCTTCATCCCCTTCACAAAAGCAGCATTCCCTTGGTCATTTCCATACTCATTTATAGGACACAGCTTGCGCAGTTTGCAACCATAACTCAAGACCACGGTCCTATTAATGGTCCAAACTCTCCCTCCAATCAACACAGCTGTTTATTGGGTCTCCACTGATACTGAAGATGAATTTTCAAGGGAAAATTGCTCTTATCTGGCAACCAGATACCTAAAACTCTCAATCCAGTGGCTGCTCAGCCCAAATCCAAGAGCTATCCTGTGGTGAAGACTGTTGTTTCATGCTGCCCAGGACATCCCAAACAGGATCATACCACAGAATTGATCTGCAGCAGCCATCCCACAGTATTTTTCATTACCTCCAGAAGCTCCTGTGTTCCTTCTGCTGCCTGCTGATCTTGAAGAAAGAGGAGCTAAGAGGCAGAAGTCCTGTGCAGAGCCATTCCTGTGAGGGCCCTGGTTTTAATAGGATGAAGGAATGCAGCTGCATCCCAGCACTGTGCTCAAGTAATCATGAGTACAGCAAAGCTGCTTTGATGCATGACATGGGGCTGGGAAGGGCAAGGGTAGCCAGAAGGTCGACCATAAAAATCAGTGCAGTGGTATCCACCACCATTTAGTTTCTCCATTTTACAGAGGGGGTTATAATGTTTTTCTTTTTTAAAGGCTCTTGCCTGCATTGATTTTATTTTCTGTGATTCAGTGGCTAAATCAGGAAACATAAAATGAATTATCTGTTTCCTTCTATGAGGTTTTTTTCATGTTTATTATTTTTAGAAGAAAAAAAAGTAAATTATATTTCCAATGCAAAATACTGATTTGATATGTGAAGTTTTGGTTTAGCAAACAGCAAGGTACAAGACTACAATATATTCAAAAATATTTTTCTTACATTTTTGGGGATGAAAAACCTTGAAAATGTGGTGTGATTTTGCCAGGTTTCAGTTTAACCAAAACTTGTTTATAGTGAGTGAAATCCTGGCTGAGAACTTGCTTCACGTAGCTCCATTCTCCACTAACCCCTTTTTGTCTTTTTAGATTTGAAATTCTTCAGGGAAGAGACTGACTTCCCTTTCACACAGGGGAGAGCACTTTGAAGATAAAAATTGTTAGAGCAGTGCTAAGTATTGTGTAGCCTCGGAAGAATGTGTTATCAGCTTACAAAGCCCCTTTGAAAAGTAGCATACACACAAAGACACTGACATCTGTCTGTAAAAAGGAAAAAAAAAAAAAACAAAAAAGAAAAAAAAAGAAAAGTGTAGGTGGGGTTTACTGTCTGCTATATAACTTTCTCTTAGACCTTGACTGCATGGAACATACTGCCAGTGAGGCAGAGTTTTTCACAGTAACAACTACTCCTGATGAAACTGTTTTTAAGGATTCTGTAGCCGCACAGGGATGCCAAAGGTTTCTGCATGCAGATCCACAAAAACCTGGGTCACAGCAGACCGGCCCAGACTGCACAAAGACGTGACTCAGCTGATCAAGGCTTATTAACCAACAGCAGATTTTCAGGTGAGCCCATCTCCTCTGAGGAATTGTATTCTAGAAAGGTTTTTCTCATTGTCTCAGTGAGTGTCACTGTAGCAAACAGAGGCATCAGCACAAACAGAGCTTTGGAGATGTGTGTGTGAGACCCATGCATTCTCTGTTCTCTTTATAAGGGAAAATAACTTGTGGCTTCTCCCTCCCTGCTAGGCTGTCTTTGTGAAAGGCTGCAGGGAACTCCAGGAATGATGCTTGGTGTTTCTTCAGTCATTTTATCATTCTGCTGCATTCTGGCTATGGGAGACATTCACTGATGGAAGAACTGAAATTATTTACCCGTCTTTAGAAGGAGTTACCCTTCCTGCCTCCGCTCTGCCACTGCTTTGTCTATACCACAGCCAGTGGTATAGACCCATGCACCCAGGCTGCTCCACTTCTAGTCCAGTCAGTGCTGGTTTCCAAAGGAAAAATCCTGCCTGCACATTCAAAGCAGGAAAGAACATCCTATCAAAAGAGAGACAAGCAATCAGTGCTTACAAGCTGTGTCCATGGGCACGCACTCAAGTGTTGCTGCTCATCCAGCAGCCTCCACAGCCCAGCACCAAGACTCCTCTGTGGAGACACCCTGAGCCAGCTGGGGCAGAGAGGCTGAGCAGCTGGGGACTGCCCTGGAGTGCTAGACAACTTTTTAAGGTCCTACAGATGCTTTAGCCCCTGAGGGATTGGAGGGTGGATGGTGTTTGAGCTGATGAGATCAGAGACCTGCTGTCCATGGATCCAGTTGGTGATTTCAGACCCAGTTGGTGCCTTGTGGTGCAGGAGGGGCTGTGTGGGGCACCCAGCTCTGCTCCCAGCCCTGGGGGCAGCCCTTGGAGCTGGTGACATGCTCCACTGTGACAGTGTTCACAGGGGATCTTGGACTGGGGAAGAGATGAGGATCTGACTCCATGTTTCAGAAGGCTTGATTTATTATTTTATGATATATATTACATTAAAACTATACTAAAAGAATAGAAGAAAAGGTTTCATCAGAAGGCTAGCTAAGAATAGAATTGCAAAGAATGATAACAAAGGCTTGTGGCTTGACTCTCTGTCTAAGCCAGCTGGGCTGTGATTGGCCATTAATTAGAAACAACCACATGAGACCAATCTCAGATGCACCTGTTGCATTCCACAGCAGCAGATAACCATTGTTTACATTTTGTTCCTGAGGCCTCACAGCTTCTCAAGAGGAAAAATACTAAGGAAAGGATTTTCCATAAAAGATGTCTGCGATGCTCCACCACATAGCAGAATCTCACTTAGCTGAACCAAGGGGTGAGTCTGAAGGACAAAAGCCCCACAGAGAAACAGAATCCCTCCTTTCCCTTAAAGTCCAAGGCAGACTCTGCCAATTCATCTTCCAGAGCTGCTTGGGAGCACGGGGCAGTCTGACCTTGCAGATCAGGCACAGGACTGGGAGCCATGGGAGGGCTTGGAAAGACACTACAGACAACTGGAAATTTTCTTCAGAGACCCCTTAACTTCCCCATGCCTCTGGATCACTGTCCTGCACCTCACATGGGTGCATGAAGTCCTGCTGCTTCTCCTGCTCTCGAGACACTTGTGCATCTGCAAAGGCGCCATTTGAACTAATTAAACTGGAGATCCCTTCTACAGCTGTCACAGAACTGCAAGAGCCATCACAGAAGGCTCTTGCAACAATTAGGTTCACAATCTATGCCTTCTATTGACCCCAGCTGCCTCCCCACCTCTGAAAAGCTCAAACAGAGTGGTATGAACTCATCCACATGCAGGAATGTAGGAAAATTACCCATGAAATAAGGGCAAACACCTCAAGCCACAAGCTCTCATCTAGAGCATAAACAGTTAATAAGTAATTTTTTTTTGTTTGTTTGTTTGTTTGTTTGTTTAGTGTCAAGACTTCCATTAAAAGCAAACCCATGTCTTGGGGCAAGATAAGAGTCAAACATGGTCTGTGAAAAAGTTAATTAAGGCAACTTGTGTCCTGAGGACAACATCATTTATAAATTTTGGTCTCAAAAGATTGAGCACTATCCCTACTGGGCATGTCTACCCTCTAGAACCTGGTACCCTTTTCTAAACCTGGAGCAGTAATTTGCCTAATCCCAGCTCAGATTTAACTGGTAATGTGCCACAGACAAGAGAAGCCTTTGCAGCCTCTCAGAGTCACTCCCATCTTGCCTTTTTATGGCAGGAGCTTTCAGAGCCACCACAGGGCCCATTTATTGACATTAGGTTCTCAGAGTATCCCTCAGAGATGATAGCTAAGCTTCCAACAGCTCTCTCAGTCACCTTCTGAACTTAGGGCTTTAAATTCTTCTTCCCAGCAATATATAATTTTTATGGGCTGCTTCCCAACAGAAGACCCCAAAGCACTTCACACAAGGTCAGCAGCAGCATCTCATTTCACCAAAGGAAAATTGCAGCACAGAGAAGGTGGAAACCCCAGAGTGCATCATCAGAGTCCCACATAAATGTAGGAAACTGTGGGACATAATTCTGCCTTGATGGTTTGGGCCACCCATGTGGTGCCCCACAAGGAGAACACAGGTTCAAGGTTACTGCAAGATGTCCCCATGCCCCAGAAGACATTTCCAGGAGGTCTTAAATGTTCTTTGGGATGTATAAGCACACATTAGGGTTTTTCCCTCTTTGTTCAGATCCTATTGCTGCACCACACTGACTCCATGTGGTGTTGGCTGAGGGAAAACTATCCAGGAGAATGTGGGATTGCTGGGATGTGTTCAGAGGGAAAAAACAGGTGGGCAACGATGTTCACATCACACTAATTATCTTTACATGTTCGTGGCACTTACTGAGCCTTTCCAATTACATGTATTCTGATATTCATTTAAAGAGGGGGAAAACATCACATTTTTGTAAAATTCACTCTTAACTCCTGTAGAGAGGCAAGGTGGGAGTTGTGACACTGAAAATGAAGGGCTGCTTCTACTTTATTTATGAAACCCTAACCTCTTGTATCTTCATCCCAAATAACTTTTGACCCAAATAGGCACCTCACACCAGTAAGAAAGAGAGAAAACCTTCCAAAAGCTTAGAGGTTCCTTCAAGTTTCATAAAAATAGGCAGCCAGGTACATGAGAGAGCTCCAAGCAGAAGGAAGAATGGAGACCCCAAGGAGTGTTAGATGTGAGAGGAGACAAATAGAGACACGCACACAAACGAGCACATGCAGCTCAGCTCAGCCCCAGATAATGGATAGTTCTTTGTCCCTGTGCCAGAGAACCCAAACATCAGACAAGCCCTGGAAATGAGGCTGCTTTGATCCTGAATTGATGATTGCCTGTGGAATTTGCCTTCCTAAGGCTGGAACAGAGAAGTCAGATGAATGTGGGGAGGCGGGGCAGCAGCAAGGACCTCCCAAAATTCTGCCCGTGGCCTCCCACACCCCTCAGTGGCTCACCTTGGCATTTGCTTGCCATGTTCTCTCTGCAAACACTGCTGCCTTTAAGCTGTGACTGTGGATTAAAACAGAAATCGTGGTGGGGAGTCCTGGAAGGGCGGAGCTTTCCCACAGTGACACCTCCAGACCATCTAACAGCATTCCTTGGAGATGCTGATGAAACAAATCCTGTTAAGGGGTAATCCCAAGGGCTCCAGAGGTCCTAGGTTCTTGATGCCCATTGCTTTGTCCAAGGGGAAAATCAGCTTTTCTCCCAGAAGCTCACAGAGGAGTGTGTTACACCGACCAGGAGGAGTTCCTCAAGGATGAACCCCTGTGCTTGCTCCTGATGCATCCTGTGCCTCAGAACATCAGGAGGTGGAGATGAACCAACATGGCCCCAGCCACAGAAACTCTTCTAGACTTGCCACAGATTTACTTAGATGAGAGTGCTAAAGAGCCTTAAACCCTCCTTTCCCCCTCTTTGGCACCACTGCCTGCTCCCATGGACCTGAGCTGTTCCCATCTCACTTTGGAGCTGTGTCCATCCCCAAACCCAGACTGAGCTGCAGGAATGCAGGGGAGCCAAAGACCTGTAGTGCTTTTTTGTAGCCCCTTCCAATCTCTATGCTGGGAGCTCAAAATATGGCAAATATGCCCCCTCATGCTTCCTTTGTCTGTAAAGCACCAGGGACTTGCAGAGCACTGAGCATACTCACAAAAAGGTATTTTGTGGTAGTTCTGAGAAGCCAACCAGGTACTGGTCTGTTGGACTCTGTGTTGTGGAAATCTCCACTGATAGCTTCTGCTGCAGGGAGCTGTGACAGCCTTGAATGTGATTACAAACCCACCTCTCTGCATTTATCCAGCAGGTGGGCAGTGCTGCCCCCAGATTACAATTCTTAATTTAGAGAGTCTCTTCTGACATTTTGGCTACTACGGCCTGATGCTCACAAGCTGTGCTCAGAGAGGGTGAAATTCAGCTCCTCCAATCACACCCAGTTTCTCTCTCACACTTTCTTTTCTTCCCTTCCTGATTCATTTAAAATAATCTACGAAAAATGTCACTGGTTTCCAGGAAAAGCAAGGGTCTGACCAAGGCAAAAGTCAACTCCTTAATTTAAAACAGTTGAGGGGGGGATAACACATTGAAGCTGCTCAGCAAATGCACAAACAGTTTGTAATTACAGGAGCAGGCTGGGAAAACAGGACCTACCTAGGGAATATTCTTATTAAATAAAGTAGAATTCTGTCACCTTCTTAATCATGAAATATTGATGAAACTGTAAGCAGCCCCTCTGAGGTTTTAGCCTTTGCCCTCTCCTTGTGTGTGTATATGTGTCCACACAAAGACAAAGGGGAAAAAAACACTCTCAAAGCCTGCCCCTGGAGCTGCAGAATTCTAACCAAGCTGCTCTGTGCCAGTGGATTTTGCTGAGCTTGCACAGGCATATGGATCGGAGAAATAAAAATTCTTCACTCGGCACAACCAGAAACTCCTTTTAGGCTGAATGAGTAATGAAGGGGTGATTAAACAGAGCTGAGGAAGAAAGGACACATTAAAGGGAGGACCGTCCCATGAATCAGCAGAGGAAGGGCCAATCTTCCTTACTTTGATCCACTCTTCTTATTTTGGAAGCAGTGCAGAGCTGTGGAACTCCAGGTACCCTGGAGTACCAAACCTTCCCCTGCCTTATGAAGATATGCTTGTACCTCCAGAGCTTGTTCCTGGCAAAACAAGCAACAGGATCTGTCCTCACAAGCCAAAGGCCAAGCAGAGCAGCATTTGGGCTGCTGGAGCTCTGAGCACTCATGACCTTCTCTTGAAGATTGCAATGCAAGATGTTTTCAATTACCATCTGTATGGCAGATTATCTTTGTCAAGTGGGCAGTTTGCCTTATCTCTCTCTTTGAGTGACCACATTCACACCTCTCTCGGGAGGGGACATCTGCTGATAACAGCTATTGAATGTCACTGCACGGCTGATAAGAGCTGTAACACCCCATTGTGAGATGCTCCGCCCAGTGGGAGGAGCCAAGCATTGCTACCCAGATATAATCCAGAGGTTTTTGAGACACCAGCACGGCTTCTCCGCGGGATTCCTCAGAGAAACAGCAGCTGCCTCTTCTTCCACTGGATCTTCAGAGGAAGAATACATCCTTCTCTACAGGATCCCTGCTCCAACAGAACTGCCCCTGACACTGCAGGAGGGCTGCAGCCACATTTCCAATGGGACTGCTGCCAACACCCTGACCCACAGGGTGTCAGGTTGGGTTCTGACTCTGTCAGTGTTGTTCTAGTGTACTGCATTGTTTATTTTATCCTTTTATTTTTTTTCTTTTCCCTATTAAAGAACTGTTATTTCTTGCTCCCATATTTTTGCCTGAGAGCCCCTTAATTTATAATTTATAGCAATTCAGAGGGGTGGGGAGGGTTTACATTCTCCACTTCAGGGGAGGCTCCTGCCTTCCTTAGCAGACTCCTGTCTTTCCAAACCAAGACACCTTCCTTGGGAAGTCAGGGAGTCCCAGAGAAAGCAGCACCCAAGACACCCCAGCCTGTGAACTCCAGCTGAATGGACTCAACATCCACCAAAAGCCACATCTGGGGACATCTGGAGCTGGGACAAGCCCCCACTGGCCCTTGGTCTTAGAAGGTACCTGAGATGCTACAACTTAAGGTTCACACCATCCATCTCTGGGGTACCAGAAGCTCATCAGCCACCCAGCAGAGAGCAAATCAGCTCCAGGCAGCACCACACCTCTCACACCATTTATCTCATGCCTTGGCACTGCCAGCTGCAGCCATCAATTTTCTGGGGGGGCCTCAGCAACAGGAGCCCAGAAAAGCCCTGAGGGGGAAGAGCCAGGGACTATGAATAATGTGGGTGAAAACAAGAAGTGTAGGGAAGAAAAATCAGAGGCAAATTTTCATCCCTTCACACTCCTCTGTGCAGTGGGAAGGGACAGAAACTCTTCTCAAACCAAAATAACTATGCTCCATTCCACTTCTGTGACTCAACTGCATGGTCCTAACTGAGACAAATAAATAAAGAAAAATGGGAGCATACCAGAAAGAGAGAGACAGACATTAGGAAGCACAGGCAAGAACTGGGAGGCCAGATCATCACCAGTAAGGGATCCCAAAATGCAGACACTTGTCTGAGCCTGAGTTTTATTATCACTTTTGCAAAGGTGGATGAACAGGGCTGAGGAATAAAAAATAGACTGGAAAGAAGGACTGGCCACAAGGATAGGGCAGGGACAGCAACATGAGGGTATTGGGACTTCCCTGACAAGGAAATATCACAGTTGGGAGTAACTGGAAAAGGGAACTGGGGCCAGGCCGGCTGGAAAGCAGGGGCAGGAAGGATCAAAGCACCAGAGGAGAAAGGAGGACAAAGAGGGGGAGGCTGCAATGGCTCAGAGAGGGAAAGATGCATCAGGCAGCAGGGGAGCCCTCTCCCTGCCCACTGCGGTAATGGGGTCTTTGTTCTGCTCCTTTCATGTCCGCGCACATCCCGGCCCATGAACGGCCGACAGGGGCTGAATCAATCATCCCGCTCCCAGAGGAGGGCAGGGCATGATTGATTTGCTCTCCCTGATGGTTGGCTCTGAAAGGACACGCTCTCATTACAGTTTGTTTCTGGGTACCGTTCTTTACTCCCCGTCTGAATGCTGCAAAATCTCCCACCTCCACCACAGGATGATTTGGCACCAGTTCCCTCCCAAATCCCTGCAAAAGCTATTTAAAAAACCCCAAAAAACTACATTAATAAAACTCCAAAAACAACAAGACACGTCCCCCAAATTTAAAACATAAAGCTGAGGCTGCGGCCATGGGTGATTTTAGCGATCATCTGCTCCAAATTCCAGTCATGCTTGTCACACTCCCACAGCCTCTCTGTAATTGTCAGGCAGAGCCCTTTGTATTCCTAATCACCCCTGAAAAGGCCTGGCTCGGGGCTCTGGTGGGCACCCCAGGGTGGCTGCATGGGGCGAGGCAGCCCTGCTCTGCTCTGGCATGCTGCAGGCTGCCAGCTGCTCCAGGAGGATGCTCAGGGGACAGAGGTGGCCCCTGGTGACCAGAGTGAGGTGGAGACACTCTGGTCTCTGTCCCAAGGTCTCTTTCCCAAGGGACATGGAGGCAGGTGGCTCTTGGGTGCACATTGAGGAGCAGAGAGGGGGTGGTGGCACCCAGCTCAGGTCCATCTGTGTCACCAGGGGTGAAGCCAGTCCTTCTGGCTGAGCTTATGTTGTACTGCTGATGAGTCAAACATACACCTGTGGGAAAGGACTGTCGCAGACATCTTTTCATGAAAAATCCTTTCCTTAGTATTTTTCCTCCTGAGAAGCTGAGAGACTTCAGGAACAAAACGTAAACATTGATTATCTGCTGCTGTGGAATGCAACAGGTGGATTTGTGATTGGCCCATGTTGGATGTTTGTAATTAATGGCCAATCACAGTCAGCTGGCTCAGACTCTCCGAGACAGAAGCTTTGTTATCATTCTTTCCTATTCTATTCTTGGCTTGCCTTCTGATGAAACATTTTCTTCTATTCTTTTAGTATAGTTTTAATGTAATATATATCATAAAATAATAAACAAAGCCTTTTGAAACATGGAGTCAGATCCTCGTCTCTTCCCTCATCCAAGACCCCCTGTGAACATTGTCACAAAGGACAATCAATTTCAAGGAGTTTTTCCCCCCTCTTCAGTGCAGCTTAAGCATCCCACCAATTCCAGACATGGGTGGAGGCAATACTATTAGCTACCAGGGCCATTGCAATTTTAAGCAGTTTATCTGCAGGATTTAATTATTCACCATTTTAAATCCTCCCCACTTAGATATTCCCATATCCTTCAGACACTTTAAATCAAATCATCCACCACTATACTATGTTCTCATTGAAGTGTTCCTCATAGAAACATGGAAAAAATTCAACTGTAGAAGAGCCCTTAAGATCATGGAGCATGAATGATGCTGCTCTCCAATCCATCCCCTTGCTCACTGAAATGCATCCAATGAGGTGCAACTCAGCTATGTAAAAGGAACTGAGTGTTGTGGAGAATCTGGCAATTCACAGCCAAACAAATTGCTTCAAAAAAAGTCCTGCACAAACCCAAATCTTCTGCCTGGATTGTCTGGAGGAGAGAAGGAGTTTCAGAGGGAGGAGGCTTTCAGGATCTGCTCATCTGAGAAGTGTCTGAGAAAACCAAAGTGTCTGAGTTATAGGAGCAGCAAAACAAGGCAATCATAGTGAGATTGAAGCATGTTAGAAACATGAGACACTAGACAGAGATTCTGGTAGTGATGTCCTTCTGAGCAGGTCCTTACAACCACCCTGCTCTCTTTCTGGGCTGAGGAGTCATGAGAATGACCTGGTTTGTCATACCAGGTCTGTGCTGATGCAATCTAGTTCAAGTATCCAGCACAAAGCACTCCCTGGTTTCAGCACCCAATGGGTTAAACGAGTGTTAGCACAGTCCAGGCTTCCACAGGCAGTTTGCAGCTTAGCTGTTAATTTGGGAATGTCTCAACTTCACCTCCAAGTTTTGAAACTTTGCCATGCCTTTTCATTAGCTGTGTTTTCCTTCTGGAAACTACCACATATCTGTATCACTAGATCTTTACAACAAAGCCCAAAGGGTTTTGTACTCTTCTGTGAGTGTTCCTAACTGTTCCCAGCTCACTTTACTCATAAAAGCTGCTTCTGCTGGCTGCATTTGCTGCTCTTATAGGCAATACATTTTCCAGATTCTTTCCACCTTCCTCCTTTTTACTAGAGATGGGCTCCAACATGAGAACAGACTAAGCTGAAGCAGGTGAAATGTTGCAGCCATGTTGGCCCTGTGGTTTTATAGCAGAAATTTCTTTGGAAATCAGCACAGAGTTCTGCATAGACAACAGTGACTGTTTGTGTATCTGTTTAACTCCAGCCTTGCTTCTCGCAGCAACATACAGTGGATGTCATAAATCTCAAGAAGTAAAATTCCTACTTTCACAAAGAAAAAAAAAGAAAAAGGAAAAAAAAAGAAGAAGAAGAACAGAGATGATGTAATAGTATAATACTAATGAAGACATTATTCTGATTTCATCTTGTACCCTATGACAAGGTGCAGCAAGGGCCAGGTGTTCCCTGAAGGGTGTCCCTAAGACCAAAGGAGACACAGCAAGACACCAGCTTCAACACAGCTTTGAAGAACCATCCTAAACACAACTCTGAAGTCACTGCTTCCAGACAAAGATTTTCAGTCACCTTTAGCAGAGCTTTGCTCCCTCTTTCTCTGTCTGCTTTGTCCTGGCTCCAGCAGAGCTGCCCAGGTTTGTACCAGTTCAGATCTAGGCTATCCAGTCCTAGATCTTCTGGGATTTTTGCTGCTCTAGAAACCACACATAACACCAGAGAATTGTTCATGCTGCACTAGGTTCTACACAAACATGAAGTAAGAGATATTATCTGAAGAGGCTCACTAAAAGAAAAGGCCCCTCATTACACATTGGGGGTCTGGGGTGTGTCCAGAAGAGGGAATGGAGCTGGGGAAGGTTCTGGAGCACTGATCTGATGAGGAGCATCTGAGGGAGCTGGAGGGGCTCACCCTGGAGAAAAGGAGGCTCAGGGAGGGACTTTCTCACTCTCTTACAATCCCCTGACAGGAGGGTGCAGCCAGGTAGTAATTGTTCTCTTCTCCCAAGTGAGAAGCAATAGTACAACAGGAAATGTCCATGAGTTGCACCAGGGGAGATTTAGATTGGATAGTAGGGAAAATTTCTTTCCTGAAAAGGTTGTCAGGCATTGGAACAGGCTGCCCAGTGAAGTGGTAGAATCACCATCCCTGGGGGTATTTAAAAGCCATGTAGATATGGCACTTGGGGACATTGTTTAGTGGTAAATTTGGTGGTACTGTGTCAACAATTGGTGGCACAGTAAAACCTCCCTTGGGCTGCACTGAAGGAATCAGGAATCAGGAACAAAGAGTCTCATGCATTACATGATGACCTTGGAGTCCTTTTCCAACCTTAAGGATTCTAAGATTCCAGGATTGTAAATGAAGCAGGCAATGACACCCAGTGACAGGGAGATGTCTGATGGAATGTGGCAGTGTTGCAGGTTGGCTGCCTGAACTCCACACTCTGGTTCTGCTTTTACAGCACTGCTTAGGGCTGTATCTCCCCCCTAATGCACTAAACCCTTTTGTGGTAAAGCTCACCCAATTCAAGAACACAAGTAACCTCAAAATCCCCATTTGGGAAGCCTCTGTTCCTTGGGGAGCCAGTGACAGTTCAATGACGTTGCTCTAAATTCTCCTCTGGGCAAACCAATCACTGCCATGAAATTGTTACCTTCTTTCCTGCCTGTTCCCCATTTGACACTTTTCACAGTGACAGCCATCAGCCTGTGTATAATATAATCAAAAAGCTGATTCTGGCTTCAAGCCATTCCAGGAAAAAAAATTTCCACAGCACCCCACATTAAAATGCAGCCCCTGTTCTGCACCTTCCTGCTCCTTCCCCCCACTCCATGTTTTTGGGTTTAGGGATTTTGGGTTTGTTTTTGATTTTTTTTTTTGGTACTATCACATTATCCCATGTTCGTAATTGTAAAACCACATTATAAAAGCAGCAGATATTGAACTAATTTTATCACAGGGCTAGTAATAAAGTTTAACACCAACTATAATATTGTTGTACACCAGATATATTGCAACAGAACTGTAATATCCTGTTAAATTCATTTTCCATCCAACACCACAAGATCTGTTGAAAGATGTTAAGGGTGAAAGGTTTGTAGATTTTTAATTTTCCTCTTTTTTTGGGGGGCTTTATTTTTGCAAGGCACTATAAATGTTTAAATTTCATAAAAATATACATCACAAGTTCAGCAGTAATAGTTGTAGTGACACATCTAAAGCCTTCATTGTCTGAAAAGTAATGTATGGCTAGCAGCTACCCTGCAAAGCAAAATACATCATTAGAATCAGCTTACAGAAAGGAAGAGGTACTTTTAACATGGTCCCCATTACTGCAGCATCTTTTCCCCTCCTAATGCTTTATATATTTATTCTTCGGCACCCCAGGGAATTAGATGCAATTATCCTTTTCCTCTTGGGCAGAGAAATGGGTAAAATGTTAAGCAGCTTGCCCCAGGTGACACAAAAAGTTTTATGGTGCTTCGTGGGTCTGAATCAGCATCCCTGGCACAGCAGCTGGGCTCCCATGGGAGGAGAGCACGGGTGACTAAAAATCCTTCTTCCTGCCATCAGCCCTGTCTGAGAATGCTGCCACTTTCTGCTGCCTCCAAGGAAGGCCTCAGCCACCTATAGGAACACACACGATTAATTAAAAGCATTCTTTTAAACCAATTAACTCACACTGGTAGAAACCCTTGTGTAGATACTCTCAGTGGATTTAAACCTATTTTTTTTTTAAATTCAGTTTAACTTGAGGCTCTGCATTTGCCAGCTGTGTCCTCAGCATCTTCTGCATCTCTTCAACTGCTTCTGTTTTTAAACTAATTTTAATTAAGTGCACGCACTCTGTGTGGTCAAATCCCCAAGGAGCTGTAGGAAGGCAGGCAGAGATACTAGGAAAAAGGAGTACAAGTTGGTTCAAGGCAATCCTTGGTTCTGCAGCCCAGCTCTTGGCAGCTGTTTTAAGGTCAGTATATTTGGGCAGTGAGACCCCAGCCCTGTCCTGATGAATTTATGGTCTGCATTGTGATGGTGTTCACAGGGGTCTTAGGACGAGGAAAGAGACGAGGATCTGACTCCATGTTTCAGAAGGCTTGATTTATTATTTTATGATATACATTACATTAAAACTATACTAAAAAGAATAGAAGAAAAGGTTTCATCAGAAGGCTAGCTAAGAATAAAATAGCAAAGAATGATAACAAAGGCTTGTGTCTCGGACAGAGAGTCTGAGCCAGCTGGGCTGTGATTGGCCATTAATTACAAACAACCACATGAGACCAATCACAGATGCACCTGTTGCATTCCACAGCAGCAGATAACCATTGTTTACATTTTGTTCCTGAGGTTTCTCAGCTTCTCAGGGGAAAAAATCCTAAGGAAATGATTTTTCATAAAAGATGTCTGCGACACTCCATAGAAATTAATCCACATCTTAAAGACCGCATTTGTCCAAAATAAAAGGAAGACAGAAAATACAAATGGTGGTGAGCAGCTTGCTGCAGAACACCAGCAAAAGGCAGGAGACCTGATGCGTCCCAGTGCTCAGGGTGCTGCTCTGAGCTTCCCGCAGAGCAGGGCCAGAGGTGACCTGGGGACAACACTCAAGGCTGGGCTTTCCAGGGTGATCCAGCATGGAAACCAAAATATGTAAGTATGCCTGGCATGGAGTCAGCCCCAGAGGCACAGTATTTATGGGAGCTGTCCATGTCTCTAAACAAGCTGAAAACCACAGAGGGATGGAGAACTGTAGGTTTCATTGACCATTCTCTGATCTAAACACACGCTCTACACATTGAGCAAGATACCTAAGGAAATATTTTTAAATGTGTTCTGACCTCATTAAGAAAAATTTGGAGGACAAAATATCACTTACCCATCAACCTTTCCTCTTTTTAAAAGACCATTCAGTGTTGGGGTTTTTTTTAATTTGCTAATGTACGTTCCAAAGAGACAGTGGACTGAAGTGTAGGAGGCTCCAGTCCTTCCTGAGGTCTAACTCCCTTTTTTCCATCTCCCTCTAACTAGCTGAATACTCCCAGAGATTTTTTTTTTTGTGGATTTTAAGCCCCCCAAATCTACAACTCAGCATAGATTCAGGTATGGCCATCCTGGTTAGCACAAAACAGCAATGATAACACAATCCTTTTCAGATAGGATCTTCCTACAGTTACCAAGCATTTTCTTAAGACTTCATCCTCAAAATGTCTTCAAAAATAACTTCTACAGTATTGGGCCATTTGTGCTGTGATTGTGATTAACTTGAATAGCCACAGGGAATAGTCTCCAGGACAGCATTGTGTGCATGTGTATATAAGCATCAAAGCCACAATCAGTGGCCAATATGTCCTGCTGCCTAAAATAATTTTGCATTTCTAGCAGGAATTGTAGCCTTCACAGGAGCTTCTTTTTAGGTCATTGAGGCTGTAAAGGGGAAAAAAAAAGTCACTTGACATCCCCTATGAGAGGCTTTGCATTGTTAATTTATTGCCCCAGAAATGAAGAAATTTGTCACAGAGCAATATAAAAGGGGTAAGAGCAGTATTTAACTGGAAGAAAGAGGAGAATCAGGAAAAAAGAGCCACATGCATTACAAGAAAACCAGATACCAAGGAGGTTTTCAGAGACCAGGTGGCAATGTATTAGTGGCAGAATTTCTCATGGCTGTTTTCCAGCAGCAGCTTGGGAATATGAGAGAGTCTGTTAGATGGGAAAACATCAACCACACAGGAGCTTCATTGGGAGTGGAGAGCAGGAAGGCAGCAAGGGCGAGTGGTGAAGGCAGCTGCTGAGTGTTTGTAGGAGGCCTCTGGGTGGGAGATGGAGGACCAGCAGCCTCCAAAAAGATGTGACAAGAGTCAGGATGTCAGGGAAAGCCTTCCCAGTGAAGGGATTTCCTGCCTTCTTGCATCCCAAAGCACTTTGTAATGCAGTGACAACTGGATGTGAAAGGGACCTTCCTGAACTGCCACAGGTTTGTGTGTGTTCTGCAGAGGTGAAAATACCATCATAAAGGGGACATGGCTAAATAAATCCATTTTAAGCATCATCATACTGTTGTGTTTTGGCAATAAAACCCATTATTTTCTTTCCTTTTTCTCTGTGTTTACTCTTCTACTAGTATCATTCTTTACTTAACCTGTCTTAAACTACCCTTGATTTGCACATATTTAAATGTGAAAGACCTTTTACATTACTCCCTACAGAGGAGCAGCAGTGATTTATTCCTGCTAAAATTTTTGATCATACCCATAAAGGAAAAGTCAATCCAGCTTGAGGATGGCTGTGTGTTATCCTTTAGTGCAGCCCAAGGGAGGTTTTAAAAAAAGGAATATGAGCGTGTGAAGCCAAGGCACAGAATTTAAGGCCAGAAGAGACTGATAAAATCAGTTTATCTACTAAATAGTGTAGATTTCTAGAAATGTTCCAAAGTAAAATCTCTTAGGACTACAAAAGACATCTGTAATGGAGCTGGAAAGTGAACCCAAACACACAAGTCCTACTGCAGCAGGTGACCTGCAAGGCCACAGGTCAATTCCCCTGGGTGGAAGCAAGTCAGGCATTTTCTTTATATCTCATTGAGGGACCATTTGCTTTTCCTGTGTCTCACATGACTGACCTGGGACCATGGCCTCAAGCAGGCAGCAGAACAAATCACAGAGCACAAATAGCTTGGAAAACTTGTGCAGGTGGCTAATGAAAAGCTCAGCTGAAAACTCTTCTCTGTAAGAAGATACTGAGGGCAACTTATGCTGAAAGCAGAATCATCACTTCTGATGGCATATCCCGTTTCTTCCTCAATGCAGAAAACAATGCAAACCTATTATCTGTGTGGTTAAATTCATGCTGTTCTCTTCTGGATTCTTTATTTATAAGGTTTCACATTGTACTGCCACCAGACAAGTAAATGTTGGGGTTTTTCAAAATAATATTTACTTCCCTATTCTTTAGTTAGCAGAAGACAGTTTCTAAGTTGCCTTGACAGTATGTTCTCTTCTCCCTCCTTCAGCTGCAAACTCATGTTCTGCCCCTTGGCTTCTTCCAACCCATCGTTTCCATCTGATTTTTTGCTTTTCATCAGTTTGTGTGGATGGTGCCTTAACCTGAGGGGCCCCTCAGTTCTGCTTTAAATGGCTTCTGAGTGGCTTTTGAAAGTCAAATCATCTGGCCACGCACATGAGCAGGAGAGCCTTAGCAATAAGGCAAGAGTGAACTGTGACAAATAAGGAAGAAAACCCTTTATCCATGTAAGGTCCTGCTATTCCAGATCCTACACATCCAGTGTATGGGCTCCAGACCCAGCCACGGAGCAGACGCACCTGGGCCCCACTCAGACTCTGTGCTGAGTTTTCTACACCGACATCCCACTGGGAGAATGCAGAACTTAATTTATCTTCCATGTTTACCAAGCTGTCTTTTGGGGACACCCATAATGATTCTGTTTTTATCTTGTACCAGAGGAGGACAAAGGCGCAGTGACGTGAAGGAAGATACATTAGCTGTCAGAAGACAGGTAACACATCTTGCTAACATACTCTGTTCCATTTTCCCCCCAATAGCCTGAAGCAGTGTTTTCCTTTTAAAAATATCCTATCAGCTCTGACAGATGGATTAAGGCTTAAAAGCATCAATATTTTGGGAAAGTAGTACCTGCTAGCAGGCTAGATATGGGTTTGTCATTCAAGAGGTTTTATATTTCCTATTAGGTCCCTTTCCTGAAAAGCAGCAACCATTTATTTTAAACTTTACTTACTGGTAGGGGTTGGGAGGGGGTTAATTTTTTTTTTTTTTTGATGTGAGGGAGTAGGACTTGTTTTGATTTCTTCAGTGGACACATCATCTGTCAGCAGTGGGGAAGAGTGGGAGTGCTTTTCCTTGCTTATCCTGAAAGGTGACCACTAAAAAACTGCCATTGCTCTTGCTCAAAGTGGATTACCAGAAAGTTGTTGCAAGAGAATTGACTCAAAAAAAAAAAATAAAATAAAATCCCATAAACAGATTTAAAGACTTCTCATAACTTTTATTCCTCTCACAGCAAAGGCTGAATCAGTGCTGTTGTTCATATTCCCCACCTTACTTCTGACAGGCTGTTTTGCTTATCTGGCATTCTGGCTCGGATGGATCCCACCTGATAGCAGTCAAAGACACTGAAGTTAGGACTGTCGTTATCTGGGCACCAGCTACAGTCACAGAGAAGAGAGAGACACCTCAGGAGAGGGATTCACATCTGAGCAGGGTGAATCATTCTCTCAAGATGCCAGCATTTCTCCGTTTCTCAAGATGCTGCTGGCACAAACAGCAGTAAGTCAGTACAATGAGGCTTCTAATTTTGGAGCCTTGGTGGAGCGCCTGAAGTTTGATGAGTGAGTCGAGACTGTGGTGAATCTCCCTCTCATCATATCTGCAGCCTGATGGAAAGGAAGATATCAAAGATATTCACCCCTTTGTCACACAGGACTCTTGTGAAGGGAGATGAGAGCAGAGAATTCACAAAGGAGAAGAGGAATAAAGAGTAGAGAGATGTGGAGGTTTCCGAGGGGAAGTGAGGAAATGCATCCCATTTTTGCCTTCTGGCTTTGTGAGCTGAGTTACATGGCTTCTTGTCTATGCCACCTCCACAGCCAGAAGGCTGCTCAAATTCAGGATTTGATTCTGGCCCAAAGCTCAGGCAGGAGCATAGCTGGGGATTTGCACATGGTTTCCATCTGCTCCCCAACTACTCCTCTCCAATAATTTGTGCAGCTGAATGGCTGTTGTTCTGGGAAGGACAGGGTTGGGGTGGCCAGTGACTTCAGCCCAAAGAATCAGAGTGGCTGATTATATTCACTAGAATATAATCAGCAACCAGCAACCTCAGTGCAATTCCAGAGAAAAAATTAATTTCAGGAAATTCTTTGATGTGCAATATTTCCTTATGCCTAAGTACTATGTGCAAGGAGTTAAAAGAAATTGAATGCTTTTTGTCTCAAAACAGCAGTAGGAGGTGGAAAAGTAGAGTCAAGTTAGGAGCCCAGCAGTGAAGAGATCAGCAGGGTGATGTCATCTGAAGACCCTGACTTCAGGATGCCCTGGCAGCACTCTTGCATTAGTGTTCTTCCAGTCTTGAGAAACCAACAGGACAATGAGATCCCTCAGACACTTCCACCCTGTGACCCCAAATCCAAATCCATCTACAGTAGGGCACAGCAGACCCAGGAAATCCATCCCCAATGGAAGGACTGAATAAAGGGTCCTCCCCAGGGATCAGCTGTCGAGTTGCTGCTCTCTGCAGCTCTGCAGCTCTGTCTGGAGCAGTTTCAGCTCTGCCCCTTCCCCAGAGATGCTCCAGCACTGTCTCAAAATTCTTCCTACTGTGCTGAGCCCCAAAGAAATATCAGGGGGTTGCCATCAACAAGGCACTTGGCAGAAATCTCTTGTGATGGTGTTCAATTTTCCCAACTCAGTCACTCTGGGATGTGGCTATGCAGGCACTGCTGGTGCAGCTCTGCTCTCTGTCCACAGTCCAAGGGGCACAGTGGCTTCCCAAAGTCCTGTTTTCCCACTATTCTGAATGCAGAAGTTCATTTTATCAGGTCCAGAATGCCCAGATCTGGCACCCATTTGAAATGCAGGTGAGTAAAGAACAACTCACACTTTCCTTCTTTCTCACTGATTTTGGCAGAGGGGTCCTTGTGGGCATCAGGTTGATCCATTCAGGGTCTGTGAGAGCCATGAAGCATCTGAGTGTGGTCTGAAGACAGTCACATCAGCTGCCTCCAGGCAGAGGCAATCCCTGAGAACATTCAGCCCACTGAAGACAGAAATCACCTGCCATTCTCCATAAAGAAACCTCAGAGCAACTTCACTGTGGTGGGACAGGATGCAAGGAGGGTGCAGGTGCCATGGTGACACACTCCATGTTTTGGGTGACCCAACAGGGCATGTTACTGTGGTGTTGTTCTGGGAAGGTGTTCTGGAAGGTGTTCTGGTGTTGTTCTGTTCATTTCTCACCTCCCCTAATGCAACTCTTTTAAATCAGAGTTCCACAGCCACATCCTGAAAAAGAAAATCCAGTGTCCAGACTGAACGCAGGAGGCAGGAAAGCATCCTGAAGCCCATGTTCAGAATAGGAGGACTTGGAAATCCTGGAGTAGAGTTGCTCCAGGGAGTGCTCCCAAGAGTCTCGTTTTGCATGTCTCCAACCCTGCAGGTGACAATAATAATCAGTGTTTCTTGGTGAGAAACTCAGGGAAACCAGCATTTACAGAGAGTCTGAGAAACTCCCACTCCCACTGGAGAGCATTCCCATGGGTAACCAGTGAGCAGCCTGGGTCTCCTGGAGAATGAAGTTCACAGCCTGGCCCTGAGAACCATTTTAAGCCTCTAAAATGTCCTCTGCAAATCATCCTCAATCATTCCTCTGCTCACAGGCACCACGCTGCGAGTTCTGCCCTGCACCTAATGGCTTCCCTGTTGATGTTCCTGAATTAAAAATAATGTGTGTGATGCACTGTGTCATGTCCATGTCCACGTGTGCAATAACAGAGCCATACAGACACCATAATAGACAGTTTGCTCAACACACTGTAATAAGATCAGATAGTTTCAGTGCCTTTTGGGGGGCTGTTTTTCACCCAAGTGACGTGCTTATCCGTTTTGGTATATAAACTTCTACAAGGTCATCTAGGATGTTGTGTTTTACCTTGATTGATAGCACAGTGCAAGGAACTGTGACTGATCCATGCAATCGTGCCTCAACCCATTTTTCTCCAGATCTCCAAGGGCTGAAATCCCTCATTTAAAAAAACAAAGAACTACAAACAAAAAAACACCAAACATCAAAACAAACAAAATACAGAGGCTACCCTGATCCAAAAGTCTAGAGCAGTCAAAGCTGAAGTGCCCATCCTGTCTGTTAATAACTTTCAGAAGTTTTTACTGCAAGATTTGGAATGTGACAGTAAAATTCTGCAACATGCACACGGTGTGGGAGGAATAGAAATTACATTCAGAGTTTGAGTCTGGAAATTTGTGCCTGAACAGGGAAAAGCAAGGGATGTGTTTAATCAGCAGGCTCAAGCATCCCCTTCTTGTAAGACAGAAAAAGACAGCACTTTAACTTGATAACTCCTTGGAAATAGCAAGCGAGGAACATGGATGGGACGTCAGCAATGCTCCTGGGGAGAAGAAACACAAGATGGAGTTAGAATTAACACATCCTTTACACTGTGCATTGCAGAGCAGTTTGTTTGGTGGTTTCCCTGCCTGCCCTGTGGCTGGGTTACCAATGTCCCATCCCAGTGCCCTGCAGTGCAGTCTTTTATATTCCATGTGTCTGATTCCCCAGGGAGGCTGGGGCATTCAGCTGAACGTGGGGTTCCTCAGTAGGAGCAGTTAGATCCTCTTCAAACTCTTGGAAATACAGCAGCATTGTATGGGAAGGAGAAAGGAAACTGAAACACTGAAAAGGGGAAACCTTTGTTAAATATCCTTCAGCAAAGCCAGGAGCTGCAGCTAGTTGTCTGCCCAGTGGCAGAGGTCATTCAAGCAAGGTTGGGTTTTTGTCCTGCCAGGTTACTGCAACAAAAACCAAGGAGAAATGCACATCTGGGTTTTCTCTTACATCCAAACGAAGAGGAACTAGAACTAGGAAATTCACTCCCTCCAAGTGGATATCAGGGCAGGATTGAACTCTTCCCAAAGAGTAAATCCCCCTCACCAACCACCAGCCCTTCTCCTTCCCTTCAGTGCTGGGATTCTCCCAAGCCTTGGGGACCAGGACCCAGATGTTTTGCCTGATTCCCAGGCATCACTGTGGTTTTATAGAAAAAGTTTAGACACCCATCCTGTCAGAGCTCCCTGGCAGTGGCAAACACTTTCCCAAGCTGATACCAGTGCAGTCGCCAGTGGGTATGGAAGAATGGATGCATCTCTTGGATTCTGGGCAGTGCTTTCCACCCACCTTCATAACAGAGTTTTGCCAGGTGGACATCAGCTCTGGATCAGTCAGAAAACTGAGGCTGACACTCCTGTAAGTGTTAATCTTCATCTGCAGACCTCTTCAGTGAGATTCTGAAAATATTCATGCCTCATCCACATCAGCCAAAGCTCTGTGTCTCCTCTCCATTGCCCTCTTTAGGTTAGCAAATGTTGGAGGATTTGTGCAGCTCCAAGCAGCTGTAACAGGCACAGCGACAAAAATGCAAACCTACAAACCTGTAGATAGCAGATCTTTTCTTCTGCCACTAGAAATGCAGTCATTCCAACAATGTTTTCCATAGCACAAATGTTCTGGAAAGTTCCCAGCACAGCAGAGCTGGGAGTAGACTTGGAGTTTAAAGGCCACAGGAATCAATCTGAACATCTCACACAGCCTTACTGTGACAGACCTAGAAACATGCCCCAGGCTTCCTGCATCAAACGCTCACACCTTGTGATTGAGCCAGAGCTCTTTTTCTCAAAAGGCACCCAAACCTTCATTAATGTCATTAATTAACTTCGTTTCAAAAGGGACTGCTACTCCCTTTGACTGATCTTATGCTAATTGTTAATTCTAGGCTACAAATGGTTACTCAACTTCCTCCTCATACAAACAGGGGCTCCCCAGGAAGGATGTCTTTCAACTGGGATTCAGCATGCTATCAAAGCAAAGGAGAAATTTCTGTCTCTCTCTCACACAGGGAGAAATGAAGTTCTGACTACAGCAGTGTCACTCACTGAGATGACAGGTTAGGATAACAGTGTACGACTGCAGACTGCAAGATGGTAAAGTATGTGCAAGCCACCTTCCAAATCCCAGGATGTATTTTACTGTTTTCCCCTGAGGAAAAAAAAATATCTTTTTTTCCCCATGTAAAACCCAGAAATACTGACTTTGGGTACCATGTACTGATCTCACTCTTCTGAAATTACTTCAGGCTTTTATAGTTTTGGGCCAGCACCAACAGACCCCCACAGCCAGACCTTAGTTTTTTAAACCATTTTATTTTATTTTACTGATTTGAATCTTTTTTGAAGGAGTCACGTGAGTACCTTGCATCTTCAAATCACCGTGACTGTGCCCACCCTCACAATCCTGTGCAAAGATGGAAAGTTAATTAAACATGTGTTTAATTTATAAATGTTATCCCTTCTGGGGAGCAGAGTACAACTCCAACTAAAAGGCAATGCTGTGTTTACTTTACTTCTTCATTGGCTGTTCCCAACCTGCAGTGGTTTATGGATATAAATAATGTTTTAGAGTAGGGAACGGTTGTGGTGGAAACTAAGCCCAACTTTTGAATAAGCCATGAAGAAAGAGTAACTTGAATCATGCAATGATTTCTAGGAAGCTGAAACAATTAATTCTTTCATGGGTAGAATATAAGCCAAAAAATAAAGCTTCCGTGTCCCATGGTGACAGCAAAATTTAAAAGTATGGTATTAAAGAAGGCAGAATTCCCCACTAGTGTATGAAAACAATGTTCTCATTTAGGCCAGCAGAAATCTGGACTAGTTCCATTTGGATCATTGAGTTTGCTCTGGATTTACCCCAGGGTACATGAGAACAGAAGACAACCCTCCCAGGTTTTCTACCAGGGCCAGATTCCAAGAATCTGATATCCATACAGCTCCAAAGTAGGACCTCTTCTTCACCAGTGTGCATACAAATATTTGTGCTCCCTACTGTCCTCCACTTTTGAGAGGGTTCCTTTCTTAAAGCCACCCCACTTTAGCTCAGTTCCTGCAATGTTCCCAGCTGCTTGGGAAAGCTCAAATCTAATCCTGAATAATTGCAAGTATTTGTCATAGGGAAAAAAATAATATCTGAAGACATGTGCACCTAGGTTGTTGTGGGAGACTGCGCTCCAGACAGCAAAACATCCTTGGCAAAATTTGCACAATGTCTGAGTAAGGATGTTTATAATTTAAAACACAACTATTTTTAAAAAGAGAGACGTTAAAACAGACAGAGTTTCCCAAAGCTGTACAAGAAATGTAACCTGTTAGTAACTCTACTACTAACTCAACTACTCATAAGTCTATGAGAGCAAGTGATGTTTGCATGTTCCACAGCTGACACAGGGAATGGAACCCACCTAGAAGGTTTCTCAGACAGGGACCATCCTTCCACACTGCCCCAGAGGAGGATCAGTCTCTAATCTGAGTGCCAAAGGGTTGGATTAACAAAGAGTTGTAGGAAAATCACACAGCAATCTCTACGTTTTACAACAGTGCTGATGACATCCCTTGAGAGTTTCAGGAAATGATGGCAAGATCCCAGGGACCAGGCAAAAGGGTGTGTCTAAAAGATGACTAAATTTGTTATTTGGATTAATAATAGGGAGGTCATGAAGTTGCTTTCTGTTATTTTTGAGTAAAGCCTAATTTTCTTCCTACCTAAACTGTCCTCACTCCACTTACAC
Source organism: Ammospiza caudacuta (assembly GCF_027887145.1). Lineage (NCBI taxonomy): Eukaryota > Metazoa > Chordata > Aves > Passeriformes > Passerellidae > Ammospiza > Ammospiza caudacuta. The sequence goes on from NC_080593.1 coordinate 6,483,084, forward strand.
ACTTTTTCAGCAGAACACTTGCAAGCTTAAATTTAAATATGAGTACGAACCCAATCAACATATCTCCTCTGGCTGCTAAGAGAAGCCCCCAGGCTATTTAAAAAATCAGACTGTATTCACAGAGAATTTGTGCTGTTGACTCAGACACTGCCAGAGCACATTTCCTAAGGGCTGCAGTGCAGCCATCACATTTGGCTTCAGCTGGACTCAAGGAGGAGTTTTGTGCTGGTACCGTGGGGATCCTGAGCAGAGCTGGGGGAGGAAGCCAGGTAAGCAAACTCAGACCTGGCTGGCACACTTTGCCCCACAAAGGGAGCCTTGGTTAGATTCATGCTACAAAGCCAACCCTACAAAACTGCTGCTCAAAATTCAGCCTAATGTTTGTCCTACATTCCCACAGGTATCCCCATAGCAGTGGTTTATATTACTGCAAGAAAAGTATTTTAAACATTTTAATGGCCTGCTTTATGCCCATCTTTGTCTTCAGTGGGTGCAGATAATTGCTGGTGCAATTTTGTAGCCCCAGTTATTTGCAGTTTTGGTGCGTGTCACTGACGTGTCTAACTAGCTGATAAGATACGTGGGAGCAATCAGATGCTGTAATTAGAAGTTTAAATGACACGAACTGCACCCACACATAACTGCTAGAGCAAAATTGTATCCATAACATCTTGGAAGTAACAAAGAGAGAGGAAGGACTTAAAAATTTGTCCCTGCAAATGTTAATTTGCATGGCAATGGAGCTCAAACCTATTTGGCAAATGCACTTTCATTACACAAGATTTAAGCCAATTGATTCCAAACAATCTGAGAGTGTTCAGACACTCAGCGTTAGACACAGCATCTTAAAAATTACACTAGTCTGCTGAACTAGGGCAAGGAACTTTTCTCTTGAGTTAGGGAACATGTAATTCATGTCTTTGTTACTGCCCTAGCCGTGGTTGGAGTAAGCAAGAGCTTTGTTTGCAATGACAGATTTTTATAGTGATTTCTCAAGGCTGCAGCACAGAGTAAGTGTGTTTCATATTTCATGATAAGCAAATGGTGTGCAACAAATAAGAAGGTTCTTGCTTTGGAGTTTCTCTTGACACCGTAATCATTTAATATACAATTACATATTACAGCCTACTGCAAGGCAGGAATTTTAAACTGACACCTCTTTGTAGGCATTATGCAAAGTTTTGGGAACCTCAGAGGAGTTTTCAATCGTTTTATTGAGAAGACACAAATGCATTTTGATGCTAAATTAGAATTGTTGGTGTTTCTCTTATTTTTCTGCTGTTTTAGCCCCAAGGCCCTGTTTAACTATCCCTGTGCACTACAGTGTGTGCCACACAACTGGAAATATTTCTTCAGGCTGTTTGTTATTTCTCCCTCTCTTCTGGCCAAGGGAGACTGAGAGAAAAACTGAAACAAGTGAGACTGAACAGGCCTAAAGGAAAGCTCAACAGATGGGAGTATAGAGGGATAAAATAGACAAAAGTGCTGAGAGACCACATCCTTTCATCTCTGCCCTGGCATTTTGGGCAGCCTTTCTCCTTGCTGGGAGAGGGAAGCACGAGGCAGAGAAACACAGCATGGGTTTCTTGCTGTGCCTTGGGGTGATCCACCTCCCCCGACTTGGAAGCTGTGTTTGGCCTGCTGAGGATATGAGAGCAGTTTTCAGACAAGAAACATCATTTTACCTCTTGAGGAGAACCAAAATGCAGAGGTGTCTACACTGAACTATACCCAGTCTCTCCAGAGTCATGTTTCCCTTTAGCCAACCTGTGCCTACTTCTTCAGCTGGGATATTCCCACTCCCAAGCATCACAAAAGTTTCAAATCTTCAGAAGGTGCCCATCCTGAGTTGAGGAAGATTTCTTTCATCAGACCCATCAAACATCATACTCCTCAGCTTGGGAGCCCTTCCTGTGTGTTCCAAAGCAGCACAGACCATGGCAGCTCCTTGCTGTGTCCAGCTTGGTGCCCCACCTCCTGTCTTCAAATGCTTTGCTTCAAAGGGTTTCAAATGCTTTGCAGATGACCCCAGAGGAAACAAGCCAGAATCTCAGCTGTCCCAGAAGCAATCTCTGGAGAGCAAACACCTTCAGCTCTTAATGTTATCTCAGGAAATCTGTGCTTTAGCAGTGAAGGTCCCATTTCAGGTCCTGTTGACAGAGAGATTGATACTGATAATCTCTCCTAGCAAAATATAGTAGCGATCACCTTCTTGAGGCCCCAGGTGCCTGAGAGAAGAGGCATCAGGTGATATTTAAAGCACCATCATGTCCTGGATAATTAGAAAGATGCTCTGGTAGATTTAAATTGTTTTTCTCCTATTTTTTTTTCTCTGATAGACTTTTCTCCAATTATCACACACTGGCTGTCCATAGACTGCCTATTTCACACCATCTGAATCAAATGTCTGCTCTCCCTTAGGTGTACAGGGTTTCCATATGCCCTGGTTGCTTCCACTGCCATCTCTTCTCTTGACCCTGCAGAGCTGTTGGCTGTGTTATCCAAACCATCCTCTCAGCCCATCAAACCTCCCAGCTAACAGAGCAGGGGTATCCAAGCAGGGATTACAAAATGGCAGGGTCCTGGAGCAGCCTTGGTGATGAGCAGCACTCACCCACAGCCTTGGATTTCCAGGATGCAGAGTAAAGCAGAGCCCAGGTTGCTGATGGATAACCCAAAAATGGGGTGAAATGTTCTCACCAAAGCAAAACTGTTAAGGTGAAACTATTAGATAACACCAGCTGTGTTTGTCAAAGAGCTGCAGAGCTCTTGGCCCAGCTTGTCATGGACATCTGGCCACACAGTGCTGCCTGGATAATGCCAGTCCTCACCTCCATCCTCTGGGACATGGGATAGGGCAGAAGAGCCATCATCCATACATGAGGTTTGGCTGTGGTAATAAGGAGGCCACCGCAGCCATGAATAATCTGTTTTCCACAGTTTCCACAACCCATACAGTGTGAAAAGCTGGACAAGGGTTTGTAAATGAATTGAGCCCAAGAGTAATTACACATTCCTGCAGATTACTTGGTGCTGTAATTGCACTTAGTATTTACCATGTGACCTAAGCCAGAAATAATCATATATTTACTTTATATTTATATTGTAACGTGCCATGTACTGTAATTATACTGCCACTCCATGGTACTTAACATATCATTGAACGTTCCACAATTATCATGTTAGTAAATAGCACTTACCAAGATTTGTGGCCTGTAATTTCAAGCATTACCTGCTAAAGATTTATTGTGGGAATGTCAAAAAAATGTTTCTTGACAATGTCATTAAATGCAAAAAATGTCAGGTACTAGAACCAATAGGAATCAGTTTTTAAAATTTCAAAATTTGAAAATACAAAAGGAAATCTAGATTTGAAATTACAGGCTTTTACGGCAAAGTAATGATCACTTCCATGAAGAATTATCCAAATTCTTCTGCTTGAGGTTCCAGAATATTGTAAGTGCAAACTGTCAAACTTATGTGATTAAATGAAAGAATTAAATCCACCTTGAGACTCTTAAAGAAAAATGTTTTGGAAGAAGTTAATATCCACTCAACCTCTCTTTTAATTCTGATTAAATCTCTAAGTGGCTAAAAGTAAATCTTGGATTTTCTGAATGGGTTTATGCTTTCATATACATTTGGTCATTGAGGTATTCACTGCTATTTCAGTAGAGTTACTCATGTGAATAAAGTCAAGCATGTGCTTTGCTGTTGCTTTGGTGTTCTAAAATCTATGTATAAAAGTCTTCAGATGTTGGTGAAGGTAGGATCATTTAAACAGAAATTATTTAGAAGAGAATAAAATTTTCATGATGCCTCCTTCAGTGGGACTTGTTCATACTGTAACACGTATGGGTGCCTGGATATGGCTTAACTCTTGCAAAAAAGATTTTAAAAATTAAAAGTCAATAATGATCCAAGATTTCCAGCTTATGTCAGTCCCCATATTAAAAACATGACAAAATCTTTAAAGAAGCCACCCCAAGCTTTCTTCTTCCTTCCTTCCTTCCTTCCTTCCTTCCTTCCTTCCTTCCTTCCTTCCTTCCTTCCTTCCTTCCTTCCGACACTTCCTTCCTTCCGACACTTCCTTCCTTCCGACACTTCCTTCCTTCCTTCCGACACTTCCTTCCGACACTTCCTTCCGACACTTCCTTCCGACACTTCCTTCCGACACTTCCTTCCTTCCTTCCTTCCGACACTTCCTTCCTTCCTTCCTTCCTTCCTTCCTTCCTTCCTTCCTTCCTTCCGACACTTCCTTCCGACACTTTCTTCCGACACTTCCTTCCGACACTTCCTTCCGACACTTCCTTCCTTCCTTCCGACACTTCCTTCCTTCCTTCCTTCCTTCCTTCCTTCCTTCCTTCCTTCCTTCCTTCCGACACTTCCTTCCTTCCGACACTTCCTTCCTTTCGACACTTCCTTCCTTCCTTCCTTCCTTCCTTCCTTCCTTCCTTCCTTCCGACACTTCCGCCACTTCCGCCACTTCCGCCACTTCCTTCCACCACTTCCTTCCGCCACTTCCTTCCGCCACTTCCTTCCTTCCTTCTTCTGTGTTGATTACAAGCCCCATAAAATGGTATCTAATGTAGAGATCCATACCTGGAATTAGGAATACCATCCCTTGCTCCTCTGGTTCAAGAGCACGGCCAAGCCATTTTGTGCAACCTGAAGGAATGAAATCCTGGCTGCACACATGGTTAGCAGTTCTTCTGCTGAACCCTCTGAAGACTACGTTATTCCCCCAAAACCTCAGCTCTTACTTCAGCCTTGATCTGCCCAATATATACAAATGAGCTTAACTTTAAACACTGATAGTACCATTTACCTCATTAACTAGAGCCAGATGAATAATTCATAATGCATATTTTATCCAATGAATCTCACTTCTTTTTTGTGTTTGTGAATTGTCTGCAAATAGATTCTTGATTGGACTCTTAATCTAAAATTATTTGCAGATTTTTTCAGTGAATCATAATCAGTCTGCAGATCATTTGTGAGCTGTACACAGCGAGCAGTCACAGTTTGCAGCTCATGCTGTGTGGGTTCACTGTGGGAACGTCAAGGTAACATTCCTGTTCCCTCCCTGGAAAGCCTTATGCAACCAACCAACAGCAGGATGAATTTCAAACAGCACATACCAGCGTAAAACTTGGGAATTCACACCCTTGCTGAGTGTTGTTGTCAAATTCAGAATCTCCCCTCTGCCAAGGGTCAAACATTGCTGCAGAAAGGTAAATATCAAAGCTGCCCATGCACCTGTAGCAAATCTGAGGGCTTGGAATCACAAACAAATTTCCTGGAGGGTGACAAGTTTCAGCCTAACAACTAGTCCATGATAGTTGCCCCTGTGAATGATCTCAGGCTGAGAAAACCCAGATTAATTGAGCCTCTCCTCAAAGGAAGTTAAACTACCAAATCACTTTGCTCTCACTGCAGGCTAAGAGATCTCCTGTGGATGCAAATTAGTGATCACAGGGTGAATTCTTCCTGTGGCTGAGGCTGGAAGGGTTTTTTTCCACCTAGCTAGTCTATGTGCTCTGGAGAAGATCTCAAGCCTGGCAAAGTGTCTTCTGCAGGGGTAATGAAATTACTTGAGAAGGGCTCAGGTCCACTGTGTGCAGAAAAGCTGCTGGGGCAGTTTTGTCAAGATTTCACCACCAATGCTGCACTGGCTTCTACAATAATAGACAAGGAGCCAGCCTACTTTTGACCACCATACCTCCCACCACTGCTTTTACTGTATCTAAGTGTGTGGTGTGAGAAGCAGCAGAAATTTCCTTTCCCACTTTCCCCACCCAGTTCAGCAGAGTTCCCCGAGAAAATCCTTCAAACCTTCTCGACCCCATGGCAATCTACGTTTATGGTTTGCCATAAACCACAGGCTTACATGCTTTGCAGAGTGGATTTGGTTTGCCGAATTAGGATTTGATTCTAGGTTGGGAGATTTTGTCTGATTAAATCAATCTTTACTGAAAACTACCATAATATCTCTGCAAAAACCAAAAGCATGCCAGCCCGAAACTGACATGCTGTAGCCCAGGGCCTCATTCAATATGTAAAGATTAATACAATTTGAAAAAAAACCCTCTCTGCTATCGTAAATCAGTCCCCAAAGTGGTCAGATGTGGACTAGACTTTCAAATGCATCATTTTGCAGTGAAAGAAGCAGCAATGAATATGCAGAAGAGGACGGGAGCTGTCAGGAGCGTGCAGATGAAACCACGTGGTCGGTCGCCCCTTTGACCCATGTATCAGATTTTGAAGGGAAAAGTCTCATTTTAAGCACTGTCTCAGAATACAAAGCAACTATGTCTACCACCACTCCACGTTCTGCTGAACAAAGACAGGGGTTTTGCAGGAGGAAGATCACAAACTCTGAGAGGATCTCCCAGGCTCAACATTTGTTCAAACACGAGGAAAAAAGATAAGTTGAAAAAAAATTTTAACGAGTATCAGGCCGCATGCAGCTCCAAAGGGACTATGGGGTACCAGAATTTTATGCTTTTAAGAGGAGTAGATGCTGTGATTATCATCAGCCAAGACAATGTGTACAGCTTCCCAGCTTTGCCATGCCTGTCAATTTTGGCACAATAGTTTGACATGAAAAGTGCAAATGGAAAACGATGGCCGTGAACAACTTCAGGGCAAGGGAGGTCCAGTGGTGAAGTGATGTATTTTCTTGATGCCTGAGGAAATATTTGGTCCTGACAGGTGGATCATTAGCTGCATTGCACAAGGCTGTAGGAAAAGAGAATTATGGGGGTAACATGGGAACTTATTCCTGGCTTTGATCTGCCATCAGATTTTAAGAAAATTCTCCTGGAGTTAAACACAGTACCTGCACTGAGCTTCTCAAAATAACTTTCTCTGTGCTCTGGCCCAGGGTAGCTTACACATATTTAAAAGATGAGGAAATTGTAGGTACTGCATTGATGATTCCTCTATTGGTAAACTGCCTTGGATATCTGCTCCAACTTGTGAAAATACAGCTAAAAAGTTAGTCTGTGATCCAGAATATGGTCAGCAATTAGACCCACATGGTGTGTGGTATCAACAGGCTGCTTTTCACCCCTGAGACAAGGAGCTAAACATGAGCTCTCAGTTTGCAGGGGGTTTCAGTGAATGAAAAACTAGATGAACCCATTTCCTACAAATCCAGTGACATATTTAACATAATCTCATTCCAACCTCAAGTCATATGAGCAAACATCATGAGCCCTTTCTGGTTTCCAAGCCTGCCTGAAAACAACACCATGTAAATAGTCCTGAATCCAGGATCTCCAGTGCCATGGGAATGACCGGGGCACTCACAGCCCTTCCTCCAGGCAGGAAACTGCAGGAATGAACCAGCCACTGGAGGGGACAAGGGGTACACGTGTCCCACCAACAATTTTGGGTAACACTGAGCCACTTGCTCTCACCCATAAATTCTTTCCTGCGGCACACAGTCTGATGTAATGAACGCTTTACATGAGCCACGAGCTTAGAGCTCTCGCTCTGCATGTGCCATTGATTAGAGTGGTTGCAGATGGTTTTGTTTTAGGTAATCAAGCTTGCTGAGCTTTGCCAGCGTCAGAACAAAGGCATAGTTTCCCCACTCAGTAACCAAATTTGTGGCCAAGACACTTGAATTGATACGAACTCTGATGGATGGTGAGAAAGGAGGGAGGGGGGAGAGAGCAGCTTGCCCAGGTGGCTCAGACCTCTGCACACCACATTTTACATCCACCTTAGAGGAATCACATTCCCTTTTACTCCTAAAGAATGGGAAGGGGAGAAGAACCTTATTTTTTAACAACCCCTGTGCTGCCCTGCTGTATCAACACAATACACTGATCTGCAGAAAACAAAGGAGAAAACAGCCACAAAAACCCACACAAACACTAAAGCCTCTGGAGACAGAGTTCCTCCTTTGAGATGTCCCCTCTGAAGTCTCCAACCCCTACTGCAGAGTTCTGCTTCACATTCCATTTGACCAGTGCTCCCCTGCCGTCCCCACTCAGCTGGAAAATCTCTGCAGGCTCCATCCCTGGGGAAGAAGGCAAGGGAAAAGTTATATGATGCTACAGAGTCACTCCAATGAAATTGCTGTTGCATGAAAGCTTCTAAAGCTCCCTGTTATTTAACCATTCATGCTGGTCCCCAAAGAGCCCAGTTTTATGGGCTACTTACTAAATATCAGTCTCAGGGAAGCAAGTTGAAGGGTATGAAGTAGCATGAAATGTCTGGTTGGTTGAGTTTTGGGGGTCTCTAGGATGTGCAGGGCCTTGTGCAGTGGAAATGCCCCCTCTTAGCCCCTTCCCATATGCAAGGGAATGGATAGAAACAATGGAAGCATATACAGAAAAAGTAAATGCATCTGGTTCCCAAGTTGTTGCTGGCTGAGACAACAGAAAGGGCTGTGATCTCCCCAAATAGTCACTCTGTGGCCTTTGTTTAAAGCTGTGCATTGTACCTATAGGACAAGGGAGCTAAATGTAAAGAGAGATGGGGGAAAAGAAAAAAAGAAAGAAAAATGAGGGGGAAATATTGTAAGAGAGAAATCAATAGAAAGCATTTAGCAGCTGGGGTGACATTTTAGAACCACAGACGTGCGTCTTCAGGGATGTGGAGAGGAGAGGGTTGTTTTATTCTGAGCTTTGCTTCTTCATATTTTTCAGATTAACAGTTTGCAGTTCTCTGCTGAGCTGTAAGGTCTCAGAGGCACTGCCTGCTGGAAGGTTTTGATCAGTGTAAGCCAGGGCATTTCCAGCAGACAGGTTTATTAACTGATTTACTGACCACATGCATTTTGCACAGCTAAAACTATTCAGCTGGGGTCTTTCTTTTCCCTTTCTCCACACCCCCCCCATTACTAATCATAGAATAGTACAATCAGAGAACCATAGAATTATTCAGGTTGGAATCTAAGCTCGTTGAGTGCAACTCCATACTGACAAATCCATCACTAAACCATGCCCCTAAATGCCACACCTACATACATATCTTTTAAATACTTCCAGTGATGGCCTTGGGCAGCCTGTTCCGGTGCTTGACAACCCTCTGAGTGAGGGTTTTTTCTTATTATTCAATCTAAACTTCCCTTGGTGCAATTTGTAATGGTTTCCACTGGTATTACTGTACTTTGGAGAAGAGAACCTCCTCCTCCTTCTGGCTACACCCTCCTTTCAGGAAGGTCCCCCCTGAGCCTCTTTTTCTCCAAGCTGAGAGCTGCTCCCCCAGCTACTCCCCATCTGACCTGTGCTTTGGAGCTTTGCCCAGCTCCCTTGCCCTTCTCTGAACACATCCCAGTCCCTCAAGACCTTCTTGTCATGAGAGACACAAAATGAATCACAGCATTTGAGGTGGGGCGTCACCAGCGCTGAGTACAGGGAGACACCTCCCTGGTCCCTGGGCCCACTGGCCACACTATCTTTGATACCAGCCAGGTGCCATTGGCTCTCTGCGCACCTGGGCACAGCTGGATCCTCCTCAGCTGCTTCCCAACAGGAAGGTCCTTTCTTCCCCCAGGTCCTTTCCCACTGGGGACTTTCCCACTCTTACATTGGATCAGATGATACAGAGCCACCAAAAGTCCTCCTGTGGCCCCTGTTAGGGCTGCAGTTTGAGCTTTCTCTGGGGAGTGTCTTTTACAGTAAAGAAAGGATCCACCCTCCATTTCAACAACCATATATGTGAGGTACCACCTCAGCTATTTGAGCATCAGTTATTTTTTTTAATAATGTGCAACACACAGAGTGAAAACAGCATGCCATGTAAAGATTACCCTACCAAAACCCCTACCTATTACGTAGACTTAATATGGCTCAAGAGAAAAAGGGTTTCTATAAAGCACACTTGCCAGGTTTAATGATGAATTTACTCATTTGAAGGAGTTGTTTTATGTTCTTTGCACTAGAACACTTAAAAAAAAAAGATGAAGAATAAATGAAAGCTTTCAAAGAAACACTTTGGAAAAAAAACAGTTGAACATTTGAGCAAAAATACTTCAAAATTTTGCATTTGTTCTCCAGATAGTCAAGCTATGGGTATTTTTCTCCTCATTATTTTGGGTTTTTTGGGAATTAGCACTTTTAAGTTCATAACATTTCTTTATCTGTTATTTTTTAATTGTGTGTTGAAGTACAAAATTTCCTTGGTAAAACATCACAGACTTTAGGGAATCTTATCTAAACTGATGAACACGTATACCCTCAAGAGGTCATAGGAGATGTTGTGGTCACTAACCCTCACATGAAACTCAAAGACAAGGAAAACAAAGCCACTCCACCCCTTCCCAGGGACAGGTGGACATGCAGAGCAGGTCCTACAGTGACACCTTGCCATATAGTTCACCAAATAATTCCACAAAACTAGTGAAACCAGTTTTCCCACAAAATTCTCATCTCTGGAGGAATTTTCTGGTGTCTGTGGAGAGCCATCCTAGCAATGAAACCTTTCTCTAGGGAAGGCATTAACAGAGTTTGTCTTCTGTACTGTCTATTTTAATGAAAATTCTAGGAATGAAATGTCTTGAGACTTGTGACAAATTTGGTTTAAATAGGCCAGGAGGTTTAGAAGGCAGCAAGGGGATACTTATACAGACATAGAAATCATGTAACTCTTAGTTCCCATCAAATAAGTCTTATTTCCCAAGGAAAATAGTCTAGAAATACATGTCCTGTCCTTCCTCACATGCCCAGAGATACTTGTTGAAAGGTTAGTGACCATTAATTTCATGTTTATGTTTTTGTTTCCATAGGCAGAAACAAGTGTCCTCTTCTTACACTGGCATCTCCGTGGCCTAACAGAAGAAAATTCTTGGCCTCACTAGAAGAAGAGAAATTGAGGTTTACAATATTGGCTGTCTAAGTTTGCAAACAGACACAACATCTATACACCAAACTGTGAGGCAACCACTAATTTTCATGGTGCAGCCTTTTACCTTTTTGTGGAATTGTTTTGCCCAAATCAGTTTATAAATGTTTTATCTGTCAGCACAGATCTTAAAAATTAAAAAAAAAAAAAAAAAAAAAAAAGTGGATCTTGCTAAATCATGACACAAAGACTCCTTTCAGAGGCTTGTTAAAGAATGAGACCTGTGTGTAAAGTGATATCCTCATTGTGAGTATGTAATGGGATCTCCTCTGCAGTCAAACCACTTTCCTCTTAAAGGGACTTACTCAGAGGTAGGAAAAGTCTTTCACCAATTATTGAACCATCCAAAACCAACTCAGAAGAGCAGCACTTGTCAGTACCTGACAGCTGTCCAGTTACCTTCTTTGCAAATCCACCCAGAGAGGTTTTCAGCCATGCTCCTGCTGAACAGAAAATCCTGTTAACAAAACGTCCTGCTCCAGATTAGTCAGGGCTCTCCATCCCAACAACAGCACAGCCTAACAGGACCATGAGGATCAGCTTATTTCCTCTTCCTTCCAGGTTGTTAAGCCCAGGACAGACCTGAGACACATCAGCAACCAGGGTGCCTCTGTACATGTTGTACCTGTTCTGTAGATAAAAAAGGAACTTCAATTTCTAGTGCTGTCAATGCAGTGACTTTTAATCAGTAAATTCCCTTTCTAAGACAGGCAAGAAAAAAAAACCCAACTACTCATCTGAAAAAAATATCAAATGCATTTTCAGCCAGAAGACATAAATATAACCAGAAAGCCATTTGGAAATGCTTTCATCTGACAACTGACATGCTTAGATCATCTGCAGCCCACCCTGTGCTTTTCTCACTAGAGAAATTAAACACTAGAACTGCTGCTGCTTTGAATACTCCCCTTAAATATTTTCTGGCACAGACTTTTCCAAAGGCAGCAGTGGAAGTCTCTCCTGTTTAGGACAGGCAAATTTTTCTCTCTTTTACATGAGGCACAACACAGTAGATAGTCTGGGACTTGGTTCGAAACAGGTTAAGATTTAAGATTTATGGAAAACTCTACTTGAGAGGGTCTGATACTCTTCTCCTGCATGGGGATGTTTGGTGCCACTTCCCTTATCACTTCCCCTGATCCATTTCTGATCAGATTCTGTCTATTTTTTAATCCTCAATTAAGCCCAAAATCCAATTTTTGGGGTATTTGGAAAGATTTTTCTTCCAGTGACATCTCTGTCCACATGTCCATGCCACTCTGGACTCTGCATCTGAGTTCTGTAAATGTTGGGTCCTGCCCAGAAACGTTGCAAGGCTCTTCCTGCATCCAGCACCTCGGGCTGACCACATCTCCCCTTGCTCAGCAAAGTCCATTTGGGATGGTGGAACATGATCTTAAACAAACCCATCTTTGAAGCCTATGCAGAAACCCCTCCCTCCTGCAGGGGTTACAGGCACCAGGGAATAACATTCCCTCTTGAGACTGTTTTGGCTTCTTGCTCAAGGTGTAATTTGACATATCCAAACTGAAATGTTTGATGAGGGGGTTCACTCTGTCACTTGTCAATTCAAGCCCCCATACAAAGCATGAGAAGTTCTCAGCCACTTCCAGGAAAACCATGAGCAGCGAGCAGGCGGCTTCAGCTGGCGGGGGCTAAATCCCAAAATTCTCTTGTTTTTCTTGGTTCACCAGAGGACAACTCAACAGCCAGGGCATGGTGCAATGTTGAGTCATATCTACACACAGCAGCTGACTGAGGCATATATGCAGCTTTGCTCCAAATCTCTGCAAATCCATGCAAAGTCCAAATCCATGCAAAGGTCCTGCTGCTAAGAGTTATCTGGAGCCTGGGTGATCTTAGGCAGCCAGGAGTGCTTATCAGAGCCACAAATCTTACAGGACAGAGACAGGACAGGTATACTGGGGGCTGGTGCTTCCACTGCAGAGAGCAGAACAACTTTTCCACAACAGAAGCATTTGCTATAGAAATTAGCCCTACAAATAGGGCTGAAAATCATGAAGCAATCCTTCATGAATACTTCTTTCAGGATTGAAACATTTGTTGAAAGATGGACCCCAGCCAGAAACAAGCATTTGGTGAGTGCCTAAATTAAGTTAACATTTGCAGCCATGATAGACTTGGTCTAAAACACCAGGATGCAATCAGTCAATTGAATTACAGCATCTTAAAGTGGCAAGGTAAAAACTAATTGCTCCTTGTTGTGAGCTAAGCTCAGTAGTGGATGTCTCAGTGACAAGGGGTAAAGCTAAACTGCAGGTCCTGTAAGAGAAATAGGGAAAGAAAATAGACATGGGGACATGGGTAGCTGCAGAATTTTGGTTGACAGGTAGGAACTCTACAAGCCCACTGTTACTTTTCATGTTCCTGTGTGCTATATCCTTATATATATCCTTATATATGTATATATCCTTATATCCTTATATATGTTATGCAAATCCATGTGGTCCCTTCATTTAGCAGTCCTTCCATTTCACTGCCAAGTGCCTCAGTGCTGGTGGAGCTGCTCAGTTACGGAGATGTCCTGTCCTTGGTGCTGGTGTAGATGGGTCATGGTTGTACCACCCAATAAACCAAGCTCTAGGGTGACCAGTCCTCCAGCAAAAGCCATGTGGGCAGAGAACACAAATGTAACTAAAACATCCCCTAAAAAACCAACAACCTAACCCATATCCAAATTTATTCAAGGAAATTACCTTATTCAGGAAGACATTATTCCAGGTCAGGAGCTTTTTCCTCTCATGGTGAGCAGATGGGCAGCATGAACATCAGAGTGCACACGCTGGCTGTGGAAATGCAATTATGAGCCTGAGACACTTCCAGCCTCTTTGTGTCACTGTAATGGACAGAACTGCAGGGCTGCACAAGCCACACCAGTTTCCCTATGCAATGGAAATGGTGTGGCCACATCAGTTGTAATTTAGGTGCCTAAGTAATTGTGACCATCTGGGCTGTCTTAGCTGCTTGTGTCTGATCCTGGCTGCCACTGCAGAGTGGGTCTATCTCTGCCTAATCCATGAGGACATCTCAGCTGCCCAGTGGCACTCCAAGTGGCATGAAAAGTTGCCTGAATATTGTATTTAGGATACTGAACCATGTTCAGGGTGATCGCTGGTGGAGCCCTAAAAGCTACAGCCAAACAAGCACATCAGCAGCTGAAACAGAGGAATAGTTTCATTACTATTAGCTCTATTCTCCTCAGTCTGTCAGCATGATAGTATTTTTTTGGTAGGTTTTTCCTATAAATACTTTATTTCACAAGTCTGGCAAACAAATAGTACAAAGAACTGACTGGGTGTTACCACATCAGTCACAACCCCCTAAGGACTGACTGAGGAAAGAATCCCATGGAGCCAAAGGTGAGCAATTTGGGAAGACATCTATAGAAAAGACATCTGCAACTGCAGTCCAAGCTTGCCCCAGCCAGACTTGCTTAAGCAGACATCAGGCCACCTCAAAGTCAGACAGGATTATCTTATTTCAGTTTGCTTTCCCATGGTTATGAATGAACAAGAACAGTTTTTCAGTAGTCATACTCCTTTTTCCTTTTAACGAAAGTTAGAGACAGATTTAACCATATGACTCCAGGATCCGGAAACTTCAAAAGTGTGTAAATAAGTTAAGAAAGTGGCTGTGTTGAATTTGATGTCTCAGTCTTGGACTAGCTCTTCATATCAAAAAAAAAAGCCTTTGTATTCAGGGGTTACATGAGAACTGAACCAAACAGCGTCACCAGGAGAGTTCAGGCCCATGGGTGACCAAAAATATCCTTGCCTCATGCCTGAAGATGCTCAGAGTCCATCAGTTAAATGCACAGTTTATCTGATCTTGCATGCCAAGACTGCATGACAATTTGGTCTTAGCAGACATTGGTCAGGAGAAAATCTCACAGGAAAACTTGCTATCTTTCACCAGAGCTCCCTTGGCACAGCCTTCTGCTTTCTTTCATGGAGTTCTCCCCTATTTCTGGACTATTTCTTCAAGAGGACATATGACCAACAAGCTACAAAGAGGGGAGGAACCAAGCACTGGAGACAAGAGCTGTAAGAGGGATGTTTGGGTTTTGGCCATGAACTTCATCACAAGTATCAGAGTAAGGCAGCTCCAAATGCCAAGATTCATGGCTCTCTGGGATGACTGTGATCCTGCCTATCAGTGCTCTGGGGACAACTCAGGGCTACTGGAAGCCACAGCAGGTGATGGAGTAAACCAGAGATGGTTCATGTTGTGTGTTTTACATAAAAAAGATTGGGAAAGCCACACAGAGCCAGGAGAGCTGGGCAGTGAAGGCTGAGGTTCACATGAGAGGCTTTCACAGCTCACTGTGCCAGTTCCACTGCAAAACCTCCTGGTGCTTAAATGGTGAAGTTCACACTCCCTCTCTGGAGGGACAGAAGGTAATGGTACTCAGCTGTGACTAGGACTATGCCAAATACCATTTGCTTATCCGAGATGAGCACAGATGGTCATATTTCCCTCTGTTTATTTTTGCTGAATGGCCTTTTCAGCCTGCCTAGTCTGTGACCTTCTCCTAAAAATGGGAAGATACGTTTTTTCTGGGATGCTGGGTTTCCTCTTTCTTCTACAGGCAAACTAAAGGCTCTACTGGTATCAGCTGTGAGGACATAAATGGACCAAAAAAAGTCTTTATACTTTCAGATAATTCCTTGCACAATGCAATTTTAGGAGTAAAAATTCATCCAGGTACCCATGTGAAGATTGTGCAATCAGGTGCTTCTCAAGTCCAGGTTGTGCAGACTCTGAATAAGAGGATTCATGAGTTGGTGCACTATGCTTTAATACCTGGCACTTCTCATCTTCAAAGTAAAAACCTAATAAAAAAAGACATTTGAATCAGTGTATTTAATACAAAGTGGAGTAAATCACTAAACAATATTTTAATGTGACAAAGGTAATAAAAAAGAATGAATAATAATCAAACAGCACCTGCCATTTTGGCCACTGATTAAAAGGCAATCCTGAGGGTATGGGGCCCCCAAAGAGCATCCAGACTATAGGGAACAGGGCTGGTGAAGTCTAAGCATCATGAAAGCTCAGCACTCCAACCCCAGCAATACCACAGTGCACTGCACACTGCCTGGAGTTAAGTTGCCCCTTTAATTTTTAGCCGGTTTAATAAATCACTGGTTTTGGCATGGCAAAACCAATATTAAAAAGCATGTCCAATGTATCAGTTATTGAATATTTTGAGATCTTTTGTGCTGGGTCACTCATACTCACATAACAAGAGGCACAGCAGATCGACATTCATGTATTGCACAAAGTAATAAATGTAAAGAGTGAGAAGGACCTGGCCTGGACAGCTACTCTCTGAGATTTCCTCAGGAGCTCAGGTGAGAAATTCACAGAATCATAAAATGGTTTGGGTTGGAAGAGACCTTGAAGATCAGCTTGTTCTCCATGTGTGTGATCAGCTTGTGACCCCAAGGGGAGGGACACATTCCACTACCCCAGATTGCTCAGAGCCCCATCCAGCCTGGCCTTGGACACATCCAGGACATCTCCCACAGCTGCCCTGGGCTACCTGTGCCAGGGCCTCAGCACCCTCACAGGAAGGAAGCAGGAATGGTAAATTGCTTCCCTTGCCTCAGAGAAGCTGAGTGCCCCAATGACCTCCCCACCTCTTGTCAAAAGATGAAGTCATGACACTGCAAATCCCAAAGGACACCACCTGTGGCCTTCCATATCCTCCTCAAAATATTTTTACACATTCAAAGTCCTCTGTCTTCAACAATAATAGACCTAATATTTAGCAGGAAAAAAATCCCTGAAAGGCTCCTTCTCTCTGACAGCTTTTTAGAAGATCTTTCATTCAGTGTAAATATGTTACATCCAGGATGGCCCTGAGTGCATACAGTGACCAAATATTTAATATATTTTATTAATAAGAGCTCTGGTGTTGATGATGACTATTTAAGCCAATACCCTGCAAGGCCAAACTCTATGCTGGTTATGTTTAGAATTACAATTTGCAGTATTCTTGGGCATCATGATGCATTTAATTTTTTTTTATGTTTAAGCCAAGGTATTTCTGAGTCATGCAGCACGCACCCAACACACACTTGTGGATATGTTGCCTTTACAAAGCAAATTTTGCTCTTTTGGGAGTACTCTGAGTTCCATAAATAATGACACATGAAGTTCAGGCACCAGGAGCTGCCATGAGGCTCAGTAACTACAGTGTCACTCTGGTAGCAAACACAGCTTACATTATTGCTTACTGATTATCAACTAATACTGATAATTAGCTGATAATTAAATAATAATTATTGCTTACAGATAATTAGCAAACATGCACTGTTAGTGCATGGCAGACATGTATCTCTTTGAAATGTGCTCCTCGTTTGGTGCCCAGAACAAGCTGGTGATGAGATACAATCAGGCTGGATTAACCATTTGATGTGCATCCCTCTTTAGCGGAAAGGAGAAAGAAAAAGTATTTCTTCGTGGCAGTGAATGCCTCAGGCAGCCTTCACACAAGCAGGTGAATGATTTTATTTTGAGGGAGACATTTTGATCTTTTTGGTGAGCCACTCAAATTGCTACCAAAGGAAATAAAAGCACTGCTCTCTTTGGCCACAAGCATCCTCTGAAAGACCCAGCTGAGATGGATGACAGCACTGGACAGAAAGCTATTGGCCACTTTAGCAGTGAGCCCCACAAATATTAACCCTATATAAATAAATAAGGTCTTGATTTCACAGAGACTGATCATTGGAAATAGAGACAAAATTGCTCATTCTACAAACCTCTGCTTAAAAAAAAAACACATGGGTAAGAGAAGAATTTAAAAAAGATTAATGGACATTGTCACAACCTTCTCTAATGACAAACAAGGCTGTCAGGGCAGGTCTCTGGCCCAGATCACTCACAGGCTTGGGCTAGGAAAACAAATGCTCCCCTCATGACAAATGTCATGGCACTGCAGTGCTTTCATTCGAGTCCTTATGAGTGCCACTGGTCCAGGCACCAGGAGATATTCTGAGTGGTTTTATCATCAGCAGCCAAGTGAACTGCCCTTCTCCCTCTCCTTCCAGCATGCTGCACAATCATCCCTCTTTCTGTAACTCCCTCCATGTCTCTCCCCTTCCAAGGGGATGAAATGCATGGAAAGGTCACACCCCTCTTACCTTTCCAAACCCAGGAGCAGCAGGGACAGATCCAGTCCCTCACAGCTGGAACTGGGCTGGGACAATGCCGGAATCCCTTTAGATTAGCAAAAATTCCCTTGAGCTCTCTGCATTGCCTCAGCAGGCAGAGGGTGAGCAGGCATCCACTTTCAGAGCCTGTTTCTAGTTTGGGGGGAAATAATCACATGTCCCAAGATATTCCATCAAATACAAATGGCAGGAGGGCTTCTGCCATCTTGTTGAGCTCCTCAGAGGGGAGAGATTAGGCAAAGACAATGAATGGCTGAAGTGACAAGAAAAAAAAAAGTCCATGATTTCCCAGAGGAAAAAATAAATTATGATACTCTCCCAGGTTTTCCATCTTGCTGTTGACTATGCTACCACAGTCTTCATATAAAAATCATAGAAAAAAGCACTGGAAGGGATTTTGATCACTTCTCCTCCAAATCGAGGGTCAGCTGCATTTTCTTTTTGTAGACAATTTGATGAGTTACATAGTCCTTAATATAAAGATCAAAATGAGTGCCATGGCATTGCAGCAATAACATCAAATTGAGGATTGACTTTATTTCCCTGGAGATATCTGCAGGTTGTCTTCAGACTTAGGCAAGCAGCACTGCACATCCATGTCTGGCAAGAGCAACAGTGATAAGGACTATTCTTGTTTTTTT
The DNA here is from genome assembly GCF_027887145.1 of Ammospiza caudacuta. Taxonomy (NCBI): domain Eukaryota; kingdom Metazoa; phylum Chordata; class Aves; order Passeriformes; family Passerellidae; genus Ammospiza; species Ammospiza caudacuta. The sequence goes on from NC_080593.1 coordinate 6,501,787, forward strand.
TAGGTATTAAATGAAATTCTAGCACTTTAAAATACAGACAAAGGAAGGTCCAGGTTCACATAAGCACACCTACACAGGAGTAGTGTGCATGAACAGGTTGGCACCTTTTGGGTTGTAACACAGCTGGAAACCCCTCATTCAAGAGCTGCTTCCACCAGACCTGCAGATGTCTCAAGACAGTGGCCTGGGGTCATATCCCCATTTTTTCCCTCTGCTATGTCCAACAGAGTTATTCAGGCACAGGGGGGAGCAGAGATGGTGCCAGAAGTGCCTTGAATAGATGTGACCTCATTCTGAGAGCACTGCAGTAGGGACACCATCAGATGGACCTTATACACATCTGTAAGTGTGTTTAATGGAAACTGCTAAACTGCTAAATTTCCCTTCTGATAGATAAGGATCTCCCTGGACCCAGAGCAGAATTTTTACTATTCCACTTACAAAAGATACTTTTAAAAAAATTGTTTGTTTCTACACCACTTTTGTGCCTGAATGGACTGTATTGAGGGCTTGTGCTATGTACAAGTACAAATGGCCTTGCTTAAACAGAGCAATACTCATTAAATAATAATGCATCAGTGAGAGTCTCATTTTGTGACATGTCTAGCTGGGATAAGCATTCTCCTGCATGCATAATTGTCCTCCTTCATTCCAAAAATTTCAATTATTGAGTTTTATTTGCCTAGGAGTAAAATATACATCAGAATCTGTAATATATCCCCTTCCACTTGTGCCTTGGAATTTGCCCCACCTAGGCTACAAGATGTTGTCTGCAGGAACCCACAAAGATATTTGTAATCCCAAAGAGTTTGTCTCCCAAGTGGGACTGGTCTCCTTCCCAGAGATGTTCATCTTGTGCTTTGAAGCAAAATTGGCAATTTGCATTTAGTCTTTTCCACAATCAGCTCCTCTATTTCTTATTTCTCTAGCTGAAAATAAATAATAATGCACATATCTCCTTCAGAGCTCTCTCTTGTATTCAGTTTACCATTAGCAATAAGTCTTTTCAGAAAGAGACTCTGCAGACTGGCTAAAAAACTGGGAGATTATAAAATCCACCATGGCCTACAAGTATGAGCTTCATGTGGTTGCAAATTGCAGGATTTTACTAAGTGGTAAAAACAGAATCTTCTGGCTCCATCATTACATGAAAGATAAGGCAAGATCTACTAAAAAAAATGGGACAACTTGGTAAGGAAATCTCTAGGTTCCTTCCAAGCTGGTCTAGTCTAATCATAGCCAGACTTCATATGCAGATAAATTCATCAAGTACTTTTCAAACAACAACAAGAAGAAGAAAAAGAGCACAGCTCATTTTACATTGCCTGATTTTGTTTATAGTCTATGACAGAACTGATCATTTCATAGACATAAACAGGACTTCATTGATATTTCTTAGTCCTAGGCTATTCCTCTGTGCCTGGAGGAGTTATCAGTTACAGGTCTCAGTTTCAGGTCACACACCTGGAGACCACCCTGCTCATATTTTGGTGGTCTTTGAGAGCTAATGCATATTGCTGATCAGCTAATCCAGTCCAGGGTAGAATTTACCTTATCCATTCAGACAAATTGAATTTCCAATGTCAGCAAGCTGCCTGGGCTCCTCTCCTGTATGTCTGTCCACCTCCTGAGGACAGGCAGCCTAAAGCCAGTGTCTAAGCTGGAGGTTTTGTTGTTGTAACTGCCTCACTTTTGACTGAAGAGGGACTTGATCTCACCTGAATGATGTCTGGCAGCTCAGACACAGACAGGAAGCCCAGACATGGATGTGAAACCTAAATGGCTTCTCTAGGAGAGGCTTCCTAACTGCAGTACATGCAGGATGAGAGATCCATTCATCCCAGGGGATCTGCAAAGTCAAGCGCTGCCACCGATGGGGGGAAAGAGAACACCAGTATTGGGGATCCAGATTACTGTGCCCACATTTTGGGAGTGCTTTGATGCAGGCAAAAGTGGTGGAAGAACAGGTTGGCCTCCTGAGCAATTGAGATTAAGGTTTGTCTGTCCCCCTGCACCTCCTGAGGCTTGCTCCAGCTGGAAGCCAGAAGCACAGAGCTCTTCCCAAGGGTGGAAAACAGCAGAGGAAAAGCCCTGTATTGCTGTACTGTCTCCTTCAGACATTTACTCCAAAAGATGGTTTCACGGAGCAGCTCTCACTCACCTCCAGATACAGCCAAAATAGCAGGATTCATCTTTGGAGGGCTGATTTTTGGGAGTGCTGAGCACCACCATCTCCCATAGGAAATGTGGCTGCTCAGCACCTACAGGAGAGAAGCTCTTAGATGCCAACACATAAAGCACCAGCAAAAAATTCCCCAGTCACAGCATCAAACAGTTCTCCCCTGGGCCTTCCTTGATGTCTCTTACATTACAGTTCAAGCCTTTGCCCCGGCATTTATTTGATACAAAGAGCCTGTTACACCAAGGAAATAGTTTCCTCCCCTATTGACATTATAACTTTATTGAATTTTATATTAAGTATTCTGAAATATTTACCAGCAGGGTTAGCTATTATTGTATTTTTTAACTAAATAATGTTGAAGGCACAGAGGGAAAGGGTCCATCTAGAGCCATGGCACCCAATTGCAATGCTGGGGCACTGGGATGTACCCTGCTCTGCTTCTGCCCTCCTGGATATCCCCAGGGCATGATATTCAGCCTTTCCTGGACTGATTCATCACTTTAATAATGAAATAGAAAGGGAAGGGACATTTTCCCCTGGGTTTTGGTGTCCAGTGGTGATCTGCTTCATCTCCCCACCACCACTGCCATCACAGTGCTAAGACAGAGAAGCAGAAACAAGTGTTAGAGAAAATTCAGTTTAGCCGATAATATTTTACAGTAATACAATAACAGCCACTCATAAAACAGTCCCTGCCCCATAAAATTTACAATGTAAAGCAGACATATAAATGGAACAAAAAGGGAATAGTATAATGATGGAAACACATGGAGTAGGGAAGCTGTTGACTAAAGCTATCCAGCCATGCGTGGTCAGGGGCAAGAAGTGATCCCAGCCTGGGAATTCACCATCCTTGCCCAGCACCCTGCAGAAAACCTCTCCAACATCCATTTTCCAGGAGCAGTTATCTGTCTATTGACTGAGGCGCTGCCATATCCAATACAAGCCTCATCTAGCAGACAGCCACCATCAGACAGAAAGGACCTACTTTCACCAGGAGATCCAAGGTCTATATCCATGGCAATTTCAGTCAGCTGAATTTAGACAATAGCCACACTTATCTGAAATGCTGCAATACTGGCAGCTAATGCACACTAAGTTAATCACTGGCATATTTGTAGACTGCCAAGTATATAATAGCGCGATAATGAATTTGTATGGCTGGGCCTATAAAAACTTTGCTTTTTATACTCAGGCATTTTAATTGACACAGAAATACATTTTAAAAGAGAAAGCAGGCTTGATGAGGTCAGCTTAAATTCCTTGGTATAATTACCAAGTCCATTGAACACAAATCTGAAATCATTTAGGTTAAGTTAATAACTTATGCCTTTAGTTTATAAGCACCACATTACATCTCAGACAGCTCAGATCTTGGCTCTGCTAAAGTGGCCTGGCCTTTAATAAATTCCTCCCCACGTTTTTCATGTTATAGTTCTTTTACAATCATGGTTTTCAAATGGCAGTGCAGGTACAGTGTGTTTAAATCACCATAAATTAGAATTTCTTTTTTCTGGCTATAGCACCTTTATTGCAGGTTGTCGACTTTTCTTTCAGCCATAAAGGTTATTACAGGCGCAGGTCGGAAATGAAAAATCCACCATGTGCTGTCTGCAGATGTCCCATGACAGACCCCTCCTGAAGCAGGATCACTTTCAGAGTTTTCCAAGGTGATTCTATACAAAAAAGTATTTTTTAATCAGCTTGGTTGCAACAACCTTCACATTTACCACCTCCTGTATTGGGTTTGCATGGCAAGGTTTGGGTTGCAGGGTGACTTCAGTGAGAAGCTGCCAGAATTTTCCCCTATTTCAAATGGAGTCATAAAAGGAGGGGAAAAGAAGGTTCATCACTCATAGCCCAAGTTAGCACTAAATACTAGGTCAGACATTTATCAGGAGGTTACCATCACATGGTTGGTAAATACCTCTGCTGCTGCCTTCTGCTTGTGCTGCCTTTAAGTTAAACTGGAGTGGCACAAGGGGTCCAAAGTGACCAAGCAATGATGACTGTGAATAAGAAGGAGTTTTTGGAAAGCCTGTAGGAAGAGAAAAGGCTCTGCTTCTTCTAAACAGCCTGGAAAAAGGCTGTGGGAAGTGATTTTAGGAAAGTTTGCCAAACCAAAGCACTTATTGTACCTGTGACTTCAGGTTTGTGCATTCATCAAATGGGACAAACTGCTGATGGACTGAGGACAGGAGAGAGGGAGGGAAAGCATTTCTACTGCCCATGTCAGGATGTGAGAACTGCTGGAATCTACTTGGGATGCTGGGAGACAGCTGCTTCCATGCGCCTCATCTCCCTGCCCCTGTGCCCTCCTTCCCAGCCTCCCTCTTCTTGTGCAAGTTCATCTTTCCCAAGGATGTCAGCAGATCCCTGTGCATGGTATTAAGATAAGAAGCAAATAATGCTGGGAGGAATTTGCTGAGCCAGCTGGTCTTTTGCACCCTGTAGGATGCACAGACCAAAGAGGCATCTGCCACACATGTCACACAGATGAAGCCAACTTTGCATTCAACAACTGCACCAAACAAAAGATAAAAGCAGTTTCAGCATAATAGATCATTCAAAGGGGCTCCAAATCCACCCTCCCTCCCCTCCCTTTGTATCCTCTCTCCAGGTTGCTTAGCAAAAGCTGATTTTTATTTCCAATTAAAAGATTTCAGAGCAGCTTTTATTTATTATTTATTATTATTATTGTTGTTGTTGTTGTGTGACCACTTTGAACCACACTGCTTTTTTCTAGTTCTTTAATCTAATAAAGAAACTGCAGCACACACAATTTCTTCCTGTGCAATGTTCCTGTGTTTTGTTCAGTGTTTTGCATAGCTACACTCAGGTTTCTGGCACATTTAAAAGTGGCTCCAGATTCATGCCTGAATGGCCACCAGTCCCACAAGCAGAAATGACAGGGACAGAAGAAGCAAAAACCTCCCCACTAGCCATGTTCCTGGAATCCATTTTTGTCAGGGATAACAGTGGCATCACAGAGAACTGTCATGTTTAATGTGCATGGGCTGACTTTAAGGCAGAGGCTTGAGATGTGAAGAAACACAAGTACAATAATTGCAGCATCTTGCGGCACAGCTCAAGATGCTGCCATTCTCCTGACTGCCAGCCAAGAGGAATTTCCCTGGAGCACGTACAGCAAAACCCTCTTCTCATGGGGCCAGGCAAAGTGGCATTTCATTTCCGAGCAGTAACAAAGAAAACCTGTTTACTTCTGTGCAACGTGAGCATTCAAATTCCAGCTCAGGGTTTGTGCTGTTTACATTAGGGATGAAATGAGCTCCAAACACTGCAACACTTGTGGAGCACTATGGGGACGCTGTTTCCAGAGAGGGGCATTTTTCAGGAAATTCTGAAGGCAGAGCAACACCCAAGTGCTACCAAGTGACTCATGTTTGGTTCTCCAATCTAATCAGAGCATTTGAAATTCCAGCAGTGCTCTGGCACAGGCTGTGTGTGTACTGAAAGATCTCGCTGTGCTTGGGGATCTTCTCATTTGAGACTCAAGAAAAGAGGCTGGAAAAATTAACTGGGGTTAACTGGGGGGTTTACTCAGCCCCACAGCCATGCTGTTGGATGAAGTTACCCAAAACAGCAGTGTTTTGAATGATTTGGAGACCAAAGGACTCTGTGGCTGCTGCAGGCAGTACAGAAACAGCAAAGGTAAAGTGGTCCCTGCCCCCAGAGCATCCTTTGTGTGACCAACAGAAAGCAAAATCTTGCTCAGCTCCCATTCCTGCAGGGAGATGAGGAAAAGCCTTCTGCATCAACTGCCCTGGTGGGGACGGTGTCACTGCTTTTTGATGGTGTTTGGTGAGGAAGGGCATTGCTCTTTTGGGAATGTGTTGGGTGCAGGGCCATGGGGTACAAGTCTCAGAGGCTACAGCCACCTACATCCCATTTTGGAAGAGGGGCTTAGGTAGCAGGGTTCAGTTTCAATGACAATTACACGCCAAATTGTTCAGATACATTTTCAGAAATACTTTAGGTGCCAAATTGCACATTGGAATTGCTAGATGCTCCCAAAACTCCACACCACTGGGATTTAGGGATCAGATAGTGGGTAAGGCAGGCACATCTCAGGTGACATGTGAGCTCATGCTTGTACTTTCATCCCACAGCAAACACAAAGCAATTTGAATGGGCTGACTTCTTGGGAAAAGAGAGTCTGGCACCACCACGATGTGAGCGGAAATTGGCCACAACTGCCAGGAGGGAAGCAGAACCCTCTGGAACTGACAAGTGAAATACAATATTTGTCACAGCTGGAGATATTTTTTGAGAGGGAAAAAAAAAAGTCAAGATTATCAACATTTTCTATTTCCATACTTTTCTTCCGCAATCCCTTCGTGATCAGGAGAGAGTGGGCTGAATACGTTGCAGCAAATTATGCTGCTGTTATTTTGGGACCCAGCAGAAATACTGTAATTTTCCTGAAAAACCTTGTTATCAAAAAGTTGTTGCCTAATTTGACATTCTCGAAGATTTCTGTAGGTGAGATAAGATTTCAGTAAACACACTAATTTTTGGCTACAGAACTGAGCTGTACTTTTCTAGTACAGTTAAAAAACAGTTCATGACACAAAGGAGGGTTTCCCCCTGCCTCTTGAAACTCCTGTTCCATATTCTGAAGAGCCCTCCCAATCCCAGCCAATTTGTTTCTTTAGAAAAAGACTTCCAGATCTTCATTTACATCAAACTAGAACGGCAAGGTACAAAGGTAAATCTCATGCCAAGACTACAGTTAAGTTTTTGACTTTAGAATTTGTGGGGTTTTAAGGTTATTAAAGTTCAAAGTGGAGTTTTATTACAGTTCTGATTATGAGCAAACATTGTGGAAAATCTTCCAAGATGTCCAAAATCCAGATACTAGCACTTCTCTTTTAATGGCCAGGAGATCATTACAATGATCCTTTCATTTGGCTTCTTTCATAACCCAGGCCAGATGAACACCTTTGACTCCAACACCTCAAAGCAGGATCCACTTAGAAAATTGTTCTTTTGTTCTGACACATATGGAGAACCACAATTCTCCACCAGCTGCCTGAAATCCTGCTAAGATGGTGGTAGGGAGCAGAAACAGGATGGGACAACCAGTCCCTTGGCAAACTGTCAGTGATCCAGCCACCAATTTAAACTCAGCATCATCATGGCCCATGAAACTGCAATAGTTTAAATTCTTTAAGGAAGATGTCCTAGGCTCAGCTTTTTATTGTTCATTTTACAATTCTGTTTATAACTTATATGACATAATCAAATGGAAAACTCAAAAGACAGGAGATAACAGTGACTTCCATGGCAGTTTTCAAGGTGAGGCTGTCAGAAAAGGGATGTGCAAATACAACTTTTTCCCTACTTAGTTATTTTCTGTTGATAGACTTAGGCACTTAATATTTTATAGTGGAGGACAATGGGTGATATTTCCCAATGAATTCTATTGTGATGACTCAAAGTGTTGCTGCCTCAATTTTGACTCTCCCAGTCCAAGACTGATGATGTTCCTTCAGCTGCTTTGGTTTACATCTCAGCACAAACCCACTTTTCCTAGATCAGAGAGATACTCAAGCATGATGACATCCAAAATTGCAGCTACAGGGTCTGCCAGGGACCAGCTGTCAGTGCTCCATGTTTCACAACTTCCCTTTTCTGCAGCTAAGCACTGTTGTCTCCATTTTATGAGGAGCAGGACAGATGACCACAGTGCACAGCTTCTACAGTGACCATCCCCTGGCTCCATTCATCACCTCATGACTGCAAGTGTAGAAGGAAACCAGCCCAAAATTGCTCTGGATATGGGTACCAAGGTGCTTAGCTCCCTTGGAAATCCATGGGAGAAGAGATTATGAGCTACAGGGGGCAAGGAATCTTAGGGTAGAGTCCAAGCCAATAAATTTAAATAGCAGTGATTTAAAAGAATCCCATAAAATACCTTGGTTCCATCTGCATTAAACTGAGAAAGTTTTCTCAGATCTTCCTCTATACATCTTACACCTCAATCCTTCTGTTATGTTAGTTACATCTCAGAGTGGGAAAATTTCAACTATTTAATGAGCTAGGGCTTGATCCCTGGTTTAATGAAGGCATGCAGATATATTCCCTGATCTGTGATAAGCCATGCACCAGAAAGAGGCACATCAAATTCTCATATTACAGGAATTATCCTTTACTTGCTTCATAGTGAGTGGGGCTGTGAAGCAAATTCTACAAGGAACACAATAAAAATGTATTCTGCATGTTTTTAACACATGAAAACAGCCATTTAATTAAGAATGAGAAATAATGTCATGCTGCATGGAAGGAAAAAACCCAAATTATAATTTTAGGAGCTGAAAGCCTACTTTTCTTCTTTTAGGACACAATCCTTTTACAAAGCTGAGGAATTTATAAAATTCACAGATGCTTTTGGTGTGTTGCACATCAGAAGTCTCAAATCTTTTCCTGTGAGACTCCATTCGCACCCAGAACAAGAAATGGGTCATGTTTGCTCTACACAAGAGAAATTTTATGGAAATTTGGCTGCTTTGGATATTTTGAAGTTACTAGAAACAGCTCAAAACCAAAACAGCAGGAAACATATCCAGAGGATATTTTCACAACATTTAGAGTTAGGAATTTTTGTTGTTTTTTTTTTTTTAATAGTTGGCCAGGGATATCAGATTACAGCGCCATAAATCAGGATCCAACAACCCAAAGTCAGTGCAGCTTCACCAGCAGCCAGACTTTGCTCAGGACCCATGGCTACTCCATTTCTGTACCCCATTTCCAAGGACTAACAGCCTGTGAATGGTGCCAGTCAAAAACGTGGTCACAAAAAAAGAGGGTGAAGCGTGGTGACATTTTCTCAGCTAAATCAGTGTAAGCAAACAAACAAAAATACAAAGGGAGGAAAACAGCCTTGGCACAGATGGGCTCTTTTGCATGTTGCTTTCCACACATAGAGCAATTTAATCTTGAGTCAGCACGAGTTAGCAAAGGAATGACAGGTTGTTACAATTACAAGCTGCTTTGGAAGTATTACTATCAGTGCTGCCTCTATTTATGTTTAGTATTGTTATTGATGCTATTAATACTGCTTGTACAAGCGTTTAATGTTACTGTATTGATGTAAATAACATCTGGATTAACAGTTGAGAGAGCAACATGATGCAAACCAGATTGATGGCTGAAGACACAGCATTTATTGGGTCACATTTCTGGGCTGTGCTCCTGAGGATGTGGTGTGCTCATACTGTGAGAGTCGACGGGAGGCTTTTCTAAATAAGCACCCCAGGAGCTGGGTTGTGGAAGAGGGCATGCTGATGTGACTTTTATTTCTTTCTGCCTCTTCAAGGACAGATTTGTTACCAGATCACAGTGGCAGAATTGACCGCAGAAATTCTAAGCCCTTCTAAATTAGCCATGAGGAAGCATTATCCAAGAATTCCAACCAGACCTCACTTTGCATCTTGTTTGTATTGTTTGTGGTCTCTGGCTAAGCACCACAAACCACCCTTTGCTCCAAACTTCTTTAATCACAATCATAGCAAGGGCTCAGCAGAGACATGATTCTCACAGCTCTGAGCACAGAGGAAAAGCTGATACATGCTCCACAAATTATGTGCAGTCTGAATAGATGATAGGAAAAAGGAGACTGCAATCTAATTTCCCTATATAGCAAACCCCCAAGGGACTTGGATAAACGTTCACAGTTACAGGATTTCCACTGCAATAAACTTTTAGCAAGTCACCGCCTCAGATGTGTGAAGGACCTTCCCATCTGCATTAGATGCCATCATGGCACACAATTAGAAGCCCTCCCCAAATCCCCACAGCTGCCTCCCAAGCCAGCCAGCTGCAGCAGCCTGATCCAGCAGCTCCCATGGGATGTGGCAGCATGAGCAGAAATGCAATCTGGTCCCCTCTGGGTGGCCTGGAGCTGTGCTGGGACACTGGCTACAGAGGATGGGCTTCAGCTGCTTCAGCACAGGCCCCTAATGTCATTTGAGGTGCTGCTGCCTGACCTCCTGCTCCTACCCTAAATCCTGCATTTTTGTTATATTTAAGCATTTGAATTCCCCTCTAAGAGAAGGACCAGCACCAAAGGTTTAAGGATCACTGCATTCTCCATCAAGGTGCCTGGAGGCACATTGACAGCAGCCTTTTATTCTGGAGCAGATGAGCACTTTGGATGTGAACCCTCTTACAGTCCTTGCTTATCACACTTTCATTGGCATCATGGCATAGGCACAAAGCACTGGAAGGGGATTCCTTCTCAACTAAAGGGCCCTGGAAGGTGCTCTTTGGGAGCACATCTAGTAAAGTTCTATCATTAATGGATATTTAGGAGCCATCCTGGAGTAAAATTCAAAGCCACAGAGAGGATTATTTCCCCTTTTCATCAAATGCTTTCTTTTGCAGTTCTGCTCCTCTGGAGCTGCATAAACATCCACAGTTTATGCTGCCTGCAGCAGCTGCTGAAGTCACAGGTAAGGGAAAATGAAGAAAACAGACTGATCTGAGCTGTTGCCAAGTGAGTACATTGCTAGCCCAGGGTCAAAAGGCTGCCCTGCTCCCCAGTCTGCTGACAGGATGTAAATATACCCTTATACATATCCCCTGGCCCAGGCTGGATTCCCCATGATAACACTATCCCAATTTATTTAGGGTTTTTTCAAGGTCAGATGTCCTCAGGACATCACATTCCTTGCTTACACTCAGCATCCCACCAGGGCCACCAAAGTCCCCCTCCTCCCAAAAAAAGCCCACAGGAGCTGAACTGACCCATCAAAACCCAAAGGTTGCTGTTTTAAAGGTAAAGCTCTCCTTCCTGTCTAGGAATTGCAGACTTTAGGGAAAAGCCTTTCCACATGCTGAATCTTGCATTAATGTGCTTTATATTAATATGCAGATGAGGTTCATCCCAGAGCCATCACTGTGACCAGGTGTGACAGAAGGTCACTGGTTTGGGCCATGGTGTGATTTTGGCTGTTGGGTTCCCCTGGAGTCTGTGAAGGACTGGTGGAGATAGAAATAACCTCATTTAGTCAATATTTAAATTTCAATTTTAAAATAAATTAGCAGAATGCCAAAAAAACCCTGCATGTTAAATACAGAACTCATTTTAAAAAATGAGATAAAATACAGATGCCGTATCCAGGTCACTCTTCAAGCAGAATTTCTCCAATAGCAGAGAGAAGAAAATGGTCTTTTGCTGCAAAGATTGTAGTAAACAAGGGCTTGTAAAAGTGCATTAAAGCTGCTTTGTTCCTTTGGTTTAAAAATGGGAAGTGCAGCCCCAGGTAACTGCTCTCAGTCACAGGAAGCCTGTGGGAAGTGAAGCCTTCCAGCTAGTGAAGCCAGCTATTTGGAGTTGAAATGCAGTACCTGAAACCCAGGGCCATCTCTCACGTCTCTTCTGATCACTTCAAGTTCCACTAAGTGTCCCCTCCTTTATTTATGGAGCATTTATCCTGGCCATATTTCCAGGGAATGGAAAACTCCCCTGGAGAGGCTTTTTTCAAGCACTCACATTAAAAGTTAAGCATCTTAACTTCGTTCAGCAGCGTTGGCCCCATGATCAGAACGAACATGCTAAACCCTTTTATACTCTGTTGTACATTGATTATACTCACTTCAATGGAAAAAAGGTAAAAAACATAATTTCCAGCTGCAGTTGCCCAACTTTTATGATATTTTATGTCTATCATTGAAATACTCAGAATGACCCATTCAATTTTACATTGCAGGCATTACAATAGCTGTAATCATCACCAGGTTGTGTGATCACCTCCTAAGAATTAGCCATTAGAGACGGAAACTTGCTTCTCAAAATGTGAAACCTGCAGGCAACACAGGAAGCAACCTTCCCTATTTGAAAAAGGCCAATTTTTAACTTCCCTGGTTTTTAAACCTGTAGCATCAATAGGCAGATTTTACTGACATCAGGGAATAGCACATTCTCAGTCTGAAAGGCAATGGGAGATGAACTGTATGGTTTTGAATAGACACAAAGCAGGCGTTGAAGCATCCCAGGGAAATATCCAGTCTAAGGTATGATCTCCCACTGCAGCTGCTTTGGAGAAAGGAATCAGTCTGAGATATCCAACCAATGCCAGCTCAGCCTGTATGAGCAGGGCACTGCCAGCATCCCTAAATCCCTCTGCATGGGCACCTCCTCATGCAGAAGCAGCCTCACCAAGTTTCTATAAGACCAGGCATCTCACTTGGATGTAAAGGTGACCTTCCTGGTTCTCTGTGGTTTCACCACAGCTTTCCTGCTTTCAAAGCATTTCTTCTTATTCTTTGAGCTGCTCATTCTATGCAATGTTCAGAGGCTGTTTAGATGAGACTGCATGCCAACGAATTACACTGCAGAGCATCTGGCATTGGCATCAACTGGAGGAATGGGCTGATGCCAGCCCAGACCTATTACCTGGCATCTACACGAGTCTTTTAACCTTTACATGAAGTAGCCACTACCCCGGGATAAAGTTGTGTGTCAGGATGCTGTGAAAAGTGGTGCCTGTGCTCCAGAGCAGGGAGTGCAGAGAAAGAAAAGACATTTCATCTTGATAGTGCAGAGTTGGGAGCTTTGGAAGGAATTTGGGAAGGTCTGTTTGCTCTGACCACTGAGGTAACAGGAAGGTATTAGCCATTGAATGCATTAGAGAAGGACTCAGAGAAGAAGCAATAGTCAATCCCAGAAGATGGTTTTCCTGTGAAACAAAGACTTTTTAAAATATCTTTTTACAATCTTTACAACAATCTTTTTATAACAGGCTGGTTCTTGGCAGTGGTTGTGTTTTATGGCATCCAAAATGTGCCATGGGAGGTACAACTGGTTTACCCATCCTAGAAAAAGCAGCATGAATCCCTCTAATATATATAACACGTGTCCCATTTGTGGAACTTGCTCATAGATTAATTTTACTCTTTTTTTTAATCTATTACTCCCCGAGGAAATGAGTTTATCTTGAAATTCCTACATCTATGGCAGTAGAATACTCTGGAGATCTGAGCAGAATGGGTCAAATTTACTTTCTGGAAAATGAGTAGTTCATGTTCCAGGTGATGCACATATGGCTATTCAAACAACTGCATCAACAGATATCAATTGTTTTCACTTCTTCATCTGTTTTATTCTTTAAAAAAAAGACCCATGGGCAAGGACAATGAAGGAAGTGAGAAGGCTATTCCAAATCCACTGATGTCTAGAAACAAAGATCTTCTGACATAGCATATTTCAATGTCCTTTGTTTAACCTCCACCCTTGAAAGATCTGAACACAGAGCCTTTGTTTTCGGGTGCTTTGTAGGCTAACCTACAAGTTATGCTTTGATAAATGTCCAATGAGCTAAGGAAACATCAAGGCTTTTCCTCAAGATGTGTAGTTGCTGTTTTGTCTGACATCTTCTACCCTTGTTAGACATTACCATAAGTATTTAGGAGGCCCTTGTGCCTCTGAAGCTCCTGTTTGCTGTTAGCATAGCATGCTAAAGTACCCAGTGCTGGGATTTTATCCATTTTAGCCACTTAGGACTTTACCAGGTCCTTTAAAATTCACACTTCTGGCCTGTCTCAGGAGGGCAGGCAGTGAGTTTCATCTTTACAAAACAATCACGTCCCTGCGGCCTGACAGACACTTTAAAGCAAAACCAGAAACCCAATAGGTGTTACATTGTGGTGCTCTGGAAGCAGGAGCCTGGTAGCAAATGACTTTTCTGGCATAATATGAATTCACTCATGGCAAAGTTCCTAGTACAACCATGGCCAGGCATTTTGTTCCTGATACACATCAAAATGTAGACATTCCTTCAGTCTCCAGCTCAGAAACACCAAGTTAATGAATTCATCAGCAGTTTCAGACCCCACACTCCAAAGTCAGGACAGGGCTGGTACAGGGTGCTGCTGAGGCTGCCTCCTAGGGAGGGTGTGCTCTAGTGGAGGTGTGAATAGAAAAGCCTTTAATGCCATCAGTAGTGACATACAAAATACTGTGGAATAGAAATTGGAGGGATAAGCCTGTAGGACAGCACAGGAGAAGAGGAATAGCTGCTGTAAGGGCCCCTTGCTCTATGCATTGTGCTTTGCTTCAGATCTTCGCTGGTCTGAGATACTGGGAGCACTTCTATCCCAGATGATAAAGTGCCCTAAGTGCTTTTCCTCTCAAGAGCCTTCCCCTGAGTATGCTTTCCTTTCTGAGGTTGGGCTTACTACCGTGTGAGGTCATCTGAGTTTGGATTTTTTCAATGCAGTTTCAGGTGAAACTCAGGACCATATAGTCCCCCTCAATACCCAAGTTATCAGGACAAAGACTTCTTTAAACAGCTTTATCTACATCCTTTCTCTGTGGTTAAAGGCATACAGTGCCTCATCTGTCCAGAAATCAGAAGTGTGTCAGTGTCTACACCTCTCAAGAGAGAGATGACAGAATTCAAATAGGAATAGAGGGGCAAATAACCTGCATGCTTCCAAGATGATGCATAATCCATTCCACTGAAGAATTTGCATTCCTTGATGAATATTTGATGAGTGAAACTTGTTCTCAGTTGTCCATGAGAATCTACATATTTAAACTTCCCATTCTGTCCTTTAGCTCCCATCAAAGCTGGTCATCTCAAGTACCCCAGGCTGCTTGGATAGCTCCATTCAGACTTCCCATGCTTCCCACAGCTAATTTTGGTCAATATTTCAAAATATTAAGGCCTACCAAAGCTCCAGAGAATGTTGCAAGTACAGGGACATGGTTTCATATTGAGCACGAGCCCATTAAGGGCTTAATTGGTGCCAAAAGCAGCACCACCCACACTCCCCTTGTCTCCTTGCCCAACCATCCTCTTCCTCTGCTCTACCCACTGCAAACATGAGGTTCAGCCCTGTGCTCTCAGCCAGATCATGAACTGGGGCTTACCTTCACCTGGCAGTGCAATTCCAGCTGTCAGGCCAAAGGAGGAGGCCAAGCCACATGGCCCAGGATGTGGGAAGGGTGCAGATGCCTCTTCCAGCTGATGGAACAATCTTCATCTTCAAACTGCTCAGGGAATGGGACCTTTAAAGGTGCTGCATTCTGACAGGGCTCTTCTCTCACATGAGATGTGAAAACAGAAGCCCTTACCTCTTGTGGTCATTAAACACCACAAAGACAGTAAATTGCAATTTTCCTAATTCCTTAATCTTCTGTTTGAGCATTTTGTAACATACATGGTCAAAACTCCAGCAGCTGGTTTTATGCCAGCCAAATCTTGTTGGAATGGCACCAACCACAATTATTAACACTTTTTCCAGCCCTCTAGAAATCTTGTCTCAAAGGTAGTTCTGTCCAACAGCAGAACCAAGCTTCCCTCAGCAAGTATTAGAGAGCTGCCTGGACTACAACATCATTTACAATTTCAGGATTATTTTACAGACAGGTAGCAGACCACGTAAGTAATTCATGGCACGTTTGGGAAAAGTTAAAGATGAACTTGCATTTAAAAGATTCATACCTGCTTCAGATGCCTGGGGCTGGAACCAAATAAAATACAGTCTCCTGGATTATTGTACATGGGGAATGATGAATGGTTGTTTCAATGATAAGGAACGCATTGGGACAGAAAGCAAACCAGCAGTGCCAGAGTGTGAGGTTAATGCTTATCAAGAGGCTGCTGCATTCCCTGAGGTCAGAAAAATGCTTGAACTGGAAGGCTGCTCCACCTGGGCAGGTGCAGAGAGCAGGTAGAGCACAAAGGGAAACCTACAAGCACCTGTACCACTCCAAAAATATCCTGATGGTTAAATGCACCAGGTTCTTGCCCCTTGCTATATGCTGATTCCCTTGGTGCAAGGAGTGTGTGGCCAAAACAGCACATCATTAGAGCATCTTGCTGCACCTCCTGCAGCCAGAGCAGCCTCCTCAGGGCAAGGCCCATCACAGGCTGATGCTGAGATAATTATTATTGTGACAAAGTGGGAAACCACAGTGTGTCCCTTCAGAGAGATGGAATAAGCTATAATGGCAGAGTGAACACATGCTCAGGAGCCCTCTGTGCACACACTCTGCCTCCCCTCCTCACCCCGTGGCACCAGAGGGCCTGGAATACCAAAAATGGGAAGTAGCCAAGGGTCCTGTCAACATTTACCCACCTGGTTTCACCCACCCTTCAGCGATTTACGTTTGTCCTTGTGCAGAGACACAAAGGGGCCTGAGCCAGGATCAGGCCTCGTGCTCCAGGAGCAGAAGAAAAATCTTAAAACCAAAAAATCTTAAAACCAAACAAATCTTAAAAAAAACCCCATGGTAATGCTTATTTTAATTCTGCAAACACTGCAAAGAGCACTGATGACAGTACATTTCATTAGTAAGCTATTAGATAACAAACACATTTTGGAAGCATCTAATTTATATGTTACTCATTAAAAGTATTTCCTTCCACATGGTTTTTCCTCCTAAAGAGCACAGAGTGCGTTTACAAATAAATCTCATTTCAGCGGTTTTCCCTGAGAACAACAAAAGCTGCAGTCAAGTTGTGATGCTCCCCTCACCAAGCAGGGTGGAAGGAGCAGGATGGAGCCCTGCATCCCCTGAGCTGCATCCTCTGTGCACAGGTACCCTCTGCCTCTGCACCATCCAGGCTCAGGCAGGGCTGTGCAACACCCACAGAAATCCACACATCTACTGCCTCTCCCAAGCACCTGTGCTCCTGCACTGGCTGTTTTCAAGCACTCACAAAGCCCTTTTTCTTCACAAAAACAAAACCAAAAAATAAAAACAACAACAAAAAAAAAAAAACATCAAAAGAACCAACAAAACAAAAAACAAAACAAACAAACAAAAAAAAAAAAAAACAAAAAAACCAAAACAAAAAAAAAAAACACAAAAACACCCCACCACCCACAAAAAACCAAAAAAAAAAAAAACAACAAAGAAAAAAGGGGAAGGGAAGGGAAGGGAAGGGAAGGGAAGGGAAGGGAAGGGAAGGGAAGGGAAGGGAAGGGAAGGGAAGGGAAGGGAAGGGAAGGGAAGGGAAGGGAAGGGAAGGGAAGGGAAGGGAAGGGAAGGGAAGGGAAGGGAAGGGAAGGGAAGGGAAGGGAAGGGAAGGGAAGGGAAGGGAAGGGAAGGGAAGGGAAGGGAAGGGAAGGGAAGGGAAGGGAAGGGAAGGGAAGGGAAGGGAAGGGAAGGGAAGGGAAGGGAAGGGAAGGGAAGGGAAGGGAAGGGAAGGGAAGGGAAGGGAAGGGAAGGGAAGGGAAGGAGGGAAGGGAAGGGAAGGGAAGGGAAGGGAAGGGAAGGGAAGGGAAGGGAAGGGAAGGGAAGGGAAGGGAAGGGAAAAAGAAAGGGAAAAAGAAAGGAAAAAAGAAAAGAAAAAAAGAAAAAAAAGAAAAGAAAAAAAGAAAAGGCACCAGAAAGAAAGAGCCTCCAGACTCCCCAGAGCCAGGGCAGTGGCCTTTCCTATGTTAAGTTAACACAATTCCCACCGAGATTTTTTTTTGTGCTGTAATTCCTGAGGAGTGCCATCATTTTAGATATGGGGACACTGAGACACAGAGTTGGGAAATTGTGGAGCAATGGTCATTTAGGTGGGGCTACACTGAGTTCTTCCACTCACACAGCTTCATTGTTGGAACTAAATGATCTTTAAGGTCCCTTCCAACACAACCACTCTATGATTCTATGCTGGCAAAGCTCCAGTAGAGGTGCAGGTGATTGTATTAAGGATTTTCCCATTGCAAACACGTCAGTGTTGTTACAAACCCACATGAAGGTGACCCCTGTCACTGGACTAACAGAAAACTTCACAGGGAAATAACCACAGATCCTCCCAAAAGTCTTCATGCAAAAAAAACCTCTCCTGCATTTGTTATTTGTTTTTTTTATTTCCTGATTCCTCATAATGTTTGGCCAACACAAATGCCCTATTAATATCCCAAAGACTCTTGCACAGTGGGGCTCATTGCAGGTTTGTATTAAGCATTTTTTGATGTTTTCAAAACCCAAAGAATTTTATGCATTTGTGAAGGCCATGTGGCTGCCACTGAGGAACACAACAGCTCACAAGACCCCTAATTAATGCCAAGTACTTTTCCAATTGAGCTGCCTTGACTCTGTCATCGCTGTGGAATGAGACAGGACATGTCATGGGGAGTGACCTCATTGGCATGGACACACCCCATGTCACCAAGCCTGGTACAAGGCTGGATGACAAGAGGCTGTGGCCACCCCTGGGCCACACTCTGAACCCCATTGTCACATTCATATTTTCTGGAAAAATCCCTTCGCCCAGGATTTTGCTCCTGGGAAGCCGAAAAGCCTCAGAGAAAAAGGAAAACAATAATTATCTGATTTGCTTCTCCTGTGTTTTGCTGCTTTGGAATGTGTTTGGAGATTGTTTATCAAGAGGTGATTGTTTCATTGGTTTCATGTGAATTGTTTTGATTCTTTGGCCAATCAGTGTCAAGCTGTGTCAGAACTCTGGAGAGAGTCAGGAGATTTCATTATTATCTTTTTAGCCTTCTGTAAGTATCCTTTCTGTATTCTTTAGTATAATTTAGCATAGTATTCTCCAATATAATATATTAAAATAATAAATTATTCTTCTGAGAACATGGAGTCAGATTCATCATTCCTTCCTGCAACAGAGGACCCCACAAATACAATACCCCATGGTCAAAGGAAGGTATCAAACAGCCAAGACACGAGTGTTGCAGCTTGAGCCCATACTCTAATACAGACTGAGTTGCTGTAGATCTTCTCCCACTGTTGTAGGAGGAGGTAAATGCACAAAGTCACCCAAGGAAGAGCAGGGTGCACTTGTGTGAGAGCGTGTGTGTGCACAAGCACATGCAAAAAGAGAGAGAAAGACAAAAGCAACACTGAAAATTAAAGCAAAGTCATTTTCTGAGTCATTCTGCCATCCTCTGCTGTGGGGGGAGAAGTGGGACTGTGCTCCATTGTGCACAGCATGGGAGAGATGCTCCCACACACCAAACCCACCCAACCATTCTCCACAACGTTCTCCCCTCAGCAGAAGGGCAAGGCTCCAGCATTCCAGCTTCCTCTCTGTGGCACTGGGCTCTCACCAGGATCTCTCTTTCCCAAACATATGATGCACTAATGATGCCACCCAGGGATGACAAGTAGCTTAAGAGCTGGCTCAACCCTCTGGACGCCTGGCACGCTAAACCATGTGGCAAGTGGCATGTGCTGGCTTGGGAAAAAGCCATCCCCACTTTGGACAGCCACCCAGCCCGACTGCTAATGCACTGCCTCCATCTCCCCCACTGTTATTGATGTAAGAAGAGAAAGGAAAAAAATCCAGGAGGAACAAATAACTTCACTGCTGAAGAAGTTGTACATTACTGTTTCAAAGTGCAGATGATGAACCATGATAGGGCAGAGTAAAATAACAGCGAATTAAATCAGGGAAAGCTCATGCAATATATTATCATTGTAGGATAATTATATCCATCTCCAAATCAGGTCAGATTTTATTTTCTGACACTTAAGGGTCAACACCTGCCATAATGATCAGGAAAATGTGCTGTTTCTCCCAGGTAACAAGTGTTAGGACAAGAGAAAAATGGCTTCAAGTTGCACCAGGAGAGGTTTGTTTTGGATATTAGTAAAAGTTTCTTCACAGTGGAATAAACTACCCAGGAAAGTGGTGGAATCACTGTCTCTAAAGATATTTTAAAAACATGTAGATGTGGTGTTTAAGCACACGTTTTAGTGGTGGACCTGGCAGTGCTGGGTCAGGAATTGGACTAGATAATATTTTTCCAATTTTATGGTTATGTGATTCCTTAAAAACTCAACACACAGCACCCAAATCTGGACACTGGTGCTGAGGAGCTGCTGCAAGGGGAAAGAGCTGGGTCTGCCAGCCCAAGCACTGCCAGGGCAGAGGGACCAATGTTAGAGCCTGTCCCCAAGGAAGCTCTGCTTGTGGCTCCCACCAGGGCTGGAACTGTGTTACTCCCTCACAAATGTCATTGCCATTGCCCTTATTTTCACAGTCTTAATTTAGTGTTCAATTTGGCATTGCTACAAAAGGTTTCCAGGAGAGTACAAAATCTAGACAGGGGTCAAGAACAGCTGTTAGGAAGTCCTTCCTTCAACTCAGAGGGTCACAAATTTAGATTAGCTTAGACATTGACTTTTCCTGTTCTTCTAGTGAGGGCAGCTAAATCCTTTGTTATTTCCAAAGAAGGCCAACACCTGCACATTGCACCACTTCACCTACTGAGAGAATTGGCTCCTGCAGAATTTCAGGACTGCAGAAAAGATGAAGAGGAAAAGTCACAAGATCTGAACAGGCAGAGCAGGGTGAGGGAGGACAATCCTTACACTGTTTTCTCCATGAAACAGAGGCACAGGGCCCTGGAATATATATTTTTCTTAAGCATACACCAATCCCTCCTCCTGCTCAGCACACCTTTGATGTTGGCATCCAGCATGTTTCTGCAGAGCCACCCAGAGACACCACACACTGAAGTGATAAAGAGCAAAGGCTGCATATTCATCAGAGATGTCCTTTGGACTGGAGTATAATAGCAAAGACCATCAGCTTTTATATTTAGGTCCTACCTGTGCACAGAGAGCACAGGTAACTGCTCCATGCAGCTCCTCAGGTCAGGCACAAAGCAAATCCTATTATATGACCAAAGTCACCATGATGGTGCAGATTGCTCTGTCTTGTTCTGTCCATGAGCTATCAGGAGTCTAAAATAAAGTTCAACCACATACCATGTAAAAATAAGTAAAACAAAGCCCTTTTCTGATGAAATAAATGATGAAAGGGAAAGCTAAGAAGCAGTGCAGCTGGGAACCCTTTGAAATAATTAGATCTACCTACTTGGCTCCAAAGTTTTTTTACTATCAGGAACAACAAGAAAGGTGTCAGCAAAAAGACCTTCTCATTTCTTAGGTGAACAACACTGAGGGATTTAAAACCTATTGAGAGAAGCCTGGGATTCTTTAAGTTCACTGAAGCCAAAGTAATTCACCCTGAATGCAGGCCCTGAAGGTGACTGTGGAGCTCAGAATAAGGATGTCAACATGGTGCTTTCATCGTTCGCTAGTGGAGCTGGTGCTGCACATGGAGCTTGCCTTGACCATTTAATTAATAAAGGGACCCACGCAGCTGGAACTAACAGGAACTTTCAAAGCATCAAAAAGTCCAGCGAAGGATCAAGCTGATATTTTCATTTATATATATTAGCTTATTCTGGGCCATTGTTGTGCTCCGCATTCACATGATACAGCAGCCTCTTACTCACACACACCCTTACATACTTCCTTTCATTTTACCTCCACAGTGCTTCTGTGTGATGGGGGCTATCACCAATTAACACTGACAATGGGAGCTGGAAGGGAATTTTAGCAAGCACAGCAGGGTTTTTTTCTCCCCAAAATCTTTGAGGAAAGGGATTATTTCCCCCCTGCTCTCCTCACACCTAAAATGGTGAGCTCCATGCCAATGTTTTTCTCTGATCCTTTTTTCTATTCTTGATTTTACTCTGTCTCTTTTCCTTTTTCTTTCATTTAGCACCAAACTATAGCAAGGACAATCCTTCAAAAACATTTTCATTGTAGTGTATTGAACAGAACTGGCTTCAACCCTGCCAGGTCAACATGGTCATTCCACTCCTCAGCACTCCACAGGGTCCTATAAATTAGCCTGTCCGAATCCAGAATTTATGCTTCCCCCAGTCAATGTAAATACTGCCTTTCCTCTTCTTCTTATGCCAAGGGGCAAAGGTTTCAATCAATATTATCACAAAATAATATTTGATAGAATGCTGGTCTGTTTGCAGACTCATTAGTTCCTTTTTCACTCCAGTAATTCTCAGGCAAGGTGGGATTTCTGGTTAAATCAGTCCACAAACAGGGGTGATGGGGATTTTGAATCAACACAGATGGTCTAATCAAGTAAAAGACCTTGGGCTCAGTGCAGGCATCACCAGATTACTTTTTCTACTTTGTATGTTCATGAGAAAAAAACCATAATAATCTAATTGTCACTTCTAGCCTTGTATCCTACCAAACTCTGATATCATGAGTCCATCAACTATGCTGGCTTCATGGTTAAGTTCTGCAGATAATCATCATTGAAGCCCCAGTGGATCACTGTCCCAGATGCTAAGGAAGAATGCACTTTATTCTGCCACAAATCTTCTAGTTGGGTGCTAAGCAAGAAGAAATGGCTTCATATAATCCCCTTGTTCTAAGGAATGTTACCTCTTTAAAATTGATATAATGTCCAATTTTCAATTAAACACCCACTGATGCCATTGCAAATATTCTCTGCTGTGGCATCAGTGGGAATTGGATACAATTTTACAGAGCAAGAAACTGGCTCCCAAGCAATGCCCTGTCCTTTGGATGGGACATAAAGCTGAGACTGTGAGCAACAGTGAGCACAGCAGAACAGCCTCTCAAGAGCAGGACAGTTCTCTTTAGCGTCCTCACCAACCTGCTAGCACTGAGCTCCTCTCAGCTTCTCAGGTGGCTGTCACCTGTGCTGCTCCACAGCCATCAGCCAAAGCCCCACCTCAAGGCCAGACACATCACTGCCTGTGTGCTCACCAGAGCTGCTGTGCTCCAGCACTGAGTCCTGGATTCATGGTTAGTCAACAGCCTTTTGTGCAGTAGCCTCATTTTGGGAATCATCCTAAACATGAAGATAGTGGGGGAGTTACAGAAGGATCCATTTACTGGCAAGCAGTTGACACCAAGAGCTCTGGGGCAGTTAGGAAAGATGTGATGTCTGTGTGATCCCTCCCAGTGACATCTTTCCAAAGGGGAAACTCAAGGAAATTTCTGCATTAAACACTACTCAGTGCTGAATGCCTCTTCAGGATCTTTTAGCAGAAACTCAATGTCTCTCAGAGAGCCCCAGTTAAATATTTTGGTAGCTCCTCTGGCTGCTCCTCTCTACAGCCTGACAAACATTTCACACTGGTTGCACAGCTTTTGGTTGGAAGGAATCCCAGCTTTGTTGACAGTGACTTCAGTCAGCTTCAGAGGGCCTCTTAACTCTGCTTTGGGGCTTGTCAACACGAAGCGGACTGAGACACAATGCCAGCAGGCGGCTCCTCCTAGAAAACATTATTTGAATCCAAATTGTCTTCCAGGCACTTTTTAAAAAAACTTCATATTGTGTGAGTTACATGCTCACCAGAAGAAAAATCTGTGTTCATCCCTCATCGTTTAAATTTACAGAAGGTCATCTTCCCATTGCTGCACCAGCACCCCCAAAAATATCACACCCTGAAAAGTCAAATGTCTTCCAT
This sequence comes from Ammospiza caudacuta, assembly GCF_027887145.1. Lineage (NCBI taxonomy): Eukaryota > Metazoa > Chordata > Aves > Passeriformes > Passerellidae > Ammospiza > Ammospiza caudacuta. The sequence continues at coordinate 6,525,224 of NC_080593.1, forward strand.
ATGGCAATGTACAATCAACCACAATTTGGTGCTGCCAAATAATAACCATAGCTGAGGAGAGACAATCACAAAAGCGCTTGGAGATTACTTATACTTAGGAAAATACTTTATGAGAGGTAATTTTTAACTTCTTTTACACGTATGATCAAGCACCATTATGTGAAAAGCTTCCACTATCCATTCTGCCTGTGATCTCCTGCAGCAAAAAGCTCTGCTCTGCCATGGGTATTGGTATGTTTAGTTCAGTTCAATCAATGCACTCCTGGGGTTCATAGAATCACAGAATCATTGAGTGGTTGGGGTTGGAAGGGGCCTTTAAGATCATCCAGTTCCAGCCCCCATTGGGGCAGGGACACTTCACACTATCCCAGGTTGTTCCAAGTCCAATCCAACCTGGCCTTGGACATTTCCAGGGATGGGGCAGCCACAGCTTCTCTGAGCAACCTGTGCCAGGGGCTCACCACCCTCATGGTGAAGAATTTCTTTGCAACACTCACTGTCTTTCAGTTTGTCCTTTGTCCTGTCACAACAGCCCATGCTAAAAACTCCCTCCATCTTTTTTGACCTTCTCATCAACAAACACCCCTAAGTCCTTCCCTGCAAGGCTGCCCTCAACCCATTCTCCACCCAGCTTTTCCTTGTGCTTGGGATTGCCCCAGTCTGGGTGCAGGACCTTGCATTTGGCCTTACTGGACTTGGTGAGGTCCCCACAGCCTCTCCAGCCTGCCCGGGTCCCACTGGATGATGGCATCCCTTCCTTTCACTGTGTGACTGCACTACACACTTTTGTTCTTCAAGTCAGATGTCTTTGAAAACACTCTACCACCTGCAAAACAATAAACCAGCACAGGAAACAGCCCTTGTACATTTCCCACTTTATTCAAAAGAGAAAGAAGAGAAATAACATCAAAGAGAGAAATTTTCTCGTGACTCAGTAAGATCAAAGAGTAGTTTTATTACAAGCCCTGTTTTACTAGAAGATATTTATGAAGACTTAACTGAAGATGCTGTAGTTTATAGAAATTAGAATTATTTACTTGTCTTAAAGAAGAACCTAGAAACCTTTAGAAGGTTAAAACTCTCTTGCACTAGTCTTGGTACTAACAGTTGAAGAAATCTAGAATTTTTAAGTTCTGCTCCAAACAGTCCAGGTGAGAAAACTTTCTTTTCACCTGCAACATAGGAGAAAAAAAAGTAACCAGAGAAAGTAATCAGAGAAGAAACAATTTAATCCAAGAGCTTAGAGAAGTCAAAAATAAAATCACTCTTTCTGCCACAGCACTTGGTGCACTCACGGGGCAGATAATTGTGAAGGAAGTCTTTGTCTTTGATCAGCAGTTTAAATTTTAAATTTACCTACTGATTCAGCTAATTGAACAGCCATTTTTAATTAACAAATTCTAAGTCCAGCTGGGCAGGGGAATGGTATGTTGGTACAAAAGACCCACCAAGCTCCAACATGGAAAAGGTCCATCCTTATCAGTGAAAATAAAGGTATGAGGAGGAGAAAGGTTGTACAAAACAGATGTAACCTGGCTCATCCCTCCACCTTCTGTCAGCTGGCAGCTCAGGTCTTCCTGAGCTGGAAGTTGGGTGTGAACCATCATGTCTAACAGTCATCAGTAATGACATTTTTCATTACTGTGCAGTCTATTTTAAGAATGCTTAAACATTTGGTCTCTATAGCACCCAGAGGCAACAAGTTTCACAGGTTTCCTTAGATGAAAAACATTGGCTTTTGTTTGTTTCAGGTGCACCACCAGATGATTTAATTAGATCAAGGTGGGTCTTGCATTTTGACAAAAAGTGAATAATTGTTTGCTTATTGCTTCCTCCTTTCCAGTCCTGATTTTGATGCCTTCTAATATTTTCCCTCATCTGCTTCCCAAGCTGAAAAGCCTGGCTTATCCCACCCACTCTTCCTTGTGAGGGAGAACAGGGCACACGCAGTTGTCATCTCCTTCCATCATCCAGATCTGTTTCACCAGCAACTTCAAGCACTGGCTTTAGTTCTGAGCACACCCAGGGAGGATGGAGGTCATGAAGGTAAATGTCAACCAGGCTGGGGGAGCATGATAAGAAGAATTAGAAAGAATGCAGAGCTCTGAATATTGTCTGCTTCAGATGAAAAAGCCCTTCAAGTTATTAAATGAAGAAAAAAGGAAAAAAGATTTTTAAAAGTAAGTATTCCTTGCTTTTATCATAAGAAACCAAAGCTTTGAGGCTTTGGTCCATCGTGAATGAACAGAAAATGGGATTGCAGTTTGCAAAGTGTTTTGAAATCTTCTAATTATTTTTCATTAAACAAGGTCTGGAATAAACTGCTGTGGTTTCTCTCCACACTTCAATTTCCCTTATGTCAGCTTCATTTTTGTCTCCCTTTTTCCCAGCCATTTCAAAAATACCTGGAGATCAAGCAGCTGAAATTGAAAATGAAAAGGACAGGATGAAAGAGAGAAGAAGCAAAAGGAGAAAGGAAGGGAGAGGGGGAAAGCTTGAAAAGACTTTCTCCAGAATGCAGATCATGGGTATTTTCAGTGCTCTTTGGAAAGGTCCCATCAGGATGTCATCTCAGCCCCCCTGGTTGTGCTCTGGGAGCTCTTTCCTTTTTCCCTTTGTTTGCAGCCTGTCAGACTCAAAGCACCATATGGAAATGACTCAGGTTGCTCTGGCCACAGGTTTGGGCCACGACCACACTTCCCTGAGCCTCTTCAGAGACCTGCAGAAAGCTTCTTCCTGTGAGTGCCAGCAGGCCCCTACCTACAAAGCAAACAGCAGATGCTGCAACCGTGGGCAAATGTCCAAGCACATAAGACAACACTGATTAAAAGACGTTTTCTCACGAAAAGCTGGAGGTTATTAAAAAAGAGAAATGCTTAGCTGGGAAAAAACCCTCCATGCTGCTGTGCTGAGTGTACTGCACTGCACCATTAAGACATGCAGAAGTTTTTTTAAATTGCCTAATGGCAAGTTACAGTATAATTTGTGATTAAGTTGCTTCATGTTGTCAGAGGCTATCAGTCACTCCAGAAGAAATCTGATTTCTGCCTCTTGCCCTGTGTCTGGCAAAGTGTCATGTTAGGAGGCTGTTCCCATCCCAAACAGCTTTCAAATCTCCAGGATTTGAAAATTCCTCCCAGGATTTTAGGACCCTGGATCCAGTATGTCCAAAGACAATATCTACCCAGTTTCTCCAACTTTTCTGTTAGAAAAAATGTAGTTTAAAATGTGCAATTTGTTATTTTCTCATTGAAAACAGCTCCCCCAGCTCTCAGAGGTCTCTGCTGAAATGGATTTTTTGCTCCAATGGACTCCATTATCTTTTTTCCATGATTTTGCTCACCTCTGCTAATGGACGTGGTTTTTCACTGTAATTATTCAGTATGCAGGATGTGCTGATGACTGCTTTCTTTCTCAGGACATTTCCTTCCTAATTTGGAGTCAGTCAGGGCCTGAAGATATCAATAAAAGTCTGGGGACAGAAACCAGGGTATTTGAAAATTTAGTGCAAGAAAAACTTCTGGGCTACTGAGTATGATGATGCAATATTGCAAAAATCTCCATCAGCACCTTCCAGTGTTCACATGGGAGCAGTGAGTGACCTAAATATGCCCAGTTTAAACACCAGGACTGCACAGACACTAGGAACATTTTTAAAGAGCAAGTATTTTTCACACCATAAAAAAAAAAAAAAGCCCTGAAAATACAAAACACCTTTTACAAGCTTCATGCTGGTATTGTACAGACATAGATGATTCGGTAATTTACCTTTTAGAATGATTCATTGACCAGAGGAGAGGACTGGGAGTCAAGACTTCCCCGTTTCTTCTTCCTTTTACCTTTAAGCAAATCCCTGGTGGGATTTCTGCTGTACACAGACATCAAACACCCACAGCTCCTCCACACTTCAATTCAAAGTGCACTTGTTCAGCACCTCCACAGTGTGGACCTTCTGTCTCTCTGGACATTAAATTAGTCAGTGTCAAGATAGGGTTAATGCTACTGACCTTTGGTGGATTTTGCACTTTTGTTTGCAGAGCAATTTGAGATCTTCAAATTGGCTGTTCCAGAGGTGCAAATATATTGCAGTGACCCTCCTAAACAAACCCTGTGATTTTCATCATGCAGGGAGTGCTGCCAGCCCCAGAGCTGGGAGAGAAAAGGTGTCCACAGCCATGGAGACAGGCAGCCTGGAATGTGAGCTGGTAATACAAGCAGAAAAGCTTTTTTAGCACTGTGTTACCCCAAAATAAATTTTAATATTACAGTTGTAGAGGCTCAGGCCATTGCTCTGCCTCTGTGCACTCACAGCTCTCTGTGCCTGTGAGGCAGAGCCTGTATTCCCATAAGTAGCTGACAGAAGAACACAGATTTGATTTGAACCACAAAATGTCAAACCTAGAGGGTTCTAGAACCATCAGCAAAAGGGTTCTGCAGTTTCCTGTGGGGCAGGAAAATTGGGAAAAAGTATCAGCATGTCAAATGCAGCAATGGTGCACAGGCAGGGCTGGGAGTTCTCACAAACAACAAGAAGTTTTAGACTATTGCTTTTCATTGGCCTAACTAGCAATTAAAAAAAAAATAAATAAAAATTGGGCCTGCTCCCAAGAATTGGTCTTGGACAATCAATCAGAGATAACAGAATTAAGCAGAGGCACCAAGCAAGTGACAGGATGTTAATTCAAGCTGGATTTTTAACAGCCCTGGGTGAATAACTCTCAACAAAGCATTTTCTAGCTGAAGTTTATGTACTTTTCTATTTTTGTAGGCCTTTTCTTGCCTCATGGCCAAATGCAGAATATAGTCATCTCCAAAATTATCCCATACTAAGGATTCTGCATTTCTTTTGTCTCATATTCAGGACAGGTAACATTTCAGCAAGGACATCTGCTGTCAGGTCTGGTGCTCACCTCCTGCAGTGAGGTTCACAGAGTGGCTGAAGGAGGTTGGGAGTTCTGCAGAAAGAGCAGTGCAAGCAGAACAGCTCCTCATAAATATTACTAAATTCAAATATCCAATGTGTTTATCCCTGCTGCAAACCTATTCCAACAGATCCTGGTGGGAATAGTGTGATAGCAAACTTCTTTCTCTGTGCAGTCCTTGCCATGAAGGCAGTAGATTCACCATACTGGCCAAAAACCCTCTCATATACAGATTTTTCCCAAGCCTCACTGTGTGTACTCACTCAATAGCATCCTGCTCCTGGCATGCTTCTAGCAGTGCTCCTGTAAAACCACAGCACACAAACACTACTGCACTCACACTAATATTTCTTCTCCACAGTTGGAGAAAGTCTGATCTTAAAACTAGTTATCTGCTGGGAATAAAAATTCAGTGGCTCTGAATATTCAGTGTTTGTTTATATCTCGCTGCTTCCACTAACATTCCTGCCATTTAATTTGTTTGGAAGACTATTCAGAGGAAACTAATAAGTGGTGTGAAGACAGGAAGAACTATAAACCACTGAAATCTGAGAACACATTCAGTGACGTTATCCACATTATTTGCCTGGCTCTGTTATTTAAAGTTCAAGTCAAAGGGGAAGTTTTGTTTTAAAAAACAAAGACTTGCACACGTATGGACTGAATCTCTTTTCCTTGGAAGCTCTGCCTGGATCAGGCAGGATCAGCAATCTGCATAAAAATAAAGAGCAGCAATATTGCACTTGCAATTAGGCAGATTTAGCCCTGATCCAAGGACAAACAACACAATTCCCTGGCTTCAGTGAGAATTGTTCCAGATTTGAAGATGCTTGTAACTTTGCTAGCCTGTGTTATCAATTTATTTTCTTTTTTAATAGCTGCCTATGGAAACACTGACTTGCATTTGAAGTTTCCAGACTCTGAGATTTTAGGCAGGCAGCATTTTCAAATATAAAATCACCATGTTAATCAGACATAGAACAAGCTCAAGTTTTGACTTAAGTCAAATGTAAAAATGACAGCAGAAATACTAGAAAAGAGAATTTACCAGTGGTCATACATGATACAGAATCACAGAAAAAGCTGAGTTGTAAGGGACAAACACTTCTTGAACTCTGTCAGGTTTGGTGCTGTGACCACTGCCCTGGGGAGCCTGTTTGGTGCCCAACCACCCTGTGGGTAAAGAACCTCTTTTAATATCCAACCTAAACCTTCCCTAACACAGCTTCAGTCCATTCCCTCAGGTTCTGTCACTGTCACACAGAGCAGAGATCAGTGCCTGCCTCTCCTCTCCCCCTCACAAGGAATTTGTAGTTGCAGTGAGGCCTCCCCTCAGTCTCCTCCAGGCTGCACAGACCAAGGGACCTCAGCCACTCCTCACACAGCTTCTCCTCAAGGCCCTTCACCATCCTCATGGCCCTCCTTTGGACATTCTCTAATAACTTATAATCTTTTTTATATTTAAATTGCCCCCAGGACTCGAGGTGAGGCCGCCCCATCCCAGAGCAGAGTAGGACAATCCCTCCCTGCCCAGCTGGCAATGCTGGGCCTGATGCCCCCCAATGATCTGTTGGCCCTCCTGGCTCCAGGGCACTGCTGATCATATTGAACTTTCTGTCAACCATCTGTCGGTGGTCAAATAGGTTCTTTGATAAATAGTTTTACTCCATCTGCTAGAGATTGTAGGAGCTCAAATGGGCCAACAATGTTTGGGCCCTTTCGGCCTTGTACATAGCTTAGGACTTTGCGCTCTGCTAGCGTGAGGAAGGCTCCTGCAATTAAGATTGGAAGGGCATAGGAGAGGGCTATGATGAGGTTGATTAACAGAGGGCAGTTAGTCATGGGAGACGATTTGAGTTAAGCTAGGGAGAGGATTTGAACCTCTGAGTTAAAGGACTTAAGCCTTTTGCATTTTCTGAGCTCTGTCCCTTTCCAAAGCCCTCCAACCTCTCATTCCCCAGTCCCCAGCCCTTTCCCCCAGGTCCCTTTCCAAAGCCCTGCTCTCCAACCTCTCATTCCCCAGTCTGTCCCTACATCCAGGTTTGCCCCACCCCAGGTGCAGAATCTGGCACTTTCCCTTTTCAGATACTTCCTTAGTATCTCCTCCTGTCCTGCACCCAAGTTATTTATGAGGAAGTTGAAGAGCACTGTCACTGACATATTTTATGAAAATCTTTTCACTAGGATTTTTCTCCTGAGAAGCTGAGAGGCCTCAGAAAAGTAAACAATAACTATCTGATGGCTGTGGAATGTGGTCTGGAGATGGTTTACCAATAGGTGCATCTTTGATTGGTTGCATGTAAATTGTTTTTAATTGATGACTAATCACAGGTCCAGCTGTGTCAGGATTCTGATCAGTCACAAGATTTTATTATCATTCCTTCCTTTTCTAGCCTTCTGATGAAATCCTTTCTTCTATTCTTTTAGCATAGTTTTACTATAACATTTTCTTTTAATGCAATATATATAATAAAATAATAAATCAGCCTTCTGAAAACATGGAGTCAAGATTCTCATCTCTTCCCTTGTTGGGGTTGCCTGCAAATCCCACAGAGCACAGGGCTGAGGATGGACCCTATGGAACCTCACTAGTGACAGGTCTCCAGCCTGATGTCACCCCAGACACTTTGTGCCCAACCTGTCACCCATCCCATGAGAGGTTTATCCAGTGTTACCTGGACATTGTGTCCAGCAAGATCCTGTGAGAGACAGAACTGAACACTTTACTGAAATCCAGAAAGATTACACCAACTTGCTTCCCTAGGTAACTAGGTTTGTCACTTTGATATAAAAGGCAATCAGGTTTGATAGGCAGGACCTTCCTCTCACGAAGCTGTGCTGGCTGTGAACAATAACTGTGTTGTCCCCCAGGTGTTTTTCAATACCCCCAGGAAAATCTTCTCCATAACTTTACCAGGCACAGAAGTGAGACTGACAGGCCTGTAGAGTTGCCAGCATCCTCCTTCTTGCTCTTCTTGAAAATCAGGACAACATTCACCAGCTTCCAGTCAACTAGGACCTCTCCAGATTCCCAAGACCACTCAAAAATTGTCCAGAGAGGTTTTGGATGACATCAGCCAGCTGCCTTAAATTTACTGCTCTGAGTGGGATATGGTGGCTCCTGTGGATTATTTGCAACATTAAAAGACATAATATTAATATTGCATAACCTTTCTTTGGAGAGAATAAACAAACAGAGCATACAAGTTTCAAGTATCTGTTATTCCTGATTGGCTTGTAATAAAAATTCCCTTTTAAAACTGAAATAGACAAATCAATTTTGCTATGAAGAATGTGTGTTAACAAAAAAACAAAAAAAAAAAAAGAAAAAAAAAGATTCCCTACATAGTGTATACATAAATACAAGAGATTTTAGCTTAACCTTCTGGTCTCAACTTTTGTATCTCTCCAGTGGCTGCTCAGAATGGGCATTCTATTGTGTGTATTAACTGGAGTGGCTAAGGCAGGCCCAGGGCTGATAATTATAGTTTGGATGATTGAGAAGCCTTACAGAGGACTGCACAGTGCAACTTTAACAGCCCTTCCTGATGCCTAACTGGAAAATCTGTTTCAAAGGGGCTCCGTGAATTGTAGGGTACAGTCAATTAACTTGAATATTAATTATCTATAATGAATGTACCCTTCTTCGGGGCTTGAAAAGAAGCAAATTACTTGGAGAGGGACTAATTAAGATGATGTAATCTTGACCATGAAGAATAATTCCTTCCTGGTGACAGAAATGATCTAATTGAAGTATCTCATTAATTAATGTCTCATGAAATTGACTGATAAAATGCCTCTATGAATGCCTCCTGAACTTGGGGCTGGCAGAGCATTGTCGTGCATCCACTCCCGCTCCAGACCCTATCACTGACAATATAATTAGACCTTAGAAACATGCTGTGCTCAGAAGGATTTATAACTCTGCAGTGAGGATAATCTACAAATGCAAAGTTAAGACAATGCAGCTTGCCACTGTGAGATTTCTGAAGTCAATGAGTGAAGCCATAAATCAGGTATAATCCAGTGGGTGACAAGTGAATCCCCCTCCTGCCAGCCCTGCCAGCCTGCACAGAGACCAGCCCCACAACCTGCTGATAACCCTGCACCAGCCCCAGGTAAATAAAATCAGATTAAAGGCATTTTATTTTTCCTTTTCCACTAGATTCACACACACCTGTGGATTTCAGCTAACAGTGCTCCAAGTCCCTGAGAGTGAGGGGCAGTAGAAATACTCTTCCCCTGATACATTCCTCTTGCTGAGGAGACCACTGTGTGTGATCAGCAAAGCTTTATCAAGAAGAAAGGCTTTGAGGTGCTGGAGTATGTCCAGAGAAGAGCAGTGAAACTGGTGAAGGGTCTGGAGTCTTGTGACAGGTGGCTGAGGCTGGGGATGTTTGCTCTGGGGAAAAGAAGACTCAGGGGGGCCCTTCTCATCTTCTATAACCCCTGAAAGGAGGTTGCATCCACATTGTTCTCTTTTCACTAGTAACAAGCAATAGGACAAGAGGAAACGGCCTCAAGTTGCACCAGGGGAGGTTTAGATTGGGCATTAGGAAAACTTATTTCATCAAAAGGGTTCTCAAGCATTGGAACAGCTGCCCAGGGAAGCGGTGGGATCTCCATTCCTGGAAGTGTTCAAAAAACATAGATGTGGCACTTGGGTCATGGTTTAGAGGTAAACATTGTGTTAATTTTGGGCTCAATGATTTTAGAGGGTTTTTTCCAATCTAAAAAATTCTATGATTCTGAAATTTGAGGGTATTTATTCTGGCCAGAAAACATAATTTGGCTTAATCCAAATAGTATGTGATTTATTTTGATTGCCAAACTGCATCCTTTCAAAGCTTTGGTAATAGTATTTTTCCAATTTTTTCTCTCCCACACTTCTTAAAATCTTGAACAAGATCCTCCAAAACTGGCAGAGGCTTCCTAGGTTCCAGTGAAATATGATAAGCAGTAATAAATGGACTGTGGCTGGTATAAAGGAAAATTTGAATCCAGAACTAACAATGATCAATTTACTACAAGCCTGTGGGAGCTAAAAATCATATAAGGAAGCTGTAGAAACACAGCAGCCAGACAGGCAAACAAGATGAAGCTAGGCCAGTCCAAGGATGCAATATTGTTATTTGTTTACAGCTTTTCTGTTCAAGTGAATTAAATGCCCACAGCTGATAAAAGGTTCATCTACCAGCACAGAAGCTCCTGAGTATCTCACATTATTCCAGCACTAATTACATTTCATAAAGCTACCAAATATACCATAACTAACATTTATTGGCCAATGAAATGTTGCTCTAAAATAATAATTACAGATATATGTAGACAATAAAAAGTGAAGCATCAGCCTGGACACAGGAGGGGAGATTAAATGCTTCTGCTTTTACTGAGTGCTGCTGAGAGGCCAAATTTAAGATCAGAGGCGACAGTACCCAGGAAAGCCTGCAGGAATAGAGGAAAAACACCTTAACTGGGGAATTATGCAGGAGAAGAACGTTTATTGCACTCATCTCAAATTTTCCCACCATTCTGATACTAGGAATCCCTTTTTACCTCTGAAAAAAAAAGCTCAGATGGAGATACTGAGACTTCTGCTTACACCCACAGGGAAACTCCCACAGCCCCAATGACAGCTGCAAGCACACAATCCCAAACTCTTTCCAGAGCACTCAGGTCTGTACAGAGTTTGTGCACAGCACAAACTTCTCTCTCCTGCATTCCCAATGCTTCCCAGCCACCTGTACTGGTTGCATGGAGATGGGTGGTCCGCTGTCTCAGGGCAGGGTGGGAATGGAAAGTTGCCTGGCCAAGCAGAGCTTCCATTCCTCCTGTAACAGAAGAAAATGCCAGACCTGCTGCAAATTTTGCCAGGAGCCAAACCAGCCTTCAGGGGTTCCCCAACAGAAACCAGGAGGTCACCTCCTCTCTGGTGTTCCATTTGGACAAGGATGAATCTCCTTCTCAAAGCTCAGGAAAAAGCCCAAGAGTGAGAGTCTCATTGTTCTATTCCTTTTCTTTACCCAGATGAATTGGGAAAAGTCTGATTAAACCAAAAGGGAAGCAGAGGGAAGAATCAGCCTCACTCTAAGCCTTTTTGTCACTTGGCTGCCAGGTCACATCATCACTCCTGTAGATTCCCACGTAGCCAATAACCAGATCCTGGGGGTTTTCACCCCACTGTGCTTAGAGCTTTATCTGAGCTGGCCTGCTTGGGCACAGATTCTCCCTCTAAGGCTCTTACTTTCTTATGTAATGAGATTAAAGAAGACCTAAAAGAGCAGTAAGGAGATGGGGAAGGTCAAAGATGCCATTTACTATAAATAAATGCCAGTTTGAAGGTACAGCATCATCATGGTTTGGGCAAACCTTCACCTGGCTGAAGGTGTAATGCTGAGCAGCCGTCACTCATTGAAGACATGTCAGTGTGAATGGGAGGGAAGGCTGGGAGCAGAGGGAGAGATCTACAGGGTACAACTAGTGCAGGATGATGTTTTCCTGCTCTAGAAGCTTTCCGCAAGACAGGATCTCTGAGTAGAAGACCAGGCTTGCTTATTACTCCTGCAGTCTTCATAGAGGAGATAAATATTCTTATCACCTGCTATCACTAGAGAACTAACAAATTCCAGACCAAGGCAATTTGGATGGTGTATGCCAACACACAAGGTGTAACATACCATGGCAATACAAACATAAAATTCATGGACATATTCAGGCTTAAAGAGACACACCCATGAGCCTGGTGACCCAATCGAGTTTTTCAGGGACAAAACTGAACTCAGGAGAACACCAAAAAAATTAGTTTCAAAAATTTTTGGGGAACATCACTAAGAATTAGAAGAAACCAACCTATTTTCACGAACATTATCCACTGTTAGAACAACAAATTGTTCAGGCCTCTGTCTAAACCTGTAGTGATGAAGTTGAAAGGATACAAAGTGGGTTCTGTCTTTAAAAACTGAACTATTGCACAGTTATAATTGAACACCTATATATGCCTAATAGGAGAAATATTGGGTACATCCACACCACAGCCTGACTGAGGCTGGGCCAAGGCTTGCTCTGCCCCCTGCTTTGTGGGGACACTCTTTATAGGACAATGTGCAAGTCTCCATCGTGGATGTCTTTCTCCCAGTAATAGCAGGATGGTACAGACTCCAGACAAAATAAAAATCATGTGTAAACACTCTGGGGCCCAAATAAATTCCAGCTGCAGAGCCATGCAATTATGGTTGCAGGATCAATGTGAGAACAGATCCACCAAGTCCTCCTCCTACACTGTCTCAGGGCCTGCAGACAACAATCTCCTGCCCAGTGGCACCTCATTTTTTCCCACTGTGGTCATAAAGATTGTTTTGCTTCTGTCCAATTGCCTGCCCAGAGCCAATGAAGCCACAAGACCTTATCACTCCTGGAGGAAAGGAAAACATTACTCTCTGATTTGTATTTTTCTTGGACATATTCATGGACATATTCATACCTTCTTGGTGGGGCAGTTCCCTTATCCACAACCCATGACTCCTTCAGCAAGGAGGAGGGCACACAGATATTACAGAGGGCTGATTCATCATGAGAAAACTCCCATTCTTTTCAGATCCTACCATACTACTGCTGAGGCAAGTAAAGTCCCTTCAGAGGCTTCCAGCTCTGTGCACACTTGATTCTCCAAAGTGGCAAGATTAGAGACTGTTCCATGGGCTGAGAAATGCAACAGTATAAAGGAGGACCTGTGGTATTTTCTGGAGTCCTCTGTGGCCTGAAGGAATGAATCTGACTCCATGTTCTTAGAAGGCTAATTTATTATTTTATGTTACTATATTATATTAAAGAATGCTATACTAAAACTATACTAAAGAATAGAGAAAGGATATAGACAGAAGGCTAAAAAATAATTAAAATCTCGTGACTCTCTCCAGAGCCCCAACACAGCCTGTGATTGGTCATTAAGTCAAAACAATTCACCTGTTGGATAAACAATTGCCAACAACATTCCAAAGGAGCAAAACACAGGAGAAGCAAATGAGGTAATATTGTTTTCCTTTTTCTCTGAGGCTTCTTAGCTTCCCAGGAGAAGAAATCCTGGCAAAGGGATTTTTCCAGAAAATATGACAGTGACAGAGGACCTAATATCCAAACCAAACTCCCTCCTCCATATTGATTTTATCACATTACTCCAAATCAAACCCCTTTGCAGAAATTACTCTTCTTCCCTGGCATGTATGATTGCTGATTGTTGTCATAGGGCCAATTCCTTTTCATGTAAGGTTGGCATAAATCTATTCTGCACAGGTGTCAAAGAGTTTGAGAGGTTAAGTTTTGTTTTATTCCAATTCCATGGGGAAAACATTGCAAAACTATCCAGAAGTTGCTCTACTAGCAGTGAGAGAACAGAGAAGTCCTGGGCCAGGCAATGTTGTTGTGTAAGGGAGAGGGGATCTCCAGTCCATGTAACTATGGCACCACTCCAATGTCCTGGAATTTGCTGCAATCACTGCATCCTCTACAGGTCATTTCAGTATCAAAAATGATAAAACAAGATGTCAGGCATCAGGGAATAGCCTCCTGTGCATGTAAGCACATAACTCCCATGAATGTGAACAGGAGTTATGCACAGGCAATGTGCTGAGAATGTGCTCTCTGCTCTGCAGAGCACACTTGTCTCACAAGTCTGAGTCACCTGTGGTTGATCTCAGTTTTCTCCCCAGAGCTCCCAGTGAAGGGGGAGGCATGAGAAAGCTGGTGCACAAGGCATTAGCATCATGGCACGAGTGAAAGAACACTCAATGGGATTATCAGAGCTTACCCAGCACATTAATGGATGGTGTCCTAGAGGAATATTTTACATTCAGGAGCCATGAGCCCAGCCCTTCTTTTCAGTGCAAATGAGGAGTGGTGGTTAAAGCAAAGGGGAACAAATTTGAGAGCAGAGGAAGAGCTTTTTTATTTTCCTTTTGATGGGGAGAAGCTGTTCCTTGCTCCTGTCTTCACTTAACCATTGGTTGAGGTTTACCTACGTGCTCTGAGCACTCACACCCTTTTCTGTTGAAAATCCACCTCCCTGCTCCCTTGCTGCCCATCCAGCTCACCATCAGTGCTCCAAGAGGATCTGGTCATGGAGAAACAAAAGACCCATGTAGCAAAGAGGGAGAGAACCACTGGAGATGAATCCTCACCTGTGTGGGATGAGCTGTCACAACAGAGGATGATTGAAGCATTGAATCGACACCGGGACATCCAGGGAAATTAATTCATTTTCTGTTCACACTTTAAGTTAATTTGGATTATTTAATCCACATTAGGCTCCTTTATGCACCCTCTCATTCAGAATTAGAGTGCCACTAATTCAGTTTACAAAGTAAATTAAGCTCAGCCAAATTATGCTATGTTAAACTTGAATGAGGGTCGATGAAGAGATTTAATGTGGTTTAATTATCCACTTTATATATATCAAAAAATGCATAAAATAACACATTAAATGACAAAACCAGTCCCTAGAGCAGAAGGGAGTGAAAGCTGGGGCTCCTTCTCCCAGAAAAGACCACTGGATAACAGTCAAATGCCTTCTCCTTGGTTTGGGATAACTCCTCATTAAACAGGAAGAGTGGAAGCCTTTGAGCAGCTGGAACAGAGAAGGTCAACTTCTTTTCCCTGCTCTTTGTCATGACTGTGAGACAATTCTCTGGACATGTGATGGATCAGTCTCCTGGATGCTGAGAATTAATTCCCTGTTTAGGATACAGACTGTGAATTTCTGCCCTATGCTTCTCCTGAGGATTGACGCAGAAGAGCATCCAGCAGCTCAGTGCTGAAGGACTGAGAAGAGAAAGAAACCACAGCATTTCAGAAGTGCGCTAGAAGATCTCCAAACCTTTGGCAGTGCCTATCCAGAGCTCCTGTAGAAAGGCAGTGGCTACAGGGAACTGAAAACCAGCAAATGTAGAAAGAAGCACAAGAGAGAGAGTGGAAAAACAATTTAACTTCAATTTCCAAAAATATACAAGCACAAGAGTTGAAGATATTTCTATATATCTAGAAATATATACACCCAGGAACACTAAGCAACACTCACATTTGGATTATTTTGCTGTTTAGATCGAATAATTTCTAAAGCAATCTGATTCACTTTGGCAGAGTAAATGGAAGAAGAGCAGTAGAAATCATACCTCAGCTTCACCTACTTATAAGGTTTTATATCAAGGTACAGAAATATGCGCTAGGCGAAGCTGGTATTAGAGCATGCAAAACTATATGGGAAAAATGATAAATTAGTATAATAGTAATCAGCAGCTCATTTGCAAGAAGGAGGTGTATATCAAGAAAAAGTCTTCAAGGTTCTGACTGGGATGTCTCACTATGCAATATTTTCCTTAACAACATAATGTTTGCATATTCACACACAACAGCACAGAGGGAGGGGCCAACAGCACACCAGAACACACAGGGCTAGAGTTCAAAATCATCCTGACAAATGATAGAAGGGGTCTGAAAAACCAGGATGCAAATGAGCTCTTGTCCTCAATAAATATCAGGATCAGAGAGGAACAACAACTGCATGACAGCAACAACAGACCGGGAGGGGGGAGATCTGCAGAGAAGGGCTGGAGGGCTGGAGTGGATCAGCAGCTAGATGTGAATCAACAGGGTTGTGCTGAAAACAGCAAACACCATGCTGAGGCAGGCAAAGAGCACCATCATGTTTGAGATGTGTGAAGAAAGCCTTCTGCTCTGTTTGCTGCTGGTAAAGGCTTCACTGGAGAACTTTTTCTTGTTTTGGCCGCTGTATGTCAGGAGAATTTGGATTAATGAGAGAGAGAGGAGACACAAATTTTAAATGTAAAAAAAAAGAATTGAAAAGAAAAGAAAACAAAATCCAATCCATTACAAGAAAGATAGATATGATTTGTGTAGAACAAGAACAGGGAAGACCAGAGAACAGAACATGGAAAAGTAGCACCTGGTAGTATTTGAAATTATTATAACTGGAGTGTTTAAAAAATTATATACAAAAGGTTTTGTTTGAATTGAAGAAACATACAGATTGAGGAACTGATTTGATCATTGTTTGGTCCCTCACAGTCTTTTTACACCAAGAGTTTTTAGGTTTGCTCCCATTTTGGTGGGACAATGTGACTTTGGTCAGATCACTACATTCCTCTACTTATCAATGTTTCCATATATTCTATAAATATACAGAAACAAAATTCCCATCCATTTCCAGGAAAACAAAGAAAGTAACACACTTAGAATATTTGTCTGCTCATGGATCTGCCAGGATGGATCTGACTTCCAAAAACAGGAGATGATCCACCCTACTATGGATAGTGACAGTACAGATTAGGGTCCTGTACTCATTTTGTACATCCACAGTAATGAGAGAAGGAAGGTTTTGCAGTCTAAAGAGTTGTCTGGATTTCACCTTAAAGTCTCAATTCCTCAGAGAAAATTGTTGAACAAATACAATTCCTACAACAATCCCACCCATTTGCAGCAAAGCAAGAACAGGTTCAAGATCACAGGAGTGCAGAGCAGCCACCAAGGTTAGGTACCACTGTAATATTGAACCTGCACCCGACTGTTTCTTGCACAAAGGACAGGAAAAAAATGAGTAAACACAATGAAAGGAGTATTGTTTATGTGCCAGCCCCATAGTAGCAACCATGAACTCTGGCTGATTTTGCTTATCATCCATTAAGGGAAACAGCTATAGGTCATCTCTGTGATTACCTAACACTCAGGAGAAGCAATAAAGCTCAGCAGGAGGTGTCACACTGCAGCAAAAAGTAAAGGCAGCCCAACTCTCATTTTTGTTTTTCACTACATTACTTCAGTTAACATAGTGCACTGTTAACATTAACTCCTGGCCATATATTGCTTTATAGATAGACAATCAATACTGCAACTGAAATATGATTTTGTTAAAACATCTAGGGGGCTGTATGCATTTAGCTTTCACACTATTTTCAGAAAATGAACATCAATATAAAAATAATGAGCCTCATAAAATAAAGCCTCGTTCATGTGGCTGAGCTGGCTTTTAAGAAAGAGGGCAGAGATTTATACTAAAGGCACCACAAAAAAAACAGCTTAGAACAACATTCAGCATCTCTATCAACCCCTCAAAGGACATTCAAGGCCAGCACTGAAACACAGTTTGCCTTTGCTCACTAGGGCATCCAGTGGGATGGCAACAATTGACAGGAGCAGTTGGAAACACCACCAAGAGAAAATGGCAGCAGAGCCTTGGACAGGAATATAAAATTACCTCTTTTTCCTAGATCATCATAGCATGTCATGTGTCTCCTTTTTGTAGTCAAGCTGCTTTTGCTTACAAAAGAGCTCAAGAAGTTCAGGAGAGCCCAGCCTGGACACTGCAGGGCCAGCAAAGAGGAGAGGGAAATCTGTGGGACTGCAAGGGAGCTGGTAGCAGGGATGGCAAAAGAGTCCTCCTCCCCCTAAGTGAGCCAGATTCTTGGACAGTGGAAAACACTCTTGTCTTATCATCTGCAATTTTTGTTTGATTTTCCCTAGGACAAAACTAGCGAGGCAGGGTTGGCTTTGAAATGTGACAAAAAGGAGTATTTCATCTCTTTGACAGACAAGTGATATAACATGAAACTTCACATGCTACACCTCAAAAATTAAAGAGTGTGGTCATGAAAGTGTGAGTGCAACATGCACAAGACAGTCTATGCTAAACTCCTTAAGACACGAGCTATACATCAAAGCCAAGAGGAATTAGGACATGTACATTGAAAATGACATCCTCTTCTTCCCATCCTCATAATTGTCAGGATTTCATACTACTACTTTTTTTTTTAAACCTTCCTGAAACATTTGCAGTGAATGAAGAGGTGACAGAACTTCAGGAAGTAATGTTGAAAGGGAAACCTGTAAAACAGCTGAATGACAGTAACCTGAATCAAATCAGATCAGGGACAGGTCCCTTTAGGATCAGATCCCTTTTAATTTATCTGAAGCAAGTCTCCCTCCATTCCATTAAGGTCTTTTCACAGGATGTCTTCATTCAGAAATGAAGGTTCCAAAACACTTTCCTAAGACCTGAACAATCATCTGTTCATGGCTTTCCCTTTCCACTCATGGGACATCACAGGCTGGGATGTCCCCATGGAAAAGATGATCAAAGATTCAGTTCAGCTCAAGTTCAGTTGTGCCATTTCCAAGTTTCACCTCCTCTGCAGCTAACTCTGACCAGCAGGAAGCAGCACAAGAAGCTCTGCTCAAGATCAGATCTGAAGGGATATCAGCCCATCACTGTTTCCCTGAGCAGCAAATCTGAGATTAAACATGGGCCCGTGCCAAGGATGAGCAGAAGGTACTTCAGATCAGAAGAGCTTGAAGAAGACTGATTGCATGTTGTATATTGTAGATGCTCACCTGAGCTTGGTTCGTCTTTTTACTTCTATTTATGTGGATGGCTGATACAAATTCATGGAAAGTTTAATTTGTTTCAAACGCAATGAGACATGCTGTGGTATTTTAAAAAAACAATTAATCATCTTGAGTTTTCAATTAAGGATGTGCATAGACTGAACAACTTGCCACCCCAGCAAGGCAGGAGGAGATGATTAAAAACCTCCCATTCTTTTCAGGTGTTGTACACTACCAGCTGCTTTCTTCTTGCCTCAGGGAAAGTCCTTTCATCTATCACATGTTGTGTTATGGGTGGATTATGTCATATCAAAGCCAATTACCTCATGTTATGGCAGCTCCTGACATAATGTAACATTCTTTGGGTGTGCAGCTCGATGCAGGAAGATGCAGATCTGTAACACCTAACAGGCACAGCACTGCCTGCACCATGGGCTGGGTTTGGGTGCCAAAACACCTCCTAGCAGCTCTCTGCCTCGTGTCCATTGCAGCACACTCACTACCCAGCCTCTGCAAGGGCTCCAAAGCTGCTCTGAATAATCAAACATCATCTCCAAATCCATTCGGAGGGGAACTCTTAACAGCAGAAGTCCCACTTCTAAATTTTCAATTTTCTGTTCAGGCACAAGGAGAAGCAGTGATGGTACAGAGATAAGGATGGAGGGAGGGAAAATGGGAGTTAGCCCAGGAACACAGGCACAAACACCTCCTTCAGAAGGCAAGCCAAGCTACAGCCTGAAGCCTGATGAAATCTGGGAGGCTGCTCTGTCTGTTTAATATTTGTTTACATGTTTCCTTTCATTTGCCCCAGAAAGGCAAGCTCCCAGGGAAGGAATTTAATCACTGTCTTACTTAAGAGCATGTAAGAAAAAAAACCTCCTGAGAGGATGACAAGGTTCTATCCTTTCCTGCTGTGAGCACAAGGAGTGGATTCTCTCTAATCCTCATTCCTGCACTGTGCTCTCCACCAGGTGCACAGGGAACTGTGAACATGAATCTCAGCCTCTTTCTCCTTTCATAGGTCTGCCAGCTCAAAAATTATCTTTTCTTCCAGTCTCTTCATGTTTCTTCCCCGCACAAAAAGATGTTAACTAAACAGGACTAAGAAGGACTAAGCAAGACTGCACAGATCTCAACCTGGTTCCAGTAGGACCCAGCTCAACACATTTCTTTCATTTTTTCCTCTTCAACTCCCAGAGCTGAGAGTCCAGGGTGCAAGTCACTGCCTCCTTCCTAGCTCTGAGGAGCCACTAGATCCTGGCTAGCCAATCTGCTTGTAGATTTGGGCATCACCAGAGTTTGTAGGACATCAGTGATCTTCATCCAAAGACCCAAGGGATCAGCTCTTGGCTCAGGTGAGTTTGCAATGGTAGGAGAGCAATACTCAAGGCAGGAGTAGGTTAGAAAAAAGCATGCACCATTTTGGAGCAATCACAGGGTGCTTTATCCCTCACCCCTTTGACATTTTCTTTCAATGGTCTTTAACTCATCTTATCTGAAGGGATCCTTCTGTTTTAGTCTGGAACCAGAGATGACATATTGGCTCCTTCTCATTGCCCACACCAATTCCCATAAAGTAACTCTTATTCCCTTAAAAATTGCTCAAAAATTCTTTTGGTTGTTCTGCCCTTGTAGGGAGCAGGGGAAAGAACCCAGAGACTGGAAAATGTCATGGTTTGCCATGCAGGTTTTCCCTCCCAAGCAGCAAATTTTGCCATGCCTCACATACCCTACCCATTTTATGAATTCCCCTGGGGCTGGAGATGTGATTCCACTTATTTCTGCAGTATATAGCCCAACATGGTCCAATTGTTCCTGATTTATTCTGCAACATAAATATTAAGTAGTAATGTTATGACCTTTAGCTGATAACAACACCAGGGTGATGAGGATTTTGGCACAGGATGAGCAATGTGTCCTGGGAGATTTTCATTATACCCTTGATATTTAAATCACTCTACAAAAACCAGCTGAAGAAATCTGATCATTTTGAAGGCCTGGACCCTTATCAAAGAAACTGAGTCTCCTTCTTCTATCACACATACTTTATACACTCATGTCCTGCTCTGGCTGTTTTACAGGCATCACTGGCACAGCTCCAGGGAGGGAACTTCAGCCAAACAGCAAGGACTCAACTGGGCTGTCAAAGCCAACCTAAGTCAGTGCTGCTGGGTAAAATCTCAACAGGCAGAGGCTGGGTGAGAACAGTAGGAATAGGAGAATAATAATCTATCTTGGTTAGTGGGTGATATTACTGTGCAAAGATTAAGAACAAAGATCCTCCCCACAAATTGTACAAAGACACATAAAGGTTCTGAAGTGTCTTGAGGTGTATCTTAGGTCCTACAGAAGATGCAAGGCAGATTTATGCACATGTTCAAGAACAATCCCTGGAAGAAGAACAGTGTAGTGGGGTTAGCATGAGACTATGCCTGAGTTCATTAGCTGAGACACAGGTAATGACTTTCTCTTTCTTCAACACACCTGACTCCCATTGTTTTCTATACAGGGACATGAGGAAACAGTCTGAGTGCAGAGATTCACAGGATTTACAATCCCATAAATCACATCCTCTATGGCATCCATTGGTTCATTGAAGTTTTGGTATTTTGGCCAGCAGGATGCCGAAACTGGTGACTTTAGGGGAAAAGCTGAACTGAAGGTGGAGCACACCAGAAGCACATACAGGTTTTGGCAGGTCTAGGGATAATGGTGAGAATAGAGCAAACTCAGAAGATTTACAGATTGGGCCTGATATCCCAAACTCATCTGACCTTGCTAATCTTCTGCATTTCCACTATCACTTATGATAAAGGGGACCATGAATTAGATGGAATAGTTTTACACACCTTTCAGGAGAAAAAGGTTCTGTAATTTACGAAGTCTTTTCCTTCTAGTGGAACAGTAAGTGGCAAAACTATGGGGCCTTGACAGGTTCCATATAACATTAAAGCAAACAGTGAGATAATAGAAATCACATTTAACTGCCAATGAAGAAGAGAAAAGCCCAGCAGTTCTTATCTCAGCTTTATTGGTCCCTGTGTAATGCTGTTAGCTTTTACTGTTGTTGATACACCCAATGTCCATTCTCATAATTTGTGCTGTATTACCCAAATGAGAGCATGAGAGGAATTTAGGTGCACCCGAGGCACAGGAATTAAGGCAGATGGAGAGAGAGCATCACTGTGTGCAAGCCCTTGCTGTGCATTAGAGCTGGAGAAAAATCTAGTGATATGCTTACCTGGAAGGCAGAGTCCCTTGATTCTGACTTTTTTTTCTCAGAGCCAGAAGCCAAAGCTGTACCATCAGGAGTGTGTGAAATAATGCTGATGAGAAATGGGATTTGTTAGATTGGGCACAGCACCACACCAAAATGGCCTTGGATGCCAGTCAGACCCCAAAGGTTCTCCAATTATTGAATCAACTTGCACATATCAGACCATGCTGTTCTGCTCAAAGGAAAAACTGAACCAGGTAAATGGCACAGGCAGGAAGAAAGGAGCAAATATATCTGCAATGGCAACATGGTAAAGCCCTCTGTTCCTAAAGGGACAAAAGTATCACAGGGTGACTGAAATAACAAAACCAATTAAACCCACCACATCAGCAGGATGAACAGGATATTTAGGATAAAGACAATCCTGCCCATCTGACACAGCGCTAACACATCTCCACAAGGCCCTTTTTAACCTCTGCAGCAATTGGCATTGTTCAAACAGTAATCTCACAATGGTCTCCTGAGGAGTCCCAGCTGATGGACTCATTTCCATTTAGATGCCAAAGCAGAAGAGCATCTATGAACTTCATAATCTTGATCAGCTTCAGCCCAGGGAGCCAGAGACAACTGTTTCCATTCAAGCAAGAAAAACACTTGAAACATCAACATGGGGAAAACACTTAACTCCTTAAACTCCCAGACAATGCCCAGTGGCAGCTGTCATGTTTTTCACTCTCTGTTTTTAGAAATGATAGGTTGAAAAGTATTTTTTACTGTAGGAACAACTGGAAGTGCTGAAGTACTGAAACAAGAAACCTTTATTGTCATGCATACAGGACGTGGAAGAAAAACAGACTGTAACAGTGGTCATTTGATAGTCAATTCAAAAAGCTCAAATAACCTCCCATGATATGGAAATCTTTCTTCCATGTCCCCACCTCTCCTCAGATCATGTGCCCAACTGTGTTGTGAGATGGGAACAGCTTTAGTGCTTGCAGAAAATTCATGTGAAACCACACTATGTTTTGTATTCCATGCTGTGGGTTACTTATAGCGTGGCACATCAGCCATTACTACAAAGTGACTGAAGTTTCTTGGAAATTCAATTAACTCTATACTTGGGATCCAGAGGATTCTGGCTTTCCAGGAACCCCTCCAATCACCAACCTTCATCTAAACATGCCCACTCTTCTACATACAAATAAGAACTAAGGCAACCGTGTGGCCATCACTGAGACTGAAGCCTGAGTCCAGGATTAAATCCCAGCCGTGCTCCTTCACCACAGGATCCTTCTCTATGCCTGGCTCTCCTTTATTCACAGATGCTACAACCCAACTAGTTCTGCTGGACTGTGAGACTCAAAGTCCCACAACAGCATTTGGCTGAAGGATTCAGTTTTGTGGATTAGCAAAGAGCTGAGTGTGGGTGATCACACTCAGAAACCAGGACACAGACCTGGAGTGTCAGACTTGGGTATTTTTTCAAGACACAGTTGTCAGACAAACTATTAAAAGACTAAAGAGTCAATGTGGACAGCACCTATGTGCACAATTTTGTTACTAATAAAAAGGGAGCTGTGCTGTCTCAGCACTCATCAGTGTTTAAGTATTTGAAAAATCAAGTTGGAGGGATGCTTGAATGGCTGATTTCTGCCTCCAAGTTTACACTCCAGGGTGCTTAGTTTTAGAAGCAGGTGTAGAGCAGGATTCACCAACATATGGCACTTTTGTAATATCCCAGCACCTCCTTGCCCTGCCCCTAACCTGTGGCACCATGCAACTCATCATGTAAAGCTTTGCCAAGGCATTTGGAACAGCTCCCTCCAGGTTAGCAGGAACACACCAGCTCTGTATTGATCACTTGTCAAATATCATGCACATGTATCTGCAGCTGGTTAAGAAGCATTTCCTCTAGAAGTCAATATTTATTCATTAACAACCTTTTAGCTGGTTAATTGAAAGTGACAGGATGCATTATGCCTAACAGATTGCATTTTACTGAGTAATTTCTAATTTACAGTAAATATGATTGAAAATAAAACTTCATTTCTGGTATCACTTTAAAAATGGTTTGTGCTTCCAACAATTGTACCACAGGGAATGGTTTAGATTTATTTGTGTGTGTGTGTGTCTGAGTTTTTTTGAATTGCAGCAACTTAGTTGAGTTTGTCTCTTAATTTTGGGTATGAGAACATAGGGACCTTGTGGTGAAGGTGACAGCAAACTGTGTTAAAGAGTGATTAATCTTCTACTTCACCTTCTGGTCCTTTTTTAAGCAGGATTAGATATTTTCTTTTTCCTTCTTCCTCCCTGTGGCATCTCTTATCCATTTAAAAACCTAAGCACCTAGGGGTTAATATGCTCCAGATAATAATACAACAGAGCTTTAAAAAACAAAAGTCAAATGCAGTGAACTCTGAACACTGCTTGTATTGTGGAAACACTTATAAATAGGCACAGAAAGGAATAACTGGTGCAAAGAGTTTTTATTCTCTCAGTAACAAAGGCATGTGGCTCGTTACTGTGCTGAACTCCTGCCTTCCCCTCGGCTCCTCTCACTCTGGCAGGTGAAGAGCACGATCCCTTCTGCTTGAAGTGTGTACTACAGAGCAGGAGGGAGACTGAAGTTTCCCAGGCTGTGCTCCCAGCTCAGCCAGGCTCTTGTAGGGTGTGGGAGTGAGTCTGTTTTTCTTCCATATCCCCCTGCAGGTTTACTCGCTTGAGGTACCCCCATGAACTCCATGTTACTGTCCTCCAACAAGGTTGCACCAAATGTGCTCCATTTCTAAATAAATGGAAAAGGAAGGTCTCCCCTCTACCCTGTTACCTACTTTGCAAATTCATGCTCAGGTGTGGATTTTCTATGGCTCATGTACTGACAAACTAGGCCAGGTTGGATGGGGGGCTCTGAGCAACCTTGTCTGGTGGAAGGTGACTCTACTCATGGCAAGGGGGTTGGAACAAGATTATCTTTAAGGTCCTTTCCAACCCATACCATTCTGTGATTTTAGGGTTCTATGAAGAAGAAATTGTCCAGAGCTTGAGCTCAGGAAACAAATCTGCTGAAGAGGCTGGCACTGGCCAAGAGGCCACTTGCCCTTCACATGGGGGCAGAGGAGTCCCATGGCCCAAGTGACCTGAAGAAACATGACAGGGAGCAGTCCATCCACCCTAATTTAAGTATCCAAATGTCCAACTGGGACATACTCACCCTTGGCCTCATTCACAGCCAACAGTGAGAAGGGAAGTGATCTCATCCTAAAATAAGTATCTAAGAGAGCTCAGAAGAACCATCCTCTAGAAAGGGTCATTTTTCTCCACCGAGAAAATGTAAAAGGATCCTGGAGCGAATATAAAAAACAGTGAATATAAAAAACACCCACAATTGCCAACTTTAAACTTCAGCACCACTAAACTCTGCCATTGAAGGGGTACCTAGAGCAGGTAAAATGGCTCCAGCTTTTAATGGATTGATTATCCCAGGGAAGTCCTTTTAACCTGAGCCTAAATCCACCAGGCAGCTCCCATGCAATGCTGAGCTGCAGAGGCAGAAGCTGAGGGAGGGGCAGGTGAAGCTCTCATGACAGGTAGTCAGCAGAGCAGCACAATAAAAAGATTACATTTTTTAATGGAGATATTCCTCAGAGTCAGAGCCATGCTTTTTGATCTCTGTAGGAATGGATAATGAACTATGAAGATAATGCATGCACAACATTTAAGTACCAGGCAGAATTTGTATGCAATTTAATTAATCACTTTGTAGGGGTGGGAGGGAAGATGTAATATAATTGCAACAGCCTCACATTTCAGCAGAGATTGATTAAAAATCACTTTTTTACACTCTTACTCATGCTAGGACAGCAAGCAGGGATGCACCAGGGAAATCAAGGGAGGTTGTCTATTACAGGACATCTTGTCACCTGTTTTCTGGACAGGTTTCTAGGAGTTCCCCTTCTTGCAAATTAAGAAGGTTTTGCTAACAAATCCTGGGAGCATTTTACCCTTTCACATCCCATTACATGACCATTAATATCAGGAGTGGACCATAATAAATACCCATATGTCAGTCCTACAAAAGGGTAAAATTCCTCAAGCCAAGTTTCTTCATTCTTTATTGAGGTCTTACTAATTTTCACCACAAACGACACATTTTTATGGTGAGTTTGTCAATAGGTGGATGACAAAAGACAAGATTTCTTTCTTTCTTTCTTTCTTTCTTTCTTTCTTTCTTTCTTTCTTTCTTTCTTTCTTTCTTTCTTTCTTTCTTTCTTTCTTTCTTTCTCTCTGTCTTTCTTTCTCTCTGTCTTTCTCTCTTTCTTGTCTTTCTTGTCACGTCCCTGTTCTCCCCCCCCCCCCCCTTGGAGACAGACAGAGAGAGAGTGCAGCCTGTGTTTGTGGCTGTTACCTTGAAATTTAGTAAACATGTGCTGGCAGCAGGCAGCCTGGCTGAGGAGATGGGGGGGGTGCAGCCAGGAGTCCAGCCGCTTGGAGGAGTTTTTAACCCTTCTGGGACAATGAAAATTTCACAGAACATTAACCCTTCCTAGATGAGTGATGAAGGTCTGGACCAGAGAGAGAGAGAGTGAGAGATGTTGGGAAAATGGAGAAGATGGAGTGGCATTTTATGCTGGACTCTTTTGTGTAGCCATGGACAGAGCCATGTTTCCGTGTGATACAGAGACTGAGTCCAGGGGGAGAAATGTCCCAGAGCCAAAGAAGATTCAGTGTGGGTACCCCTCGGCCCCAGGGAGTATATAAAATATGGGGGGGACAGATGTCCCAAAGGTGAAAGACTGTGCTTTTCTGGAACTGGACAAAGCATCCTTAAAAAGACAACCCTGGAAGCAGCCCTGATTCTTGTTCGGTGGTGAGAGCACCGGAACAAGGACGGAAAAGGCCACCACAACACACGGAAGGACTCCCTCTCCTCTTGAGGAACTGAAAGTTGAGCATTCTAAAGGGTCATGCTGGACCCAGAATTGGTGATTTTGGAAGATGTATTGTATTGGGAATTTAGGGGGGAGGAGGAGGAGAGTGTTTTTGTGAGGTTTTCATTTTCCTTGTCTTTTTTCTTTTTCTTTTGTGTGTAGTTTAGTTAATAAACTTTTCTTTTTTTCAAGTGAGAGCCTGCTTTGTTTGTTCCTGGTCAAAATCTCACAGCAGACACCAGAGAAAGTGTATTTTCATGGGGGCATTTGGCCCTGTGCCAGTGTCAAACCTTGACACTTTTCTTCCTTCCTTCCTTCCTTCCTTCCTTCCTTCCTTCCTTCCTTCCTTCCTTCCTTCCTTCCGACACTTCCCTCCGACACTTCCTTCCGACACTTCCTTCCGACACTTCCTTCCGACACTTCCTTCCGACACTTCCTTCCTTCCTTCTGACACTTCCTTCCGCCACTTCCTTCCACCACTTCCTTCCTTCCTTCCTTCCTTCCTTCCTTCCTTCCTTCCGACACTTCCTTCCGACACTTCCTTCCGACACTTCCTTCCGACACTTCCTTCCTTCCGACACTTCCTTCCTTCCTTCCGACACTTCCTTCCGACACTTCCTTCCTTCCGACACTTCCTTCCTTCCTTCCGACACTTCCTTCCGCCACTTCCTTCCACCACTTCCTTCCTTCCTTCCTTCCTTCCTTCCTTCCTTCCTTCCTTCCTTCCTTCCTTCCGCCACTTCCGCCACTTCCGCCACTTCCGCCACTTCCGCCACTTCCGCCACTCCCTTCCGCCACTTCCTTCCGCCACTTCCTTCCGACACTTCCTTCCGCCACTTCCTTCCTTCCTTCCTTTTCAGTTCCCTCTCTCTTTCTGTCTTTCTTTCTCTTTTTGCTCTTCCACAAACACCCAGAAGACACCACCTGTAATTTCACCAGCTCTACCCATCCTAAGGTCAATACCCATAGCTGTCCTGCCAGGCAGCAAGGGATATATGTCAGCTTTTGGGGTTGAAAATGGCTGCCATGGGATTGTTTCCACCATGTGAATCCTTGAGGTTGGGAGGGAAATCCTTCCCCCATGCTGGCCATCCAACCCTCTCAATTCACCTCAGCTTATGATCCTAACTAATATACTACTGTGAAAGCAACAGGGATAAATATGTCAGCTCTTTAATAAATTCATCAGAAGCTTTCCATGACTTTTGCTTTGAAAATGAGAGGCTCCATTTCAACAATTTGCTTCCTGAATATCTCAGTCCTGGTCATGCTAACAGCACAAGGCCCTGTGTGGACCAACAACCTCATGCAAGGGCACTGGTAGCTTGAATAGCTTGTCCAGAATCCTTTAGGGATTGGGACGCCAGAGACGCCATTGGTCCAGTGTGACATTACAGAGAGGGGAGCAGTGTGCTAAAACAGCTCACTGGGCTCTGTGGAGAGCAGTATTTCTGCCAAGTAGCACAGCCCAGCCTGGAGACAGACTGCTTTTGTTTTAAATCTCTCTGGCTGCACTTCCGTCGGGGTGATGCAATCCTCGAGGCAAATTAGTGTACACAGGAATCTCCACTGCATTGGAATATGTCATCAGAAATAACTGGTTTAAATGATGTTTTATCAGGCCTATGACAGAGTCAGAGAGTCATCTGAATACAAAATGTTGCTCCTCTGCAGTAGCTCAGGCTGTGCCAGAAATCCAGACCCTGTGACTAGTCTTTGAGTCTTTGTTGTTCTTTAAATGTCCTCAGTATGGAAGAGGGAAAAGAAAGGGGGCAAGTTGGGAAAGGCTGTTCTGATTGCAGAACTTGGGCTGAAGGTTAATATTATTTTTGTCCTGCTTATATTGGTCCCATTGCAGAAAAATAAATATACAGCTTTCCAGCCTTTAAAGAGGTTTCAAGAATAGAGAGGGTTTTTGTTTTTTTTTCTTGGAAAGCTCTACATCTTCTCTCTCCAAGTCCTCCAGAAAAGACTAATGATAGACCACTGTTTAGGGCACAGGCTTGGAACAGGGAGAGCAGACTTCAGTTGTCACTGTCACAGATATCCTGGGTGATCTTTAGCAAGTTGTTTAGGCTGGTTTTTTAAAGCTGATTTCAACAGGAGGACATGCCTGGAGACCTGAGCTTCAGCTCTTGTCTCAGCTGGTCATCTCCAAATGCCTTCTAATTCATCTGGTTGTAAAAAAGCTACATCACAGTGCAAAAAAAAAAAAGTCATGTGGTGGTCCTTCACGGGAAACTCAGCAGCCAAGTGAGAAGTAACCCCAGTGGGGATGCTCATAGCCCACACAGCCTTTGAAAGAATCAGTGTAAGAAAAAACTGTAGACATGTAAGTTGTCAGCTCATGAGAGGTGGTAATTCACTCTGGTTTGTGTCTCACAGACCCTCTCCAGAGTTTCCTTAAACAAGACAAACTGCTTCCCCTGCAAGCAGCCAAAAAGGCTGGTTTTCCTCCTGACATTGATTAGTCTCTCTAGAGCTAGGAGAGGCATCAACATATCCAGAGGAAATTAGAGGGAGGTGGCAATGTGTTGCCAACAGAGCTGTAAGAAATTAGGAAAAACTGCCTGGGGAAACAAGCTGACTTGTGTTTCTTCTTTGAAAGGTCATCAAGATTAGGAGTCTTGGGAAAGCTTCACTGAAGTCAATAGAAAAAAAATTACAAGTAGGGAAATTAATTTGGGCAGCAAGAAATTAAACACACAAAGAGAGAAACCTTGAAGTCAGTCAAAAAGGCTCCAAGAGGAAGATGCTGCTACCATTAACCCAGCTGCAGGGGTGTGAGAACTCAGGGGCAGGAAAGGTCTCCATTTTGTGGAATAATGATGTGGAATAACACCTCCATTGTGTGGCATGGCTACACAAGATTGCTTGGAAGAAGAGCTGCAGCAGGATGGTCAAAGTACAAGTTTCACCAAGTGAAACTCACTGATGAGCAGACACAGTGAAAGCCCCATGCTCAGGCTGGTGAATATATAAACATTTAACTTGGGAAACAACTGTCTGCCCTGAATGATGAGGCAGGAGGTTGTTTAAAAGTCAGACAGACCAAAGAAATGCTGACTGACTTGCTCTGCTTCATCAAACTATTGAAAAAGCCAGACGTGAGGATACTGGGCTTGTGACACCTCACAGCTCAGTACAGGGTCTGGAATGTAACCCTTGCACTTCCAAGCCAAATGTTTCACATGTATGATTTCTGAGTAGGCAGGAGTCAGTATCCACACATCCCTTTCTTATTTTCTATCATCAATACTTTAAGAAACTCACCCTTCAAAAGTCTCACTGAAGTATATTTGTTCCAGGGAAGAAATTTCTTTTGAATGATGGGTGTTTCCTGAGTGGTAATTTCTTTGGAAGATTCCCATGAAGACCAAATTGTAACAGAAGTAGAGAAGAAACTGCATTTTCAAAGCACAGACCCACTATGTGCTTTCAAAGAGAAAGCTGGAAGACAGAATTTTCTCCAGAGTTTTCACTGGAGAAAGTGATCCAGGACAGAAACCTTGGGCCAATGTATATTCCAAGAGTCATTCCAGCTGGACTTCAGCTTTGCTTCCTAAGCCTACAGCAGCTCCATTACCCTATGTGGAGCTTAAAGCAGCAAAAACCATAAGAATAGAAAATGACCTTAGGCTGTTCTGATCATTTTCTCAGGAGATTATCAGTTATAAATAGACCATCCCTGCTAGGAAATACCAAAGAGGCCCCTTCTCCCCAAGAAGGGCAGAAGAAGACTTTTTGCTCATCCCAGGGCAGTTCCAGGTTGGTGCAGGGTGACTGGCAGCACTGGAGCTGGATTATACCAGCTTGTGAGCCACAACCATGTGATGCTCTAAGAAAAGGCACAGGTCAGACGTCTCCCCTCTTTTCATCTTTCTGATTTCTAGCACTGCCTAAAAAAGAATTTGACACCAATGAGGTGTGAGACAGCATGTCAGAAGAGAGGTTGATTTAGGACAATTTGGGATGGATTTCTGCATATTCAGGAAAAAAAAGAAAGGAAAAAATTTAAAATAAAAAAGTTGAACCTGGTCTGTTAAAGTTTGTAGGTAGCTTTGTTCTGGCA
The DNA here is from genome assembly GCF_027887145.1 of Ammospiza caudacuta. Classification (NCBI taxonomy): domain Eukaryota; kingdom Metazoa; phylum Chordata; class Aves; order Passeriformes; family Passerellidae; genus Ammospiza; species Ammospiza caudacuta. The sequence continues at coordinate 6,555,752 of NC_080593.1, forward strand.
GGGACTGTAAATCAGCCAGCACCCAAGTGCAGGGTGTGGAAAGCTCTGGCATCACAACACCCTCTCCACCACTCAGCAGAATGAAAGAGCCATGTGCTCTGTCACCTTCCACTTCCAGATCCACATACCCAGCAATGAATGGGGCAAGCCTGGCAGAATAAATGAGAGGCCTCAACGTGTTCAACAGACTTGATGCCTTCTTGAGAAGAGATGCCAACTGTCTTCTTGGACAACTCAAATTACCTTCTCAAATGCTTTTTGCACATCATTGTCACCCATATGCATGAAAAATGATGCCTCTGAGCATGCACAGTTGGGAGCAGGGAGCAGACACTAGAAGGCTTTCCCTCCAGAGCTCAGGTATTGCAACATTTCTTTGGCCTGACTCCTACCTGCCCTGCACTCTGTGGCCAGCTCTTGCCTCTGGGCACTTGCAGGAAAGTTCTCAGGCAGCTCTCTCTGCATAGCACCTTCAGCTCTGATCCAGGGGATGCACAAGGGACAGGAAGCTCCACTTTCTGTTGTTCAGGGCATTGAGAAACTCCTGCGTGCAGAATTGGGTGGCATGGTTACTTGCCAGTTTCTCCTCACAAGGCTGCTGTGTGCTTTAGAGTGATTAGGGAGACAAAAGTACAGGTACCTTTGTTTTAAAAAAGGGAACAAACAAGCAAAACTGTTTGCAAAAGCTACTTTTGTCATCAAAGAGGAACATAATTAACATCCCTTTTATGTCTCACTAAATATGGAGAGTAAATGAGCACCTTCTGATCTCCAGACTTCTGCATTTATTTCTCTATTTTGCTATTGTTGGGGGACAAAAGTTGCTTTTCCCAACAAGCAGAGCCTCTCACAATAGCAGGCAATTAGTCAGGGGGCCCGAAGGGATCGAATCTTGTCAAGGGAAACTCATTTATACAGTCAGGTGGTTAAGGCACATGATTGTGGCTGAACACTGCAGTGGCCTATTGAGACACAATTGCACGCTTGTCACATGCAATCGGTGGCATTGGGAAATCACTGTTTTAACACAGGCATCCCCTTTTCCCTCCAGGAAACCAGAAAGTGCAGCAAATCAGTTTGTGGGGGTTGTGTGTTGTATTTGGGGTGGGATGGGGAGACTGTCCCTCTCCTGCTGCAGGGGAGTGATGTTGCATGGTCTGACTGGGAAGGGGAAAGGATTTGGCAGTGATGCTCCCTGTGATGGCTCTCAGAGTAATCACCATAATGTGTCTCACTTTAAGAGACCTTTTCCTGGGAAGACTGAGGGTCTGTTTATAAATATTACCTATAAATAAGCCATGCTACCCCATGTGAGCTGCCCAGGAGCTATAATTAGGGCCGTGATGAATCCACATTGTTATGGACGCACCTGACACCAAATATCAGGCCTTAAATTTCCATGAGTGCCAAATGCAAACATGGCAGAGCAGACACTCTATCCCATTTGTTGAAAATTAATGTCTTATTTACGTTGCCCTGGTTGTAATCTTTATCCCCAAGCTGCTATTATTAACTACCACGAGTTTTCTGGCTGAGCTGCATTGGACAGCCAAGCAGGAGACAAAGATCTTGAGGGAGGCAGGAATGTCATGGGAGAGGCAGGATTAGGAGCAAGCTTTACTTAGAGAATTATTTTCAAAGCCTGTGGATGTTTAGGCCTTTATTATCTCCCTAAGAGCAGCACGGTTTCTCTCTGCCTCCAGACACTGAGGTGTGACCAGCTGCTTTTGCAGCTTTAATTCCCCGTACACAGAAAGCCCAGGCAGTTTTTATGTGATCAAACAGAAATGACATTCTGCACGTTATATCATGACTGATACAACTCTGTTCCTCTCATGCTCTCCATGTCCCCCTCCTCTGAGCCCACCCTCCATCCAGGTTGTCCCAGCATCAGTCTGGTTTCAATGCAGTCCTGCACCTAATCTTTGCTCCAGAGGCTCTGGCAGGGGAAGAGAGTGGACCAAAAACCCTATTAATGTAGCCTGGATGAGGAAACCCAAGTTTAGCTCACCCTAAAAACCATGGAAGTGTTCAACTTAAGCCACTTACCCCTGGTGAAACAGCCTGAAGTTGGAGGAGACATGAGTGCTGTCACAGGTTTTACTGCCCATGGCTCTGAGCATCATCTCACAATGCAGATACCAGGCCTGAGCTTTGCCCTGGGGCACAAGTGAAGGTAATTTTGAGCATCTCCTAAAAGCCAGCCTGAGCTTTTACCTGCTGACATTGGGAGCTGAAGCTGCAGCATCAAATGAGGAATGAGAAATAATGCTGAAGGCACCTTCCCTCCATTTGCCAAACAGACTTTCCTCCAGGGTAATTTAAAACTCAAGGCTTATTATTCTTTGCTTAGGGAACCACCCCAATTAAAACAGTCTATCAATGCAAGCTATGAGCTTAAATATTTTCCATCAGGGGACGTGGCATGAGTTCTTCCTTGAAAACATTGATCCCAGGGAAGCATTTCTGGCAAGGAGAGAGTACTGCTAAGTAAAGTCATAAAGATGGAGAAATCCAGGGTTTGAACTCACCTTCGCCCCCGTGTCTGCAAAACCTCTAACTGCATGCATAAGCACCTTGTTTGTGCAGGCAAATATGGGCTTAACATGCACAGCCAGGCACAATGAAGTAATTTTACAGTCACTATGTATGTTCCAACCTCTGAAATCTGTCCTCAAACATCCTTTAGATTCCAGAGTACATCTGTCCAGAAGTCAAAGCAACTTCTGTATTTGCTCTTGTCATGAAATGCCTCCTCAGCAGAAATGATGCAGAACCATTTTTTGTCTTTCCCTTTTTTATTTGGCTGGATTTGGAGAAGCTTAGAGCTCCAAATGGTGGCCACCCAGCATCTCTGAGCAGCCCTCCAGCATCGGGATGAAATGATGCTCTAACACCATGCACACAGATGACAGATGAGTTGCTTTGAGAAGCTGACTTAAAACCTGCCTCCACAGCCTGGGGCTCTGTCTGCTGCTGGAGGCATGCAGGTATTCCAGTGGGACGTGCAGAAATGTGGGGTATCACCAGCCTGGGGTTGGCAGGTCAGGCTGAGGGCATGGGGAAAGCTTTTTCCACAGCTCATTTTTAAAACCCCTTGTCATGCACAACTCCCCTTTAGCTGTCATAGTAAGTCCCCAGAGGCCATGAGAAGCCAGGGCAGCAGGTGGGTGGGTGTTTAGGTTAAACCTATATGGCATGTTTTCATAAAGGCTGTACTTATGCCTGTTCTCCCCTCTCCTTCCCATGAGCTTCCTCCTGCTTGCATCATCCTCCATCCTACTGCACTCCCTGGAGAATTTAACAGACTATAGTGAGTATTTCCTCATCTTGCCTTCTACCTTCCCAACCTCCTCAAAGAGCCACAGACAAAGAACATGAAATGCAGCTCGAGCTGCCCTTGAAGTAAAGCTGCTGAGCCAAAGGCAGCAGCCTCATGGTGGAGGCTGTCAGACAACAAAAACCCAGCCAGCCCTGGCAACCAGTGGTTCCGGTCATGGTTGATGTAGTGCATCCCCAATGACTTCTGTGCAAGTCTTCAGCTTCTGTGCATGGTCTTCAACATCAAAGTCACAATATTTGCATATTCTCCCATGCTCAAAAAGAAAAGAAGGAAGAGACAGCAGATCTCTTTTATTGATGACCAGTTATTGACCCTGAGACACTGACATCATCAGAGCATGTTATTCAGGATATCTGAGCTCCAGATAAGTACCAAAAGGGATGGTAATAGTCCATTCTGAATTGATACAGTCTGTCCAGTCAATGCTAACTTAGAGCCAAATTCAATAAAGCTGTTTTCTTCAGCATGACTAAAGCTTACATCAGGCAAGGTACTAAACACTGAGGGGTAAAACACCCAAGACACAAAGGGTAGATAAATTTGACTGGTCTGAGTTGTTACTTTGAGACACTGGGTATGCTGCTCTGGATCTGGTATGGCTTCAGATCCCAGCTGAAGACCATGGTCAGAAAAGGGGACAGAGTCAGGCAGCACAGGAAGGTCCTCACCCCGCTGCAGTCATTGGCACATGTACTATTAACACCAGTGGAGGTAGAATTTCACCCTTCCTCTAAGGGTTGCACAAATTATTTACAACCAGCACTGGAAACCTGTTCATATAGATTTATTTTCTCAACTGCTGGAGTCAGAGCAATCCAGCCTGAAGGATCTAGAGATATTTTGATCTCCAGAAAGCACAAAACACCTCTTCTGGGACAGAGCCTTTAGCAGACCATCCTAAAATTAATACTACCCTGAAACCACTAGGAACCATGGACTGCATTTTCCATTACTCTCCTCAAATCAACAACCCAACTCGCAGCAAATGGTCCAGCTCCAGAGGAAACTAGCGCATTTTTCTCCTTATCCCACAGATCATGCAGTCCATGTTCAGACTGCAGCTGGTGGGAGTTTTGGTGTTTAAAAATACCCATCCCCATCCTCTCTCGCACAGGCACGGCTTGAGTGTGATGATCATTTATTAAAGCTCCTGCTCGGAGGCGAGCGAGCGGCTGCTCCAGGCGGGCTGCTGACGGAGGAGGTGAGCGCGTACCCATGCCTGCTGCGGCGTGATGTCACGGTGTGCCTCAGATACCCAGGGTTTCTCCCTGAAGATTCCTTCTCCAGGTGTGTCAATCATCCCTCCTTTCCACACCCTGACCTTGCTGACCGCTGTCTGTCAATCCTGGCATTCCAGAAGGGCATTGAGTGATTGGCAGAATTCAAAGGATGCCTTCTACCTCTGGGGGGACATTGGGCCATCCAGGTGTCCTTTGTCCCTTGAGACCTCTGCCCCCAAAACCTAGTTGGTGGTCCTCGTGTTCCTTCCCTCTCCCTCTCCCCTGGGTAAAAGGGTGAGCAAACCACACAGTCAGGAGTTCTGTTGGAGCTGTTGCTGGATTCAGAGGCCTGTGGGCCAGAATAAAGATCTAGATCGAAACCCTCCTTTTGATCAAGAGTCTTTCTTTTCTGTTTCACAAGATCCCGTTTCATTTCCTTTCAGGAAGTGAAACAGGATCTTGTGAAACAGAAAAGAAAGACTCTGGAAAGAAGATATGATCAAATGAAATGCAATTGAAAAAAACAAAAAAAAACCCCAGAAAATCCAGAGATTTAGTGACTACAAGAAAGTGGTCTGGGAGGAAATGAGGTGCAGTGCAAAGGACCAAAACAGGCCAAAACTAACTTCACAGATGTTGAAAAGCAGGCAAAAAAATCAAGAAGGAAGACACAATTTGGAGAGGAAGATAGGAGAGACATGGTATGGATACTTAAAAAAAAAAAAAAAAAAAAAGAAAAATCTTTAGTGAAGAGAAAGCACGGCATACCATCAAGTGCAGGGACATGCACCAAAGCTTGCCCAAATTGATCCCCTTTGAAGGCCAAAACAGGAAAGAAGGATCATAATCAGAACCAGCTCCTTTCCTTCACCATCACCTTAAAGCTTCTCTGCCAGAGGTAAACTCGAGGAGCAGACCCTGCCACCAGAGCTCCTGCATGGCCAGACTTGTTCCCAAGCACCCAGCTGCAGCATCCAGCTTGCCAAAAGTGTCTCTGGGGTGAAAACACCACAGCTGCCACCTTTTGGTCAAGCAGCAAGAGCCAGACAAGCTCAGGCACGTCCCATCTAGCTATATTGGTAATTATTCCAATACACACCACCGTTGGAGGTGTCTGCAGAGCTGTGCCTGGCGGGTGCTTCCTCTCCCTCCTGGGCTCCCATCACTTGGAGCAGCAACAAGAAGAACCTCACTGGGGTCCTGTGGCTGTCCTCATGTTCTCCCTCCCAGCTGTCATCTTGTTTGCCCATGTTATTCTGCCTCTGAGTTAATGGTGAGTCCTGACGTGGTTAAACGCTGACCCAGACAGGGGTACTGACTGCAGTGATATATTTTTATTATTTCTTTTGCACAGCGCTTCATTTACAGTGGTTCATATTATACCAGGAATCAGTTTTAAACACACTCCAGGGTCTCTTCTTCCTATTCAGTGCATCCTATTAATGCATCCTGAAAGGGATTCTCACATGCACACCCTTGATGTGGTTGCTATTTTTTTCCCTTTCTTCCCTTTACCAATCTGCATCTCTCCATCCTGCCGGGGGATTAGGGCCATTGTTGCTATTTAAAACAGCTTTGCTTTGGTCTGTGCTCTGAAGGCTGGATGCTGGCCTGTCACTTTCCCACCTGCTTGGATAGTCTCTGCTTGGGCCTGAAATCCCTCATTATGTCCTTCACTTCAATGACATGGATCTGCCGTGGAATCAGGGCCATAAATAATAGGCATCCCGTGTGGTCCTGCCTCTGTAAGTATTAAATCAGTGCAGCTTTTGAACTGATCCAGTTGGCCCACTGAAATTGAGAAATTAAGACTTTATCTCCACCAATGTACAGAGGGTGGGCTTTGTTTCCTCTCTAACTTAGAGCATCAGTCCTGAGCCACACGTGTACCAACAGATGCAACTCCATTGTTTGAGCTGCATCTCCTCTTCCAGCTGTGCTCATCCTGCTGCAAGATCTGGGATGGGAACTCGGGGATTGAGAGTTAAGGAAACAGCAATCAAGGGAAAAGTTTAGTGCTTCTTCTATATCTATATATCTTGTAGATATAAGATATGGGGGAGAAAACAGCTCCTGTGCAAGTTCAGCAAATCTAAACCTCTCCAGCTGTGATTCGTCTCATATTCAGCTCCCTCCAGCCTGCACATAGAGGAGATGCAAATAGGGGCTGCCTCATCTTTATGCCACCTGAACATTAAGATGACAAGGCAATCTCTGATTGCAAGACTAAAGCATCTCTCCATCCTTTTAGTGTTGTTGGAGCAGTTTAGGAGACAGATCTGGGTGCTTGGGTCCAGCCCATTATGTTCAATGAAGCTGCATCCATTTGTAGCCGTGCTACATTTGACTCTTGTAAAACACATAGACATGGGGAATAAATTAGTTTATATAGGTCTTGGAGTTGTACACAAATGCACAATGATCTCAGATCCATCTGCTCCCCAAGGCCTGAAAGTGAAATCTGCTTCCAATCTTATGTTTTATGCTTATTGCTGTCATGCTGTTTATACCCCTAAATGCTGCACATTCTCTTTTTGTTTAACATAAACAACAACTATGCACCGTCTGCTGAAACTTTGTCAACTGCCTCTTCCTTCTGTCTGGATAATGAAAAGACACAATCTAAGAAATGCATCTTATTCTAACTGTTTGCTTCCAGACATAATACATCAAGCCTGAAGGTAAGAAGCAAGGGGAGAAAATTAGATGGATTTGGTTTCAGTAGATGTAATTCAGCTTAGCTTCATGGAAGGCAGTAGAATAACACCAAGCAAGCATGAACCAACAACCTAAACCAGGGCTGTACCGTTTTTAGTCCCATTCCTGAGCATGCCAGTATGCCAAACAGAGAAGTGCACTCCCAGGTTTATAACTCATGTACAGACATTGGATTCACTGGGAAAATGTTCACTTTTGAGAAGATAAACAAGACCTACATGTGAGGCAACCTTCCCACATCTGCAGTGTTAGACTTTACCCTGATATATACTGCTGTCCAATGCAGAAATACAGGATATTGTGGACCTTTGGCTATGGGATGTTGGAAGATTAGAATGCATGTGGCTTTTCTGCCCTGTGATATATAAAGTCAACACATCTGCAGTGGCCAGAATGTCTGGGGAAACTGAAGTTATTTTTCAGAGTCTCTGTTACACCCAAATGTGCCATGAGCCACCCTAGAAATTTTGCTCTGCCTAATTAGACTTACCTATGGAAATTCCTCTCTTAATTTTCTTTGAAAAAATACTCTTAGAACCACAAAGAGAATTTGAGAAATAATGTGGAGGGAAAAAACCTTCTCTGATTGTCTTTTTCTCTTGGCCATCCAAACTGCAAGAATGTCAGTCCCATCCAAACAAAATGTCATTGCTGTTCCCTCAACAAAATGACATCCAGTTCCTCAGCTGAGGCTGCAGAACTTCTTCATGAAGAGAAACAGCAAATACAGAGAAAAAGAAAAGAGAGAAAGGAGAAGAGACATTGACAAACTGATTTTAAACTCACAATGTGAGCTACAGTTATAAAACATATGTATCATCTTAGCTTCTGTCATGCTAACTGTGCCAAATTCAGGGAGAAAAAAAATCTACTAAAAAGCTCAGCAAAGCCCCATCCAAAAATATAGAGCCTATAAACTTTTGATTTGGCATTTTTTTCCCTTTCCATCACTCACTCAGCTTTGCAGCTGCAACAAACCTAGTTGCCTAAAATTATTTCCACCATGCATTTCCCCAGCTTCTAATGGCTGAAATTAGGAAAAAGGACATGGATTTGTGCAGGTCCCTTCCCTTCTTTACCCACACCTTCTTTCATGCAGAATTTTTTCTGAAGTTGCCCTCTATGGTCAACAACCATCCCTCAGTTTCCCCCTGCTAGAGCCTGCCAATCAAGCTCGGCTGCATTCCTGAATCTTGGCATCCTTAGCCCAAAAATCAGAGCATCTCTGTGACCAGATATTCACCTAAAGGACTTTCAGGTGCTCCCTGGAAGCTAATCATCAGTCAAATGCACACTTCTACAGAAGCAGGGTAAGAGAAAGCAACATACCCAGTGCCCCCTCTGTGCAGGGAACTCCTGCTCTGCCAGTGCACTGCACAAACCACTGTCTTTGGCTTGCCACAGCCTCTTAGACAGATTGCAGCAGAGTTTAAAACACCTCAATGAGTGGAAAACAAACAGGAATGAGCTATCAAAATGTTTCACAAACTTAGAAAAACTCAGGAGTGATGGGGAAAGTAACAGCAGAAAGAGTCACAGTAACAATAATTACTGCTATTGATATCTATTAAGTAATCAGTAAAACATAAAGCATTTACATACAGCTCTTGTCTCAGCTGTTTGATCTTTTAATTTCCATTTCCGAATAAAGAAAACCTTGTTTTGCTACTTCATCTCCTGAACCAATCCAAAACATATGCAGGGATGCCACACACACAAAATAAAACTAGCACACACATCCTCCACCAGAGACAACCCGACATTTTCAAACCTAAAAAAAAAGCAAAATAAAATGTGAGTTTATCCTGAATGCGGGTGAGTTCTCATTTCACTGAAACAAAACTTTCTGGTGAAAATGGCTAAATAATCAGCTGAGGAACCAAAGAAATAAAGTCACTAAAAATCAGCTCACTGAAGGATTTCTGCCCCAAATTTGACATAATGCATCATTTTCCTGTGCATTTCACCTGCACTAGCACTTCTCTACAAGCCACACATTCAGGGCAGGTATGGACATTCCAATAATAAGAATGATCTAGGTGAAGATGTCCCTGCTCATTGCAGGGGGGTTGGACCAGATGACCTTTAAAAGTCCCTTATAGCCCAAACTCTTCTATGATCTATGAGCCACAGGAGTAATAAAAGCAAGGAGTCAAAAAAGCCCTAGCAGGTCATCAGAGATATAAAACTCCTTGCTTGGAGGGATGGGGGAATGAGAAAAAAAGCAAAACAAGGATTTTGTAGAAAAGTTTTTCTGTGATTAAGCTGTTCTCTAACAGTGGGGTGTTTGTGCATCTGCCCTGGATAAGAAGAGCTGGTCAGGATGTGGGATGGGAATTAAGCTGGACTGGAGGACAGTCCAGCTTGATGCCTTCCACAAGAAACCTATTCATCTCAAAAGAGAAAAGAAATGCAGCTTGAAGCCAGGAGCCTGACCCTCAGTCCTTCCATTTCTATTTTCGGGTATGTGTAAGAGTGACCCTTATTTTGGCTAAAACCTGTGATTGCTGAGACCACCTGGGAAGCTCATGGTCCCTGACACAGAACTTTGGTTTGGGAGTGCAGGGACAGGCTGAGGAAAGGTTTCACACAAGATGAGCTCACCAGGCTCCCAAGGTTTCACAGCAGTCAGTGCTGTGCACGTTTGTGCCCCGTGCCCCAAATTTTGAGCTCAGAATCAGGAAATGATGAGGTCAGTTCCTGAGACAGCACCACAGGGCAAGAGCTGAGGTGATATTGTCATAAAAGCTCCTGCTGAGGGCTGTGTTTGCTGGCAGCAGCACAGTTGCATTGCTCATGTCTGGGAGTGTTGAGAATGAGAAATTTTCTGTAACAAAGACCCAGCTTGAGCCAAGGTGCAGAAGGAAAAGAGAGGCTATAGGTCCAGTCTGGAAGCTGACCCACCTGGTGAAGACCTCAACTCAAAGCCAGAGGCCACAGAAGAGAATGTGGAAGGTAATAATCAGGCCCACAGGACACAAAAACAGAAGCATTTTTGGGGATGGATGCACTAAGACAAGGCAGCCATGAATTAAAGAGCCCAGCTCGATCTTTCCCTGTTCATTGCAAGGAACAGGAGGCTGAGCAAGGTGAGCAGTGAGGGTGGAGGGAGGAAGTAAATGCAGCGTGGGAGCCCCATGGAGTGAGCCAGAGTAGTTCATTACCTGGGGTGAAGCAATTGCTGGAAAGTCTCCAGTGTTTGTGGTATTTTGTCACAATGAATATTTAATTAGGCCAAGGCATGGCTGGCAGTTCGCAGACACATTCTTGCTGCTCCAGAGCCTCCATGGAGATGAGGGATTCACAAAGGAGTCTGCAACCTCAGGGCACTGCTTCCACCCAGGTCACTCCCCCAGGCAGCTAAACCCTTGACCACTCCCTTAAAAACCTGACTTACAGATAAAAAATACAAGTGAGCACCCAAAAAGAGAGTTTCCTTAAGCCTAAGCCTTGCCAAGACTCAGAAATACCTTTTTTATTTTGGCTGAAACAAGATGCCTGTTATAGCTGTGAATGTATGGCTGTAAGTATGAAGCTGGGTAAACTGCTTGCTCTTGAAGAAAACTCTCAAGAAGCTTCATTACACTGAAAACCTCATTAGTCCTTTTGATTTCACAGTGGGAAATGTGACAACCCTGTGCAGAGCCAAGGTTAATGGTGTCCTGCACAACTAGATGTGGTTGTGGGGATCAAACATCAATACTCCCAATAATCAGAACTCAAATCTGGCCATGGAGGCTGGTTTTGCCTCCAACACATTAATTCCAACTTTTCACATTCATCAGTCTTTTCAAATCAGGATCTTCAGAAACATGAGTGTCTCATTGCCCCCCCGGTGTCCTGAAATGCATAAATCCCTGAACCACCCAACACTGGCAATCAGCACAGGTCTGCAGCCAGCAAAATGGCATCTGACAGCACCAAGGAGGCTGAATCTTCTGCCAAGGGCAGCCCAGGGGTGGTGGACTTCAAGACTCTGATGGGACACGAGCATTGTCCAGGCTTCCTGAGAAATTTACTCATGGCAAACACAGCAGTGCAGGATAAATCACTTTACTCTCAGGGGATCAATGTCTTCAGAGCAGCTCTCACAGAGGGGTAAATTTCAGGCTGCCCTTTTGTTTTCTCTTATCACATTTTTGCTGTCAGAGGTGAAGGGAAGTATCTTCTTCAAGGAAAAAAAAATAATAAAAATAGTCCTGATGTCATTCTCTTGGGCTCACATCTTTCCTGTGAGCACATATACCTCAGTCATTCTGTCATTTTTATTGATACCAATGAAATCATTTCATTGATACCAATGAAAGGACAAATTAAAAACTGATCATTAATTCACAGGCTCACTTGGTCCCTCTCCCACAGGGAAACACTTGCTTATTTATTAAATATTCCCTTTTTTTGCTCCATCTTCCAACATGCCATTACACCCCAGAAGTTTAAAAAAAAACCCCTCCAAAATCTGGGGATGTTTTTCTTTTTAATTACCTGGAATTACCTGGACTACTCCAGCTCCTGCTGGGGGCCTCCCCTCAAACCACACATGATCACCATCACAGTGAGTTTCTACCTTTCCAAACACTCAGCTCTTCATGCCACTTTGTCTCAGTTTTGAATTCACAGCAGGTCTTTGAAGGACAAAATTAACTTTAAGATCCTTTAACACAGGTTTGCCTGTTATAGCCCATTGGCATTTAACTTATTTTTCAGTGGATGAGCCATTGGCTTGCAACCATCTTGTGCAAAACAGCTTCCCTGCAGCATTAGACCTGGCAGAGAGATGTCTTAAAAACTGCCTTTGCCCCAAATAATCAGCAGGGGAAGAGACCTCAGCCTTGCTGGGGCTTCAACAGATGCATGGATGTGTTGCCACATTGAAACAATTCCCATAAATGTTTGCAGCAAGTGTGGATCCTGACACTGACAACAGCTCATGCTTCAAAATGTCTACCTGTAGGCTCACTGCTTCCCAAGTCTTCCCTTGGTCAGGAAGGGGGAAAAGGCTGAAGTGGGGAAAATTCCCCATTTGTTTGGCCTTGGAGGCTGCATCTGCTTGTGCACAGCCTCTCACATGCTCCAACACTCAGTCAAAATGCTGTCTGAGCTCTTCCACCAATACTTCACCTGTCATCAGCTGGACTAACAAAGAGCATCTTCCCTCCCACCTCAGACCCAAATCTCTGCTTGTCCCTCTGTTTTTCCATGGGTTTTCCTGGCAGAAAACATGGGGTATGTTAAAGACCCCAGAGCTGCAGCAGGAGGTGGCCAAATAAATGAGACAAAGTCACAGAAGAAGTCAGAAGAAGAGCAGCACAGAGAGGCCATGGTCCATCTGAAGCCTCCCAGCCCTGTGCATTAACCACAGTAAGCCTTCCACTTACATCTTGTTTTATCCTCTAAATGCTGGAGGCTGTTTAGTGTCTTTTTTTTTTTTTTTTTTTTTTTTTACTTTTCCTTTTTTTATTTTCTGTTCAAATATTTTACTGGCTACACTGAAAAGAGAGCTACAAACAGTAGGGGAGAATCTCTCGTGGCCAGAATACAATGAAGCGCATAAGTGAGGGGGATTGCTCCTTACAATGCTTGAATCAAAGATAAACATGAAAAGAGCTACCTCCTTAGAGCAAAAAACAGAACAAGACACCATTCCCAAGGGGAGCAGTGATGTCTTTAAAAAATAAATCAGCCACCTCAGAGGTCAGAGTAACATGGGGAAGAATATTTTTTTCATCCAGCATCTCACCTGAATTTCAAATCCAGGTAATTTGCTGGCAAACAGAATTTGAGAAAAATATTGGGGTATAGGACTCACTGCAGAAAAAAATCTCTCTTCCCAGGACCCCAAAACACTGCACAGCCCTTAGGTAAGGAAACTTCATAATACCCCTCACTACTGGCTGCAAAGCTCTTGTTCTTAAAATGACGCCATGCTTATTTTGGGCTGACAGACAAACAAGACAACCACTGGCACAGTGTGATCCTCAGCCCTCTGGAACTCTTCGGGGCCACTGTGGCATCCAGCACTGGCTGTATCCCAGAGAAGAGAGCAGACCCTTTCCCAAAAGCAAGGTGCATCTGCCTTGGGTGCTTCCTGGCAGACCTCTGGAGGGCACAGACACACCCTAAATCCAAAAAACATCCAATTTTAGGAAATTAAGAGCCACAGAGACAAGGAAAGGCACTCTTAAATCACTAAGGGCAAAGGTAAAGCTCCCTTGGTGCCCTCCAAGGGACCCCATTGTCACATGTGGAAGTTGCCAAAGCCTCCACAGCATCAGACTGAGTCTCAGTCCATTTCTACAAGCCCCACGAGCTCTTCTCCTCAACTGGGATCTGCATCAGCAGCCACAGATCCCAGGGTCAGCAACACAAAAGTCACCTTCAGCCCTTGGGCTGGGGTAAATATGTTCCTGGAGAGCATGGAGGGCTTCAGGAGGAACTGCAGACCATGATCAGAGCTCAAGAGGCTGAGATCATTGCTCCACTTGGATTTTTCCCACCAAGTTATGCAAGTGGTGAGGTGTAGGTGTGAGGAAAAAAGAAAAGTAAGCTTGAAATGTCTTCAGAATGAATCCCCTCTTCTTCTGCCCACCTGCAGGGAAGGAGCAGCATGTCTCACATGACTCTGTCTGATAAACCCCGAAATCTGGGAGTTTTTATTTGGTCAGGGGGTAAAAGAAAAAGCATCATAATAAGGGTTAAACCCCAGGCTGAGATGGAGTGGTACCACATGAAAATCAGAACACTGTGCTGAAAGCTTCAGGATATTTCTGGAGCCCACCTTGTTCACTTGCTGCCCAGAGAAGATGGAAGGCTAAATATTTACTGCCCTTTGATAAAAGTTTCCCATTGCTGACTGGTCCTGTTCACCATGTCAGGGCTTTGCCACCATCAATCGTAGATGTCAAATTTTTTGACACTTACATGCAGTGCAACTGCTCTAAGCACATGGGTTCTGCTGCTGCTTTCAATAATTTTATTTTGATGGGGGAATCAGCATGGCAGAGAGGCAGGGACAGACTGCCCAGGACAGACACTGGGGTGTGCTCAGCTGCTAAGGCACAGCCCAGGCAGCACCAGCTCTTGCTGAAGAAAAGGATGTTTTGGGGAAAAAAAAAAAAAAAAAAAAACCAAAAAAAACCCCCAAAAAATATCAGAGAGGAAGGAAGCATGAGAAATAAAATGAGCATGCATAGAAAGACTGAAACAAAGCAGAGCTCCTTACAATGGTGTTCCCATTGGAATTGGAATTCCCAATTTCAGTGATTTATCCTTTGAGGGAGAAAATCAAATTGATATATTTCCCAGGGAGAGGAGAAGCCCACCATCAGCGCCAGAGGAATTTGATTGTAGGAGTGATAAGAGAACACTCTTAATTTTTTACTTGATTTGAGGACATGTCTTTCCCTGAAAAAGGAAGGGAGATTGTGTTGTTAAGTTACACCAAATCTCTCCTGGGGTCCAGTAAAAGTCTTCTGCTGGAACCCATGACCTGAGTATGGGTCATTTGGGATGCATCACAGCCCAGCAGAGCTCCCCTGGCTGGGTACAGGCCAGACACATTTGGGTGCCCCATGGGACCCTTGTGCTTTACATTTGGAGTCTGAGGAGGCTCCGCCTGTGTGATTGCTGTGCAGGGGGTTTTTGGATAATTTGTTGTCTTTCTGAGGAAATGGAAACTTTATGTCTTGCTTCTAGAGCCAGAGCAGCCTTCACTCTTTGACACATCCCTGGTTGCCTTGGCACTTTTCTCAGAGCTCTGTCCTTGTGTGTGCTACAAATTACTGTTTATATTTCCTCTGATTTGTGTTGGACAAGGTGAGCAACACTCAGATTTTACCAAGGTGTGTAACACACCGGGGTTAGCACAAAAAAACTGCTTTAGACAACCGCAAGAAAACATCTCTATTATATTTTCACCTGCCTCCAATTCCAGCCTTTCAAACACAAGGCAGATAGCACAAGGCCTCTAGCAGAGGCTGGTCTGCCTCAAAAACAACTCAATTTCTACCAGCAGCGGAAAGCTGCTTCTGAACCTTGCTTTTGCAATACAGACAAGTAACACAACAGAAAGCTGAACCACCACTGAAATATGATAAAAGGGATAAGGACCAACATGTGCTCAAGAAGGTGTAAAAGAGTGTTTAGGTCCCAATATCACTGGACATTGTGTCTGTGGGAACAACTGCAAAGATAATTTAGCCAAACCACCAGGACACCTCTTCTCCCATGCTTCTTTACCCTCAAGAAATATAGAAAGAAAAAACAGTTTAGGCATGTTTATGGCAAATTCATGGCTCTCGTTAGATTTTCAGTAGCTCAACAGGCAAAACACGGACAATTCATACCCCATGGCTGGAACAAAAAGGTGCTGCAGGTCAGGCTAGCTTCTCATGGAAGAGTTTGCTGAGTTGGAGATTTTCAGTAACTCAACAGACCAAACATGGGCAATTCATACCCCATGGCTGAAACAGAAAGATGCTGCAGGTCAGGCTGGCTTCTCATGGAAGAGTTTGCTGAGTTTGGTCCCGAAAAGGATTAAATTGCCTTTGTGCACGTTCCATGTGGCTACACCCTGCTGGGGTGGAGGGAGACATTGGGCCAGAAGTTTTCATATCCTGCCTTGAAATTCAATGTTGCTTAAATGGGTCCATTTTAGAGGCAACCTGGGACTGAGCGCATGTCAGAGGCACATTTTTAGCAATGCCACCGTTTGCAAAGAGCACTGGGGAGGCTCAGCCACAAAACACACATTCACCCAATGTCAAGGATGCCCAAGACTAAAAGCAAAGCAGCTCCCAAAAGGCACCAAGCTCGTTTGCCTGAGGCCACCCATTCGGGCTGCTGCAGGCGGCCAGGTTCCCAAACAAGCACGGGGCTGAGGGAGCAGAAAGGATTTTGCACGGTTCATGTGTCAGCCACGGCTTGCAAAGGTCAATCAGTTTTTCAGTGGGACTCAAAGGAGAGAGAAAAGTGCAACTGATTAGGGGGAAGGGGGGGAAGGGGAGAAGGAATCTGCGGCCCTGCCAAAAGCTTTGTAAACAAACTTCCCTGCAATGTTGCAGATGAAAGAGCAGCGCCTGGCGAGCGGGATCCAGCTCCCAGGCATAAATCAGGAGCTGCTCCAGCAAAACCAAGGAAGTCACGCTGGCACAAGCAGGAGAAGAATCACCCCCTCCTGCTGCTGAACAATAGCCCTGGTCCCCCAAACACGATTCCCTTTCCCACATGGGAGCAGAGTTCTTGGGTGGCAGCACGGCCGCGGTGTCGGAGTCAAGGCCCCAAATGCCAGCCCAGGTTTGGGAAGCGAGGCCGCGTCCATGGAGCAGCAGCCAGTTCAAGAGGAGGGGGCAGTGGATTCACCTCCAGCTTCTGGATTTCCTTTGTTCCTCCTCTCAAATAAATCCTCTGAATATGTGGGGTTAGGGACGGAGATAGGGAAAGGGCAGTTGTCCCGAGAGGAGATGAGCAGCAGCACAGACTGCGTCTTGCTGACAGCATGCTGAGCCGCAAGCCACTTTTTACACCCTTTTCAATAAATATTAGCTGGAGGGGGCTCTGCTTTTTCCCACTCTCCTGCCAGCATGGCCTCTTATTGTTTACTCTCCCCCAGCAGTCCAGGCGTTCTTGTTAATGTGCTGTGATTGAGTACTTGGGAGAGGATGGGGTTTGGAGCTGGCTCCCGGCTCCCTTTGGAGAGCTGTTTACTCTTTGGTGGTGCCCATGGCCCGCTGAAGATAGCGCTCCTTCCCTCACCCCTGCTGTGTCCATCTGCTTTGTCTGCCTGTTTTCCTGCTGCCACCGGCAGGCAGCTGGCCTGCGCATTTCAGCTGCCTGTTCTTAAACCCCTGGAGGAAAAAATAAAATTAACCCCGTAAAGAAGGAGGCTGGGAAGGATGGGGAGGAAGGAGAGAGAGGAGCAGCTCTGCTGGCCAGCACTGCTCCCCTTCCACAGCTGCCTGAAAGCACTGGTGCCAGCACTGGGCTGAGCCTCAGCTGACATCAGGATGCTGCTGGCACCAGGTGAGGATTTGGCTGGCTTTTTTGTCTTGTTTTGCATTTTATACCTCCAGCAGGCAGCATGCAAGCACAAGGTTTTAGCTCTTTGTGGGTCCTGATGCCCTGCAGCAGAGGGTTTCAGACTCCATTTCTCCTGGCCTTGCTGTCGTGCTGTGGGTCTCTGCTGATTCCCTGGCTGAAGACAGCCCTCAGCCACACCTGACAGCCCAAATCACCAGCAGGCACATTCCCCATCCTTCCCCCACAGCAGCCCAAAACAAGAACATGGCAATCAGACATGGGGCCAGGGCTGCTCCCACATATTGTCACCTCCACTGTTCTTCTGTCAATGCCCTACCAAAATCCTTCACATTGGTGCAGCCAGTAGGAGTTCACAATTGGTTTCAGGGACCCCAAAGATTTTTCAGGAGAGCTGTGACCAGAGTCAGTCAGTACAAGCCATGGAGTGGCAGTCTGTGAGAACAGAGATATCCTGATTGATGCCTTTATAAAATCTGTTTCTGTATCCCCCTGGAAACCAGACCCTTGAGTTCAAGTGACGACCAGGGTGTCTCTGTGGTTTGCAGCATCACTGGACACACCAGGGCTCCCCAGTCCTTCAAGGGCTGTGCTCTCCCAGCAGCCTCAGAGGTTGCCCTCTGACCCAGGGGGACATTTTGTGGCAGAGCCAAAGATCACATGGAGCCACTGACTGCATGCTGACCCTGCCGGGAAGGTAGGAGACATCTGGCATAAAGATGGAGCAGTGCCTGGAGAGCCCAGTGAGAGTCCTGACATTTGGGTACCACGAGGGGCCAGGCTTTCAGCTTGTCTTTCATCAGAGCCCCTGCCACCGGAGTATCCAAACCCTTTGGTCTATCCCAAAACCCTCTCAAACACAGCTCATTTCTGCACAGTCTGACCTGATCTGGGAAGTATTTAACCACTAAAAGGCAGAACTGATCAGCAAGCTAACATGATAACCTGCTGGGTTATGCAAATACATGCCTGTGTCCATGCTCCCACCAGGCAAACACAGCAGCTCTGGGCATAAATACACGTGTGACAGATACAGAAACCCCCACAGCACTCTCCAGCTGAGAGTTACTCACACAGAGCTTTCCCCATATCTCCCTCCTCAAGCTCTGACTGGCAACTGGGGCTATTCCTGGCTTGCATTTGACCTCCCTCAGCTCTGCAGATATAAACAAGGTCTGCTCCTCTTTGCACACAACACTCCCAGCTAACAGGAAAAGCAAGTGGAACCAGAAGTTAGCTACAGTTGTCAAGCCAATATTATATGCTGGGGAAACCAGCAGAAGTTGCAAATCTCCAGGGAAAACTGTAAGCCCTCCTGCACACAGACTCCTATGGATACGTAGGTATCCAGGCTCTAGCATCCCCCAGAGACCTCAGCTACTAAGTCTGCTCCCTGGGGAACCTTTCAAAGCTTGTTTTCTTCTCCTTCACACCCTAAACCTGTGGGAGACAGCGGGTTTAGTCCCTGCTCAGCCACACCTCTTTTGCTCCAGGAGGCAGCCCTGGCAGGGCTGTGCTTGGCACAGGTAAAGCAGATGCCAGGTGCACATCAGTGGGGAGCTGCACCTCGGGATCTCACATGTGCTCGTTGGAGCTGCAACCAAAACCCTCTCTGCAAGAT
This sequence comes from Ammospiza caudacuta, assembly GCF_027887145.1. NCBI lineage: Eukaryota > Metazoa > Chordata > Aves > Passeriformes > Passerellidae > Ammospiza > Ammospiza caudacuta. The sequence continues at coordinate 6,574,689 of NC_080593.1, forward strand.
GTGCCCTCCCACTCCCCACCCATCTCTGCAGCAGCAGCTGGGAGAGCAAAGCTGCATTGCCTGTCTGGCACGTTTGCCCTTTCTCCAGGTGTGCACAGCTTTTTTTAACATTAAAGAGAGATGCTCCAGTGCCTCCAACAGAAAATAGATCTCCCTCATTGTTTGAGACTATAGTCATAAAAGTAAAGTCTCTGTAAATAATAATTTCATGGATGTTCTGCTGTTGGTCTGGGTCCATTAGAGACACTTCTTTTTCTTACCTTCATTTCCTCTCTGTTCTTCCAAATAATTGGCTTTGCTGGTGCCGATTCCATGCTGCTGCCCCTTGAAAATAGATGTAGGTGAGAGAGGATGAAGATGTTCACTCTCCAAAGCCTCTGACTGTACAGCAAGGGGAGAAAATGCCACCTGCTACCTGATAGGGACTAATTTCCTACTAGGAAAAATGGTTGCTAAACATCTGGCCTGACAGCTGACTTCCAGCAGAGCTGTAGGAGGCAGCAGAATATGCTGGACTGGAGACCCTGGCCACAGTTCAGCAGTACCAGGCTGCCCATGGTGATAGCAACAACAACAAAAACTGATTTATTTTAAGCCTCTGGTTACCAGAATCCTCTGCAAATAACATGCAGGGAGCTCAACAGGGCCTGTATGTAGAGGAACACAGCACCACAATGAGGATGTTATGCAAGCCAGGATCTCAAGCAGGTTTGATGGAGTTTAGCCCCATTCCACTACCAGGTGCAGATGCCTGGATCTTCCAATATTACCCCAAAGCTAAGATAGTAATAGCCACTCATACCCTGACTGCAGTGCAGTAACTCCTGACCTGAGGAGGTGACCTGAATGCTCCTTTTTCTGCCCAGAGCTCTTTGAGTGCTAACAAGTTAGCAGTGTTACTGGTTCCCTTCCAGTATGGGATTTGGGGTTCTACTTTCACCCCAGGCTCTATTCAGGCTGTTTTTGGGAGCCCTGGCCAGTTAATCCGATCCCAGATATCAAAGGGCATCCAAGCAGCCCAGCAGGATCTGTGAGCTGTGATAGTGAAATAATCTAGATGAGAAAACACGCCTTTTGCATTCTGGAGAGTCCACCACATTTCCAAAAATGAGTCCAAAACGTACCTATGGGATCTTTCACACAAGGGAGCTGGAAGTGGACCTGGATGCTAGAATTCTTCCTGGAGGAGAGAAACTTCAGTTTTGAAATGGTGTGGAAATGTCCTGGGAGCAGAAGCACCCGCAGTGAAGGGAAAGCCTCAGAGCAGAACTGTTGTGCAGGGCAGTCTGTATTTCACAATGTGGCTTCAATCTGAGAAATGAATTATCTTGAATCATGGATCATTTCTGGTAAGCAGTGTGTTGTGAGGAGATGCTTTAGGAGAGAAGGAAGATAAGGGAGCCCGGGCATGGCCACAGAAGAATGACAGTGGGAGGACATCTTGGAGCTCACCCTCCTGCTTTTGCTTCTTCTTCTAAGCCACACATCAGAACAAGAGACATAAACTCCATCCCAACTGCAGAGACTGATCTGACTTTGCTCATTTCTTTGGTAGTTGGGTGAAACTGAATGAGCATTTTTAGCAGTCTGACAGCAGAGATTTGGCATTGTCATCATGAAGCATGAGAAAAACCATGAGCCAGGTTTGGAAATTGGGAGATTGGCTTGAAAAGCAGAAGATCTTTTATTATTATTATTTTTGCATCTGTTTAGAAACAATGCACATTCTTTGTCTTCTGCTACAGTTCACTGAAATGTCAGGGTCTGGCTTTTAAGGAAATCTATCATTTTCAGCCAGAAGGAATAAGAACATTTTTTTTCTCATTAGTGATTGTTGTGCAGTTGTATGACACTGAACTCCAGGCTTTGGGGTGGGGGCAGAAAGCTCCCAGCGCCTTTCACGGGGCTTGCTGTCAAATTAATCAGAGAATTGGCTGGTCATTGACATGCAGATAAATGCAGCCTTGACTCGTGCTCCCACCGTGCATGTCCACTCCTAGAGTTCACCTCCCGTGCTGCACAACTGCATGAGCCAAAAGCATCCCCTCAGCTGCCAGAACAAGAGACAGCAGATGTAAAACTTGGGGTCTGCCTTGTCATTTGTGAGAAGTTATCCCCCTGCCCGCTCCAAATTTCTAAGGTTTGACTTGAGCCTTTGGACATAACCACACAGCCAGGGTGCTCAAGTGTCAAACACTGGGTGGTAAAACCTTTCTGCTTTGAGATAAGTCTCATGGCTTGTTGGTCCTCATGATGAAATGCAAAGAATTAACCCCAAGGATTTTTCTGCACAAGGAAAGCCTATCCCCTGATGCCTCCTCCTGCATGTCTGGTGCAAGCAAGACTGGAATCAGGCCATTTATCAAAGAAATGGGCAGTTTCCCCTCAGTATTGCAGTGCAAAAAAGGCCATCGGTTTGCATTAAAAAGAAACCGCAAACTTGGTACAAAGCACCCAGCCATGGAAACGTGCTTCTGTGGCTCCCAAGATCCCTTTCTCTCCGTCAGAATTCACATGAAAAGCCCTCTCTCGCTGCTTTCCGTGTCAGCATTAGCTCTCCCAAGATGATTGGCATCAAAGGTGGCAAACACTCCGTGCTGACAAAAGCCCCCCTCCGCCTGCCTGCAGCAGCCCCCGCCCCGCTCCCCAGCGCTGACAGGTCCCATTGTGCCGCTGTCCCACAGCAGCTGCACCGGGAACAAAGACATCAAGGCACAGGGGCCGGGGCTTGTTGCACTTGTGGGAGGAAACACAAGCAAAGGAGAAAAGTGAGGCTGAAGGGAAGGGATCAACAGTTGGTGACTTACCAGCGCGCTGGGAACGCGTGAGGAGCAGCTAAAACCGAAAGGTTTTCTGCAAATGTACCTGCACAGGCATTTGTGCCTCTCATTATCCACTGCTCTGCCTTCCAACAGCACCAGAATCACTCAGCTAATTGCACTGTAAAGGTAACAGCCTATGAAATTTTTAATGGAGCAGATTGCACTCATAATTTTTTTTCTCCCTCTGTGGTTCAATATTCTTCAATATCTTTTCTCTCTGCTTGCATTTGATTCAGGATGACAGTGGATTTATGCATTGCCATTCTCCTCGTCATAAAGACTGAACTGCAAGACAGGTCCTTATTCCAGCTGGATCCAGGCAGCTGAGGGCCACAAGTGGATGATCAAATGTTCTGAAGAACATTTGAAAACACATCCTCACCACCAAATCGCCAATAGATGCATGGAGCAATCACTTATCAGCAGTCAGAGCTTGGGCATCCCTCTGCTGTGGCATAGCACAGGGTGAGGACAAAAGGCAGTGATCCTTGCTCAGGAAGGCATGGCTGCTGGGCTTCTACTGCTCCTCCAGGGAAAATAGAACTGGAAAAAGGAAAAGGAGAAAATATTTGAAGAGTTAATGCCACGAATGGCAGTAAAGCAGTATTTAAAGCAGGATGAGGGTAAATTCTAAAGGCAATGTGGACCCCTGTGATAGGATGCAGCAATAAGAGTACCAGTGGGGGCCAAACTCAAGGGAAGACTGCAGCACATTTCTGCAGAGGATTTAGGTACCAAACAGCCACATCTCACATCCACTGCCAGCCCCCAAAGCTGACAACAGCCATTGGCTGGTGGGTGGCTGCACTTCTCGAGCAGAAATGAATCCTCCTGTGCTGATGCTGATGTCCAAGAGAGCAGAAGACAATCAGATCCTACAGACCCATCTTACCCACCCTTATCCTCAATCCCATGAAGTGCCACCTTCATGGGATCAATGGTATCAGCATCCATCTTCTTTCAAGGTTCACCACTCATTCAGGATCCAGGCATTCCATTCCCTGACTTGTCTGAGGGACACACTTGGGATTCATTGCTTGCCTAGTGACAAAAACTCCTGCACAAAGCACAGCCCTCAGGATCACATGAGTACACAGCCATGGCTGAAGGAGGAGAAGAAGGAAGGGGATAATGTGATGTGTTGGAGCTCTGCATATGGAGCAGGGAGAGCCAAGAAGCTCAGGGATCCCCAGATGTTTTTCATAAGACATCAAAATGAAACATCCTCTCAGCTGTTTCATATCAATATTGTGAAATTCCTATTCCCTCAGAGATAACAAAATGGTCCATTTTCCACACTGCCTCAAAAAAATTCCTGGGTGAAGAATTACAGCGCCAGTCAGTCCTAAATATTAGCAGACAGGCTGGGAATCATCTACAGACCACAGCCCCACTGGGCTAAATCCTCCTAGGAGAGATGGAATCCCCTTAGTTGTCTGTATCACATGAGAAATGGAGCACAGAAAAAGAACAAGCAGAAGAAATGGAGGAAGAAGCCCACAGCCCAACATTAACAAATACCCCAAGGTACCATAAATAACTTGGTTTCCTGACTGAGCCCACCCTAAAAGTGATCACCCCTGGTCTGCACTGAGCAGATCATCATCAGATGAACAACCAGTGCTGCACAGATGCCACCCCCTCTCATGTCTGCAGAAAGTATCAATTTTTACAGTGTTAGTGGGAAGCTTTGCTTAGCATTGCTAACTCACACAAACACACACACGACTCAGATATAACCTAATAGATAGCTCTGGCCCATGACACTCCTGCAGGTCAAAATTAAAATAAAAGGCAGAGACTCAGTGTGCACCTCTGGTTAGACTGCTGGCTTGCTCAATGCAGAGGCTGCCTGCAGTTAATCAGCCTTCTTTCTCCACTAACTGTCACTGCAAACAAAGGAATTAGCAGAAGGTCTGTAGGGAGCATTGAGATAATTTGGCTGGCTGAAGAAAAGAGAAGGAAAAGAGAAAGAAAAGCAAAACGAAATTACTGAGAAATTTACTTGCACTGACCTCTCCATAAATATTTAGATATAATCATCATTACCTAGGAGTAAATTAAGTTATAAACAGTCTCCACAGTTGCACATGATGAATGCGTATCGGCATCAGAGAGCACTTTATTGCAAGTTAATGTGGAAACAGAACACCTCAATCAATCAGGATGCAGAAGAGCTGTCTGATCATATCAGCCCATCTCAACCTATTCATACAGGACACCGCACACTCGCTCACCCACACACATCCACCCCCCCAGTTCTGATTATATTAACAAATACATATGGAGCCCCAGAAGACAGGAGGATGTATGTCTGTGGGGCTGGGATAACGAGGGATGTACAGTACGTGCCCTCAGTGGTGGTGGTGGTATTATTTATATCACAGTAACATCCACGGCGACTGAGGATACGGCCCCCCTGTGCTGAGCTCTGTGTACAAACACAGCCAAAAGCCATCTGGGTAGGATTCATCTGACTAGACACAGATATCCTCAACAGGGATGTTGAGCTAATCACCGTCAGCTCCTTTCACAGCCAGCCCAGGGAAATCGGCACTTCCCGAGCACAACTTTCCAGACCTATTTTAGACATCCACTTTCAGAAGAGATGAATCATGCCCTGGACTCCTTTGGCTGCCTTGGCTCCATCCCTACAGAGCCTTTGGGAGCCCCGGGTGACTGCTGCTGAAGTCAGCACCGACACTGCGGATGCCAGCTTGATGAGACGAGTCCCATCCGCCCCGACTGAGAGACTTGAGGGTTTAGGAAAAGCAGACAAACACATGGCAGACAAAACAGAATCACATCTGAGCTATACTTTTGGATGTGAAACTCTCAGGTTTTGTGTTGCTGAAATGGCTCCCGAGGTATTAAAGAGTCTTTTCCCAGCCCCGCGACCAAAGAAGAAGTCGAGATTTCTCAGCTCTGGTTTTCAAGGTTGTTTATTTTCTCTTATCTAATACATTCTTTCTCCAACCCACTGAGAACTGCCCAGCAGGTCAGTTTGTGGCACACTAACCACCCTTGGGGCAGTGTTAGTTTTTGTACTAAGAACTACGTGCACTTTATTTACAATAATTTTCCAATAGCTATCACCTATGTTAGACAGTCTGTCTCTACTCTAAACCAATCTTGAAGTGTCACCATCACAGCAGAAGATGGAGGGCAAGAAGAAGGGGAAGAAGGACAGGACACACCCAGATACCCAGATCCCTCCATCTTGCCTCTTGAACCCCCATTCTAAATCCCCAAAATTCTACTTTTTCACCCTGTGACAATTTAACTATCATTCTACTCAAACTCTTGTGGCTTGTAAATCTTCACACAAAGTTGGTAATTGTTTCCATGAGTTAAAATCAAAGGCACAGGTGTCTTTGACTCGGTGCCAAGGTCTCTGAGCCCCCTGCAAGGGTCTCGAGCCATCCAAGGCAGTCAGAGGAATGTCCTGGGTTCCAACATGAAACCATGTAGCCCCCCTGGGCTGATGACTTCCCTGGCTTTAGAGCTGGGCTGCTAAAGAGCGGAGCAGAAGGGGAGTGTGTTGCAGAGGCCTGTGCTGCTCACACCTCACCTGCCCCTTCCCTTTCAGTGTGAGAGCTGAGAGATGACAGTCCCCGAGCTTTGCCTTCCCTTCAAGCCACAGAGATTCATTCCCCGGCCCTGTCTGACCCTTCCTCTCCAGCTCCTGCCCACGCCAAGCTGGGGCAGTTGTGAGTGCAGAGAGCATTATCCAGTGAGCTCTGCCACGGCACTGCCAAACAAGGACAGGCTTTAGGAATTGGCTTCCCCATCACACATTCTGTTGCCACCTCCCAACACTCCAAAACCCACATGTACCACTCACACAAGACTAACAAGGGGTTTTCATCCTGCAAAGAAGAAAGGGAGTTGGTCTAATGAGACAACTGATGATGAAAGTGTTTCTCAGGAGAGGAGAATGATTAGAGATTATTAAGGCTCACAATTTCAGCAGGGTCTTTCAAGAGGACAAAGACTTTAACTGGAGGGTACATGTGCCTAAACCTCTTGACAAAGTCACTTAAATAGGTCCTAACATTGTAAAGTACTGGATTTAGGTCAATTCAAGACATCAGTGCATCTTTCTGTGCCAGTGATCTTAGGAAAAACTGGCTTAATTCAGTTTTCACTTCAGGGTTTTCTCTTATGAGGAAAACTTTCATATGCATTTTCCAACATGAACTGGGATGTCCAGTTCACAGTGACCTCAGCTTTTATCTGCCTTTACAAATCATCAACAACAATAGACAGCTCAACAGGTGAAAAGTGCCAGACAGAGAAAATAATTAAAATGCAAACCAAGTGGGCTGAGAAGGTATTTATAGCAAGAGGTGAAAGTGAGACAACATAGCACTGACTGTCTCTATGCTGTTACAAGGTGAAATAAAAATAAATAAAAATATTTCTCTTCTTACCTTCCTTGTTTATAGCCTAAATTGAGTAAAGTAAATGTTGGTCTGTAGCTGCCTTGTTCCCTACACTGTGTGACCTTTCAGAAAGAGGTACCACAGATGCCTTTGCTGCTTTTGCATGAGCCCTGCCAGATTCTTCCTGGGACAAGACCCTTCTTCTGTCAGTGCCTTCCCTCAGTGCTACAACACTGACCCTTAATCCGATAATTACCCAGCCCAGTAAATTATTGCAATTAAGCCCAGCTCCCAGCTGCAGCCTCCCAGTGGGGATCCCAGCACAGCCCATCAGAGGGGCCAAGCCCATTTTGCCAAACAGCATCTCATCCCTACTGAGACTCAGTCTGAAGGGAGAGAAGGAAATTGCTGAATCTTTCAGTGCAAAGCCAAGATTTCTATAGATACCAAAATCTATTGTCGGGCTCAGATCAAGGGCTTTTTAATTGGGTGAAGAATGTTAACTAGTAAATTTACTGACTTCTAAACACAGCAAGACCTAGGGCTTCAGATTGCCATTGTGCAAGGACAAAGCAGCTTTCAAGGTCTAGAGAGCTTTTTCCCTTTTCTGCCCTACCCTCAAACACCAAAAACTATCTCAATTAATTGTGGAGTTAGTTGGATTATTGGATGGTGCAGTGGCAGTCAGACACTGCTTCTCTTTAGCTGAGGGAAGCATTCAAAGGAGTCATCAGGGATGATTATCTCTGAAAGGTGAAGAGGTCTGAAAAAATACAAGGTGTTGCTGGAAAACAGAAAGATCAAAGTTAAAAGCATTTGGATGGATAAAGTGGTTGCAAAGATTATTACTTCTTAATATATAAATTACTCAAATCACTCCCATTTATCTGCCTTCATGACCATATGAAAGAGGAGACCAAAGGCTTAGGTCCCAAGACGTTAAATCCTGAAAAATCCACCCATGTTTTAAGTTGTAATACATGGAGCACTTTTCCTGGAAAAACTGTCTGCAGACCAGCAACAAAGGCTTTAAAACATGTTTGTGGTGGAATCAGAAAAAGAAGAGATCAAACCGCAGCCGCTCAGCAGAGAAGGATTGCTGGAAAAGCAAAAACTAAAAATGTAATAACAGGAAGATGAAGACAAGAGGAAACAGCTCACCAAAGGGAATGGCTTTGCCAGGGAAAGGCAGCAGAGTTTATGGCCCTGCTCTTTATTAGCTGAGGAAGTCAACACACACTTCTGGGGGAAAAATAGGAAAGGAAATAAAAAGGAGTTTAAGATTATTTTGATGGCTTGAGGCCAGATTCATAGCAGATCTGAGTTGTGTCTGGGGATCTCTCCTCTATTTCTAACATTCCCTGATGTTTTCCCATGAAATAATGGCTGGGAGGCTGGCAAGCGCCATGTTTATGGTGTGCCACTCTACGTCCTTTCCTGCGCACCTGCCATCCTGCCAGCCCACAGGATCTATCCAGCAGCACTCAGCAAGTGTCCAAACCATCCTTCACTTTCACAATTCCTAACCTACTTTCCAGAGATGTGGGCAGCCCCTTTCCCCAGCTGGTCACCGACACACCATGGCCACATTTGCCTGCCCAGAGACAGCACTTTGGCCAAACTGTGGTGTCTTTGTGGAGCAGGGACAGTGCACCTCAGAAGCCAGCTGCAATTTTTGACCATAAGTGCAAAACATGAGAAGGCTGGGAGTGTGCAAGGATCCCAGGGAGGGAGAATAGGGGCTTCAGCCACAATGTCACACATGTACACTACCCAGACAGCTCCTTTCCTGGGAGCAACAGGATGATATTTTGGAGAGGTTTTAGCACCCAGGGAGAGATACAAATTACCCGGAATCAATAGGCAGCTTTTGGACAACTGCAGCACGATCCTGCTTACTCAGTTTTCCCACACCTGATCAGGAGATGTCAGAATATTTTGACATGGAACTTGTGCAGGGATGTAGATAGGTGGGGGCTATGTTTCTAACTGTGTTAGGATCTAACAGGATGGCAGCCTGAGAATCTCTAATGGCCTCAGACAGGGAGAAAGACTTTGCATTTCACTTTGTAGGGCAGTGACAGAGCAGGGCACTTAGAAAGAGACTGCACACGTTTGCATATTTCTTTGCATGGCTACAACACATTCTGCCCCTGGCCCCTGCAAGGTCAGCCTTTACAGAGCACAGTGAACAAGGTGACAGTCCCACAGTGATACCTGGCCTACATGTAGTGCTTGCAGCCATCCTTTTTGCCTTGGCAAAGTGAAGCCCAAGGTGAGTCAAGATACCTCCTAAGTTAGGGACAATTTTCAGCCTCTCATGGCAGGGTGGCACATCGCTAAGACACACAGGCATTTTTTAATTTAAATCTTTCTAAATGGGGTTTATTATGCTGTCCAGAAGGACAGACCCTGGTGCAGCAAAAGGTTCTGCTGGCCTGTTTAGCGTAACCTGGAGTTTAAACAGAGAGGCAGCATTTCCTGCATCAGCTCACTGCTTCAAATCTCACCTGAATCCTGCATCATGAATGAGACATCTGCGCTGCACGCTGCTGGAACAAATCTGTCAGCAGAACAAACGTGCAGGGACAAATCTATCCCTGTTCCAACAGCAACGGTGTTAACCCAGGGGACCCTTCCTGACCTGCCAGAGCCAAATGGGACTCAGAGCAAGCAGGTCCCTATATGCATCTTGGAAGACAAATGAATGACTGAAATAGCATTAGAGGAAGCAGGAGTGCCTGTTCAGTGTGCTGAGATACACTGGCTTGGCCGTGGCAGTCACACTGCATTTGGATTCAAATTACCACCAATCAGTTATGCCTTATACAAATCCATCCCTTAGCAAAAAAAAAAAAAAACCAGCAAAAACAAACCTTCTTAAAACCTATCTTGTGTTATGCCTTCAGGGCAAATTTGCTTTTATGAGCATGAATAATTCATGCATGTTCATTTATTATTAATTAATATTCCATGAACATGCATGGTTTATTCACCCAAACAAAGCACTGTGCCCCAACACTCTCCCTGCAGCCTGGCATTAGCTACACACCACAGCCCAGCTGACCAAGGCATTCAACCAGCACCATTTATCACCTCCTTCTCCCTAGAATCCACCAAGAACTTTTGATCCTTCTTGCTGGTCCCTTACTTTCTCCATATCCAGCACTGGAATAGGACAATTCAGCCCTCCTGAGCTTAAGTATTGGGAGAAATTGAGAATGTGAACAAAAGGGAGGCAAGAAGTTTGATTTTTTTTGGTGTGCTGTGCCAGACCATACCCATTTCCATTTTGGAGAAGCAATGCCATGATTGCCATGTCACCACAGGGCCACTGGTCAGCTGGGCTGTTTGGGGGGAATTATTCCTCATTTTTTGCTGTGCCACCAACAGCCACAGCAGCATTTCCCACATGGAACTGTCTTCTGTCAGAGATCCTTCATTGCTGATATGGCAGAAATGCCATAAGCCATATGCCCATGCCAACCACATTTTCCTGCTGTGCAGGCATTTTGCTGAGAGCACACAGGGAACCCCAGCAAAGCCAAGAAACTAATGAAAGTCACTTCCATTTCAATATAGATCCTCATGTGCATTGACTCTGGCATCAGTCTGCACCATGAGGGGCAGCTGGATTTTTTCCCCTCATCATCCATCCTCTGAAGAGCCCACAGTAATTGGATTTTCTCCCAGTTCTGGATCTGCACCCCAACACATGAGCAAGGCCTGCAGAGCCAGCACAAATCATGATCCATTGCTTTCCAGAGGAACCCCAGCTGAGCCCCTTCAAGCCTGGTCAGACCTGACACACACAGCTCTCTGGAACCACCACCATCTACAGACTAACAATCCACATTTTCATGGGACAGGCAGAGCAGGACTGCTAATTGCCTCATAAAAATATCACCTGCAGATATCACGCACCACTGTTCACATCATTGTCTCCACACCAGATCCAGGAGAACTTCAGGTGCAAGCAGACTCACTGGGGTCAAATCACCACCTGGATCTTCTTCTCCCTCCCAGACGATGTTCACAAGACCCCCCCCCCCCCACCAAGGGATGTTTAGCTCTTGAATCTTCACCTGATACAGCAGCCCTGTCACAAAGCATTCCTGGGAGCTCTGTTCATGTCCCAGGTCTCAGAACCATCCCTACACCTGCATCCTCTGTGTTACAACCATGAGAGTGGAGAACCAAGAGCTGGATTTCCTTTATTTGGGCTAAACCATTGCAATCTCTTTACATGGTCCTGTGTGAGTCCTGATTTTCAAGCACAGGAATGCCAAGAGGAAACACAAAGTTCCCTGTGTGTTAGACACTGGAACAGCTTCAAATCAAGAGTTAGCTGAAGCAAACAGGAGAGACACGATTTCAGCATTTATTAAAAGCAGAAAAAGAAGGAGAGGAGAAAGCTTTGCTCACAGGAGGTGCTCACATGGTACACAGCACCATGGGGTACCAACCAGAATGATTGACAGTCCTTGCTATTTCTGAAATGGCACATGGAAGAAGAGAGGAATTAAAAACAACAATCTAATCAGTTGTAAATAGTGCTGGGTCCAAATCATGTGTCTAAAGCCAGATAAAACCATCTTTGAGAGCCTGGAGAAGGGAGTGGAGAGCAGGCATGAAGCACCCCCTTTCCCTTGCTTCTCTTTAATGGCTGGAAAGAAAAAGCTGGGTCCAAATTCCTCCAATTGTGACATGTTTTAGACCTGGACATGAAGTGCTTGATTGTAGTGAATACCCGGGGCACTCTGCTATTGCCTCAGATTGTTTTACCAATATAGATAAGTTCAGAAACACTCTGACAGTTACAGACAATTTAACACACAGGGGCTGCTCAGGGAAAACTTAAAACTGTCATAATTCATCCTCCCCTTCCCCCGGTCCAGAAATGAAAGATTAAACCTAGGAAGATTTATTAAAGTGACATTTTAATAGAATTTTTAGACTTTCCATGTTAATAGTTTAAATATAATTGAATTCCATGAAAGGGAGGAATAGAGGATGGAGCCAGTGTCCCCCAACAATAAGAATGTTTTAAACACTGGGGCATAGCACTAATGCATAATTTAGTCCTATTTGCATGGCCCTTAGAACTGGGAGTAACGAAAACACAAATCTAATTAACAGAGTGAAAGAAATGCCTCCACCAGCAAACTTCATCACAAGCTCCACTACCACACACCCACCCTCTGCAAGTTACAAACATGAAACAGATGGCAAGGAGGAGGGAAAAAAAAATAAAAAACATCACACATCAGCTCTTGGAGAGGAAGAGGGGAGAAAAAAAAGAGAGAGAAAGCAGAAGGAATAGGATGGATAACCATGCTACTTGACGATGCAGCAATTAACTTGCTGAGGGTGGAATAATTCTTGCAGTGCCTCCCTGGTTGAAGCACTCTCCCAACTTAGCTAAGTAGATGTACTGAGTGCAGTGGAGAGTAAACCAGTTTCCATAAATCCCAGCAGGAGTCCGTCTCACTTTATAAGATTCATGTGAAAAATTGAAAATTCAGGTTTTTCCTAATGCATCCGTAATCAGCAGGCTGAGCCCCGTGGGTCCCCAGAGGTAACTGATCACAGCACAAAGTAGGGTTTCACAATCATGCTGAGATTCTCCACTGCATTTTCAAAGGTTAGACATTAATTCCTGATCAATACAAGGAACAGCAGGCTGCCCCCTACCCCCACTCCCAGAATTGTCTTACATTATTAACTGAGCCTTGGCTTTGTCCTGGAATTACTCAAAATCACAACTCTGAGCTGTAAGACACAGAGTCCCTCCAGATCCAGAGCAGAGGGGGGTGAGAAAGACCTTCCCCAGCACCTTTTTCCCCCATGCAGAGACAAATCCACCCTGCTCTGGGTCTGACAGCTGAAGGTAAACAAGATTCACCGTGCTTAGCATGACACATTCAAAAATAAACACCAGAATCTGAAGCTTCTCCAGGTCTAGTTGGACTCTGTAGAAACAGGTCATTCAAAATTAATCTTCATGTTAAAGTCTCCCTCCCTTAACAATGTGCCACACTTATTTTTGCTGTGTTTCTCTGTGCCATCGCCACTACAGATTTCATTGACATCAAGACATCTCCCTTTAGAGGTGAAAACAAACGCAGTGTTTCCCAAGCACCAAGTGTTCCAACAGACTTAAAAATAAGAACAAAAAATTTAAAAATCCAGGTTACTCAACAGCTTTTGGTCACTGAAATTGTTCTGGTCTTCTCCAGACATGCATGTTGCCTTTCATTTGCTTTCCATTCAGGTGATAGGTGGTGGCTGCTGGTTTTGGTGATGCAGTCTGACATGGACTAGGTCAGGGACAGGGTGCAAGCTGGTCCATCAATCAGATTTAGAACCAGTTTTGGATTACTGGCCATGCTGGTTCTCTTCCTGTTTCTCTTTCCCTCTTGGTAACACTCCTGCAGATTTGAAGGCTTCAGCTGCTAACTGTAAGAGGTTCCTGGGCTTCAGGCAGCATTTTGGGGAGGTTTTGGATACCTTCACAGTTAGGCAGGTTCATTAGCATGCACTCATGGTCTCATATTTTTTACTGCCTCTCTGCAGGGCTCATTTATTCCACTGAAATCAAACACCAGAATTCCCCCAAGGCATCCTTGTCAGATATGAAGTGACTGGGCTGCACAACACACTCTTTCCAGGTACTGCAGCAGGTACAGGGAAGCTTACAATGGTTTGTGGTGTCGTATCCATTCATTATCAAAGGGGAAATTGATTAATATCCACTTTTGCTGAGTTAGAATCTCCCGATGGCTAATGAGTGTGAATAAAATGTTATGCAGATTAGTGGCTGAGAAGGGAATTCAGAACTGAACTTGAATATGAAATAGGTCATTAGTACAGCACATCTTTAACATCTGTTGATTGTTTCTAATGTTACGTTTGTGGCAAAACTGTCTATGTTGAGATTTAGTGAGAACTGAAGATGACTCCACACTCATGCATGTACCCTCTGAACTTTGTGCCACGCTTGATGTCAGGAAGCAGGAGTGATTCTGGACAAACAAACAGGTCCCCACTCCAGAAGAAAAAACACAGTTTATGGCCTAGATTGCTATCTGATCACCTGCTCCAAACACCTCTGTATTATGTGTGCCTAGGTGGCTGTGCAGAGTGTCTCATAAAATATGAATACTTCTTCCAGATAGGATGGTGCTTAATGTGCATTTACTGTATGAACACTTATAGGTTTCTATTATTATTTATAAGTCTACAGTGTGAGAAGCTTTTCTCTAATGCTCAAGAAGTGACAGTTTCCCTCTTGCCAAGGACAGGCAGAGAGGAGGACACATCAAGAGAAAGGCAAACAGCAAACACCATGTATAGACAAGGAAAACTAGATTTTCTCTAATCTATACAGGCTGTCTAGGTGTTTAAAATGAATTAAAATTGGAATAGATTTGAGCTTTGTGGGCTTGGTAGTGTAAGGTAGAGTTTGTGTCTTGTCCTTTCAGTATAATCAGTTTGCCTGGGCTCCTGCACATGGGCTTGTTTAGGGCTTGGGGGGTTTTTTCCCAGGTTAAAGAAGGAGTGATGGAAGTCCCCTAGTAAAACAGGAAAAACTGACTTTCTTTGAAGATAAGCTGCCCCAAAGGGTCTCCAACACATCACAGGAGAGGAGTGGCAAGTTTATGTTGGAGGCAATGTTTCAGTGGTCTTTAAAAATGAAAAACTAATAATGTGACCAGGAAAAAAAAAAAAAAAAACAAAAACAAAACAGTGTCAAAATAAAGGAATATTTCTTTGTGGGAAACAGGCAGTGGGATTCACAGATGCACTCACATGCCTCCCCTCCCCTGGGGCAGGATAGAGACCTCCCAGGCGGGCTCAGTCTCATAGGAAACAGTGATCATTACAGGGTGTTTTAAATCAGGTTCTGCAAAGAAGAAACCTTCCAGTCTTGTGACATTGAAAGGGGAGATGGAAGGGGGGACAGAGAGAAGAAAATCTCTTTCCTGCCTTCCTCCTGTTCAATGGTTCTTGAGCTATCCATGTGAAGTGGGAAAGGTGGAAGAGGAGAAAAACAACACGTGCAATAAACAATAAACTGTGAGCAAGGCAAGAAGTGCAGGCTGCAGCAGAGTTCCAAGCCGTGGTATTGGTGTGAGGTTCAGTTTCTCATCTCTGGGGTGACCACCAAACTCATCCCATCTCCAAGTACTCCAGATGAGGATATTTGTCTCTGGCCAGAAATTCTGCCCTTCCAACAGGAACTTCCAGCTTCCATGACCTCTTTTGACAATCCTGTCAGAGGTTTCTACAAAAATTCTGCATAGGACAGCAACAGGAGCCTCCATTTATTTAAATAAGGTCCATCCTCTGGAGAAGGAGTGGTAAAAAAGGTGGTTTGTTTCCCCATTGTTGTTCTAAATCCAGCACTACATTTGCAGCACCTGTTTATAAAAGGAAAAACAAAGCCTTGTGGAAACAGATGATCAAAGCTGACACAAGTGGACCACCCAAGCCATGGTCTGGAATTTTGGTCAGCAGTAGGAGAGCAAAATACAAAGGTCATTTCTAGATGAGATGCATAACCAAGGAGAACACAGTCAGGGAAATTGTCCAAGCCCAGAACAGACCATGCTGCTTCAGAAACAAGGGCATGGAGTAGCAGGGAGACAGGGGTACTGTCCAAAATTTCAGTGAGGAGAAAGGATACAGCACAACACTCTCCTGAAGGGCTCTGCCCACCCCAGCCATCCTCTGTGCAGTGTCTGCACTTGCTTCCTAGGCATAAAAAGTCACTCACTGCCTGATGTAGGAGCTTTGAAACAAGAGACTGGTGTCTCAGGATGTGCCAAAGCCTCCTGTGTCACAAGGCAGGCATTACAAAGCAGGCCCTTTATCAGAGCAAGCCAAGTCAAAAGGGAGCAGTGCAAGTTCTCAGGGCTTAGAGTTCTCCAAGCAGAGGACTCAGGGTGTAGAGATCCTCACCAATGTCCAGGGTGGTGATTTTAGACCTTGTTCCAGATCAGAGCCACCTCTACAAACAAGGGGCAAGGAAAGACAGGAGAAGTTTCCTGACCCACTGTGCACTGTAACCCTCTGGGCTGGAACTCAGAGCTGGTGTAAGGAGTGACAAACCTCAGTGGGGTAAAGAAACCTGGAAGCCATACAGCTTAACTCAGAGCTGGTGTAAGGAGTGACAAACCTCAGTGGGGTAAAGAAACCTGGAAGCCATACAGCTTAACTCAGAGCTGTTGTAAGGAATTACAAACCTCAGTGGGGTAACGAAACCTGGATGCCATGCAGCTTCACCTCAGCTCAAGGACTGGAGGTGCCTCAACATCAGGATATCAAGTCACCAGATTTACTGAATGAGAACCCACAGCCCTTCCCCAGACCCCGTTCTAATAAGCTACTAATAAGTGCTAAAATTCACCCAAACATCTTCACCTCCCTTCTGCAAAGCACAGTGGTGGGCTACTACATTTATTATCCCATCACAATTAACCACTTCTGATTAGTTCAACTAATTACTGGGTGCTAGCAATTACTCACTGACAGGCCTCCTCAGAGCCTTTAATAGCTGTTCCCACAAGAGCAAACAGGTGAAGGCCAGAAGAAAAAAGCAAAACAACTAAACAAGGGGGAAATGAGGGAAAGAATTAAGAAATCCCTGGGCAGACCCAGGTCCTTTGAGATCCAGAGCAGCAAACAGCCCAGTTAATTAGCATGCCTGTTGCATTGCCAGCATGCATGGAAATTTTCCCTCCAGCCCTTTTCCTTGCAGAAGCTCATGGTTTGGGATTTGTCCACAACACAAGCACTAGATATGTTTGCACACTGTTGTTTCAACACTGCAATGTCTATCAAAAACACTAAATCATATCTGGGTAATTTTGTTTAGAGGGTGAATTTTGGATCCTAAGCCACCAAATGGAGGCATTTTCATCATAGCTGACTGAAGACCTCCGACAACAGGAGGATTAGGGGAGAATGGAAAATATTACAAAAGAGTAGCCTTAACTGATTTAGAACACACTTCTTTTATGGATAAATAGAGGAAAAAATCCTTAGAAGGATGCTCTACATGTTGTAATAGCAACTGCATGTTTTCTGTTTCAGACCTTGACAACAGAACTTAACAGAAAGTTTTTAATGACCCTCATAGAAGCAATCTTTATATACATTAAATTCTACAGTAAGATAGCTTTTTATCTGGTGCTTAGCGAATGCACTTGCTCTTGTTGTCATTGAATTTTATGGAGTTTCCATAAACAGGAGGGCATCCAAACAGTGTCTTGGTTTCCAGGTGCTGCATGCTTCACCCCTGTGGTTGCAGCACCTGGAAGATGTCTGCTTCCAGACATCCTACTCCAAATCCTTTTGAATTTAATAACACTGACCTAACAAGCTTTGAAGGAAGATTTCAACAAGTCCATAAAGCACTTGTGTTGGCTTCCAGGTGGCTTTTTCACCAGAAGCCAGTCAGCCACAGACAGCACAACCACAGATCCTGAAGTATCTCAGCATCCCAGAGACAGTCTCCAAGCACAGCTGAGACCTTATCAGGAGCTCTGTAATCCTGGGGATGCTGCTGGAGAACAGACATTAAGCAGCCTGACAACAATAAGCCTGGTTCAGTGCCTTATTCCTCCCTTGCTCAAAACACGATTTTCCAAAGTGATGAATTGTTGTTTTCCAAGTAATGGTTTTGCACTGGAAACACTATTTCCCAATTTGCCCTTTCAGTCTGGAAAGGCTGCAGTAAACACAAGGGAATGTATCCAACACTTTGAGCCTTGCTGTGCCACAAGTGACAGAGGGGGAACTGGGAATGATTGTGTGGAGATTGGTGGAAAACATGATTCCCACAGTGGAAAAGTTTCCTGAGCACAACACCTTGTCCCTGGGGTGTTGGGTATCTCTGTGGGGTGGGGTGAATCTCCCCGAGAGCCCTCAAATCCAGACAGGATCACCTGCACACCAGAGATGGAAGAAACACCTATCCCACAAATTATCACACAAATGCCTTCCCTGCTTGAGCAGGAAAGTACAATGAGCATGGTCAGGAGACCTCTCCCACCCTGACAAACAGCATCATGCAGGTGCTTTCCCCTTCCGAAGAAAAACAAGGCAGGGAAGAGGGGGAGGGCACGGCTGAAGTTAAATCGTGCCATAAAACTTTTTTCTACAACAAACCGATTAACATCTGACTCTGCTATAGAACTCAAACAATGCTAAAGGCTGCAAAATGCTGTCTGAAAAGGCAATAAAAAAACAATGGTCAAACAAAGAGCCCTCCCGAGGCAGGAAGGGCCCCCAGACAGCCCCTGCCCAGCCATGGAGTGCTTTCATGTTCATGCTGAAAAGGTGCAGGAAAGGTGTTTTTTTCAAAGTGAAATATTTCTGAGTGAGGTCTGCACTGCAGAAAGGCACAGCACACGATGGAACCCCTTGTACGGGAACTACAAGAGCCCTTTGCTCAGAAACCCACCCCAGGTTCTGCTTTCTGCCCTCAAGGCACTCTGTGCTCTCAGCCCAGCCCAGGATCCCTCCTGTTGTGCTGGTGTGGAGGTGGGAAGCACATGAGCATGGTGTGCAGCTGGCCACACATCACCTCCTGAGCTCAGCCAAGCTCCTGTACCTCCAGCTCTGCTGCCTTTCTGCAGCTACACTCAACTTCCACTCCTCTGTGGCTCTGGATGAGTTTTCCAGACCTCAGGAGATTATCCTGTGAGCTGCATGAGAAAAGACTGAGTTTTAACTCATACTTTTGCTAATACATTCACTGCTGTAAATCAGCTGAAGTTCAAGCTGCCATGAATACCTGTAAGGTTAGATTTGCTACTTCTAGTCAGCAATAATTTGTCCTGCAGATGCACATGCACATAAGACTGGGTTTTTTTCCCTTAGAAGTCTTCATACATTTTCTTCACCTTTTTGTTCTTTTCTGTTTGCTTTCTATGATTGGAGCAAACAGAACATTTCACACAAAGCCTTTTGGAGATTTCATGAGGCATGGATCTCCTGGAGCAGCTCCAGTAGAGACACTAATTTGGTCAAGGGTCTGGACAGCCTCTCTTATGATGAAAGGCTGAGGGAGCTGTTCAGTCTCTAAAGAGGTGACTGAGAGGGCACCTCATAAATGTGTACAAATATCTAAAGGATGGGTGCCAAGAAGACAGGCCAGGCTTTTCTTGGTGGCACCAGCAATAAGAAAAGAGCCAACAGGCAGAAACTGATACTGAGGAAACTCTACCTGAACATGAGGAAGAACTTCTTTACTGTGCAGTGACCAAGCACTGGAACAGATCAACCAGAGAGTGTGGAGGTTTCCTCACTGGGGGTATTCCAGAACCATCTGGACACAATCCTGTGCCATGCGCTTTGGGACGATCCTGCTTGACCTGGGACATTGGACCAGAGGATTCAGTGGTCCTTCCAACCTGACCTACTCTGTGATTCTGTGGTCTTGCCCACTCTCCAAAGTACAAGAAGTTTTGGTGTCCCAGGCTCAAATTACAACTGACAATTGGACTTGATGATCCTAAGGATCTTTTCCAACCTTAATGGTTCTAATTCCATGGGCTGGCATCCAGGAACAGTTGAAAAGGTGGGTGCAGGAATTTCCAGAGAGGCTGCTGCCAGAAAATCAATATTAGGAAGTAGCCTCTAGGAAGGGGAACGACTTGTCGTTGTCAGTCAGGAGGGAACGACTGACAAAAATAAGGATCCTGCCACGTCTTACAGGGACTTTATTTTTTACCTGCAAGAAGAAATTCTGGCTCTCCCACACTCATAAGAAGGCACCTGCAAAGCATCTTCCACACCCCACCAGGCAGCAGAACAGTGCTCATGTGTCACCAGCCTTAGAAGAGTCACCAAAAACAACCCCCAGCCATTGTGGGCAGGTCAAGCAGTGCAGGACAGGGTCTGTGTTTGGGGCTGGGAGCCTGCAGAGGTGGGGCTTTGTTCAGAAGGGAAATGTGCCCAAGGGAAGCACCACTGCCCCCTGCACCAGCCCTGAGAAACAAATGACCACAGCAGGAACATCCAAGCTGGTCTGGGATGTTTAATATCAAATCAAGAGGGAATTAAGATGCTTGGCTCTGTGACTGCTTTACACTAATTCTGGATGGTATGGAAATGTAACCCACTGGTTTTGCCTTTATGAGCAATACTTGGCTTGCTCTGTTCCTGAGCTTGTTTCCTGTGCACTGTATTTCTTGTGCTGATAAATATTTATGCTCCATGATTTTGATTTATACAAGGGGTTTAAATTTTGTAAAGCTGGATATAACCAGCATAAAACAACATAAAACAAAGCACCAGTATCTAGAATGGGGTGGACTAAAAAGGGATGACTCCTGCAGTAACCAAATTTACCCCAGGAATGACCTCTTCCCCTCCCAGGAGCAGCACAAATTGGCAGCATCCCCCTCTCTGCTTTACAATTGAGATTCCCAACCTGTGTGTATCAAACAGGAGAGCTGTTTGCAGTATTGCCAAGGTTACTAGAGTGAAAACATTGCAAATGGCATTTGCATGATTGTACTTTCAAATCCTAACTTGTAGCAACAGTGCATTTTAAATGAAGGGGATTTATAACTCAAACCAGAACACTAATCATATTCTGGAGTAATAGGATTTATTTGTTGGTTGTTTGGTGGTTGTGGGGTTTTTTTAAGCTCAGAGAAAACAAGCTATGTTCATGAAAAGGGGGCTGGCTGGGCTTAAACCCTACTCCAACAACATTTTGAAAGGATTAGGAAAGAAACATGAATATGCTCCATTTTCAATATGTGGTTCAGAACCTGTGTAGTCTTTAATGCTTCCCTGCTATGAGAACATCCTAAATTGCTAAACAAGTTCAGACAATTACCATTTTAAATGTGAAACTCAGATCAGCACAAAAAAAAGGAGTCATCTGAGGATCAAGAATGGATGTTTAACAGCACCCAGATGTTCTCCAGCTATGAAATTCCTTACCCAAAGCACACTAGGCACATTCTGAAGCAATGCTCAGTCCTCCACCAAGGCTAGGATTTACAGCCCAATATCAAGACCAGCTAAAGCTGGAAGCAGCTGTCATGTTCCCCACAACACTGGATTTCTGGGACAGGCTATTAAGGTTCTGGAGCACCTGACTTAAAATCATGCAATATTTATGGGAGAAAGCTCATTTAGGCTGTAATTTAGGAGGTGCACTAAATCTCATGGCCCATATCCTTACATGGAATAAGTGGATTAAGTCAATGCACACCACCCAAAGAGGTTGATTTTAATCTCCATGCCATGCACACACCAGACTTACGGGAACAAAGGTGCTCCAAGAGGATTTGATGATTACCAGAAATAGCTCCACAAATTTCCCTGGATTTTTGACAAAAAGGAAATTTTCTGGACATTTTTTTAAATAACTGTAAAACACATGTTACAGCCACCTTACAGGGCTTGTTTTAATATAAAAATTTTTAGTGGTGGGCTGTTAAGCTGTCCTGTCAGACATGGAAAACCAGGAGTGCTGTGTGGTCTGTTTCTGCAGCCATCTGAAGAGATAATAAACCTCATCTGGCCACTAAGAACTTCATATAACATGTCACTTAAATTGCATGATCATATACTTGCTGGCAATTGATTTTAGACTAGTGGAAGGGTGTCAATTTAGGCAGTTAAAACCACCACCTAAAACCTCCAGTTGTGCTTGGAAATTCTGGCCTGTAGTATATTCAGGCACACACTGATTTTATACAGTGTGTGTGTATATATATGTATGATTTCACACACACACATACATCTATAAATGAAAAAATTAATCTGAAATATGTCACCCCACAATCTGTCAAATAAAGCTGATATAATAAATATGTCACTTTATTTAACAACTGATGCTGAAGAGAACTAGGCAGAATGAAAGAAATGAAGACAGGGTTTAGTAAAAACACTGAGGAAGGCAGAAATTAAAGCAATCAATCACATTCTCGTGGAATGTCTACACCACTTGAAATAATATTTTATTGTCTACTATTGATTGGATGCCACTGAACAAAATTACAAACAATGAATCTGGTGTTATAAACAAGAATCACAATAAGAATAACTTATTTCAAAGCCTTGGCCATACACTTTGTAGACTGCAGGGCCCTGGGCATCTGTTTTCTATACCACCACAACCTAAGGGACATCCTTGCTCACTGACAATGGGGAGGCCAGACTGCAATAAGGGAATACTCCCATTTTGCCCTCCTTTGTATTTGAAGCATGAATATTTAAAGCTTGCAAAATTTGGTAGGATTAGAGGACCCCACTAATTGAGGCATGAGAGAAGTGACACTGGTTTTTTTTCAAACATTGAGGTCTCAGTTTAGGAAGGAGAAGGAGAATACCTTGAATTTTATTCTGATGCAATCATAAGAAAAAATTAAATAAATTATGCAGAACCAGAGACTAAAGTTGTGGTACTCAGCAGCCAGTCCCAGGCATCATTTTGGGAAATAAAAGAAAATTCCTATGGGCCCTCCACCAGCCAGCACCCCCAAGACTCTTCGCAGGTTCCTTGCACTTGCTCCAGTGGGTTGCTGCCACTCTGATCCATGCAGGGACAAGGGACATGGGTCAGGACACAAGCTGAGCCTGATGGAGAGAGCACAGGACATGTCTCATCCTCTTGCTGCTCACAAGTTACTCATCAAACACTTCACTAACAGCACCAGGACAACCTGGGCAGACAGGTGTTGTTATGCTGAGCACTGGTCTGAAAGATTCACCTCCAGAGAGGATGAGCTGACACAGCAGTGAGAAGCAGGACCCACAGCTGCTTCAAAAACCCCTCTGAGCTTGGCTAGTGGTAAGGAACAATAAATATGTGCCAGGGGGTTTTTAAGTAGCTGGGGGAAAGTCCTTTCTCACCCCTCTGAAGCTCAGAGGGGTGAGAAAGAGAGGGGTGATGTTTTATCATCAGAGGATGATAAAACAGCACCACTAAAACCTCTAGAAAAATCAAATGAGATGTTTACACAAGCTAGTCATTCCTGATACTATCCATGCTCTAAAATAAAGGTGGGCAAATATGCTGGATGAAGGAGCAAGCAGAGGATGGGATAAAAAACACATCTCCCCTTCCTGCATTGTTCTGTGGTGCCACTGGGTTGTCACACATTAGCCATTTACAGACACATGCAAATGGCATGAAAACACTGGACCAAATCCATCCACAGTGAAATCCATTGAGTTCCAGCAGATCTATACTGGGTTCTAATTAGGCTTATTATGTATAACCAAACATAATTCTAATTGGCAGCTTTGATTACACCCCACCTCATTTCTGCTCTAATTTACCCACATGGGTAAAGAAAGAGTTAACACACAGGTCTGGCTCCAATGGTGACAGCAACAGGAGGAAGAGGGAAAGTCATCCCTTGAGCTGTGCACAATGGCCAGGAATGGAGCCGGAGGTATTCCCCACTGAAGAAACATTTATCCTGCTGGTATGCAGGAATCAGGTTGTGTCTAATTTACCTTTGTGCAGCTTTACCTACCCAATAGTTTGCCACCCACCCCTGCAATATCCAACCTCTGTTACTAGAGATTTTACAGAATGGGAGTCCTTATAGGCATTTGGGGAGTAAAAATTCTGCTTGGAATGTGAGGAAGAGTGTGTTCATGCACGGGTGAGATTGCAGTTCAAGGGATTTGAAGTTGATAATTATTTCCTCCCATCTGCCTCATACACTTCCCCTTCTTTTATAGAAGCTACAAGTCTCAAATTAGGAGACAATCTCAAGCCTACAGGGATCAGCAATTCCAACCCCACTTTTCTGGGAAGGCGAAGTACTTCCAAGGGTTTCTAATTAATGTGGATGAGAGTCGTGTACACTGAACACACCCATCAACCAGTTTGGAAGGAAAAGCTGCTGTCCTCATGAATTATAGTCACTTTGGAAAACTTTGCCTAGATCCTCACCAGGGTGAAAATGTCTTTGCAAGACTGGGACTGCTTGATAGAGCAGATCCATGGGTCTTGGTCAATTCATCCTTTGGATGCTTTGGGCCCAGAAAGATGATGGCCCCAACTTGCACTAAAGCTATGGAGGTAAAGGCACAAGTGGTAGAAAGACAAGATACAAAGTGATTAGTGATGGCTCACTCCCAAAACTGCAGAGATTTGCCCCAGATTTGAGTCTGGCCAGAGTCTTTATTGATGCCTTTGATGAAGGGTGAAAAACTGGCTTGTAAAATGCCTGGTGGGTTCAAGTCTTAAAGGGTGCAAATGTTCAAGAGGACAGGAGCAGAATTCAGACGGGCCTCAGCCTGAAATGCACCTGAAAGCAGCAAGAAGGAAATCCAGAGGAATGAGTTCAACCTCCTGCCCTTGGGAGGGACATCTCCAGAGCACAGGAACAACAAGAGGTGCTTGTTTATGGTCTGGGGAACAGGGAAAAGGGCCATAAAGAGCCAGCAATGAGAGCAGCATCCCGTCAGAGCTATGATGTACTGACTGGAGGGGATCCACAGGGAAGCACCTGAACCTGCCATGGCATAATGGGGGATAATCTCCAACTCTCCTGTTGTGACTCCCTATCCAAGACCGGGGCAGCCTCTGGGCACCCTATTGAAGACCAGGGATGCTTCCTGCTATCAGGTCAATGCACACCCCACAATCTGAGCAATTTGCTCTTTGGCCACTACTGAAATTCAAGGTGCAGCTCTGGCTTTGGGACCAAGCCAGGCTGTGCACAGGAGGACACCACATGTCCATGGCACGGATTTTGGGGTGGAAAACAGTTCTCTGCACCTGGTTAACAGCAATGCTGTGTGCACACAATGATTATTTAGGGGGTGGAAGGAGCCTTCAAGATGCACAAAGCCAAGCGTGTCCAAACGTGAGCGAGGGAAGGCAGCAGGGTGGAGGAAAGCCATCTGGCACCCTCTAGTGTGACACTCTGAGAAAAGCTCGTCCCTCCTTACCCAGCTCTGTTCCTCAGCAGCCTCTTTCCTAACCCCCATACGGACCACCTGTGCCCACAGGCTCTGTCTCATCAACCCCCTTTAATTACCATCCACTGTAGCAAGACTCAAAACTCATTAGTGCGAGTAGCATCTCCTCATGATGAGCCTGCTGTGTCCCAAGATATCCAGCCTGTGTGAGCCCAACCAGAAGGAGATGCACAGCCCAAAGAAGCTTTAAAGGAGATTTTCAAAGCTTTGGGAACCGGGACCTGGTGTGGCTGAGGGTAAAGAAGTGCCAGTGCCAGGACATCAGGGCCACCGTCACTCGCAGCGCCACATGCGCAGGGTTGGGCATGAAAACTGATGTGTCCCAGGGCACATGCTGGGAAATTAGACATGTTGCTGTTGGACAGCATTAAGCTGGGAGAGAGCAGATTTAGCTGACTGTGCGACAGCTGGGGTGGGACATTTGTATCAAGAGAGTTTAAATTAAAAAAAACAAAACCACCAAGGACAGGCCAGGGCGTCCCAGTCCAGCCCGTACCCAGCAGCATAGGCACAGCCACCCAATCACATTTCACTTTTTATTATTTGGCTTTCAGTCTCTGGAAGAAAAACAACTTTCTTCCGTTCCTAATCACCTTCACTGTCCTCCAGTGAACTTTTGGGTAATGTATGCTGTGTCATCGGAGCAGTGCTGCTCCATGAATGGCAAACAGGCACCCTTGTATTCCTCAGGATGAGGATTCCAAACCAAGGAACCAACACAGAGCACAGGCAAGAGGAGATAAAACACCCCACCCCAGAGAGCACCATCCCCTCCCAGGCACTGGGACCTCCACAAATTCTACTGGGCAAAATGTCCTTCTCTCCCAGGGCTTTGAAAGCAAAAGGGTTTTAGGGTCAGACCACGTGGCAATGGGACAGGGATTGGTGGCCTGACCTTCAGCAGCTGTGAAGGTGTAGGTGGGATGTAGGTCCTAGGAGCAGCTGCAGCCATCAGAGACAGGACAGGGCCAAGTCCAAACAGGCCACATGAGTGGTACAGGAACTGCATTATTGTTACTGTCCCTGTTGACCTTGAAGACCTGGAATCTAACCAACCTTTTTGCCAGTGAAGGTCACCCCTGCCTGACACCTCATTCTGGCATTTTGATGTGTTGGAGGTTTCTGTGATCTTCACAGAGGTTTGTGTTTGGTTGAGGGCCTGCTTGTCACCTCAAAGCAGTCCTGTACCCTCATCCCTCATAGAATCATTTAGATTGGAAAATACCTCTAAGATCATCAAGCCTAAACCTCAACCCAGCACTGCCCGTCCCACCACTAAACCATATCCCACAGTGCCACATCTACACATCTTTTAAATCCCTTCCAGGAAGGTGACTCCACCACTGCCCTGGGCAGCCTTTTCCAATCATTGACAGCCCTTTCAGTGAAGAAATTTTTAGCAATATCAAATTAAAACCTCCCCGGGCACAAATTCAGGACATTTCCTCTGGTCCCCTCAAAGACACCAACCCTCACCTCTCTACAAGCTCATGCTCTTCCTTGTCTTGTTAGTCCAACACCAGAGGACTCTACTGGGTAGGGGAAAACCAGGGCCATCAGTCTCCTGCATCACCTCTTGCATCCTCACCACCCTCCTCTGTGTCCTGTGCTCCTCTGAACCAGGAGGATATTCCCCATGAAAACCAGCTGCCAGTAATGCAAGCCATGGATCTGGCTCAGCTCTGGGTAAAGCTGGATCAAATTTTACAAAACCCATCTCACAAGCAAGTTCATCTCCTATAAATAAACACAAAACCTGGAACATTTGCCTGGCCCCTGAAACAAAAGTAATTTTGTTACACGGCTTAAATTTTTATTGCTAGTTAGTGTAAGAGATGCAGGGACACAAAACACAGGCTGAGCCAGGATCTGTGCAAGCTCTCACGGGCAGATCAGCCAATGTATCCCCTCAATAACCTCTAAAAAGCCTCTTGCCTGTCATGCTAAATTGCACGGCCATTTTATGATGTGGACACATGTTCACAGAGCCCATCCATGGGACAGACTGATCTCAGCTGATCAACATATTCACAAAAGAGTGATTTTCCCCCTCCTCCCCTTAGAGACATAAGATTTCTTCATAAAATCAGCTATAATTTTCAAACCAGAGACTCACCAGAAATGAGTACACTGAATTCAGTGAGCTAAAGGTATCACAGGTGACTTGAGCCATATTAAAGGCCTCAAAATTATGCCCAGATCACCAGCCCCCATCAGAAGCAGCAGGTTTTTTGGGATGCATGGCAGGAGGATAAACATTAAAACAACTCCCTTATATCAGCCCTTCCACTTGCAAAGCACAGCTCCCTTGACATGTGTGATGCTTGAATCCTTCTGGAACCCACAGAAAGATAATCTTGGTGTAGAAACTTGACAGAAGCAATGCTTCAGAGGACATCACTTTGAAAACAGGTCTTGGTGGCTCTCTATCCTGCCTGCCACAGCAATAACCTAAAGAAGAGTAGCAGACAACTGTGTAAAATTGGTTTGTATTTTCTAGTTATGCACTTAAGTCACAAAAGGAAGAGAAGCTGGTGTCCAAACCTGATATTTGATCTATGTTAGTGCAACATCTCAGTCATCCACACCCACAGCTACTCAGTGCTACTGCAGTAGGAGAACTACTACAGTGATACCCAAATCAAATGGGACGTCTTTCATCTTCCCTCTGCCCTCTCCAAAAATTTGGAATAAGAGCCATTAAAGGAAAGCTGGAGGGGAGGCCATTGCTCAAGGTCAATCAATGCATCTCCCTCGTGGAAATTGCATCTGGCAAAGGCTTGGCCACAGGACCTCAGGAAGGTGACAAAGGGCTGTGTTGGTGAGAGCAGAGAGAAATTAGTGATGGTGAGAGAAACATGAGTGTAAAACTGAGGAGCTGGAACCTGTGAATGGGATGGAAAGAGGAGAGGAGAGGAGAGGAGAGGAGAGGAGAGGAGAGGAGAGGAGAGGAGAGGAGAGGAGAGGAGAGGAGAGGAGAGGAGAGGAGAGGAGAGGAGAGGAGAGGAGAGGAGAGGAGAGGAGAGGAGAGGAGAGGAGAGGAGAGGAGAGGAGAGGAGAGGAGAGGAGAGGAGAGGAGAGGAGAGGAGAGGAGAGGAGAGGAGAGGAGAGGAGAGGAGAGGAGAGGAGAGGAGAGGAGAGGAGAGGAGAGGAGAGGAGAGGAGAGGAGAGGAGAGGAGAGGAGAGGAGAGGAGAGGAGAGGAGAGGAGAGGAGAGGAGAGGAGAGGAGAGGAGAGGAGAGGAGAGGAGAGGAGAGGAGAGGAGAGGAGAGGAGAGGAGAGGAGAGGAGAGGAGAGGAGAGGAGAGGAGAGGAGAGGAGAGGAGAGGAGAGGAGAGGAGAGGAGAGGAGAGGAGAGTGTTTCAGTTGGAAAGGACATACAATGACCACTCTCTTCAACTCTTGAACACTGACAGGCTTGGGGCATGTACCAAATCTCTGGAAAGCCTGTTCCAGTGTTTGACCACTTCTCAGTAAAAAAATGCTTCATAATGTCCCATCTAACCTCCTCCAGTGCAGTTTTCAACCATTCCCACATAGTCACTGGATCCCAGAGGGAAGAGCTCAGTACCTCACTCTCCTCTTCCCCTTCTCAAGAAGGTGTAGAGAGCAATGAGGTCGCCCCCCAGCCTCCTTTTCTCTGAACAGGACAAACTCAAAGCCCTCAGCAGCTTCTCACAGGACATTCCCTCCTCTGCTTTGTTGCTCTCCTCCAGGCACATTCAAAGACCTTCACACTCTTCTTAAATTGCAGGGCCCAAAAGTGCCCACAGTGCTCCAAATTAGGCCACCCCAACACTGAGTAGAGCAGGACAATCACCTCTTGTGACCAGCTGGTCCTGCTGTGTTTGAGGCACCACAGAATGGATTTTGTCTTTTTGGCTGTCCTGGCTCACTGCTGACTCACAGTACACTACCAACCAGCATCTCACTGTCCCCACATCTCAGCTGGGAAAACAGAGGAGTGCTCAAGCAATTGCACTTAACCTGCGTTTGTGCCATTAGGGAAAAAGATTTAAACACAGCACATTATTTATTGGTTTCAATTACTAAAACAGAGATAGATTCTTTTCTCATTTTGCCTATTATCTTATTCTTCTTGCTTTTTCTTTAGCCATTACTTAGTACAACTCAAACTTACTGTTAAGTGTACTTCCATCAATGCTGGTCAACAAAGCATTTAAGCACGTGCTTAAAGCAGATAATTAAGGGGCATTCAGCAAATCTGAACCTGTACACCTCACTTTTTTTCTCTGAAAGGGGCTCTCCATCATTTTAAAAGCTGTATTTCTTTTCAGCATAAAGTACCACAGCCACAAAAATCAATCCACTCTGCTCCATCAGTGTGCATCTGTCACTCAGCTCCCAGCACAGGGAAAAGCAGGGACACACACAGAGAAAACACTCACCCAGTCGCTTTCCTTTAAGAACAGCCAAGAGTAAAAAGATGCATAATTTAGCAGAACAGTTTTATTTGTGAATCAGGTTATTTTAAATGTCAGCTGAGGTTACGTTCTTGTCTTCAGCTGCTGCTGGGCGTTGCTTCAAAGTCATTCTGAGTCACTGCTCTCCATCTTCATCTGCTGATGGGCCCCCAGGTAGTGATGGAAACATAACTTCCCTTGACATGGATAACCTCCAATAAAGGAGTGCCCTCCCTGTTGACACGCTGATTAGAATGAACAAGGGGAGGTGGAAGGGAAGAGGAAGGTGACTGTAGCTCTTGAAAAGCAAAGACAATGGGCCACATCCTGCTCCCTGACTCTCTGCCATCAGATTCACTGCAAGTTATTTGCAAAACGGCAAGAAACTCATTAGATTGCTGCTAGGGCTATTGATGGAAATGCAAATCTTTACCAACAGGACCTTATTCCACAGCAAATTAACAGCAGGCTGGGGAAAACCAAAAATCTGTATTCTCAGGGCTGGGAGTCTGTCAGAATGAAGTATAATCTCTATTCTTCAGATAGCAGTCCAAAAAAAAAAAAAAAAAGACAAGATCTAACTTAATTCAGATTTTCCATTAGTTGCATCAACATTGACTGAAGAGAAATTCTTCCATGTTTCCATGAGCCTGAATAAGGTGATGATCATAGCCTGAGAGTTCCATAAATTGGCCTGGCACCATTTGAAAAGGCTGTGCTCAGAGAAACACAGCCTGGCTGGCAATTTACAAGACCAAGAGAAGTCTCCTCCAGAGTCATTTTGTTTTGGCTTAACACAAGATTTTACCTGAGTCATTAATTCTTTCCATTATCTTCCATGGACTTTGGATTAGGCTCCTTATAGTGAATTCAGCTTTGGCTGCCCAAGGTGATACCTCAAGATATCATCTAGCTGAGAAACCAGGCAGAAGGTTTTCAGAAAAATCCTGACCTGGTTTTCCAAGGGATCCTGCTGGGATGGCAACTGAGCCTTTGTATTGTTCCCAGTAAGGGTACCTGCAATCAGATCACACAGCCAGAGGCTTCAGCTCTCTGAGAAAGGGCATCAACATCCCCCACCTCCACCTTTCCATAGGGCCTGCACTCACTGTCACAAGCTCATTTTCCACAAAGAGCCAAACATTGTCATTTACACCAATAAAAAGCTGAATTCAGCACTCTTTCCATAAAACGGATCGTGAACCCTTAACACCACTTGCCTCTCCTTGGAATAATAAATTATGAGGACAAATGGCAGAATCATTATCAGTTTCAATATCCAGTCATAAATAGTCTTGTAAGAACACTCAAATGATGGTGTTTTATTGCATTAGATATCACTTGCCATTAATTACGGCGTGAAACTTTTGTACTTTGATGAAAAGCATTTTAGCCAGCTCAGTTATAAATTTAAAACAGTCTTAAAACAAAAGTCACCCCAAGTTATGGTGTGGGGATTTTTTTCAATCTATGGATGTGAACACCAAATAGCATTTTTGACTTGGAATGACACAAAACACAGGTTTTATAAAAGCAATTTTATTGCCCACTCTTTCAGCTTCAATGCTTACAGCAAACTAACAGTACCCATGACTGTGTTTTACAATAACATTTTTGGCAGCCAGATTTCACTGCTACAGATACTTCATAGTTCATTTGGTTTAGTGGGGATTTTCTTCCTAATGATCAAGAGGTGTTGTGAATCAATGTGATCTAGTTTGCATTTCTGCCCTGTTTCTTTTGTTTGGATCATTTCTCCCTCCTTCTGTTGCCATAACTCACCACACAGGATAGAATCACAGCTGGCTGTGGAGCAAGCTTGGCACCACCAGCAGCTACTGGGTCAGTCCCCAGAAAATCTGGGATACACACAAAATCTCACAAAGAGAGAAAAACCTCACGACTTCAGCCTGAGAGCTAAATCTTCAAGCAGTTGTGGGATCTGTCTTCAGATTTCCAGTTCAGAGGGATTCAGGCTGAAGAAATTTACATTGCTGCTCCACGGCATTGATCACAATTTGCATTCGTTTGCAAAAGGGATTAAAGGGATTATCCCAACCCCAATCTGGGCATGGCAACCTTGCAGCCACCACAGCCAAATTCCCCAGAGACCAGGGTTCAGAGCTTCTGCTCAGGTGGACAGCAGTTTATCTATTATAGCAACACCTCTGAATCCAAGCAACCATACATGAATGCACAGTCCCAAATACAGGTGCACTGCAGGAGTTGTACTGGATCCCAGACATTTCTCAGTAGATGTGGAGAGCACACTTTGTTCTCCTTTCCCAACCCACCAGGAGGAATTATGGGTTGCCCAGTATTTAAATTCTTCTCATGAGACCTGGGAGACCAAGGTGTGACTCTTGTCCTGCCAAAGGTTCCTGTTTTGGCCAGGAACACAGGAAAAACACCCAGTTTCTCAGAGGCATGGTGGGAATCTGATCAAGCTTAAGAGAGCTAAGCTTAGGAGTCAGAATCCTGTGACAGTCAATGGAGATCAGGTCCCCACATTCCACAGTGACTTCTTGGCCTTCCCATGCCTAGAAATGGTCCCCAAGGAGATTTGCTCTGTGACCTTCATGGAGACAAAGGTGAAGCTGACCAGCCTGCAGTTTTCTTAGGCCCTCCTTGCTTGAGGATGACCTCAACATCAGCCTCTTCCCCAGTCCCTGGGGACCTTCCATGATCACACTCACCTTTCAGAGATCACATTGAACCATCTTGCAATGGCATCAACCAACTTCCTCAGCACCCTTCAACACATCCCACCTGGTCCCATGTATGCCCATTTTGCTTCACCAGTCCCTAA
Source organism: Ammospiza caudacuta (assembly GCF_027887145.1). NCBI lineage: Eukaryota > Metazoa > Chordata > Aves > Passeriformes > Passerellidae > Ammospiza > Ammospiza caudacuta. The sequence continues at coordinate 6,607,100 of NC_080593.1, forward strand.
ACTGATCCTCTCCTATGACAGGTGGCACCTGCCTCTCCTAAATCCTGCTCCCAGGGGTGAAATGCCTTTGTCATTACCTTGCCAGTAATGACAAAGGCAAAGAGCACCTCAGCTTTCCCCATGCCCTTTGTCACTAGGTTGGCCAATGCATTCAGCAGCAAATCAATATGTTCCTATTTTCCCTTTCCTGGTGATTTACTTAGAGAAATCCTTATTCTTACTCTTCACACCCTCACCAGTTTCATCTCACTTTTGGCTTTTTGAATTTCTTAGAGCGTATCTGAGATCTGAGGACAAGTGACATTGGCCAAGACTCATCAGCTCCTGTAAAAACAGATGTCATTGTCGCAACTTGACTGTTTCTTGAAAGGGTGACCATTTGCTTTTTGACACAAAAGTGAGAAATTGAAGAAAAACAGCCTAACTGCTCATTTAAGGCAGCCTGTTCTTTCCCTTCTGCTTAGCCAGTTAAAACCTCATTTGACAATCTGAGAGTTTAGCTCCCAGTGCTCTTGCTTAAAATATAACAGATGGCCTCTAATAAGTAAATTGAAAAGTGCAAATAAGGTTAAAACAATTTTTCTTTATTGAATATCATTAACTTCAAGGCTGTCCACTTTAAAATGCTAATTAAACCTCACTTCCTTTTGCAGGGTTCTAGTGAAGAAAGATTGCCGTGAGGTAAATTCCCCTTGTTTGTAGAGGACCAGCCCAACAAACTGATAGCAAACTGGGCTATTACATATCCCAAGATTAAGAAGTAGAGTTGGAAGCTTTCCATTATTTGTTCCTTCCTTACTTTTTCCTTCCCACAAAACAAACACAGTCAAGAAGGAAGAGGTCAAGTGTGAAAACCTGCTCTGTCCACACAGCAAACAACAGTTTTTCTAAAGGTCACTGTTGGTCCAAAACAGTTTTCAAACAGGATTTCTAACACCTTGTTACCCGCCACAGCATGTTGTGCTGCAGGTGTGGGGCTCTGCATTCCTGGCACCACACGCAGAGTACAAGAGGTCCTTAAGCACCTCGCCCCCACCTCGCTCCTAATTTCCAGTGCAAATTTATTCCCAGTCAGTGTGTGTCACTTGCTCATGTGCCAACACTGTTATTTGGCTTAAAGAGCTTTCTCCACCCCCAACCTGAAGGATTTTTACTGAATAACCCAATAAATAAGTTTTACTGAATAACCCAATAAATAATTTTACTGAATAACTCAACCTCTTTGTGCTTCTGGCAAAGCAAGTTAAACTTTCAGCCTGCTCTCCTAGGACAGCCCTTCCCCTGATCAATGTATCAGCCCCACCAAGGTATCAGCCCTGTTCCAGTTTTAATTCTTCTTTCTTCAGCACAAGACAGCAGATCTAGCAGGGTCTTACCAAAGTTCTGCATGAGGCAATGCTCCATCTCAACTGGAAAGGCACACAGGTGAAGTCCAGGACAACATTCACCTTCTTCATGGCCAGGTCATACTCACAGTTCTTAGGCATCATGTAAAAAAACTAGGATGTCTTTACCTTTCACCTCCTTTACTCCTGCTGAAGGTTGAACTCTAGTCCAAGGCAGATCCAAGAGGGACCATGACTCAGCCCCCAAAGAGACCCTCATGTTCAGCTGATGCAAAGCAGACAATTTTTTGGACAACAGCCTCAGAACAACAGCCTATCACTGTGAGCAGGGAGCTCTGGGTGCTCCCCCTGCCTGCTGGGTTTGACCCCAGGTGCCAGTTTGCAGACTACCTTTGGTAGGCTGCAGGAACCTCGGGGAGGGAGAAGTTTCCATGTCTGCTGTAAACCTGAGCTGCTGTAGATTAAAAAGTCAGGATGCATCAGGCCAGAAAAAAAGAGAGCCTCTGAGTGCCTGGCTCTCCTCACCAAGAATTCCTGAGTCCAGATGAATTCTCCCTCCCCATCTAAACATGGTTCTCAGTCATCTGAGCAAGTTAATTTACTTTGTCAATTAAAGATTCAGGGTATAAATTACAAAATGCAGAACTTGATGCAAATTGCCTGTCCAGTCTCACCTCAGTGATTTCTCATCCAGACAATCTGACTGAACATCAGCATCCTTCACTTCAAACCACTCATACTATAGATAATCCAACGCTGCCTGTCCAGCAAACCTGAGTTACAAAAAAAGTTTCTGGGCCAGGAGGGAAGGGAAAAGAGCCTTTTAACATTTACTCTGGCCTTTATGGGAAATCCTTTGTCCCACAGAGCTCATCTTTCTTTCTGTGGAAGCCCATGAGGAAGGAGGGTTGACAACAGGTAGGGGCAATTGGAGCAACACTTGTTTAACCAGTCCATTTATAAATCATGCCAAAACCACACACAACACAAAAAAAAAAAAATCTGTATTCACTGGACAAACAGCAAAATGAGTCTGTGCTGAAAGGTTTTTGGGAGAGTCTGCCAAACACAGAATCACAGAATGGTTTGGGTAAGAGGGGACCTTAAGATCATCTAGTTCCAATCCCTTTGTCATGGGTAGGGACACCTTCCACAAATGAAAAACAACAGCTGTATTTTCTCAGCCAAGAATCACTCTGAGGAAAATAAAATACTTTCACAGTAAGGCAGAGATTGAAATGAAGTTTATTTGCTTATTCGTTCAGTTGAACTCTCTGACTAAATCACATATTGGATTAGCTGATTCAATGTGTTCTCTTTCCTCTGCTTGGGTAGGTGCTCCTTCTAAGGGACAAAAATTGCAGCGACCCAAATAATTTAACTGAGAAATGGAAATTGGGAAAACATATTGTTGCCTTTCACCAACATCTTTCTTCATCAAAAGGATATTTCTGCTATATGCAACTGTCCTCAAGCAGGGCAGTAACCCAGCAAAGAAATTATTCCAGGAGTGACAGGGGAATGTCCCACACTAACCTAACAAGTTATGACAACCATGTGAAGAGATGCTCCCAGGTGGCATAAGCTGTGATATCAAAGTTGTTACACAGCATAGCTTGGATGACTTTTTATGGAGAATTCCATCTTCCAAAACATCAGTTTTTATCAGACCTGGAAGAGAGTTGAGGTTTCAGGAGGGTAGTGCATACATGTCAATCAGACAGTAAATAGTGTCCTCCAACAGCAAGTGGAGCAGACCTTTGTTTTCTTCTGTTTTCCTGTGCAAAGCTTGTCTCAGCCCTAAGGGAGCTGCCTTTCACTGAACCAGGGTTCTGAGCTTGCAGGCATAACACAAATGCCTGGGAGAGTCCAGCTTGAAGGGATAAACACAAGCAAGGGCATGCAAATAAAGGACAAAAAGCAAGAATGTGGGTAACAAAGCTCTCAAGCTGTGTCTGCTGGGTACCTCTATGCAGGTGTGTCTGAGGGGAGTTGGAGAGGCCAGTCTCATGGATTTGACAGTAAAGACAGAGCAGTCATGGAATAAGAAAGCTTTCCAGCTGTAGAGTAGTAAATGGGGACAAATCTCATCTCCAAAACTGAGACAAGCTTTCAATAAAGTCTTCAGTAGTTTTGGCGCAAGAGAAATCAGCTTTTTCTGTCCTCTTCTCCACACCACTGCTTTTCTACTCAGCAGGGAGAAACTGCTCACTCAGGAGACGAATCACCTGATCTGTTGTAGACATCTGCCAAAAGTTAAGATGAACAACAGCCAGAAACTTCTCTCCCTCATGGTCCTCTCCTTTGATTGCTAAAGGAGACCATATGACAGCAGACAGAGATGTCTACACTGGTCAGATGAATCCCACACCTGATTGACCAGACTCCTGTTTGGCTGATGAGATGCTAAAAGAGGAACGACAACCAGATGGATGCATTACAGAGTACTCTGCTATCATATACCAAATAAAAGCATCTTAAGAATGTGTCACAAATTCCTGTCATCCAAAGATATTAGAGCAAAAAACATCTCACACAGTTAATGATATCCCCAGCAGTCAGGCTGGTGATTGAACATCATGCCTAATGGGCTAATGGGCAGGCCGACACATCAGTGGATGAGGTGCCTGTCCTGGATTGCCAAGCAAATTGTATTCTATTTTCCATCTGTATGGCAGTTGTCTTCTGTTCAGTGGGCAGTTTTCCTTATCTCTTCCACACCCACTCCTCCCTTGGGAGGGGACATCTGCTGAGAAGAGGCCATTGAATGTCACTGCATGACTGATAAGAACTACAGCATCCCATTGGGAGATGTGAGCCCAGAGGGAGGAGCCAAGCATTCCTACCTGGATATAATCTGGAGATTCTGGAACACCAGCACAGCTTCTCCACTGGATTTCCCAGAGGAAGAGCAGCTGCCTCTTCTCCCACTGGATCTTCAGAGGAAGAATCCATCCTTCTCTACAGGATCCCTGCTCCAGCAGAACCACCCCTGACACTGCAGGAGGGCTGAGCCACAATTCCAATGGGACTGCTACCAACACCCTGACCCACAGGGTGTCAGGTTGGGTTCTGACTCTGTCAGTGTTGTTTTAGTGAACTGCATTGTTTATTTTATCTTTTTAATTTCTTCCCTATTAAAGAACTGTTATTCCTGCTCCCATATTTTTGCCCGAGGGCCCCTTAATTTAAAATTTATAGCAATTCTGAGGGAGGAGGTTTACATTTTCCATTTCAGAGGAGCCTCCTGCCTTCCTTAGCAGACACTTGTCTTTCCAAACTGAGACAGTGATTCAGTGAAAGACTGGAATAAGAGATTGTAGCAGTACCCATAGGCAGTGATAGCTGCTCCTTCACCCTTCCTTCAGAATTTGTGCTTCAAGAACACTGAAGCAAGTCACTGAGCTCCCACAGTGCTTGAGACATTCCCAGAAGCCTGGGATCACCACAGAAATATTGCTCTGTTTGTCAAGGCCAACTTTTAGCAGCAGCAGAGAAGCAGAAGAACAAGGAAAGCAAAATATCTCTTGGGGCTGGATTTCAGCAAAGTGTCACATAAGAGAAGTTCTCGGCATCCCTCAGAAGCAGAAACAGCCAACAGGGTAAATAATCTACAGAAAGAAAAGGTAGTTATCTGCAGCAAAAGAGGAAAAAACTGGTTCTAGGAGGAAAAATAATCTAAAAATATTACTTTCCAGCAATGTAAACTGTGATGGCTGAAAGCTAAACCATTTAAAATGACCAACCAGAGGCTTGATCCAGACTGCAAAGCATGGAAGGTGAGCAGGGGTTACCCAAAGAATTCATTCAGATTTCTTTTGCCTTGCACATCACCTAGTGCTTTTGACCTGCACAAAATAAGCTTAAAGTAATAAAGAGGTAAGATTCTTTGGTACAGACATTATTTTGTATCAAATTTGCACAGGAGTATAAAATTTCAAGCCACATGGAATCAGGACTACCGTCACCTTCAGAGAGGCTTGTTAGGGAACTGCTTCTCACAGAACAGAGGTGCCTTGGTATCAGATGAGTGAATGCTCTGCCTATTTTACTTTGCCATTTGTTTGGACATTTCAATTTGCATTGAAATGCAAATTTAACATGAGGGTCAAGATTTCACCAAAACCAAAATCAGAGAGGTTACATGAAAAATCATCAGCTGAGAAGAAGAATTATCCACATTAGTCTCTTTCTCCTAAAGAGGAGGTTCTAAACTGGCCTGGCATTAATGACAACACCAAGACCAGATAGTTTAGCTCTCTAAAATGTTGGTCTTTTTTCCCCTCAGCCCCTAACCTGCATCCAGCAGTCTGGGGATCAAGGTAATAGAAATGAGGATAAAACAAATTATTTGTTCAAAGTCCTGCTTTGGCTTTTCGTGGCTTTAGATGTACATCCTTCACTGCACTGCTCTGTGATCTGTGGTGGTAGCTCAACCCCAAAGGAAAAGCAAGCTGCAAAACAAAAAGGTCCCCCCGGGATCACACACAGCAGTATTCAGCTCAATTACTTATTAAAGCACCGACACAGCATAGATTTTTTTTCAGTACATTACTTATTCAATCAGGGCTCCAACTCTCTCAGACTGATCCCTTAAGAAAAAGCAAACATCTTTCCCTGTTTGTTTCCAGCTGCATCACAAAAGACTTTAAAGACTTGAGGTTGCAAAGAAAACTGTTTGTCTTTGGGTTGTCGTACAGCAAGAGCTTGTGGGTGAATCCAGTGAGGCTCTGATTGACTGCTGAGAGCACAGGGCCATCGAGCTGGGAAAGGTGCTTGGATTTTTCCAGGTAACTCCATGACCCACCTCCAACCTAGAGCAGCTTTACCTGTGTGGGACAGGAGCTGCAGGCAAGACAGCAGGGAACAATCTCTTTGTGGCAATCAAGGGTCTGTTTTTTTTTTACAGGAGGTGAGATCAATTTTCCATCAAGTTATTCTAGACTGGGAATAGTTCATCAGATATTTAAACACAGAGGCTGAACTTTCATCTAGGTAAGATGGGCATGCTGTGTTGCTCACCTTGAAGAGCAGTAAGGTCCCCTGTGGAGGAGGGAGGGAATCAACCTCCATCAAATATTTAGAAGTAGAAGCTGTTGCCTTGCCTTTAGATTTCTCTTAGCTAAGCTGTTAAGTTGTAGAATCACTGAGGTTGGAAAACAGCTCCAAGATCATCGAGTCCAGCTGATACCATGAAACCACCTCTGCTCCAGACAACCAGAGTACCAAAAGGTAGAGAAGCTGGCAAAAAGCCCACGTGGTTTTGGAAACCAAAGGACATCAGATCCTTCCATCACTATTTTAAAGGGATGTGAGAGCAAGAACCTGTGTTTCCTTGGTGAGCTGTTGTGCTTTCCTAGAAAGACAAAAATAAAAGAGTGGTAGAAGTCTTACAGCAGAATTTCTTCAAAGGACCTTTCAAGAGGGAGATTTATTGAGTCTTATTCTATCAGACACTAGTCAGTGAACATGTGCAACTTGGGTGAGCTGGGAAAAAAAAGAGCTTGTCTATAAATTCTTGTACTCCAGACACTGTTCCTCAGAGGCCAGCCCTAATAAACCCATCATCACAGCAATACCATAATTCAGTGGTGGCTCACTCTTCAGAGCCCTGCATCTTTTCTCAGGGGCTCCTGCAGCAAACACTGTGCATCAGCTGCCCTAAGGACACAGTGCTTTAGTGTGGGACATGTCAGAGAGCTCCAGCCCAGCCCAACAGGCAAGGAAGTCTCTTCTCCCTATCCAGAGAAGAGCTCAGGCCCAGAAAGTAGTTAAATCATCCAGACAATATCCTACTAGCACCATAAAAGACTTTGCTAGGAGCCAAGATATTAACTAGAAATGTTCTACAATGTGCTATGAGCTGGGAAATGGGAGCTTTAATCTTCCCCAGCCGAGTAAGAAACTGATCTTGAGCCTCCCATTTCACAAGCAAATAAAGCCAGGAAGCTACAAGAGACAATAATCATATCACCCTGACAAAACCAATGAGCTACTCAAGAAATTGTCACCAAAACTGCACAAAGCTGAAAGATGTAGAGAAGGCAGAGTTACTGAATGCCTCCCTTTCGTCAGTGTTCACCAACAAGCCCAGACCTCAGGAATCTCTGACCCAGGAGACCAGGGTAAATGAATGTCAGGGGGAAGACCTTCCTTTGGTCACCAAAAGTCTGGAGAATCTCTCTTACAAGGAAAGGGTGAGGAGCTGGGGCTGTTCAGCCTTGACATAGGCCAGGCTCTCCTCAGTGGCACCCAGCAATGGGACAAGAGGAATGGGCAGAAACTGATGCCCAGAAAGTTCCACCTGGACATGAGGAAGAGCCTCTTTACTGGGCATTGACCAAGCACTGGATGAGATCACTCAGAGAGGGTGCAGAGTCTCCCTCACTGGGGATATTCCAGAGCCATCTGGACACAATCCTGTGCTCTGGGTTAACCCTCTTGGAGCAGGGAGGTGGGACCAGATGACCACTGTGGCCCCTTCCAACCTGACTCATTCTGTGATTGTGACCTCTCCAAACCCCTTCCCTGTGTGGCTAACTGGCTAACCAACCGGTAACCTGGCAGAACCTCAGGCTAATGATGATGGCAATGGTGCCTAAACTAGCAGGCATTGTTTAACTTCCATTAATTAATCCTTCTGCATTTCTCTACAGCCTTGCTCAATGACAAAGCAACTGCTGACAGTGGAGGCTTGCAAGAAGTATTATATGTTTTAGCACTGTACCTTTGGACCCAGAATAATAAGCACATAAAAGAGATAGATGTGTATTTCTAATGCCACCTTTTAAAGCAATTGCTTAAAAGAATTCTGCTTTAGCAACTCGGAAATGTAATTCTTGACCTTCCTGAGTAATCATGCTAATATCAGGAGAAGTTGTAATTATTCAGTCATGAAGAAGAGAAGGTACTGTTTGTACTAAAAAGTGGAGCACTTGAATATAAAAGAGAGACCAAAGGAGGAATATGAGTATTCCCTGGCCACTCCAGAGGTGAGTCATAGCAAAGGGTTCCCACTCTCAACAGGATGTGGCAGGGACAGGGAGAGCGCTCCTATGCCCCCAGAATGTGAAGAATATGAATTTGAGTCATCCAGCTCCAGCAGGGCACAATCCAGCTCTCAGTCAATAAAGAGATTCTCTACTCTCTACAATTCCCTGGCTTATTCCCAAGACACATTACAGCTTCTAGAGGAGGGGAAGAGAGGCTTCAGTCACTTTCATTAAACAATCTTCTTTATTCCCATGAGAAATTTTATCCTAAGGGAAAGATACCAGCTCCACAGGATGCAGTAAAGTGTTCCCACTTGCACAGGGGTGTTCATTCAAATTCTGCAACTTCCACACATCTTTGCAGAAAGATCTCCTGGCTCACATTTTCTAAGATTTTCTCAGCTAGATGCGACTTAAACTGGACTAAAACATTTGAAGGGAAGCAGTAGCAACAGAGCAAGACAGTCAAGCTGTTCTATTTAAGATCTCCAAGAAAGAAAGGGGATATTGGGAGTGAAAAAAAAAGTCATCTTCCTGCCCTGTCAAGGGCAGAGCATGACACAGAACTTCACAGCCATGACAAGGAGGAGGAGGAGGAGGAAGAAAGAGTAACCCCAAGCTGGTGTGCAGATGGACTGACTCTGCTTTCTGAAGCAGAAAGGAGGTGTTTGAAACTTCCCATGTTTGGTCTTTTATTTTCTTTTGTTACAAAATTGATGTCAAGTGAAACATTGCACAGTGGTGTCTGTATCACAGAAGATCTCTGTGCTTTCCACAATCTATAAACCCCTGCCATATCATGCTTTATCACACAACAGGCTTTCCATAGTATCATGTGACAAGAATTTCCCTTCCCAGAGGATCCCAGGGAATCTTTAAAGACTTTAATCAGCCTCCTCCACATATTAAAGAAAGATGGGATTAAGTCAGTGTGCTTATGCTTTCTGTGTGGGCAAAGATATAAACATCTCCAAGCCACAGATTAAAAGAAAGATAGTCTGAAAACATTTAAGGAAGAGAAATTGAGGAATTGAGACACTTTGCTAGACAGGTATGCAGAGGCTGGCATGCCAAACACATGGAATCAAAGCTGACAGAGATGGGTAGAGTGACTCACATACACAAGGAACTTGACTTTGTCACCCAGCTCTCCAAAACAGCAAGCACAGTCTGAAAAGTACCTAAGAAAAATTGAGGCCACAAACACACAGAGCAATATGACGCTTTTTTAATCAGGTTTTCAATCACAATGTAATTTTTTCCCCACCAACACACTCAAACACAGACATTTAAAAATTATTTGTCTACATAGAGGAACGAAATGATTTAAACAGCTCCAGTAAATTCTGAGCAAATCTCTTATGATCTTCTCCTTGGGAGTCTGCTCAGACAACATATAAATTTTATTTGCTTCTATTTCACAAGACAAGAAGAGGCTGGGTTGTAGATAACCTTCTGTTCAAGCTCAGCATATCTTTTCAGAAGTGGATGATAGAGCTAAAAAGGAAAAAGAAATAAACATGTCTCATTGAAAAATTAGATTTTTAAATTACACTGCAGTTAAAAAGCATTTCAGACATGAAAAATGCAGCATCTTCACAGGTACCTGAAGGTTTGGGCTGGTTTTTGCCCAATTTGCTCATGAAAGTGCTGCAGAGTTTTCCCTCTTTAAATGTCACAGTCCTTTTTACCATCGCCTTTACAGCTTAATTTTATGACATGCACAGGTTGTTCTTATTGTGACTGGGTTCTTGCTATAAGCAGAAGCCATTACTTCCAGCAGAAGCAGCTCAGCTAAAGTCATCTCTCCCAGAGTGCTGTGCCCCCTCAGTAATAGCTGTGCTAATCACCCAGGCAGAACTCCTGTCCTTGCCTCCCTGCACTGCCCAGGATGGATCACTGCCTCTGTCCCCTGCTCCTCTGCCTCACTAATCACCCCACTGCTCCCTCCAGAACAGCCAGCTGGGTGCTCCTTGGCCAGTGTGCTGACCAGGCCCTTCCAAAATGCACCTCACACTCCCTCTCAGACTCCTGTACCTGTTTGAGCTGCTTCTCTACTCCACATTATTGCTGGCTGGGGGCTGTGTACAAATCACGAATGGGACAGGACTGCTGTCAAACGTGCCTTGAGCTGTTTTATTTTTCAGCATCAGCTTCATTACATGGTTATGACAATGGGAAGATGCCACCAGCTCACATCCCAGGCAGCAGACCAAGAACTTAATGTTACAACTCACTTTAAGTTTTTTGACCAATCACACAAAGCAAAAGCACATTGACAGTAGTTCTATACAATCACTATAAGCACAGGTACCTTTGGTTAAAACAATGCTTACTTATTTCAAATACAATACCTGCTTGTAAGCCTTAAAACACAATGCAGAGAGCTCCATTATTAAGCTTCAAACTTCCTAATATCTTGCTAGATAAACTTTTCTGTAGCTCAGAGAGTTATTCTAGACAAGCATTAATACACAGACCATTGTTCTGTTTGTCCTTGCTTTTCTACTTTTTAAAAATTTTTTCTGCTGACCAATCTCATGGCTGCTGCTTAGGTCTAATCACAGTTCTGCTGCCTCTGAGGCCTGCCTTTTGCAGCTTTCCCAAAACCCTCTGATTTTGTGGATTCCCACACACATCTTTCACAGCCACATCCTCTCCCATCCACAGGCTGCTCCATGGCCACGTTCCTTGCTCCCCAAGCTCAGAGGGACAAATGCAGACCCAGCTTCTATCCACAGCTACACCAAGTATCTGAGTAGCTTGCTTGTAGTTTCCTAGCTAGAATTTTCCAGCAGTTTTTAGGTACAGTATTGTTACAACCATAAAAAGAAGAATCAAGACTCAAATATGTTCAAAACCCCAGTCTCAGGCACATCCTGCACTTTCAGATATGGGTGAGATCCATCTCAAAATCAAAAAAACAAAATCAAAATCTCTGCTCTGCCACCAATCAAAAACTGTACTTCATCTAGATCTTGGAGATGCACCCTTCTCTTTATCTCCTCCCTTATCTGTCTCTCCAATAAAACCAGCACTGTGACAAGCCACACCAGGACAGCTGTGCACATTTGCTGGCTCCAGCACAAAGAAGGGAATGCCATGAGCAGGGTCTGGTGCAGGCTTGAGCAGTGCCTAGGAGGATGCCATGAGGTCAGATCCCTGCCACAGTGAATCCTAGAGGCTGCCAGTCTGCTCCACAAGCCCTCTACACTGACTCATAATCAGGGCAGCCTCACTCCTGGCTCCAGGTTCAGAGAGGTTATGGAGCCATAATGAATCACAGCCAGCAAACTGAATTACTGCTCTCATCAGTAAGAGAGATCTAGCATTTCAATGTGGTTTATCCTTTTCAGCCAACAACAGTGTGTGCACAAGTGTGAAAAATTCAGGAGGAAAATGTTTCAGGTGTAAACTATGGGGATGTAGTAGGAGAGCAGCTTCTTCCGGCAGGTCTCTGTACAGTCCTGCAGTGGCCTCAGTGTCTGTAACAGCCACACTTTCCCAGAATAATAATTAAAAAAATCACAAAGTTTTCTCATCTAGGAAATAAAAAACAGTGGGTTTTTGTTTTTCAACTGATGACAAAATACCCAGTTTTTATCTTTCCCTTCTGCTGAATGATAGTTTAAGATAGACCAGGGAAAACTGGATTTATCTCTTCATTCCCATTCCCACCTTCCACAAGCAGGTGGAAGTGACTTAATGGACACATTCTGCAGATGGATCTAGTTTTGACCAACTCCTTCCTTTTTACAAACCAGATGTTATAGAAAATAAAGTTTCCTTTCTACATTTCTACAACAGATTAAGTACAAGAAGGGGTAGAAGAGAAGGAGCATCCACAGCAAGTGGAAAGAGACACTGGTTGTTAGCTAAGACATCAGAAAATGGTTTTTAAAGTCATCTCACAGTGACTGAGTCTTACGGTGCCTTCCACTGATTAAAGCAGAGAATCCTGCTCACTCCTGCCTCTGAAACAGACTCATTCAGTGACCCCAGGCCAGGCATTTAACATGTGTGTGCCCCAGCTCCTCTTCTCCACAGGACAGTGATACTGACATCCTGGAGCTTTATGCAGATTTATGGGGTTAGAAAATTAAATGCGCCACTATTATGAAATGTCACATTACTCAGCGTGGTATTTTTAACTAACTACATGAGGGCCTGGAAGGCTCACATAAGTACACATATATATTCTTTTCATGTTCCCAAAGAACATGAAAATATTGCTCCCATTTCTGGTAAATATGCACATCAGAGTAAACAAAACATTGAGCAGGCAACTATGGCTATACTGGGAGTATCAGTATTTCAAATAAAACCAGCTCCTCTATTCACTGAAGCATCTGTAATGAAGACTGGCTATTTCTTACTTCACTATTCTGTAAATTTGATAAGTGCTAAGTGCTTCTCAGCAAAGATTCAGCACAGCAAAGCTGCATTGGTAAGTGAGCTCAGGCACTGAGAAAGCAGGCTCCATATTATTTGCCCATCAGTATTTTTACAAAATATACACATTTACCAGAAGGCTGGGAAGTATTATTGTTAATACATCACTCTAAATTAAAATGTGTCAAAATAAATGAACAACCACATTTACAGACACAGTTTCTTTTCCTGTTTATTGGACTTAAGCACTTAGTTTGCTAATTGAGAAAATTCAGGCATTTGCAATAACCTTCTCAGCCATTAGTGTAAATGAATCCTGCATTATGGACCATATGAAAAAAAACTGCAAACAAACAGTCAAGAGTATTTCCTGTACTCCACTCCTGCTCTTTGGGGTAAAGAGCTGTGCAGTTCAGAGGGATAAGCAAAGCCTTAAATTCCTCCTCCTCAGGGAATTGGGCTGTAATACCACCAGTATGTCATAGCTGATGAGTGCAGCAGTACCACAGGCTTTTCACTAGCAGTATTCTTCATGCCAGCTGAGGTCTGGGGCAGTGCAGCTCCCATGAAACACAGAGAAAATCCAAACAGCAGCAGCCCAGAGCATGTGTGCACCCAGGTGTGTCTGTGGAAGGGGGTTCTCCACACCTGCCATGACTGAAGTGCCTCCACAGCACCTTGGGCAACTCCTCCTGTGCAGTTCTGGGAGTCTCTTTTCTGAGGCAATTATAGAGATGTGTTCTTATAATTGAGGTCCAAAGGGAATAAAGGACTCTCAATAATGCATAAAAACCCAAGGACATAAATTCCCTCTCTGCCATAGCCTCAAACCTAATCTATCAAACCGTGATATTTAATAAAAGTAATTACATGTATCACAACACAAACCTTATTATTGTCCATAATTTAATTGTCCTTGCTTAATTATGGCCCTTTCTCCAGCTTATCTTTATAGCCTACTCCACAATGTTACAGTACTCTGACTGTTTCATTTACAAACCCTAAACTTCTCTCCTGGGACAATTTGGTCACATTCTGACAGTCCCACAACTAAAGAAAATGCCAATGATAAATAATACTTTATAACAGGGAATAATTTAACTTGCCCTCTCTGAAAAATGCATTGGTACAATGCTACCTTGTTCTCTAGAACAAATCAAATGTTTCATCCTGTTACTGCTTCTCACCACATTACCAGCCTATGTACTCAACTGGGCTTTTACTGTTTAGATTGTCCCTGCCACCTTCTAAGAGCAAAAGCAGCTACAAATTATTACTACAAGATACAATCCACATGGATCCTCCTGTCTTCTGCAATGCTCTGTTAGCCAATCACTGGAGCAATTCAAAATTTACAAATCACAAAGATGATGCTGATGATTATCTAATTTTAATCTACCCAAGTACATTTAATCTACCCTGAATAGATTAAAATTAATCAGTCTCTCACAAACACTTGCTACTTTTGATATGTTCCTTTTTTTTTTTTTAAATCAAAGTCAAATTAGTCATAGAGATTTGCTTAAGAAATCAAGGGTTCTTTTATTTTTCAAATCAAAGCAGTTGTTCACTATTCTTAACAGAGAAAGAATACTCATAAAGCAGAAACAATAAAACAGTGTTCTGAAATACTCTGAAGACTTCTCCAAGGAACCACACCTGAAACAATTACATTCTTTACTTCAGATATCCATTCTGCAAGCCCATCTTAATCAGTTTAGAAAATTATTGGCTACACAAATCACCTTAATCAAACTTCTATCAATACATATTATATTTTTGTGGTTGTATTATTATTACCTACTTTGCACTAAATAACCAACCTAAACCAATTCTAGAAAACAACCTCCCCCCTCCAAAACCTAACTCAACAAAATACAATTATTTTAAATCAATAAATAGGTCATTATAACCTTCCTGGGTAATAGGGTCATTTCTATAAATCCACCCACTCACAAGGCAATTCACCAAAGTCAAGAAAACCTGTTAAGTTTACATTTTCCCTTCCTGAATTTTTGCAAGATTAATACATCTCAGCAGAGTCAATAATGCAATCAAAAACCACACATCCAGAGGTAGTGAGCTGCTCCATGCCTTCTCCCTGCAAAACCCCACAGGACAATATCACAACCAATCTGGCACTCTGTCACACAGCTTGTATAAACACAAGTGACCAACTCCCAGACAATCATGTTCCCTCTCATGTTTTATTTTTGCTTAATTAACCAACTAGCCAACCATCCCTGTTTTAATAGATTACTAAAATAGATCTGAATTCTAATGCTAAAATAACAGATTATTTCTGTCTGTTAACATCTATTTATTGCTCTAGAATCTCCTGGTTATTTTTGTCATGCTTCGTGCTTCTGATTAATCTTTTTCCTCAGGGAAGAGAGGAGGCCCCAAAGAGGTGAAATTACTCTTTAATTTTTGCTATGCTGAAAAAAAAGGAAGAAGGATTAATAATATTAACACAAAAATTACTGACTTGAGCTGGTGTGGTTGAGTGAGTGACCAAGGACTATCACCACAGTGGTTCCCACAAGAACATCTCATGACCCATTTGGGTATTGACAGAATTAGAAACAAGTTCAGATTAATACCCCCATCCTACAAAAATACTGGGAAATCAGGTTCAGCTAAGAGACTTGGGGTCATACCCACAGAGAGGGATTCATCCTCTTTGAAATGGTCTCTTCAAGGCACCATGGTCTGCTGCAGGACAAAGTCACATTGTTGCCAGGCAAGTTGGAACTTTTGAGACTTCAGTTTCCACTAACTACTGATTCATGGCCCACCACAAGCCCTGTGTTCCCCATCTTGTGACTTTGTTCTGTTTTACCTGCCCATCAGTTTAATTGAACCAGAAGAGCTGCTTTGTGTGCCCTGCCCTTGCTTTTTAAAATCACATTCATTATCACAAATGATCCCTCAGAAATCAGAGAGAAGCTTTTTGCATTTTTGGTTCCTGGAAACCCCTGCTGTGGGCATAGGCCTTGGCAAGGCAGGAGAAGCTACATCAAACTGTCCCATCTGACCTCTGTCTACAGGAGGCTTTCCTCTCTCCAATGATCTAACACGCTGTCTCCAACCTATACCAGGAAGAAAGGATGAAACCAGAGCGGATTGCTGTGTTATGACCTGTTTTTTCTCCACCCTGCCAAGATCTAGCTGTAGCTGTCCAAAAAATGTAAAGAAGTGGTTGGGGGAATTTCACATTGGTGAGCCAGGCTCTTTCAGAAGAGCTCCTCAGCAAGACAGGACTTAACCTCAGGATGACTTTGAAGTTTATAAAAAGAACTATCATTTAAGTGAAAGGCTCTAACCCCAACAGAACGAAATTGGATGGACAGGGAGATGCAGCTCTGTATGAAACAGAATCAAACTGACTCATTGCATTATGAATTTTTGCTGCACTGTTCATGCTAGCACACTGTATTACTGACAGGCCCTCTGGCTCTCTGCAGTTTCACAGCCATGAAACTAGCCAGGGAATCCACCATCAACTGCAAAATTATAAGGCAGGAAGAAAAAAAGAAATGGTGTGGAATATGTAATTGCAAGAAGCTGATTTTAATGGAATGAAGCTGGAAAGCTAAGCTAAAGAGCAGGAATGGTTATTCCTTCCCATGCTGTTTGGCCACTGCCTCCCTGTCATTCATTCCTATCTACTGGGGCAACAATTCACTACTGTACATCATTTAAAACCAATAAAAGAGATGTGCAAGGAGAGCCAGGTCTAACCATGTGGAAAAGGGAAGTATTGAGAAGGAGATAATTAACTCTTTTAGCTTCCAGGCCATTTTATGCAGAGAGCAAAGCAGAAAGAGGGAGTTAAATTCCCCAGTGACCTCTCCTGCCAGGTTTGCTCGGCCCCTGCAGGGGTACAAGGTGCTTGCAGGGCCCCTGTGAGTGACAGCTGTATCCTCTGCCCTTGAGTTTTATAGCTGAAGCAGCACCAGGGGGTCAGGAGCAGGTCTCTGAGCCCTCCCCAGCTTTTCAGCACGCAGCATTTTGGGGAGGAACAGGGCAGCAACGTGAGGTTGGGTCAGGCACCAGGGAGCTGCTCCTGTGCTGTGCTCCCTGCAGGGAGCTTCAGCTGCAGCACACGTGGCACAGGCCACTGCTGTTAATTATTTTATCTTTTAAAATGAGGGGGGAAGGTTGAGTAAATGAGATCAGATCAATCAAGTTTAAATTATTCAATGTCTTAATATTTCTGAAGGGGACTTCTATTCGATTACCGAGCTCCTCCATCTCAGTTAATAATTAAATAATATGCTGGCAGGCACAATGCAGCATGATCATTTCTATTATTACTCATGATGATATCTGGTGCTCCTCTACATGTGTAGCTGGGAGTTAGTAGTTTTGGCAGATCATTAATTTCCCAGTTTAAATAAAAGCTTTAAAACCTTGTTGCCTGTAGTTAGGCCACTTCCAAATCTCCTAAATGGTGGAGTGTGTAAGGCTGCACTGATGTAAAAGAAGCTTTTGCACACCTGAAGACCTTGGTGAGGTTCACCTTTGTTACTTAAACATGTGTTCTCCAGGAATCTTGCTATATTGTATTGTTTATTTATTACTGTGCATTATATTTGAAAAGCTGTTGTAAACTAAAGCCTTGGGCTGGGGGTGAGACGTGCAGGGCTGCACTGGAGAGCCTGAGACAATGATTCCTTCCTTGGTTTTACAAGGGCTGGAATCACATAGTTACCAGGAATGACTACGTGGGCCATAAAGCACAAACTCGCCTTCAGACGTGCCAGAAATCACAGGATGGGCACAGGACCAAAGAGCTGTGCCTACTGAGTCCTCCCAGCTGCCATAGTTTCAGAGGAGATACCAGTGATTACCTACAATTGCTGAGCACTGTTTACAGACAGGAAGGGGTTTTGGAGATGTTTTCCAAGAAGCCAGAAAGCACAATCACCTCCCTTTTATCCATGCTGCTTGCTGCAAACAAGTCTAGATTATTTTTTCAAGATTATCTGTTACAACTTGGCTGACCTGTGTCCAAATTCAATCAATTTTATAACTTTTTCTGTCTCTTAAGGAAGATATTCTGCTCTCTGATCACACCTTGTTAGGAAAATTCATTCTCACAGACCTGAATGGTGGGATCAGATTATTGCATCATTACAACACCAAATACCTCTCAAAATCAAATCTGTCTTTACAATAAGGAATAAGATCTGTGTAACCAAGAGTTTCCTAAATTAACTTATTTTCCCAGAAGAATTAGCAAACCACTACATTTTGAAGCAGACAGGAAATAAAAAGAAAAATGGCATTCCCAAACTTGCTCACCTCCTCAGCCCCTGGGGTGGGTGTAACAGCCAGCCTGGGCTCTGGTGCTAATTTCACAACATCAGCCAAGGGCACATTCCTCTCAGCTACAAGTCCTGCAACGAGAATCACAATCCTGATCAATGCAAAAAAACACCATGAGGGATGTGCCTTGACTCTCTGGCAAATTAATACATTATATTGATCTTCCCTGGTCAGGTCAGCATTCAGGATTGAAGGATAAATGGCAGAAGATCTTACATTCCTATGAGCTAGCCTGGGAAGTGGGGACTCTGTGATTGAGTTTTTGCCAATCACTCAATTCGTACCCTGGGGAACAGGTAAGCAGCAGAAATGCTACTCAACAATATCAGTAATTATTTATGGTTACAACAGTACAGTAAACAGCAGTGAAAATAGGTGGAAGCAAAGGATTCAAGGACAAAATGTGACTAAACATAAAAATGAAGAGAAATGAAAACACTTTCAAGAAAATATGCTACAAATTATTAATTATATTTATATGTAAGGAAGCAGAATAGTAGGGGAGTTCTGCTACGACAGCATTTTGCTTTGTGAGCAAATCACAAAGCATTTCAGAAGCTCCCTGCACACCTGCTAAGAACCCCAGGCTAACTGTGGAACACCCCAGATGCACATTGCAATATTATTAAAGAGCCCTTGCCATCAGTATTTCATTTCTATTAGCAAGTCCCCACTTTTCCTCAATCCCTTTGCCTGGCCAAGAGTGAGGCAGCTGAAAGCATCAATCAAAAATGCCATTTAGGAACACACACAGAGCAAACCCCCTGGGGCCTGGCTGGCAGAGGATGTGAGCCCAGGAGTCCCTCCATCAGCACAGCAGCCCAAACGCTCTGTCAGCCAAGCCTCCACAGCTCCAATGCCAACTGGCAGAGGGAATACACATCACACACACACAAAATATCTGCACAAACTTTAATGGTGCCTCCCCATTTCACATGCATTCAAGGGCAAGGAATCTGCCTGCAGCATTAAGTGCTGGGAGGCTTTTGAAGCAGAAGGCAAAGTTTGAGTATAAAGAAAAACTATTTGGAAACTTGACCCACAAGGTGCAAAAATGGTCCCATTGTGGCTTCAAATATAAAGATAATCCAAGTGTTTCCATTGTCCTGCAAAAGCCTGCTTGGCCTTACAGAATCCTTGTGCCTTTTCTGGAAATAAAGAGAGCATGCTGTGTGCATTAAACACACCAATTCAGGTTTTGGTTGTGCAATTTTCTTTGCTGTTTTCAAATGCAAGAGATCGTGTAGTCTTTAGATGCTATAATGTGACAGCAGAATTTGCTTCTAAAATTAAAACTTGGCTGATTTCTTCTGATGGCTGGTGCTATCTTTTCCATGCTTGTTACAGTCCCATGGTCTTACATGAACTTGTAGAAAAGTTACCCATGTCTTAAGGCCCAAATCCTACAGATTCAAATTTAAAAATCTGAGGCTAACTGAAGTTGACCTAAACAAGGACTTCCACACTCCTTGAATTGTTTACTTGTAAGATATTAGAAACCATTTTAAAATACATGGATAAAAATTCATGGTTGGGATTCAAGTCTTAAGTAGCTGATGGCCCACCCTTAACACACACCCACATGCATTAATAGATAATATAAGATAATTAACATGTAAATCCTGGGGCTTGGACTGTTATATTACAGTGAGAGGTGTAATACAGCAAGCAAGATGACTGGACAACCTAAGAGTATCCCAAGATTCATACTTTTACAAGAGTAAGTGCATGGAGCCCAGGACACCTTGCATATCATTCAACTTGATGTTTAAAAGCTGGAAAATAAATATAGGTTTAATATTGGCCAGCAGTATTATAGGTCTTGTTGTCCCTGCTCTCAATGATCTTCTTTGCTGGGATCAACCTTTTGTGTGGTTTGGCCATTTCAGCAACCCAGTTTACAGCTCAGTCCCCAAACTGGGGCAGCAGGCTGCACCAGGACCTTCAGTTGTTTGTATTCTTCCATGGATGTAACTCAACATGTGAAGGTCCTAGACCTTTCCTAGACAGTACCAACACTTCCCACACCACATCCCTTGGCTGAGAAGCAGCCACCAGGCATGGAATTACAATGTAAATTATATTCTCTGCCCTAATCCAAGTGTATTAAGCAAAAAATCCCTCTTTGACCTGTGTGACCTTCCAATCGGATGCGCACAGCTTTACTCCCCCTTCATGCCCAGTAACATTAATCCCAAGTATTATCCAAGTGAAATTAAATTCCCTGACTGCTCACAGGAGTCTCCTGGCAGCCTTACCATGGATTGCTCTGTAAGCACTCCCCAGACAAGCAGAGTTGGCCGTGTCGATGGTGAATACGGGCGCGTTGAACACGTCGGACAGGACCTGAGGGGCATCAAAGCATCCATGAAACACAAAGGGAAAGGAAAAATCCTTCATCACTGCTCAGGAAAACAAACAGCTGTCCCAAGCCCCAGCCAAGCACTCAGGAACCCATGGAAAGAAGATCTGCAGGCAACAGTGAGGACTGAACTTGTCACACCGCAGGGTATTGGTAATTCTGAGCTACAGACGTAACTCTAGCCAGGAAATAAAGTCCCATTTCTCTCCAGATGTCTTGGTTACAGTCCAGAGGAGCCCTGATTCAAGCATCATTCCTCAAAATTCACACAGGCAGCACATGCTAAAGGCTTATGTCAGCACAGGAGACCTGCTCAAGAACCCACAACTGGAGCCTGTTTGCTTCCATCATGTTGAAGCTGATTTTAGTGGAAAGGAAAGAGAGAAGAACCAGTCATCTGTTCCAGAAGAAAAGAAGAACCAGTCACAGCTCCTCCATTCCAAACTTGGATAAAAATAAAGCTCCAGCAACATGAAGGCCTGCTAAGCCTTTCTTCATCTCCACCATTCCCATCCTATTAGGGTCAGCAGGGAGAAGGACACAGGAGCTGATTACACAGTCTCTAAATTTACCAGTTTTCCTGTTTTTAAGGGAACTTTAGCTATGAAGATATATTGAGACATTTGGCTTGGGTAATACAAATAAAATTTTACAGGCAAAGAAATTATTATGGTATCCAACAGATACTAAAGTTATTCGACCACTCATCATTCTGCTTTGAAATCAACACCATCAACACCTCACATCTGCTCTTCCCCACAGTTTAGGTTTAGAAAAACAATACTGATTTGGGAAAATTAAGACATATTTGGATAAGGGCATAGGAGGTTTAATAATTCCTTTCCAAAAACATTGTCAAGAAATGCTTTCCATTTTGGTTTCATCACTTCTAGGATTGCAAGTGCCCCTCAGGCTGAGCAATACAAGAAGCAGGAAACAATTCAGATGCAACCTGTGCTGATTTTATTACTTTTGCCAAAGGGAAAAGTGTCTCACCTGACTTAAATCCATACAATTGAGTCTAAAATAAAGCCAGAATGTCCAGAATTTGGACAATCAAACCATTTGGATTAGTGCAAGGCAATCCTGATCCTGGAATTTATAACCCTGCTGGGGATGGACCCCAGGGCTTCATAAAAGATGAGTAAGAAATTCAATCCATATTACCTATAGAAATGTGCAGTACATGGAATTTCTAAAGGATTTTTCTTTCTCTGAAATTTTGTGGCGAATCTTCAGATCAAAACCTTTGAAAATCACTGACTTTCACAATTTAAATGAAAGTGGCTGTTTGCTAACTAGAACCCAGTGGAAGCCTGAGCTTATACACTTAAAACTGTCTTCTGGTAAGACAGAAAAGTCAGGATTGGCTAATTTCATTTCCAAGCAAGCACTGAGCAGAACATGAGCTTCAATGCTAGAGAACAAATGAAAAATAAATCATGGTTATCTATTAAAAACTACTCTGGAAATTGTAAGGTCACAGAGCTCTAGTCCCACTGCCCATCCTACCAGCCAAAGCCACTTTGTTTCAACACATTCCCCACCTATATCTTCACCTCATCTCTAACAAGCATTTCTCAAGTTTAAATTGTACAAACTTTTGGACAACATTTTTTTTTTGTATCTCTGAGGAGCCTCATACAATGCAGCTCTACTCTATACTGATTGTTAAGAAGTTCTGTAATACTAAAAATAATATTTTAACAATTTAACAAATAACTTTTTTTTACCAAAATTATAAAATAACAATTATTCAAAGTTCAAATATTTGGTGAGTTGTTCAGAACTGTGGTATCTCTCACAAATAATTTAAAAATAAACTGTTAGAGGTTCTACTGCTTAAGATAATTCACTGTGTTCCATGTGGTCATTAATCAAGCACCACATATGCTATAAAAAGCTTCCTGGAACTGTGGAGAAAGCTGCCCTACTAAATTTTTTTAAAACAGATTTTCCTAAGTTGTCTCCTTTGTGGTGTAAAATATAGGAGTTCCTGAACGTTGATTAATTAAATGATAGTGCTTTGTAGCCCTGGAACAAATTATCCAAAATTGACCATGATAAGGGTGGAAGCTGTTATTCTTTATGCAACTGATATGGTTTCTGAGGTTTTGATTAAATTAAAAAGAAAGATCCAATTAACCAGTGATTGAATTAAGTGAATGACACTGTATTGATCATATTATTTTAAGGCACTTCTAATGAGTTTTAAAGCCAGCTGAATTGTTATACGTGAAGAGCAAGCACCCCAGCCACCACTCTCCCAGTCCCATGGTTTTTCAGCTGTGTCTGTTACCAAATTATGTATTTTAAGAACATTTGTTTCTCTGCCTTCATTCCACAGCAAGGAGATCCTCCTGGCACCCAAACTGAAATACAGCCTCAAACAAAAACTCATCTGTGAACCCAATCTTTCCTTAGCAGAATTACTCCTGTAAGGACCAATGTTTTAAGCAATTAACCAATCAGTTAATTTTCCAATGTCACATTCTTAGGCAAAGGAACCAAAGCAGATGAAGAGAAGTGACATCTACAGGCAAAACATGCCAAATTTGCTGCTCCCCAATCAGCTCTACAGGCAGCAGTTACACACACATGTGTAGATGCCTTAGGAGAAAACAGCTTTTTGCCTTTTTGCTCTTTAACTCCCATTTAATCCAGCCCAGGTTTTGTGGAGCAGAGAATTGAGTGCAATTGTCAAAGAGAATGGTGTGCAGCTGAAGCTGGCCCTGACAGGAAGGGATTGGAATCTCCAGAAAACATTTCACCCTGTGTTCACTATGTGATAGATGAGCAGTGCAATGGTTGACTCTCACAATTAAATGACAAATATTATATATAAAGTTTTATAGATTTATTGTAGGAGTGTGTCCCTTGCTGACAGAGTTACAAAACTATTCTTTGTCTTTTTAAAAAGGAAATAAGCCCAGAAGTTTCTCTCCTTGATTAGGTGAAAAAGGCATCTCATAGGACCCAGAGGAATTCACCTCAAACTTTAAAAAAGCTAATTACACAAGAGCCAAAAAGTCCTGCCTGAGCAATTTACTAAAAAAAGTAAACAAAGAAACTAATTGCTTTTGTGAGATGTTTTACAAAGGGCAAGAAAGCCTCTTGCACCTAGATCAATTTTTCTCTGTAAAAAGTTTGTTATTTTGCCTCTTATTAAAATTGATAGTTATGTTTTACCCCCTCCTTGCATTGTTATCATGGGATGGCCTGGGTAGTTGGGACATTTGGGAGGGTTGGCTCATTACTATGGCAGCACCTGGGCTCTAATCAAGATGGAAGAAAGTGATCTCCATCACTGGACAGCAAAGAAACAGTCAATGGACAAGACTTTGGGAGGGGCTAAAGGGTTAAAAATTTTATCATGGTGGGAAAAAAATTCTTTACTCCTGGCACTGTATTGTTTTCTCTATTCAGTCTTCTGTCGTATTTTTTGATAAGGTTTCAATAAACCTTTTAAATTTTTGGAAGTGAGTGTCGTTCCTCGGAGCTATCACCAGTGATAAGATGGGCCCAAGATTAGAACTTCTGGTGTTTATGCCTACCTCCAGGTCAGTGTTGGAGCCTGTGGTTAAAGGGGAGTTTGTCAAGGCAGCCCCTGGAGCCCTGAAAGCTCCTGGGATCCCCTAGAAGGAGATTTTACATTTGTTAAGTTAAAGCACCAACCCAATTGGGGTTTTGTTGCTTTTCTCTGTGCTGCAACAGATGGGACCTCACCCAGCTGCTGCAGGGCAGACAGATCATACCCAGACATCTCACCAGAGATCACTGGATTTGGGCAGGATGAATCCCAGCCCAGATGCCTCTCTCTGTGCTGTCACAGCCAGCTGAGAGGCCTCTCACCATTTGTGAGTGAGGCTTTGCAGGGCTCAGTGGGCAGGAGCAGAGAGCACACAGTCTCTGCTCTCCACACGATGGATGGAGCATCTTACCCAGGCTGGATGTGCAGCAGCAGCAAAAGAGAAGGTTGGGACAAACAACAAAGTGTAGCCTCCTCCCAGCAAATTACATGATGGTAATAAGTAACACAAAGACAAGGGGTTGAGGTATGTATGAGGGTGTTTGAAAAACCCAACAATAAAAACAATGTTTACCACCAGCATAATTCCCCTTCAGCTGAAAGAAACCAATGGCTCAACTTTGACCTGAATGACAAAAAAAAACCCTCAGGTATTACATAAGAAGTTTCTTTGTGATTTCTATGCTGATTGATTTAAGTGATGAGACATGGAAATCATCAGTGCTTTAGATACATATTCACAAAACCAGTCAAGTGTGAAAAAAACTCTAAGTTGAATGTAAAATTAGCACTGGGCTAAAGGTTTTCACACTAAACCTGAAGAAAAACCCCAAAGACCTGCAGCAGATTCACAATTCCATATCCACACCTTCCTGTGCAGCTGTAGTGATATGGATTAAGTACAGCAAAATAAAAAATGGAGATGTAACTGCAAGCTCAGTTCAGGATTTAATTTTCTACTTACCTGTAAGATCTTTTTATTGTGGGATGCGCCACCAGTAGCCAAAATCCTTGTTTTAGGCACTGCAATGCAATAAAAAGTACAAATCAGACTGACAGTACACATGGTCAGGATTTGTGCTACTGAACCAAGTACAGTGAGAACAAGGAGGTGGGAGACAGGGTTCTCTCTCTGTACCTCTAATTTACCTTCTGTAAAAAAGGAGATAACACTAATTACCCACTTTTCCAAGGCACATTAGAACTCCTCCTTAGAAGAGGCAACATAAATATTGCAGATCTATTATTATTGTAGTGCTATCAATGTCAGGCAGATTTGCAAAGGAGATACAGAGTAAGAAAGGCAGTGTTATTATATTACAGCTCTGCTTTGAGGTCAGATTGGTTTGGCTCATAGCTGTATATATACAAACTGACAGATAACCTTTAAAATCAGCAGTATTTTCCAAACTTATCTCCTCACGACGTTCACAGTCAGAGTTCACTGAAACCTGGGCAATCCCCATGTGCTTGAGTGACAAGGAAGTGTGTCAAAAGGCAATTACAGATGGTCTAAATCATGTCACTAAAATAAAAAAAAAATTCTGAATCTTCATCCAGTGGAAACCCACAGCTTTGGGGAAGTTAAAAATATACCCTGTGTTCTTTAGGCTTAAAGAAATCCATCCTTTCTTCTACATTCCTGAATGTCTGTCACAGACATCTTTTATGAAAATTCCTTTCTTTAGGGTTTTTCCTCTTGAGAAGCTGAGAGGTCTCAGGAACAAAATGTAAATAATGATTATCTGTTGCTGTAGAATGCAACACGTAGATCTGTGATTAGTCTTATGCAGTTGTTTTTAATTAATGGCTAATCACACTAAGTTGGTTAGGACAGAGTCTGAGCTACAAGCTTTTGTTATCATTAT
This sequence comes from Ammospiza caudacuta, assembly GCF_027887145.1. Classification (NCBI taxonomy): domain Eukaryota; kingdom Metazoa; phylum Chordata; class Aves; order Passeriformes; family Passerellidae; genus Ammospiza; species Ammospiza caudacuta. The sequence goes on from NC_080593.1 coordinate 6,632,923, forward strand.
TTTTTTTTCTATTCTTAGCTAGCTTTCTGATGAAATCTTTTCTTCTACTCTTTTATAGTATAGTTTTAATATAATATATATCATAAACTAATAAATTAATTATAAATTAATTAAATAAATTAGGCTTTCTGAAACATAGAGTCAGATCCTCATCTCTTCCCTCATCCTCAGACCCCTGTGAACACTGTCACAAATGTCTGCCTCACCATTTATTTGTGTGCATGCTCCTCTGGAGCACAGCATGCAACAATCCACAATCACAATTCAGCAAGAGATTCCAAATATAAATAGTCCAAATGTTCTCACTGAAGTTCTTCAAAGGCTTAAAACAAAATAAATGCATAAACACTTTGATATGGTACATTTAAAAAAAATCTAAACACTTAATTACTCTGATTTATGACAATAATAAGTGATACCATCATGTATACCCTCCCAAAAGGGAAATTTCACTGTGGTTATTGTTTTGTTATCTTAACTTCCTTTTTAATAAAAGCTAAAGATAATTTATTTCTCACAAGGCAAAGTTGGGCAGCTTACACTGATGCCCTAAATAACTTATTGTCATTTATCCTTTCAAGTATCTTAATGACAAAAGCCCCGAAGACAGAATTAGAAATAATCAGAAAAATGTAGCTCACCACACCATTTCCAGACCCCCATCTGGGTGCTCAGGTGGAGCCCAAGACCCAGACAAAGCATTGCATGGGGGACCCTTTTTAACTGATAAATTTAATTTTATTTTCCTCTTTGGAGGATATTCAGTGATGCACAAATTGGGTTTTAAAAGCCATTAGGATCTCTGTCAATGTCAGTAAACAAATAAAACAAACAGCAGAGTGATTCCTCAGGGAAAACAAGTTTCAATTATACCAACACAGAGTGACAGATTCCTGCCAAGATTATCACAACAACATAATAGCGCAGAAACCAGTGAAAAATAACTAGCAAGCCTCTGTTCCTAGAAACCAAACCAAACTCTAAGTTATTTGCCTGGTAGTCACAATTCTGCCTTGTTGAGGATATAAATTCTTGCGGAACCACCACATCCAACGTGCAAACACCACATTTCAGAGACAGGCAGCAGGACAGGATGAGGAGCAGACACACAGGCTGCACTTCCCAGCAGCTCCAAGCAAGGAACAAGCCAGGCTTGCTCTCCAGTGCCTCTCAAAGGGGCCCCTGCTGGGCTCCCACCATCAGGAAAGAGCAGTGGGCAACATCAAAGTGCCAAACAGCATCCACCCTGTGAGAGCAGCAAACACAGCCCAGCTCAGCTGCTCCCTGCGCTGCCGTCTGCACACCAGCTCTGGCTCAGGGCTGCTGCTCCACAACCTCCCAAATGTCTGCATTCGGATCCAGGAACGGACAGGAGACTCACTCCTTGCTAGGCCAGCACCTTCAGGGTTTGGCTGTGTTATAAATTCATGCCATCGCTGTAATTCAAGAGACTTCTGTATCAATAAGTTATCAGAAACTTAGGGCAATCAATAAGTTATCAGAAACATAGGGGCAAATTTACAGTGCATTTTCTATTTAATATTTAAGTAAGCATTTACCCCACTATCAGTTGAGTTAGGTGTCTTCCAAGAGGCCAAGCCAGATCTCAAGTCTAAAATTGTTTAACATGCTGCTATCTGCACACCCACCTTAATCCAGACTAATTCTTTTGCAGCAAAATACTAAGAATTGTTTCAGAATATACCTAACCTACTTGATAAAAGAAACTAACTTAATTTACACTGTGAATTTTCTAACATTGGTTAGACAGCTCATGTTCTAAATTGGATCCACTCATGAGTACAAACACCCACAGACACGCAGTAACCCACCCTAAACCTGCGCTGAAGATACATGAAAGGCAAAACCATTCATTCTCCTCCTCTTGGAGTAGATAAGATGGCTCACTCCACTGAAACACATCCCAGCCAAGTGAGCTTTAGCCATCACTGTGGGATGGCAGACTCTGAGCTGCTCTACAGGTGGGACTGATCCATCCAGGCCACATGGGAGCAAAATCTCAGGTGAATGTGGAGGTCTGCAAGTGGCCAGAGCAGAGACAACATCATTCCCCCTTGAGTTTCAGTCACTTTTTACAGACAAGGATTAGGTCTCTAAACAACTTCTGGAATTTGCTGAATTTTAGGTTTACTTCTTGTTTCAGTCTCTCTCCAAAGAGCAAGGAAAATACATTGATCACTGATTTCAGGGATTGTCTTTTTAATGCCAATAGTGTGTGCTTTTGTGAACAGTGGACATTTGCTCTGAGATGTGTAATTGGATACATCTTATAAATAAATAAAGCAAGCCCATCATTTATGTATAAAAGGCATTAACAGAGACATTATTCATCCATCACCAGCAGTGTTCTCAGCCAGCTGTGTTTGAATCTGTCAGGAGCTACCATCCATCCCCTGCAGCACTGCACAAAGAGAACTTCACACTGTTACTAAAAAATCCCCAACAACAACAACAGCAGCAAACATAATTCAAGAATTCAATTCTTTAACAGTTGAGAGAATCAGATTTAAGCATCTTTTAATTAAAAGCTCCCTGCATACTACCTAACCAACCAGTTTATTTCCTTCTTATTGAAAAACTAATTGTTTTTTAGAGAGCTGATGCTGAATTTTAACCCTACCTAGAAGGGTTACAGCTGCACATGGCACAGTGTTGTTCTGCCATATGCACATCTTCTGGAGATCTATTGTCTTCTGTTGAACATGATGATTGACCTAACAAAATAGAGTTAAAATAATGGTTCCCACTGGACAGGAGGAGGGACAAAGCCCCAAGTAAAGAAGTTTATGTGGGAAGTCTGAGCAAAAGGCACTTTCCCACAAGGATGAGAAGGCAGCACACTCTGTGCACATCACCATGCACACAAAATACTCATTGTGCCTTCCACGGAGATCCAGCAAGAACTGAGTGATGTTAAAGTTCATCTCCTGTCTCTTGCTTTCAGCCAAAATATTGCTTTTATTGAAAGGTACATAGGGAAAAGAAAAAAAAAATCTGTCACTGAGAATAGAAGGAAATTACAATGATATATGTTCAGCACTGTCAGTAGTCCCAAAAAAAAAAATGCAGTCCTGCATCACTGTGTATTTACAAACACAGAGGAGGGGCAGGCACTGATCTCTGCTCTGTGTGACAGTGACAGAACCTGAGGGAATGGCCTCAAGTTGTGTCAGGGGGGGTTTAGGTTGGATTTAGAAAAAGGTTCTTCACCCACAGGGTGGTTGGGCACTGAACAGGCTCCCCAGGGCACAGCACCAAACCTGACAGAGCTCAAGAAGTGTTTGGACAATGCTCTTGTTCACAGATGTGACTCTTGGGGATGTCCTGTACAGAACCAGGAGTTGGACTGTCATCCTTGTGGGTCCCTTCCAGCTGAGGGCATTCTGTGATTCTATGATGATAAACAGAGCTATTAAGAAAAACAATTACATTGGGAAACTCACCAGTCAAAAGGGTAATGCTGATAATTGTCACCAAAATCTTCTGCCACATCATTCATGGACAGAGACTGGAGGTTGAATTCAGCCTCCTGCCCCACCAGGAATGGGTCAGATCAGACTGGTGACAGATCCAGATGCTGGAATTGGTGGGATGGCTCCTGACCTCAGGGCGTTTGGATCTTGCTGCATTTCAGCAGGACAGAAATGGTGTGTCTGTGTCACTGCAGAATTTTGCTGGTTCATGCACCTCAAAGTCCAAAACCAGAATTTTACCTTCCATTTTGAGACTGAAAACCCCTCGACTTTTTCATCTAAATTTTCAGCGCTACCCACAGTCCTGGTTTGTACCCCACACTCCAGGCACATGCTGACTTTCAAAGCTCTTAAAGACAATTCCAAGAATTCATCCAAACAGCTTCATAACATCCTTCTCATCACAACTGAATCCATAAATAAAACAGAACAATAGAACATGTATTCAAAAAGCAGCTGATTATGCACATGAACCCACGCCAGTTATAAGCATGATTGCAAATAACTGCAATTTACAATTTGCAAGCAACAAGAAAAGCCCCTCCTTTATTTCTCTGATTAACTTCAAAGACTATAATTTTTTTAAACAGTATTTGCTAGCTTTTCATTCAAGAAAAAAAAAATATGGGTTTTTTGTCCCATTTATCAAACAAATATTCCAAAATCATCCTCCTTGCTTATTAACGCTTCCAAAATTCATGCTAATCTTCTTTATTCATATAAAGACACTGAAATTTAACTCCTGCTATGGTAAAAGATTTCTCTTATCTAAATCCTCTGTAAACATGGCCTTTTATGTCCCTGAGACTTCTAGGTCTGGGTCCTAAACAATATCTACATGAATGAGGCAAAAGCAATGGAAACTGGAATGTACCCTTTTTCTGCTTTTCCTTTTTAATTTAGACAAATATAACTGCCCAAGTAAAAGCCATTCAAAAACTATTTATTTTTTTATTCTTCAGAAGTGTTTCTGACTTTCACTTTGAAGCATCAGCTAATTTATTACTGACAAAAGCAAGCCAGGTTTGCCATAGAGGATGGTTGCTTTTTAACTGGCAAGTGAAGAAGTTTTCATATATTTTGTAACGTGCTTTAATTTCACTGAGACTTGCTCAAATGTTTGTCAGGAATTTTCCTGACACAAAATTCAGTCTTATTTGTTAAATGGAGTGCCAGGGGAAGAAAAACAACTTTTACAGATAGAATTGATCATCAGCCTCCAAGGCCACTGTAGTAGAGCTACCATTAAATCAGCTGTAATTCAACAGAGGGGCAGAAACAAGCCTGGATTTTCTCAGCAGCAGTGACAAATTTGCCTAATATTCTCAACATTTATGCTACTTACATAGATAAAGTCTCTGCAATGATGTGGGGGAGACCAGGCTTGATTTTTCTTGCTCACACTGCTGTAAGGCAAGAATAACACCACTAAAATGAGCAGAGGAGCAACAATCAAGTTGAAACAGAGTAGGAACAGTTTAGTAACCAAGGCTCATGTGCCACTGATAGTCACAGGTCATTCTATGTTCTCAAGAAACATTGTTCATGAAAATGTCAAATTTGGCTTTCCTAAGACCTTATTTCAATCAAGGCAAAACTTTAGGATTTCAGAACCTGAAGCTTGAAGACACCAAATCATTTATTGAAAATCCTCCTAGTCTAGCTCAACTCTGAGATTAATTTTAAATTTAATGTTGACTCAAAGCCTTCTCCTTCTTGATGGATTTCAAGAAGAAATAAACAAAGAAAAGCATGCACATAAATTACCTCTTAAAAGCAGTTTAAATTACTGCAGATCACCCCAAAAAAACCCCACACAGACCAAGAGGTGCTCCAGAGGAAACAAAATCTACTCAAGATACAATTCAGCTTCATTGACTGCAGCAGAATTACACTGCAGGGAAAACTTTGGTACATGAGTGGTAAAGACTTCTTTGGGAACAAGCAGATCAATAGTCATAACATTGTTATAACATATACATTGAAGCTGGCAACAAGGCTTCTGAAATATTTGCAATTCTTGTAGAAATGCTGCAGAGCTGCAATTGCTTATCAATTCACAGTGATTTTCAATTTATTTTTTTTTAGACACAGATCTCTATTTGGCAGAAAGTTATGATGGAGCTTGGGACAAATTCCAAAGGTAAGGTATTAAAAAAAATTCCACAGCTCAGCACTAGAGCTTACAGCAAGGGGGAAAAAAGCAGCAGATTCAGACAAATAAATGTTGTAGATAAAGGTTGAATATTTTGGAAAAATATTTCTCTGAAGCTTTTAAGGAAAGAGATGGAAGAAATGGCAGAGGGGTTGGAACCAGATGATCTTTGAGGTCACTTCCAACCCAAGAATTTCTGTGATTCTATGAACACAAAATCTGTTTGGTCAACATTGAAATTGTCTTGGGGGGAAATCTTCTCCTGAAGACATTACTACTAGAAGCAATTTAATGAACTTTGCTATCTCTTGTTTCGTTTCTAGGATCTGAATCAATTCATTAAAGAAAAAATGAGAAAAAAATAATATTTTTCATTAATAAGGTAAAAAAGATTCATGTACCAACGTAACTGCTTACATCAAGTTTATTTTTTTATTTTTTGGCACTCAGTTTTCATCTTTTGTTACCCATAGTTTGGATATTATAAGAACTGTGTGTTGGGGAAAATACTGACAACCACAAAAACTATTCAGCAGTTATTCAAACATCTATAAAGTAGTCAAGGCTCCAGTTAAAGGCTTAGCCTAACAAAGAACAACCTGCTTTGATTTACCCTATGTTGCCACAATTATTCATGAGACTCTTGGCAACACCTCTATCTTCACCTTCCACTGCAGAATTCCAGTTATTCAGCAAATAAACAAGAGATCTGGAACCAATGTGACAAATTAACCAATTCCCAAAAAATGTTCTGAAGCAGGTGGTGCCAGTCTGAATCAAAACCTAGAGGAGATGCAAACCAGGCCAGTTAAATCTGGCCATCACATCCAGTTTTTTAATAACATACCTGCAGACAGCTCCTAAACAGTAAAATATCAGAGTGGACCATTTGCCCAAATGAGATCACCCAAATTCCACACAGTGATCCCAGAGTCCAGATCTGTCATCACTGAGCTACTGAGACCTTAGAGAGACACAGCCTCAGCTAAAGTGACTGAGAATTTGCTATGTCCACTGACTGTTCTCATGTTTAATACTTTTAAATAGCTGCATTCCTCCCATAATTTATATTTTTATTCTTAAACTTCTAGTCACCTAATCTTTTTGGCTTTAGCCTTCCAATCAAAATGTTATTATTAAAATTAGGTTTCCCCTTCACATGTTGGCACTTTACAGACCACAATTAAATTACATCTTGTATTTCTTTTAAGCTAAGGATATTATGTTCTGCCACTCATTAAAAGGCATAATTTCAATACCACAAACCACTGATGCTTAGTGCTGCTGGCCTAATACCATTGCCTTGGTCTTCACCCCTGAAACCACTATCAAAGAAAAGAGCAGAGTTGGGAAGAGCATTAAAAATGCCTGGCACAGAAGTGCCTGACTGCATGTTATGATGGTCTATACAGATATTTACCAGCTTATAAAAACTCCTGATAAATCACAGAGGACTTTGCACTGGGAATCCCCCAGGAGAGCTTTTTGGAGGGGATGTTCTGGCTGTGTGTGTAGCTCCAGCAGGCACATTCCCTGCAGGGCCACGTGTGAGGAGTGCCCTGTGGTCCCCATCACAGTGAGCCCAGGGTTCTGGAGAGTTCTGCCCCGAGCTACATCCCAGTGCCCCCTGACAATTCCTGCTGCTCAGCTCCCAGGCTAAGGTGGGACACTCACCCAGATAGGCACATGCAAGATGTGCTCACAAATTATTTTAATACAAAGGTTGTTGCTACCTTAGGCAGTCTCCACTGACTGAAAGCAATTTTTTCAATGTGCTCTGTAGGCAGCATAGCTCAGTAGCTCCTCAAAGTATTCTGACACATGTTTTGTGGAGAAAAGAAGAAACCTCACAACTTTGTCAAAGTTGTAAATCTTGGTATGTTTATTACAGCGCTGGACGCATGTGGAGATGGCTCTCCTCAAAAAGCCATGTGTACCTCTGAGAACTTCAGGTCTCTTTTTATCCCTCTCTCAAATACATATGCATACAGTTTCACATACATATTCATTTTTATGGTTTTTGTGTGACTTTTACTACTAGTCCTTTTTTATCAGAAAGAATTCTGAGGTCAGGCTGACTTGCTCTTATAGCAGTCCCTGTCTCTCTCTATCATCTTCTATCTCCTCCCCTTTATCTCTGTCCTTCGCTGAAGTAACTTCACTGAGCTTAGGCTTTGCAGTCTGGCTAAATGACTATGGTTTCTAACTACAGACTCAACTCAAAAATGTACATTTCACTTAAATTAAAATGGATATCTATCTTGGAAAATTTTCACTTTGTTTCATGGTCCCCATCACAGTGAGCCCAAGGTTCTGGAGAGTTCTGCCCCAAGCTACATCCCATTGCCTCCTGACAATTCCTGCTGCTCAGCTCCCAGGCTAAGGTGGGACACTTACCCAGACAGGCACATGCAAGATGTGCTCACAAATTATTTTAATAAAATGGTTGCTGCTACTTTAGGCATTCTCCACTCACTAAAACCAATTTTTTCAATGTGCTCTGAAGGCAGCATTGCAGCACAGCTCAGTATCTCCTCAAGGTATTCTGACACAGGAGAAACTTGTGCCTGAAACTCAGCAGAATACACATCCTCCCACACATATCACAATTCTGATGTGTGTAAGTACCACATGTGGCTTTACAGATCACCCTTCAGTAAATAATGCTTGTTACTGACTTATTCAGGAAGACAAAGAACACCGTTTGTAATAAAGATTTGTCCTCGTACACCAATTTCCAGCCTTGAAAATCTTCTAAGGGAAATGGAAAATTACATTGGCAAATCAACATACGACACCATCCATCGAAGGTTAAAATGAGAAAAAGCAAGCAAGGAGATAAATGAGCCCCCCAAGGTCACACAAAATCAGAAGAACAAGCAGGAATAGAACAAAGGCCTCTTCATTACTTAGATCACAAATGCATTCAATTCTGCATTAGTTAATCTGCAGAGCATGAGCATCAGTAGTAAGACATGTCCACAGGAGAAAATATAATAATAATGAGCTGCAAGTTCAGCAGGACCCAAAGCCACAGGATATAATTAAAAGGCACAGGGTGCAATGACCTGACCTTGAATGCCACTCAAGTGATGAGAAAAAAAGAATGTGCTATCAAGTATTTTGATTCTAGAGAAACCCAAAGCACAACAAACCTGGGGGGAAAATCAGTTTGGGATCTAGATTTGCAAAGCAGATCTCTACCAGGTCTCAGGTCTGCTCTGCTTCCCTCCACACCAGCCTTTGTGCCTTATCAACAGCAGCAATAAAAGCCTCTGGAAATGCGACAGACAAGAGCCAAACCCAAGCAATATTTTATTTTTGCAAAGGATAAACCTGATAAAAAACAGAAAACTCCCAAAACAAGGCAATTTGGGTGTTTTCTTTAAACATTTTTTCAAAAGAATTATTACAACTGTTTTGGCTTCCACAAATATTGCCTGTAGCTTTTCATCTCCTAGTCCAGGAAGGCTGGTTTGTGTTCATTCAGTGCCTTGTGAAGAATCTTTTTTCTTGATTTTTGTCTTTCATATCTCCTCCTCCTCTCAATAGAAAAGGCCTACAGCTTGAAAAGTACTTCACAAGAATAAAATTAATTGATAGGAGGGTGTAACTGCTCACCAAACAAGAGCTGAGGTAGCAGAAAATCTGTTTATTTTGTTTGTTCAGTTAAGTTCCATATATCAAGAAGAGAAGAAAATAAATTGAGGCAGTAACATTTTTCTCCCTAAAAACTACACCAGACCTACTCACAAAAATAAAAAAATCCTGCTGACCTGCTCTGTGTGACTGTGCTGAGTCACTTCACTCCTCTGAACTCATTCTTCCTGTACTTAAAGAACACAGCACTGGGGACCACTTGTACCAGTTGGGTCTCTGAGCAGCGCTAAAGCCTTCTGTTATTAATAAATCTCCTCCTTTCCAAGTGGATTATTTATAAATGAATTCTGTGACCTCTGGCAGGCCAGAGCTAAGCAGAGAATACAGTTTGCTCCCATTTAACTGAAAAACAAAGGCTGTGGAAGGATGAATAGAGAGAAGCAATTAATATTTCCTAATAATTGTCACAATGAATGGCAGAGCTGCTGCGTTTCTGGGGGTTTCTGCTCAGAAAGGTTCCAGGTAACCATTCATTCACAGGGCTGGGCTCATGTAAATCAGATGTTGTTGCCAAGCAACTATAGGTGCTAAGGAATGAAATACAGTCTCCAGAAACCTAATAGCCTGGAGAGAAAAAGGGCTACAATCAGAGATTTATAGCATATATAAAAGGGAAAGAGTCATTCTCCCACACACAAAGAACACAGATACTTTATAATAAATGTCCTTAGCATGTTTTTCTAAGGCATAATTAAGCAATAAAATTCCCACTACACCCCAAATCAAACAGGTAAATTCCTTTTTTTTTTTAATCTTTTGCTCATTAAGCTTTCTAGAAATAGATCTTGAGAAATTAGCGACCAAGACAAAAGGTAAAATTTAAGCCAAAGACCGTCCTTTTGTCCAAGAAAGGTGTTAGGTATACAGACAGCACTGCAACTGCCAATCAGCTTTTCACTTTACCTTCTTATGTTTTTATACCATGCTCATTAACATTGCATCTGATCATCGAAATTCTCTTTAAGCTTATTAAGATTTTAAAATATTTTTAGCAAGTTAATTAGAATACATTAACAGAGCTCATCTGTGTTCACCCGTCATGCATATTTTATTTCATTCAGGCAAATTGCTTTTAAATGAAATATTAGATCTAGGAGGGGTGCACTGTTGGGTACTGAACAATGCAACCCCTCACACACCCTAATAGCTCCAATGCACTGAAAAGTGGGGACTTTCTGACAACAAAGGGCTTTTGTAAATTCCTGTTATTGCAATCCCCTGCAGCTGTGATGTGCATACATGGACCTGGTGCATCATCCTTGTACCTGGTGCATCATCTTTGTACCTGAACCATCCCCTGTTGCCCTCACATTCCCTGTACAATCAATAAAACTTAAAGACTAAAATTGCAATGGGAACCAGAGGTCCAGCTAAGGAGAAGGAAAGAACATTTCCAGCCCCTCACACTGTAATTTTTACAGATCCATGTTTGATGGGTTTGTTTTTCTCCTGCTGATGGTGCCTGGGGATCTCAGTGGATGTAAAGGCAGGAGCCCAGTGAGGCTCTGGCACAGGATTCTGACAGGCAGGGCTGCACGTGGGCCTGGCAGAACAACCAGAACAGCTCACAAAGGATGAACCTGAAATACCCCAACCCTTTGCTTTAGCCATCATTGGAAATGCCTCCCTCTAATGTGCACTCAGTGTCACCAGGTATAACTAAATAATAATTTCTGAGGAAAAAGGAGATGATAAAAATTACCTTGGCATATTTCTGTCATGCCTCTTACAGAATTTTACTCAAGTCAGATGAAGTCCATTCACTGGCCACTGAAACCTAACTACAACTCTACTAGTAATAAGATGTTCCTCAAGCTCCTGATATACCTTCACTCAATCTAGCCAAATAATATATCTTTAAAATCATTCCTTTATGGGTCAAATACTTTCTATGTGAGGAAGGATGGAAAAATCACACTAATTTCACCAACAGTTCTCAAGTTAAGCAGTTACTTTTAGAGATCTACAAAAAATAAAAGGATAAACAAAGTTTGCCAACCTCATGCTTGATTCAGATTTTGCACTCTCACTGCATTTCAATTAACCTGCCACAGATTGCAGAGCTGACATATTTGATTCAGATAGTAAAGAGAACACTCTTTAAAAAAAAAAAAAAACAGGTCTGAATCCTTTGATGAGTGATCATACAATCCATATCAAAATACACATTTAAGTCTCAGTCACCACACATTTCATGATCTGCATCATTAACACTGTCTGGATTGAAGATTTTGATAATCTCTTTGACAATCTATAGCAGTTCTTTATCTCCAAGGCACCGATGCCTTTTAGCCAATGATCATTATTTAGGTATGCTTTGTGCCTGTAGCCTTCCCTGAGATGTTAATCTCCATAATTCAAGAGGTTGCTCTTTTATAAACTGCTGCCACACTCCCCATGTTTTTTTCCACTGATGAACCCCAAAATCAGGCGTGTTTCATTTAGCTGAACACATCAGCCTTGCTGACATGGGAGTATTTTAAGCACAGCTGAGCAATTCTATGGAAAGTTCTTCCAAAGGCCAAGAGAAGAGAGCTGTCTCAGTGGATGGAGTCCCTTTTCTCTGGATAAATCACTATTGATTGCACTGAACCCAAACCCACCCTGCCATAACCTCTTCCTCCTATTTCTGCGTTTATTAATCAACTCACGCATCAAAAGCATAAGACTCAGTCTGCACTTTTTTCTCAAGCTTGACCAAGCAGTTTTATGTTTTATATTTTAAAGGAATTCTCAGCCTTTGTCAGCTGGAGCAGAGATTTCACCTCCCTGCCACAGAGCTGCCTTGGCCACAGGGATCAGCTGGGATCTCTCCCCAGATCCCTCTGCGTGCTGAGTAATGAGCCACACAATCCCAAAAACCTATTTGCTGGCATTAAAAAGCAAAAACTGCCTTGGTTTATTTTGCAGCATTTAAGCAGAGATTTGTCCTATCCTAAGAAAAAAAAAAAAAAAAAAAAACACATAGAAATCAATATAAATTTCTAGTAGCACCCTAATAGCAAAGAGTAGAGCTTGAATGAGCAATGAAGGCAAACCAACATTTAAATGTCATTTAGAGCGACCAAAGACACTGAAATATGTACACAATTAAGTGCATTCTCTAGAAAAAGGAGTGGGTAAAGTAAAGCATGACTACCAGACAATAGTAAAATAAAATGCAATTTAGCAAAGCACATTTTGTCATTGGCCTACCCTGGCACACACTCCTTGTTCTTACAACAGAAACAGTGACTCGTTTATCTAAACCAGCACAATTTTAACAAACCCCTATAAAATCACTGCTAGAGCTGCATCTGGAGCACAGCTATGCTCCAGCTCACCTGGTTCTGGATTTTAATGACAAGCTGGAGCTCTCCACTGCTTTCAGAAACTTCCCTGTTAGCCCAGCCTTCCCCAGAGCAGCTCAGGGTGTGTTACCCACCCCATTCCCCACCTGCCTCTGTCATCCCTCCAGAGAAGTCTCAGCTGTCTTCATTAAAAAGCTGAAAAACTCCTCCTGTCCATTCCCTCTCTCTTCCCCTTTTCTCAAGAATTTTCTTCTGCAAAGGCCAAAATCTTCCACTACCTAAAACCCAGCCCCAGCTAAGTATGAGACATCACTGAGTAGCTACACTGAAACTATAATTTTTAATTATTATCATTATTGTTGTTAAAGTAAGAGGGTGCTCACATTTTTTTTTAAATGCAAAAGGATAAGATTTTCCACTCTGGGTACCTGAGATGTGGCTCACCAAAATGCAGCACACTCCGAGTCCCTTTCAGTACACCATATCCAATTCCCACATAGAACAGCAGTCAACAAAAATGTGCAACATCTTTCCCCAATTCCTCACAGTTAACACATTAAGTGGCAATAAAGGGTGCAATGACTTTCCAAGGGCATGTACCTGTTTAATTATTCAAAAGAAAATTGACTCAGGCACCACGGTATGAAACACTGAAATATGCAAACGAAGTAAATTATGGGGGAAAGCAACAAAAGAGGAAAAAATGGAGAGGAACATATGGGGGCAAATTCTGATCATCTTTTGTCTCTGAGTTTCTCCATATACATGTGTGTAAGAAAGAAAGCTTGCGAAGTGACAGAGAAATTATTATTTACTCATCTCAGTACTCTGACCAGGGTCTTGAAACAATCTAACCATGCCTAGAATTTCCTAAGAGAGTGTTATTTTCACCTATATACATGAAGCAATTTCAGAAAAAGGAATGTTTACACCTCTCTCAACAATCAAATCTTACTGCTGGGAAAACACTTGTTTCAACACAGGCTGTATAGAACAGAAAAAAAGATGCAGGACCTGATCCATGAGTAGATCTCATTTATTCTAAATTAAGGGTCTGCAATAACTCACTAAAGTAATAAGACCAGGTTAACAGAAAGGTATCATAACACCAATTCTAGCTATTTGTCCATAAAACATGAATATCCCATTAAAACAAAGAGCATTTGATTTTACCTTGGACCAGAGCAAATGTATTTCGAATCAAGACATCCAGTGAATTGAATGTCTCTTGTAAGCAGGTGCTACTGTGTTTTCATCCAAACTGCTGAGAATAAGCCAGAAGAAAATGACAAAGTAAATTGAACAAGAAAGTGTCTGATCTTGATGAATAATTCAATGACGCAATGCAACAAATAGTGATTTTTTTTTTTTCCTGGTAAAGGCAGTTTACAACTGTCCTTTGCTTAGAAAAATGATCTTCTGATGGTAATTATACTTTTGTCTTTAGGCACTGGGTGACAGTCTTAGTAATGCTCATGATCCCAGTTCACAGCTCTGCTGCTGATCTCAAAGCACTCCATTCCTGCTATATCATCTAATCCTTTTTTAATAGCATAATCCAACTGCTGAAGAACTTCAACTATAATTTCAGGCACACTGGCCACAGATTGTTCTTTAACTATTCTGGCCACTTTTCTGAAGTCTTAAAAGGCGCCAGAGAGCCACAGTGCCACAACCACCATTCACAGAATCCACAGAATGACCAGAATTCACAAAATCACTGGGTTGGGAGAGACCTTAAAGATCATTTAATCCAACCCAGCCCCAAGACCTCAACTAAACCCTGGCACCCAGTGCCACATCCAGGCTTTGTTAAACACACCCAGGGATGGGGACTCCACCACCTCCCCAGGCAGCCATTCCAGAACTTTATCACTCTTCTGTAAAAAACTTTTTCCTAATATCCAACCTCTATTTTTCCCTTGGTGCAGCCTGAGGCTGTGTGCTCTGGCTGTGTCAGTGCTGCTGCAGACAGAGCCCAGCCCCAGCTGAGCACAGGCGCCTTTCAGGAGCTGCAGAGAGTGATGAGGGCAGCCCTGAGTCTCCTTTTCTCCAGGCTGAGCACCCCCAGCTCCCTCAGGGGCTCCTCACAGGGTTTGTGTTCCCAGCCCCTCTCCAGCCTCGTTGTCCCCTCTGGATGTGGTTGAGTGTCCCAAGGTCCTTTCCAAACTGAGGGGCCAGGACTGGACACTGGACATTCCCATTCCCTGAGGAACTGCTTGACTGCATGGATAACAGGCAGAGAAAGCCATCACTGCCACCCCACAGCCAGCACAAACAGGAGGGAGCCTGGCAGTTTTAGCCTGTGACATCCCAAAGTTGGACTTGCCGCAAGAAAAGATTCTGATAGGACAGCAAGAATAACAGGAATAGGTTAACCACCATTCCCATTCCCTGAGGAACTCCTTGACTGGGTGGATGACAATGGTGCAGACACAGAAAACCTTCACTCTGCCACAACAGAAAAGTCACTCTGCAGCCAGGACTGCCAGAGCCATGGGTCCAGAACAACCATGGCCATACAGTCTAATGAAAACAGAATTCACCAGGAAAGGGCTGAGCTGGATGCCAAGCTCTGTTCCCAGAAGTATGGGGTTTTTTACCAAAAATTTTAAAAGGCAAATAAGAATTCCCCTGTAGCATCCAGTGATGCCTTGTGAAGACTGACCTAGAACCGAGAATAGATGGAGTTTAAGAATAAAATACGGATTTATTAGGAGGACTCAATGGATCCACCTTGGGCAACACAAGCCAGGGCTGCACCCAAAATGAACCAAAATAGTCACAAAAAATGGATGCACAGTCATGGAGTCTCTCACTTTGTAAGTTCTGCTCCATTTACATATTGCAGTTCGTTGTCCAATTCCGGCTTTAGCCCGTGAAGTCCCATCCTTCTTGTTTTTCTCTCTTTGGTTGTTTCTGCTCTTGGGCCTGAGATTTGGATCATTTGCCCTTGGTCCCCAGCTGGAGCAGGAATTGTTTTGTCTCCCTGCTCTGTGCAGAGAGCTCACCATCCCCTGATATGAAGCTCAGAACTGCACACTAAAGCAACACAGAACCTGAAAAATATAAAAGCTGAAACCTGAGGCAGCACCAGAATAAAGACTATGTTGGAAGAGCCCCATTTCTGGGGAGGTGAGCTCAGCCTGGTGATAACCAGAGAAATCTTCCCTAGGGCTGTGGCACAGCACAGTGTATTCAGATCTTTCTGTAAGCCATTCTTCTCATATCAATATTCTAAAAAGGGACTTTTTCACTACTGAGAAAGGCTCATTTTGCCTTTTCTCATTTATTCCTCACTCATTGGGCTCTACATCTCTTCCTTGGTGCACAATCTTATTATGACAAAAACATACAGCAAATAATACAGTCTGCAGAAGGTTATCAATACAGCCAGAAAAACAACAAAATTAAGAAAAAATTAACTCTACTAAAATTTGTCACACTTGACATAACCAGGACTGTATAAATAGAACTAAGGACACAGGCACTCAGGTGCCTCTTTTCTATCCCCTGCAATATTTCAGCATTTCTTGCTCATGAATACTCAGATTACATTTGGCAAGTTGGCAGCACTTCTTAGCACCTAACAATCTAATAAAATTTTTTTTTCTCTGTGCTAGACAAATCTGCCCACCTTCAACCTCTGCTACCCATAAAACAATTTATTCAAGTACCTTTACTCTGAGCACAGTTAACCTTTGCAATGTACAAAAGCTTCTATGCCTCATAAATGAACAAAGAGCTCCTAATGAACAAAAAAATACTTTCCTGACTAAAAGTTTAATATTAATTCTGGGAATACAAAGTATAATATTAGTACCCATATATTGTACATAATACAGTATATAGCTCATGCATCTTCTTTTAAAAGGTTTCTGTTTTCAAATTACCATTGTATAAGATTTCTATACACCACAAGGATACTTTAGGTTACTGTGGATTTACACTGGGAATCAGAAAAAGAATGAGCATTATAAAGAAAACCCGCACTCACACTAGTTTAAAAGCCCAGGGATGAATGTAAGGGGAAAACCAAGATTAATTTTGTTTTCTTCATTTCAAGGTTAAACCTCAAAGAACCTTAACATCTCCCACATGGGTGCAAGTTTTCAGTGCATGGTCCATGAACTCCTGGCAGCCCATAATGCAAGAGAAACACACTGGTTGCCAAGGAGACTTGAACTTACCATGCAAGAAGTCCAGCCCCACACTGAAAAATTTAGGACCTTAGAAATTTTAAGTTTGAAAATCAATGATCAAGAGGAAAGAAAGTGGCATGTGAGCAGTTTTCATCCTCCTTTCCCCAGTTTCTCACAGGGATGAGGGATTAGTAGTGGACTGGAAGGTTTGAATTCACCAGTGTCACACTTCTCTGTGGAGACATTTTACATTAAAGCAAGTGCTGGCTTTAGTTCTGTATTTTTAGCTGTATGTTAAATGAAAAACTGCACTGAATCCTGCAGTAACACAACTGTTGATCACACTCTGTTTTGTAACAGAAGTCCTGTCAGATATTTAGCCTTAGTTACTAAAAACTATCTTCAGGGAGTACAAACATTTCCCCTCTGGCATCCTGTCAGTCACAGCAAATCTGTAAATAAACTGTCAAACTCCATTCCAATCATTCCTGAATCTGCAAGGGAAAAAAAATAGTAAAATTGGTGCAGCTGGTTGTAGTCCCTGTAGAGCAGGGCTGATTTCACAGCTTTAATATGGTTCACTACTTCACAGCCAGTCTGATCTGATATACAGCATGCAGAAATGAGTGACACCTTTGCTAATCATTTTCTTAAACTTATCACATGTGGAGGTAATAACAGATGCAATGACTTTTCAAGGGCATGGACTGGTTAATTTTTCAGCAGCAAATTGACTCAAAGTTCTGCAAAATTAAAAATCCACTAAGACACACTGTCAAGATATCTAAATTATGGAAAATCACACAAAAAGGGAAAAATAAAGGTCTGGTCATGAGGAAGACAGTGTTAGAACCTCTGTTTACATGGTCTCATGCAAAGTAGAGATATAGCAGCAGCAAATAAGCCAAAAATCCAAAGTGCTGACTTCAGCAAAGACTGACTAAATAAAATGGGAAACTCTATGTACTATTACCTGGAACATATCAGCACCTTTGTTCTGTAACTCATAACTTATCAAGTAATCCTGAAGGATTTGGTCAAGAATTTTTCTGCCAGATACGTTTTGTTGGACCAGAACAGCCAACTGAGGAGTTTTTCAAGGCCACATTGGAAAAGGTGCTGCTGAAGAAAGATCTGAAATACAGTAAGTGAACACTATCAGCTTGTTGCCTATGGACTCGCTTAGGACATAAATCCCCTGATTTAGAGCAGGGACAGAACCTGAACTGGGATCTGCTTTATCCTGCAGATTTTCCTTCACCATCAACTTAAACAAAGCCACACTGTCTCTCTGGATTGGTGAATATTTCATAAGAGGCAGAATAGCCCCAAGCAGAAGACAGACTGACTCAAAGCCCAATAGCAAAGACACTGGCTTGATTTATGTTAAATTTAGGTTCAAGAATCATTCATGTTATCACTCAAAAAAGGGATCTCAGTCTCCTAAAGGAGATGCATCCTTGATGTTCCCTCACAAAAGGCACCTAAAACGTGACTTTAACTATGAGACAGTTTGAACAGAAATTTTGAAAGGGCACATGATTTCCTATGAAACTAAACCACAAGTGTTTGATTGCAAATGCTCCCTCAGTCTCCCTGCTCAGGGAAGAAAACTTTTCATGCTGAAATGCACCATAGGAAGGCAAAGAGCACTGAGGTCACCATGACTGCTTTAAGTTTGAAGGTAGAAAAAAACTAACATCACCCCCTTAATTAGGGTTGCCATATGGTCAGATTTCTGCTTTCATGTTTCCTTTCTTAAGCTCAGAGTTTGACTGGCTGGCAAGGGAGGAATTCAAAATGCATCAAGGTTTGCCATATGGGCCCTGGTCTCCTGTGCACTACATGTGTCAGAGATCTGACATATCAGAGACATCAGGCTCACCATGCAAAGGCTTCATGGCCTATCAGCTACTATTTCCTTCCACAAATTCCCAGAAGAAACCATGGGAGCCCTACCAAGCATCTTCCATTTTCCTAGCACACAGAAATGCAAACCATATGCTTCAAAGTTTGCAGAAGCAACAACTGCTGCTCTCCCGAGCTGAGTGTCAGCCTGGTTTATTCTCCTCTGCTTGTGCACAAACATCTCATCCAAGCTGCAAACAACCCTCTGTGAACCTGAAAACTTCAGTGATCCAGGTCTGGACCCTTGCACATGTTGGTGCTCAGGGTCATTAGCAGATCTTTCATCTGAGAATTAAGCACCAAAAAAAAGAAATCTCTGGGTCTGAATCTCATTTCCCATTTAACAACTGAGGGAGTTGATAATCCCAGTCTAAAAATAGTCAATTTGTGCTCAGAACACCCTTGACAGATAGGAATTATCAGCATCTTGATTCCAAATGTGAGAAAAACAAAAGATACTCATCTAGATGAACAGGACTGCACGCCAAGTGTCCTGAGGGTCAAAGCAGCACTGAAATCACCCCACATCTTCACTGTGAGCTGCAGCCATGGCTCTGCTTGACAATCAATGAGACACAAAAATCCAGCCTCTACACGTCTTTCCATCCAAAAAAAGCAACATTATTTCAATTTCCAAT
The DNA here is from genome assembly GCF_027887145.1 of Ammospiza caudacuta. Lineage (NCBI taxonomy): Eukaryota > Metazoa > Chordata > Aves > Passeriformes > Passerellidae > Ammospiza > Ammospiza caudacuta. The sequence goes on from NC_080593.1 coordinate 6,652,210, forward strand.
AAGAAAGAAAATGGTTTATTGGATTGTCCTTCCAGTATTAAAAAAAAAAAAAAAATTACTTTGCATACAGAAGTTTCAGCCCTAGAAAAGTCCACAGTGAAATACATCCCTCTCTGGCAGGCAGCACAGCACAACACAGCAACTCCTGACATTAAATGAATCCTAAGATAACACCTGACAAAAAGGGGACTTTAAAAAGAATGCAATTATCCCAATGGGAGTTGCTCCAGGGCACCTGTGTTAACCCCCCTGCCAAAAGTATTTTGAACTCCTTAATGGCTGCAGATGATAAGAAAAGTTATGATGAGAGAAAGTCTGTGAGGCAACACCTGCAAAGTGAAATATTTTTAAGAAAAATGCTTCAGATACAGAGACAGAAGTAATTTAAAAGCCAAAGAAAAATGTGTGCTGCTGTCTTTGTTTTCACCCAAGCTGAACTTCCCCTGGAATTGAATTGCTGGCTCACTGGGGCAGCTGGCTGACATCCTGAGCCATGAACAGGAAAAGCTTGTCTGGGAAATCGGCACAAAACTCAGGCTTGTTTGTTTGGAAAGGAGCCCACAAGTAAACACACGCAGAGACACAGACAGCCAGGGAATAGGACTGGGTGAGGAAGGACCAAAATCATCCATGGTGACTTTGCCTCAGTCTGATTTGCTTTCAGGAATGGCAGGTCCATGAGGCCAGGAGGGAAATCCAGAGCAGGAAAAACTCTCAATGGAAGAGACCAGGTTAGGGAATATTTACATAAATTGAATGCACAGACATTCATGGAGCCTCATGGGATGGATGCCTGATTGCTGAGGCAGTTAGCTGACACAATTGTGAGACCACTCTTTTATTTTTGAAAGGTCATGGCAATTCAGGGAGGCTCCTCAGGACTGGAGAAAAGCAAATGTGGCTTCAATAATGGCAAAGAGGAGGACACCAGGAATTACAGGTCAGTCAGCCTCACCTTGATCCTTGGGAAGATGGAGCAAAATCTCCTGGAAACCATTTCCAAGCACACAAAGATAGAAACATGACTGGCATTGGTCAGCACAGCCTGCTAAGATGAGATGACTGGTTTGATGGATGAGGAGAAAGCAGGGGATGCTGTTTATCTCTATTTTAGCAAGCCTTTTGACCCTGTCTCCCACAAGATCTTCACTGACAAGCTGATGAAGTGCAGACTAGATACATGGGCAGTGAGGTGGACTGAAAATTGGCTGAACTGCTGGACTTAAAGGTTGTGAACAGTGGCACAGAGTCCAGCTCGAGGCAACTCACTAGTGCTGAGCACTGGTCTGATGCTGTTCAATATTAACAGCCTTGATGACAGAACAAAGGAAGTCCCCAGCAAGTTTGCAGGTGACAAAACTGAGGGGAGTGCTGACACACAGAGGGTTTTGCTGCCAGCAGCAGGGTGGAGGAATGGACCAGGAACCTCATCCAGTTTAATAAATGGAAGTGAAAAGTTCTACAACTGGGGAGGAAACACCCCATGCACCAACTGGCTGCAGATCAGCTGGGAAGCAGCTTAGCAGAAAAAGATCTGAGGATCCTGGAGTACAGCAGGGCAAACAAATCGAGCCCTGTGCCCTTGCAGCATCCTGGGTGGCACTAGAAAGAACAACAGGATGAGGAGCTGCCCAGCACAGCAGGGCTGGGTCCGGGCTGGGCAAGAGAGTGCAAGGACATGGACACACTGGAGTGAGCCAGGGCAGGAATGTGCAGATGATTCAGGGACTTGAACACCTGGCATCCAAGAAAAGGCTGAGAAAGCTGAGACTGCTCAGCCTGGAGGAGAGAAAACTCACAGGGAGTCTCATCAATGAGTATAAATATTTGATAAGAGAGTAAGACAAGAGATTCTTCTCTGTACTGTCCAGTGATAGAACAAGTGGCAAAGGGCACAAACTGACATAGAAAAAAATCCTTTCAAAGATAGACTTTAAAAAAAAAAAATATTCTACTGCAAGTTTCCCAGAGAGGGTCTGGAACCTCTACCCTTTGAGACAAAATGTAGGTTTAGATTAGCTACAAAGAAAAAGTGCTTTACTGTGAAGGCATTAAGACACCCTCTGGTTGCCCAGAAGACTTGTGAGTGCCCCATCCCTGGAAGTGTCCAAGGCCAGGTTGGCTGGAGCTTGGAGCAACTTGGGATAGTGGAAGGTGTCCCTGCCCATGGCAGGGGAGTGGAATGAAATGATCTTTAAGATCCCTTCCAACCCAAACCATTCTGTGATTTAACCCCAAACTGGACACAGTCCTGGGCCATCTCCCCCAACTGGCCCTGCTCTGACAAGGAGAGCTCCTGAGATCATTTCCATCCTTTTCCACACTGTGATTTGAATTACCCTCAGTATCACACTACATGTAACTGCAAACAGTGCAAAATATCCTGAAAGACTACTTTGCAAGATCAGTCTGGGTGAGGTATTAATGTACAAAGATCCATTTTTCGTCATCATATTCCTCAGTCTGTACAGACAAAAATACTAAGCTGCAAGTAAGGACCTACTTTGAAATATATAGAAACTAAATAGCTAGGGAGCAAGGAGTTAGAGCAAAACAGAAATGTGGTCATATGCCTCTAATTTAAAGTGCATCTTCAGTAGACTTAATAAAATCAGGACAGAACAAGCTCAAGATGACAAAATTACTTAAGAAAGCACCATTATGAAAGCAATTTTTTTGACTAGTAAGTAATGACACTCTTGAGGACATCACAGCTATTTTGGAGAGCAAAAGTTTGTGAAAGTAGCCATCTCTGCTTTGCAGGAGCCTTTGAGTCCAACCAAGTCAACTGATTTCAGTGGGAATTGGGTGAGACAGCAGCACAGTGCAACTTTGCAAGCTGGGATGATCTAGTCCTAAAGACTTCAACAAGAACCAAACGCATTTAGAGCTGAAGACCCTGAAGACAGCTAATTTACATTTGGAGATCATACAATTAAGACAATTTTTTATCCCCCATTGTAAGCAGGGAACTCTGCATTTTCAAGGTCCTCACACATTTAATCAGAAAAACAAGTGGTACAACCCAGCATGCATAATACTGTGGTTTTTAAGTGAGTAAAAAGGACAGAATATGCATAAAGGACATGACTAAATTAATTTCCAGAACCTCCTGACTTCCAAGTGCCTGGTTTTTAACACTGTGATAACTCCAGGGGGGAGAGTGGTCTGTAACTCTGTAAGGAGGAAACAAAGGGAAGCGCTCGGATGCGGCAGGGAAACAGACAGACAGACGGACACATTCACTTGACACGCTCCCCAGAAGCCCTGCAGGCTCCATCAGCTGCACTTGTAAGGCCTTTGAAGTGTGGCTGTTGCACAGCTTGTAAGTCCCTTCCTCTGGAGCTCAGGAGCTTGTGGTGTTATAAGCTACTTAAGCTCCTTAGTCCAGATCTAAGCAAACAGCCTGACGCACTTACAAGCTTCACTCCCTCTTATTCTGAAGATGTTAAGCTGCTTAGCTTACTGTCTTCAACTTTCAAATTCCTACAACCAAATCCTACCCATACACCATGAATCTGCCTTTTTTAGCCTGATTCTCCCCTCTGCTGAGGACTCTGAATGCCTTTTGCCAAGTCACCAGAAGAACAAAATGTTCTTTTATGGCTTAGTTCTTCCTAAGTCACAGCCAACACCTGAATGGCCACTGCTTTGGTAACTCCCTCTCTGCCTTTCCTGTATCTACAGATTACTGTATATCAACAGTATTCACCTGTTCTAACAAATCTCTTTCCATTAATAAAGTCTGTCAAATATTTCAGTTAATATTTTTTAAAAAACTCCTCCATTCTGGTGTAACTCTGTCCTCATTTTTACTATGAACATTTGTTTCAGTAGGAGCTGCAAAACTTTTGGAAGAAATTCTGTTTATATATAAAACATGGTTTTCATCCAAACCAAACTACCAGCAATTACAATTAATAATCTTACAAGTGAATCCCTAAACTTAGAAGTACAGTAAGGATGGCATAAATGAAAATTACATGTTTTCTAGGGCTGAAATCATTAAAACTTTGTATCTATAAATAAAACATAGGGCAGGCATTAATAAATCTTAACAAGTAACCACAAAGAGGACGCAATTCCATTTTAATCATAGCATGAAAATAAGCTACTGAGCTAAGTGTGGAAGTGCTGTTATATTGACACTAGAAATGTAAAAAAAATAAGATAGAAAGGCTTAAAATGCTGAGTTTTCACTGAGGATATTGATAGAATCAACACACTGATGAAAGGGAGGCAATCATTACATGCTGTAAAATAAAAGAACAAATTATATTGCAAAGATATAGGAAAACCACGGCAGTGAGTGTTGCCATACACTAATGAAAACCTGAAGCCAGAGCAGACAAAGCAGTTATTTGTACCAACTTGTAACATAATCCATATGGTCTGAATATCACATCAATACCAGGACCGTATAAAAGCCTCCTTGCCCAGGATGGTGGCAGTGATCAAAACACACACAAAGATCTCACAGACTGCCTGGACAGGCAATACAAGAACCATGACACACTACAGTTGTCCCTGTATTAGGATAAATTAAGAAACTAATAAATATTAGGCTAAAAATCACATCTGCTTTCTGCTACAACATCAAGAATCCTAAGAAAAAAACTCAAAGCAGCTTTTGACTTGGGCACAAAATCCATGAGTTCTGGAGGTCAACAAGGGATGTTTAGAACAAATCATATGTCACCCAAGCAAAAGTTGTGTACAAATGGAGTGCCCAATTATTATGTTACCTGTGGAAAATATAAATGCTTTACACAAGCATAAATTTCCAGCAGATATTTAGATGAGGTCATTTACCAAAGCTTCTTGGAGAAAGAAGGCTGCCACGGAACAAGAATGGAAGTGGTCTCACAAATTATAGATAATTTTTTAAAATTACATAACACAAAGGGTAGAAGTAAGTGATAAGTTTCCACAGCTGCTATTGAAAAGTAAATTGGGGAAAAGCAGAGAATTAGACAACAAGCCCAACACTGAAGAGACCTAAATTTGTACACCCAACAGGCTCTGAGCTATTATCTTTGAGTAAAACATGGTAAATTTTAAAAATTTCATAGAAATACCAGATCAATACCAATCCCAAAAATGGGAAAAGCAAGTACATTAAAAACTTTTATAAAAAGAATAAAGCCAGAAACAGCAGTTTGCCACCAGCTAAATAAAAGCTGAATCTCTGTTTGAATACTCAGTGCAGCACCACTCTTACATCTCAAAAAGAATGTAGAAGAAATGAAAACAATACAGAGAGACACAACAAGGCTGATCAAAGGTGGGACAGCTTCCAACCAGACTTGAGTAATCCTGATGACAATTATTCAGCCAAGAAAGAAATGGCTGAGGGGATACCAGGAGGAGGCCAGCAGGGCACAGGAAGTCAGAGAAGATAAATACAGAATAACTATTCTCTGTTTCTCATAGTACAAATCCTACCAAGGTGCAAATGAAGTAGGACATGCTTAAAACAAACAAAAAACAGACATCTCACACAATGCACAGCTCAGGTGAAGCTCTCGGTGTATCTGCAGGATACCAAAACCCTACATGTTTTTAAAGAAATCATAGGGAAAAGCCCATCAACAAATGTTACATAAAAAACCTGAGGTTTGGGAAGTTGCTAAGCTGCAAAGCAGGAGGACGTTCAAGCCTTGCATGTGTGTGAGAGAGTGGCCACTGCCAGAGGAAGACTTTGGCCCAGTTCTGCCTTCAGCCTGACTCAGGATAACCATTTCTGCCTTCACAAACAGCAGCAAAACGACTTCATCTCTGAGCACTCTTGAAAGAACCTCTCCTTAATTCTCTTTTGAACAAAAGCCTGCAAATCAGGTCAAGCCAGAGGTGATGCAAAAGAATTTTCAGCTGGGAAGACACAGCTTGCACAATTTTCCTTTCCCTGTCACAAAATACATGAAAGTATTTTACAATGGGTGTTTAAAAAATTCACCATCAAGCCAAAAATAAGGCACCTTCAAGTCTTGCAAAAAAATATTTGATTCTACCAGCCCCAAATGTCCAAGTGCAGCCATTCCCCCCCTCAATAATTTTGTTTCAAAAGTCATAAAAAGACAAAAGTCTTACAACCTTAATTATATTTATCATAATTCTGGAGACTGCAACAATCTTGACCTTTTTACCCACGTGCTAATGCAACTTCACATTAATCTTTAATCTTCTCAGTTTAGCAGGAGTTATCAAATGCCATATAGCATGTAACCTACATCTTGATTGCTGTGAAAAAAAATCTCCTTGCTAAGCATTATTAGGCAATGAAGTTTCATTGACTTTAGAGGTACCTAAGCACCTTCTTGCATCAGAAATATCTAACCCTGACAGCTCTGAGCCAACTGGAGCCAAAATTCTGGACTTCAACCCCAAAACTTTAGGCCAAAATATTCCACACAAAGGGATGGCTGGTCAAGATGCTGCTTTGCCTTCTTCCACTGTCATGAAGGGTAGAACACAAGGCAGATTGAAGAGAGAGCATTCTCTGTTTGTCAGAAATAATTAAACTTGTCACTGACTTTCTGTAAAACTCAAAAGCCATCTGGGAAAAGAGCAGTATGTCTCCACATCTTGTGAGTGACAAGGTCAGAGCATCCCTCACTTCCTTGGTTGCATCTCCATCACTGACTCTGTTCATCATGCTGTAAATTAATCCATGAAAAATTTGGATGAAGTACCTACTGTAATTAGCTCTATCTCTCCAAAGAAGGCAAAATGAGATGGGATGGCAGCTGAGGGATCCAATTGGCTCATGGCAGCAGAGTGACAGAACTAGGTCAATACACCAACTTTATTCAGGAGGAGGACAACATAAAATTAGCCTTGTCGTGTTACATTTCCCAGACAAGGTTTTAAGACCTTCAGTTAACAAGAGCTCACTAATAAAATGTTTTATATTTATACTCCTCCCTGGGATCTCTTTTTTTTATGTGTCCCATTAGAAACTCTCCTCTATCAGTTTATGGATGTTGTCTCACCTTTTTCTGCTGTGTAGCTCAGACAAGAGCACCTCAACATGCTGCCATGAGGCCCCCTAAAGCCTCCTCTTCTTCAGGCTGAGCAAGCCCAGCTCCTCCAGCCACAAGGCACTCTGGTGGCTCTTGGTTCAATAAATTTCTTACATTAAGGGGCCCCAAGTGAGGAATAGCACTCCAGATGTCATCTGCTGGGCTGCTGAATAAAGGACAATAATTCTTCTCCCTCAACTGCCTGGCTGTGCTTCTGTTGGTACAGCCTGCATGTTCTCAGCCTTCCTTGCTGCAAGAACACACTGCTGGCTCATTTTTAGCTAGACCTCCCGCATCCTTTTCAGCTGAGCTTTCCCCCAGATCCTTATCCAGGCAGGGAGAGTCTATGTGCCCCAGGTGCAAGACTTGACATTTTTCCTTGTTGAATTTGATGAGGTTCCCAACGGACCATTCCTCTGTTTAACATGCAGCTTCCATGATTTATTCAAGTCACAAGCATGAGCTTCTCATCACCACAGCAGAGGATAAGCCTGGAGATAGAGCTGAATGTGCAAGACAGGATTAGGTGTACACTGGGTGGAGAAGTGTGTTGCACAGTTCACCTCTTTGGCCTTTTCTCATTAGATCACAAGAGCTCTCTCGGTGTTTGTACTCACAGTGACTGACACACTGGGGGTCTCACTGTTGAAACTTCTCTGTTCTGACAGACTCACATCCCTTTTGGAGGGATTTCTGCCAGGAATTGCTAAGCACGCACAGGCTCACAAATGACAAGACTCAGTTTTCTTGGTGGCTTTCAGGAGGAGGTGAAAAATTCAAGTCAGGATCTTAGGAAACTGCTTCAGAACATGCCTAAACACAAGTAGCATCATTAGTATCAACAAGTCAATGAGATGACAATGTCTGTATTTAAATCTAGGTTCACAATAAAAACAAAAAAAAAATGGTCAGACTGTAGCCATGATATTTTCTGAAAAATCCTTTCCTTAGGATTTTTCCTCCTGAGAAGCTGAGAGACCTCAGGAACAAAATGTAAACAATGATTATCTGCTGCTGTGGAACGCAACAGGTGCATCTGTGATTGGTCTCATGTGGTTGTTTCTAATTTATGGCCAATCACAGTCAGCTGCCTCAGATTCTCTTTCCAAGACACAAGCCTTTGTTATTCATTCCTTTTCTATTCTTACCTAGCCTTCTGATGGAATCCTTTCTTCTATTCTTTTAGTATTGTTTTAATGTAATATATACCATAAAATAATAAATCAAGCTTTTTGAAACATGGAGTCAGATCCTCATCTCCTCCCTCATCCTCAGACCCCTGTGAACATGGTCACAGTCAGACTAAAGGTAAAGTCCATTTTAATAAAGATATACATATTTTCTTCTAAAGGTGCTTCCTTAATTCACAGCTGCAATTGAAGCATAGGGAAGCTTTCACTGCTATTGGCTCCACAGAACCTATTCTACAACTGAAAAAGCAGCTGATTTTCTACCAACAATCCTGCAGAAAGTGTGCTCCCTTTTGGTTTTGTTTGCCTTCTAAACTTGCTGCGAACTTTGGAAACATCTCAGGAGTGGCCATCTGAACTTGTAATGGCAAATAAAAGAATACAGGAGACCCACACAATTAAGGGTGAGGGAGAAGCTGCCACTACACTGACAAGTCAAGAAGTGCATGCACTTGTATTTATGCAAACCCATGGATACTTATGGGTATCAACTAAATGTGTCTCAAGGTAAAATAATTTCTGCTGCTAAGATCAGAATAGCTGTGTAATTTACACAGAGACAACTGTGTAATTTTAAAAATGGTTTCAGAATACTTAAAGACTGCCTTTCCACCAAAATACACATCCCTAAATAACTTGCAGGGACTGTTTACTAAAATTATTGGTAACATTCATACACCTGGGCATTTCCTTTGCATCATTGTCAAGACCAACACATCAGATAACTGCTGTGCTTGCAGCCCATAAGCACTTGGGCATTTCATGCATGAGCAGCACTAGGTCAGGAAGAGGTTAATGTGTGGAAATACAAAATGGATTTGGCAAGAAGGAAGAGACAGAAACAGTGCACTTCAGCAGAAGAATATGACATTTCAGCACATGAAGATATTAAAACATCAGCTATTTTCTTTCTAGGCAACAAGGGATGTGCACCACTATATGCTCCATATCTAGGCAAACTGAGTGTTACAATTTTCAGAGAACATGGAAGGGAATAACAGAATAATTTCTCAATAGAGTGTGGGCTTTGGATGAGCTGGTATCCACTGAGGATCTGGAAATGTCCTTTTTATCTCTCAGTCACACAACAATTTGAAACATTGTGGGGAGGAAACAGTTATTTCCTTCTTGTTCTGTAGCTGAACCTAAATCAAGACCTGAAGTGTCAATTTACCCTCTAGAATCTTTTGTTGCAGTTTAATTTACTTTTCCTCCAATGTAATCCTGGTGTCACCTTACTGTTTAATATTGAAAGCTATTGACAAAGGAAATGCTGATTCATGAAAGTGAGATTTTGCTCTAATGTATTCATGTGAAAACAAATGAGCCTCTACTGCTACATGGTTCTTCCTCTTGCTCACATTTCATTTCAGCCCTGATAGAATTTCAGATGGGGTGAGTGAATCCTTCACAAATGTTGGAGCAAGTTTTTCTCAGCTGTGGGCCAACAAGCAGAGCAGAGCCCTGGAACAGCTGCCCAGGGAGGTCATGGAGTTTCTCTCCCCAGAGACATTCCAGACCCACCTGGGCACATTCCTGTGTCACCTGCTCCAGGTGACCCTGCCCTGGCAGGGCAGTTGGACTGGATGATCTCCAGAGGTCCCTTCCAACCCAAACAGTTCTGCAATTCTGTGAATAAATTTGATTTCAAAGAAAAGCCTCACATCAGTGCAAGAAGAATGCTCCTTGGAGTGTAAAAGGACACAACCACTCGCAGACTGAAGCAGGGCTTCAGAATCTCTTTATCTGGCTTCTTCCCTATTCATACAGCACATTCTGCTTCATAGATACATATTTGCTGAGGCTTAATCCTGATTAAGATTTATATTCTAATCCAGCACTACTTATCCTCACTATTCACAGCAGCTGCACTATTCATAACCCAGTGCTTCCATTGACACTGATTTGCAGGAGGAAGCAGCACAAGCTCCTGTTGTGCAGCATGGCCAAACCTTAAAGGTCAACACCAACCACACTTCCTCTCTGCCAGTGCTTCCAGAGCTTCTCCACAACTGATTCCCATTTCACAGCATGCATTAAAATAACCTCTGCTTGCTCTGCCTTGGCACTGAGATCCTCATTCTTTGCAGGTTGCTGGTGCCACAACATTCAAGTCAGTTCAAGTATGTCACAGACATCTTTTATGATAAATGCTTTCCTTAGGATTTTTCCTCCTGAGAAGCTGAGAGACCTCAGGAACAAAATTTAAACATTGATTATCTGCTACTGTGGAATGCAACAGGTGCATCTGGGATTGGTCTCATGCAGTTGTTTCTAATTAATGGCCAATCACAGTGAGCTGGCCTGGACAGAGAGTCCAAGCCACAAACCTTTGTTATTCATTCCTTCTAATTCTATCCTTAGCTAGCCTTCTGAGGAAACCCTTTCTTCTATTATTTGAGTATAGTTTTAATGTAATATATATAATAAAATAATAAATCAAGCCTTCTGAAACATGGAGTCAAATCCTCATCTCTTCCCTCAACCTGAGACACCTGTGAACAGCATCATACAAGTACAAGATGATGCCATTGCAACATGGTCATAGAAGGCCAGAGGATCATTCTGGTAGTCTAGTTATCCTCTGACAGCAGTGTGGCAAAAAGGCCTGGGAGAAGGACATAAAAACATCTCTGTAAGAGCATATTCAAAAATCCTCAAGAGGAATAGGCCAATAATACCAGCCTCAAAACTACAAGACACCTCCTGGAAGGTAAAGATCTGTCTGCAGCCCAGAAACTCCTCTCTACACACCACCACTGTGAGGAGACACTCTCCAGCTGCCACCACCCTCAGCAGCAAGGCCAGCACAGCATCCAGGAGCTTTTCCAGCCAAAATGGTCTCATTTCCATTCCCAGCACAGATCAGGGATGATCATGGGAATAGAGTGGGATGAATAGGCTACTCTGACAGATAAAAGCATTTCAGATACTCATTCTGCAGCCACACTCCATGGATTTGTGCAATGAGGAGCATTGGAGGAACCAAGAAAGGGAAGCATTTTGCTAATTGTATGGTAGCAGTTATTGAGCATTCAAATGCACAAAACAAAGCAACATGGCAAATATCCTTAGGGTCCTCATCATGATGCAGAAAACAGGATTTTAATTCTTTCCAGTAATAAAACATTCTGGTGTCTTTTATTGCCTTCACAGAACCCTTTGAATGGCTGTGGATGCAGGATGATTCAGAATTCTGAGAAACTGAAACAAGAGGAAGAGGACAGAGACAGTATGGGAAAAGGATTGAGTTTCAATATTTGGAGTACAATGGGCAAAAATTCCCCTGGTAACTGGAAAGAAGGCTCACAAAACATGCTCAGTGTCTTTTCCTACTCTGCCACACACTCTTGGTGTAGACATGAACATAAAAAACAACTAAATCCCAGCATTGGAACTATGTTGCTATAGGACACGAAAGAACACACATGCACACCGCTGTTTCAAGGTGAAGAAAAAAGGGAAGTTTATTTTCTGACTCCAACATTTATAGTTTTCTACAAGTGACAGCGGATTGGAGGGTGACACTGCCACCTCTCCAATGACACTGGATAAACCAACAGTTATCAACTTTCTCCTCTTCCATAAAAGAATGCAAAACAATGAGTTATTTACAGAAAGTGTGTGAGAAAGTTTGCTACAAGAGCATCAACATCAGAAGGCTTAGAAAATCTTAAAAAACCAAAGCAGCAGAACCCCATCTCCCAAAGCCAACTAGCACTTGAATACACTAACTATGCCCACCACATTAGGCTAAAACAGAGCAGCAACCACCTCACAAGCCTCTATCACATCAATTCCTGCAGTTATTCTGCCAGGAAAAGGTTAACCACAGGCTGAAGCTGAATCAGTTGTCCTCACGTGGTTATGGAGCTACTTACACCTCAAACACTGGGAGAAAGAAGAGATCTGTGTAGAGAGAAACCAGAGCCACTGCTGCAAACATCAGCTGTCACCACTGCTCTGCCAGCACCCTGCCTGCATGCATTCCCAAATGCAACAGCGCTTTCCAGAAGGTTGAAAAACAGTGATGAGGTCTCATGGTTTTTCTCTCTACACCCTGCTGCCAATGCAGGGCAGCCAGAGCAGAGGCAGCTACTGCACTTGGGCTGGGCACATGCCATGACACCACCTGAATAAACTGAACTGAGGAGCAGACTGAGCAGAAAATATTTTTTATCACTAAGGCTGACAAAGGTAAGAGCACTTCTGCATGGGGGCTCAACAGGCCAGGCAAAGTCTTCCTCAGTGTACAATAATGGGTATAATAATTCTTCTCTCAGCTCAAACAGGAGCTGTGTAGAGCACCTGAGAAGCCCCATCAGCTGATGCAGAGCCAAGCAGCACCAGGGTGAATGCAGAGGCACAGCACAAGCCTGGCACAGCTCAGCAATGTGGGTCCCACCACGTGTGCCCAGCTTGCCCAGTCGTGCAGCCAGACCTACCCCTGGTTATGGTGTCCTCTCTCCACGTGGGACTGCCACAGGGAGGTTTGGCAGCTGGTGTGCTCCATTTCACCCTCCTGGAGAGCTTCTGAGGAAAACAGCAGCTTAAAAATGAAAAATGAGCTTTGACACAGGCAAGTACCTTGGCTGTGCACAAAGCAGGCAAGCCCAACATGGCACACACATTTTCCTCTCTCCTCCCTGGATTTCTACTCATTCCAGTCAGTGTTTTATAAACACAAAAATTATAAAAATATAAACCAAAGGATAAAGGACAACTTGGATTAATCCAGTTCTGATATGTGGAGGCATGCTTCATTTATTTTGGATGTTTTAATCATAGAGAGAGATACATCACGTGAAAGGAGCATTTTCATCGCTAGCTACCAGTATTTAAAGTTAGCAAAACAGAAGCCACTGAACATTTATTCAGGTGAACTCATGTATGTAATGGAGTTGCCTTCAGCAGCTCTCCCTCACCCCTGGGCCTCCTGTGACTCTGCTACCTACATTTATCTCCCTCTGATGATCACAGCTGGGCAGGATTTTCAAACTTTAAACCAGAAAGCCTTGAAGCCTGCATGTGCTAACAGCCCAAACAAAGAGGAAGAGCAGCAAGAGGTTTATTGTAATAGTGGTATTTTCCAAGCTCTCATTGAACAAAGCATTTAATCTAATGTATTACACTTAATGAAGAGTCAGGAACTTGTACTGCAAATAACAGATCGGATATAATTGGAATTTGCTCCGCACCACTAGCCTACATACATCAATAAAAACAACCACATTGGATTTTGGGCTCACTTCATTTGCATTTCTTAATTTAGTGTTTAACTAATTTAACAATAGTAATGATTTAATTCAAATTACAATCTAAGGAAAATAATTTTAAAAAGCCATTAAAGATTTCATTAAGTTCCATCTAAATTAATATTAGCTTTCTTAATATTTTCAGTAAATTATTTTTTTTCTCTCACCACTGAAACAAACATGAAGTTTCCTTTGTGCAGTGAAGCTTTAGACAAATCTTGTTAAATTTATTGGTATTATTTCAAGCAATTAATTAATATACATTAGAGTTATTTAGAGGAAAGGCATAAAAAAAAGGCAGGAAAATGGATGAAGCTGTTTTTAAAACAGTGCATTCAACTTAGGTAATTGTTCTTTGAGCCTTTTTTGTGAAGCTCTTAGGTACACACCATCCCTTAAATTACTTTTTTCACAATTTTGTGGCATTGCTCCAAAGCATCAGATGCACATGATAATTAAAGGAATTATTTCATGTAGTTTACTTACAAACAGAGTTTCACATTTTCCAACAGATATGCCAGCAATTTCTTATTCTAATGTGTCATACTTAAAAACAATGGTTTCAGATGTTCACCTCCATTTTAGCAGGTACAAAGCCTTTGTGTTCACAAAATTAAGTGCCCCACATGAGCTTTGTATCACTTGCTCTGCAGTAAAACTGTTCATTTGCAGGTAACCTTAAGTCATTTAACTAGAAGTGCTCTTAATTTGAAGAGATTAGTCAAGCAGCTCTTCACTTGTACATTTGTATTGCCATTATAATTAGAACTACTTCAAAATAACAAAAAGTTCATTTTTGACCAGAATAAAAACAGAGGGAGAAAAAAAAAAAAATCAAGAGCATCTTAAGTGAAGAGAATGGATGCTTTTGAAAATATCCTTCAAAATCCCTCAGGCTCTGTGACCAGTGACCACCTTCATTCCAATACCACTCACAGGGCTGCTGCCACACAGGATAGAATATACAACATTTCTCTGTGTGTTAAGCTTCCCACCAAGAAAATGGCTGTGTGCAGATAAATTCTGACATCTACCCTGCTCAGTAACAGATGTTGGCAATGGAGAGGGAAGGAGCTGAGTGACCACTCCTGGAGACACAAAGGAGGGATGCCCTGAAATGGAGTCCCCAGATCGTGGATACCTCCAGGGTACAAAACCCTCTACCAACAAAACCCACTGTTAAAATACAACAAAAGTGATACTAAGCTGTTGAAAATAAGATATAAGAACACCCCGAGGAAGCTGCTAAATCATGGAGTGCCTTGGCAAGATAGACAAGCACGCTGAAACTTGTGCTACCAACTCACAAGTCAGTTCATTTGTTAGTGTTACTGCAAAAGTGGAAATGGAAATGATTTATATTTGACAAAGATGCAGCTGATTTTTTACAACCAGGAGCTAATTGAACTTTCATCCACCAGAACTTCTGAAAATGTCTAATAAATATGCATTTCAGAAGAATCCATGGAAATAGGCACAATACAAGGTGAAGCATGAGGTGCTAAGCCACAGTTTAGGAACATTTCAGATAAATATTGACAAGTGAAATTATCTGCAGTAGAGGTATTCTCTAAAGAACTAATTCACTTTGAGATACTATGAAAAATAAAACCATTACAAACCTACCCTTTGCTTCTATGTATATTCATACAAGTATTTTAATTTCAAATTTCCAGCTTTCAGAGATTTCTTGACATTTCTTAATAATCTTCAGATATTGTCAAATGGAACATAAATACTTTAAAACCAACAGAAGTGGTAGAGAAGTGGCCATTTTTAAACTCACTTTCTACTTGTGTAGTAATTGATGTACAATGCTCAGCAGGTACTCCTGGGTTTAGTTTTACTTTGTCTGATGCTGTACAATCACTCTAACTGCAGTCAGAAAAAGACAATTTCAGATTCAAGCAAACTTTCTTTGTGCTCTTTTATCCATTCTTTGGATTTTCCAGCTCAGAAAGTTATAGCACTGACAAGCTGGAGGTCACTGCAAGGCACTGTCAAGTCCAGCCTTTTGAACATCAAAGAGAAAAGTTATATCACTGTCCAGAAGCTGCAGTCTGGAAGCTGGGATTTTAATGCTGTGGATGCTCTAAATCTCACTCTTCCACACACCAAATTTTCTCCCTTGGGTTGGTCCTGTCACTGATCCCAAATTCCAGCCTCCAAGTGCAAAGGTAACACATTTCTGTTCTTACCTCAGACAACTGGACAAGTACACACTGCACTTTAAGGTTGTTTTTCATTAGCTTTCCACCTTTTGCCACCTTTTACACTTGGACTAAACTGAAGTTGGGAAAACCTTGGGGCTGAGACCTGTCATTTTACATTGCCCACACATATCTGTGCTAGTGCAGAAGTTAGACACCAATACAAGTTAAATAAGATTATAGTTTTAAGAATATCCTTCATGTGTGTTCTTGAAAATCACAGGCCAGAAAGAGGAAAAATTTCAAAAGTTGCCCAGATTAATTCCTCATGTCTGAAGAGAATTGAAGTTATGCAAGTCAAAAGAAAAATAACTCTTGTCCACAATTGCATGAACTTTACTTGGGTATTGCTTAAATAAGAAGTGTGGGAGGTGGTTGGCCATCTTTTTCCTTGAGATAATCTGGGTAAAAACTGAGTAGCTGTCCTCTGGAAATCAAAATTTGGATGGAAACAAAGCTTTAGATACCCAAAATTGTTTTTGTAATTTAGACAGTAATCTGTTTTTAAGTAAGGGAAAATTGCCTTGCCTAATTTCATGCAGCAATCACAGCTAAAAACCACTGTATGTGCTGGAAGCAGGGAAAGAATGGCTTGGAACCCCTGTTAACACTGAAAACCTCAAGTGTGGGTTGATGCAGCTGAAAGCATTGAGACACTCATGCTGAGGAGTGATGCATAACCTGAGATGTGTAAATGAAGCTGAATAACCTTAAACCAGAAAAAAAAAAAAAAAGGAAATACAGCTGGAAGGACTAGGATAGTCTTGGGAGAGCTGATTAGAGCTCACTAACAGGACTGTCACATTTGAGCAACAATGAAAACACAGGAACACACCAGGAGAAAAATTTAAAGTAATAAATATGTGGCATTTCACTAAGTGTCAACTAGAGGTAAATGTAGTATTTTACAAGCAGAATGATTATGAAAACAGGCCTTCATTTACAGTGATACCAGAAGCTGCTATGGATATAAATGATTACTAAACAGCAATGTTATATAGCTGTGAATCAGATTAACTTATTTTTCTTACAGATTCCCATGTGTCTGAGGTGGAATGGGCAAGTCTCATCTTTTAAACTCTCTCTTCTGTAACATAACTGATCTCTTTAGACCAGTGCACCTGGTTTTAGAGGAAAAACAAATCTTGTTCTTAAAACTGCCAGTGCTAAAGAATTCACTACACCACTGTCAATTGCTGCAGTTTGATTTCAGTTACTGTTAAAAATCTGCACCTTCCTTGTCATTTGAGGTTTGCCTGCTTTCAGCTTCCAGTTATTGAACCATAATGTTTCTGTCTGTAAGGCCCAAGAGTCCCATACTATCAAGTTTCCTTTCCCCAAGAAGGCAGTTATGGACTGCAGTCGTGTCATTCCCTTGTTAATCTAATTGGATTTAAAACTGTAGATCAGTCTCAAAAAACAAGCAATAAAAGGAGATTTAGTAGATAATCCAGCTGATCTCTAGGTCCCCAGCTTCCAGAGATCCACAAAGCTCTAACAAACCCAGCAAACTGACAGCTTGACTATTTTTCTGAGTACTGCCTGAACAGCACAGCCACTGACAGAGCCATAAACAATCTCTCCCAACATCAGGGCACAGGAATTGAACCATTTACATACTTGGTCTTTTGCTGACCAAACATTAGAAGCAATTGTTCAAAGAATGACAGCATTTTATCATGGTGTCAGAAGAGAAAGACAGATAGTACCCCTTCTAATCTTTTTTATTAACTCTTCAGATTTTCTGCCTTAGTTGTGTTTCCTGTATATGTATGACAACAATAAAGCAAAATAAAAGCAAGACAATAGCCACTGCATGAAGAATTCTAGAGCACGTAAGCAGCTTCCTTATAGCACATGAGGTCATTTCCTTCAGAGACATTTTATCTAACCCTTTAAAAATTAGTTAAACTAATACTTTACTCTCCTGAGCCAAGTAATAATAAAAAGCCAATTTTTTGTGAAATACTTGGTCAGGGAATTGGTAATGAGCTAACCAACCTTTCCAGATCACTAGCTTAAAACCAAGCCTTGCTTGATCATGCCTTGAAGGCTCAGCTACATGATAAAAGTCTGATGCTCTGTGAAAAACTAAAGTGGATAGAGTCAAGTTCTTGGCAAGCTATTGCCCATCCTCACACTGGCACTCTTATCAGGCAGAAGTTTCATCAGAAAATACAAATATCCTCTGCAGCAGAATGACTGGCTTATCTGGGAGGAAGATCCTGCCTCTGATGAATTTCAAAGTACTTTTTGAGTCAACACTCCTCCCCCCAAACTATAGGTTTAAGATGTAATGGTAAGGCATTTCTGTTTGTACTGCATGCCAAGCAGCACACTTTGCCCCATCTCTGTTACACATTTGAATCTGCCTGTTACTGCTATTCACTATTGTTCCAAAACAAAAACTTCAACCTGTCACTGTCCTCTAATAATTTTTAAACTGTTTTCACAAGCTTGCTGAAGCAAAAGGCTCCTAAACAAAGCCAGCACCCTCGTGCTGCTGAAACACCATCAGCACTCTCAGCAGCAAACAGCAAGAGACAAGCACGAAGCCAACACAACATTTTAGTATTGATTTCTCCAAGAAATTTAAATCCCACAGGGCATAAACATCAATTTAATCTGTATGCAACTACAAAATGGCCTCACTCCCAGTGTTCCTTATTTCAGCCAAAACACTGCTACAACTGGAGTAAACACACACTCAGCAGTGCAGGCAAAGGTTGATAGAACAAGAATCCCCACTCCCAATAATTCACAGGAGTTTTGGAGAGCACAGTCACAAGTGCCAGACAGTCAAGGACAACCACCAGCAGGAAAATCTGTCTCACAGCCAGACACAAAGGCATCCCTGAAGCATCCCAAGGACCAGTGACATCCTGCCTTGCTAAGAAGGAGAGCCATTTCATCCTCCAATCCAATATTTTGTTGTGGAGTAACAGCCTCAGGTCTCACCTTTGGGTTTCTGTGCCTCCACATGATAACAGGAATACAACTGCTTCATGTTGTACTAAGTGATAGTTTGGAACAAGGGAAGTGGTGGAGTCACTGTCCCTGGAAGTGTTCAAAAAACATGTAGGCATGGCATTTCATGAGATGTCTTAGTGTGGTGTTAGGTCAAATGTTGGATGTGATGATCTTGGAGTTCTTTTCCAACCTTAAGGATTCTTTGATTCTATTTTCTGAGCATCCCTGACTCCATCAGACTGCCTTCCCTGCAGGAAAAAAGCCCCACATTATTGCTACCTCCACCCTGCTGAGAAGAGCATCAGAAGGAAACACCACCTGAGGAAAAAGAAAATTCATCACCTTGGGGTTCACCCTCATGTAACCTTAAACTGAGTTCTTCAGAAATGTAAGTCCCCTCTCTAATCCCTGAGAAATCAGGCCCAGCATGCTCTGACATTCCTCTTTTTCTTCTTAGCACTTCAGGACTGCTATTTTTTTTTTCAAGAATGCACCCAAAAAAGATCAGCTCATTCTTACAGCAGTGCAAAGCCCCAGGGATGTCAGTGTCATCCCAGCCAGCACTTAAGCACCAATACAGTCACTAGAATTCAAGGCACCAACATCATTTGTGAGTGTTGGATTTATGTAAGCAACTATAAATTACACAATAATCACAGACAGGGTTTTATGGACAAAGCCTGCTCTCATAAAATGTGGCACCTTCCACCCACCTGCCCCTGCTGAGCACAGCTGGGTGGCAGAATCAGATTCCTGAGGGTGCAAAGGTGACAGAACAGCACCTTGGGCAATTGGAGTATTATGGATCACTGATAGGCACAAATACAAGACAGAAAGCCCTGTCCAAAGTTAACAGCTTCAACACAGACCCCACCCCAGATAATCAGCCTTCCTACATGGCAGGATTTATTAATTGCTGCTGCAGTCCCACAAAAGCTGACTTGACACAACTCTAGCACACACCTGATCTAACATGTGCTGACTCAGGGCTCAGGTCACCATTGTCATGAAGGTTCCTACACTCTAGAGCAAAATGTAATTTAAATATCTATTGACTATATGTGTGATCAGCACAGAGCCCTTACCTGCGTGCTGTTTTCCTTCAGCATATGCAACATACATCATGGCATAGTTACTTCACCTATCAGTAAAGTGGGGGATGGATTTTGCTCCCAAAATTATTCAGTTTTGTGGATTTCCACCAGGACAGCCTCACTAGGTCCAAGCAAGAACCATGGCAACATTTTCCAGCCAGTGTCAATTTTAGGATGAACTTCAGGATTGCTTGGTCAGGAACAGCAGCAACTGTGAAGTGATCATCAAGATTATTGAAGTATATACTGGCAGATCAGTCTATACCACTGACAGCTTTATAGCTGCTGTGACCACCTGTGTCACTGAGCTGCAGACACTGTCATTTCTCCACAAAGTTACCATGGTTTTGACTTCAGAGTCCCCTAACCATGCAGCAAGCTCTATGGCTTTAAGTCCATCCTCTGAACTGCAGTTGTGAGCTTGGCTTTCCAAGGGGAATGGCTGCAAGCAGTAAAAGGAAGTGAAAAAATAGAAGGTGTTTATGATACCATCAAAATTCAGGAAAATAAAGGCAGAACAGCAAACCCTCACCTTATCTTCATGAATCTCTGAATGAGAGGATGTAAACAACAGGGACAGACCAAACTTCACTTGTTTGTTTCTAGATTCAACACTCAGTCCACCCCTTAAGCACATAAGCAAAACAGGATACAGGGTGTTACTGAATGATTTCCTCTGAAACCTGATTGAGAAAGATTAGAGCAATTAGAACAGAGTGACACACACTTTGAAAGCCCTTAAATCACAATTAATATAAGGTCTAACCTTTCTCCCAAGGATCATCTGGTGACTGTGTGCCATTTTCAGAACAAGGCTGACACGTCCCAGCCTCGGAGACAAAATTCATGAGACAGAATCCCCTGCCCTCTACTGGCACCAAAGCCACACTGAAATCTGAGCTCGTGTCACAGGCAGCACAAACAGCACCCGAGGAGCTGCTTTAAGGGGTATTTCAAACCATTATTTGTCATTTATATCAGATTTATAATGTGCTGGACACATCCAGCTGGGAATAAAAGCTCACATATAAAAAGCTCTTTCAGCATCACTGCACTCCTTCCCACAGCACCAGCTAGACTGAGGATTCAAAACACTGCTCCTTGCAAGATAATATATTCATTAACTGGAAGCTAATTCTAAGGGATTATCTAATGTTTGTCGTGTTCACAGTGCATAACCAAGAACTCTATAAGGCAGTTTTTATTTGTTTGTTTCTACAGAATTCTCTCTCACGTATGCTGCTGCTTTTCTGATTACAGCCATCCAAACTGCATTTGGCCCAGGAACAGAGAGGCAGGATCAGAGCTGCCAAAGTCATTTCCCAGCACCTTGGTGCCAGAGCTAGGGAAATTCTTAGCCAGGTTTCTGACTCACATGCACCACTGTGACAGCACCACACAAACCTCAGGGCACCCCAGCAAGGCATTTGTTGTCACTGACCATGCCACATCCATTTCTGTCACACATTGATTTAATGGGTGTCATCACAGAACCTTCCAGAGCTTGTAAGCACTTCTTACTGTATTCTCCCATCAGTGCAAACAACAGCAACAACAATAAAAAAAAAACTAAGATTTACCCTGCTGTGATTATATTTCTGAATGTAAATCAGCTTGATTCCTGGAAATATCAAAGTAAATCCCCCATGTAGGCAAGGCCTAAAAGGAATTGAATAAACACAAGGGTCCAGACTGCATATTTAATCCAAAAAATAAATAAGCTTTTAAATCACATTAAAAGGAAAGAAAAAAAAAGAGGCAGCCTGAAAAACAGCAGCTATTAAACAAGAGAAAGTCTGGCAATGCTGGAGTAATTCACACAAAGCTCATCCTTTACCCTGAAACACATTGAGAACACATCCTGTTTCCAGAGCTGTCACACAACAAATGCAGATGTGAGCCTGCCATCACTACACAAACAGAGTATGACATTTAAATAATACCACTAAGGAGAAGTAGGAGATGCACACAGCCTACACTATGTACAGCAGCTCTTTTTTAAAGCAACTCATCTGTTAAGTTAACAAATAGCTAAAAGGCCCTAGGGATGCAACAAAAATGTATCTAATATTCCAAAGAATCCATAGGAATATAATCCAATCACACCTGTCTCCTTTTCATTGTAGGCATCTACAGCATTTTAAAAAATACTAATGGAGAATTCTCAAAGCTTATTAAGCCACATCCTCCAACTATTTGGATTTTTGGCTGTCCTACTCAGCCTAAATGTATTTACAGATAATTTATCCACATTTGTTCCTTTGTCAGGGTTGTCTGATATCTCAAATAGCTCTTCTCACACTCTGGTGCTTGTCTAACCCCTGACATTTACAGACTGCAAAAGTATCCTCAGCCATGAGCTTTCTGGGCTATATAAACCAAGATTTTGGTGCAGCAGAATCTAAGAAGGAAGGATAAACAGGTATTTTAAACACAGTCTATTTGAAACTCTGCCTGTCTCCATAAATTATCCCCACAAATAAATACAGTTTCAACTATATAAGAAAATATATAACACAAAAACCTTTACAGCGTAAATTTATGAGGTGGTGCTGTCAAGCCTTGTGATTTGTTCCAGTATCTCTGCATTTTCTCAACTTTCAGCTCCTGGAGTTCTCTCTTAAAAATAAACAATAGAAATATTCTGTCCTTCATGATTATTGATAAAAGCCTGGGGGTAGGAATGACTTGTGAAGGAGATCAGGATGTAAATAAAAATATTATTTTTAAAAAATAAAATATTTATTAACAATCCTCCAGATGAGTTAATTCAGCGTGTTAAAGATACCACTAGCTGATACACTGTGAGAAAACATCAATAAAAATCTTCAGGCTTGTCTGTATTATTTTTGTATAATTGTACACCAAGTAATGATCTGAATCCACTTCTACAGGTAAAATGCTGGCTGACTTTGCTGTTCCAGTGTGCTAAAAACTATTCATACCAAAAATTCTAGGAAGCTGGAGCTCTGGCTTTCTAAATCACAAGACAGGGAAAGGGCTTCTGCCTTATTAACAGAAAACTGAGGTAAAGAGGTGTGTGACCAGCTTATGGCAGATCCAAGAACTGAGCATAGATTTCAGATTTTCTAAGTTACAGTATTGTGCTTCAGGCAGAAGACTGGTCTTCTTTTCACTTAAACATCTATCAAAGGCCAAACTCTTATTTAAAAATGGAAAGTGCAGCTCAGAAACAATGAGACAGCAAGAATACTTGAAAAAGAAGTCTTCTTAAAGCTAAACCTCTTTGGTCCTTCTAATGCTACCATCTGCAAAAACTTGCATCCAACACACCATCAATAATTTTTCTGAGAGCAAACTCAGAGTTCACACCAGTTTCTGTATCCATGAGGCAGGACAGGGATGACAGCACTGACATTGCTGCCTTTGGCCCCCAGTGCCATTAGTTCTCATCATACTCACAGACTTTATATCCCAGCTTCTCAGCATGAATCCTCTTGGCCATGAACTGCCCTTCAATCAGCGCTCGTATTTCTACTTCCTTTGGAAACCTTGGAACCTGTACCAAAGAGGGGATGAATTACCAACTCCTTGCCCAGCACTCACTGCCAAGCTGCAGAGTGGTTAAAAACACAGGACTGGTTTACAATTGATTATCTTTGCCTTCACCCTGAAGTCTGCTCTCATCTAGGCTCAGTTCTGCACTCATACACACAAGATGGACCTAAAGACTCATGACAAAGAACACAACCCATAACATCAATGCTGTTGGCAAATACATCAAACTTGAAGTTGATGCACAATGGGAAGAAGTTTAGGGCAAGTTGTAAACTTTTCCCTAAGCATATCCCATCACCAAGAGCTGCTTAGGAATCAATATCTCAAAAATATAAATTTAAAGCAATTACAGACTATAAAATAATATGAAATTCAGATGAATTAAGCAATGCCACAGAAGTCTAAATCTATTTCACAAAATTTGTCTTCACAAAAGTGAAACCATGTAATCTTTTCATTAATTTGTTTCCATCTATAACATTTTTCTGTCCTTTCATCAATGAGGAAACAGAAGCAGCAGAATATTGAACTGCAAACAAATAGAGGGAATCCTTCACATGAAGTTGAGTTTCTCCATGCACTGCACTAAGTGCCTACATTTGTGTAACAGCCAGAAGTGATTAAGCATTCATTTAACAGCCAACACTTCAGAGAGTAGAGCTGCACTGCAAACACCAGATAGCATCAATCTCTGTTCACCTACGTGAGGTCTGATCGACTGGGAGTCATGATTGATCAAAGACATCTCCTGAGTTTCAGTACCACCCAAAAAGCCAGGCATCTAAATAACAGCCATTCCTCAAAAAAAAAAAAAAAAAAAAAACAGAAAAAACAATATACCAAGAACTTTCCATAACTTCTATTTTTTTCCACTTGGACTTGAGCCTGTGCTTACTTAAATACCATTCTGTGGCTTGTAGGTTACTCCAAGTCATGCAGGACAGAAAAATGAGGTCTGTAAGTTCACACGTATATAGACAAAATATTGCAGCCCAAAGTTTCAACACACCCTTATCTATGAGTTTAAAATTTAAAAAACAAGGCCTCAGTCATGTACATGTGCTAAGTTCTCAGTAAGCTTAAAGTTAATCCTGTCTCAAAGACAGTGCTGGTTTCAGTAAATCCACACTTTCCAGTAAAGAAAGTATATCATGAAAAAAATACCATACAAGTTCTAGTTCAGACATTGCTCTGTAGATGCTTTCAAGCTACAGACCAAATACCTCCTTATGAAAATCATTCCAGGGACTTGCATCAATAAATGGAACTGGACAGCAAATATTTCAGACAGAAAGAAAAAAATATATAATGGCAAAAACTTGAAACCTTGACAGCATTCCTTCAAAGTTTGAGACATTAACCAGATTATTACTACCTTTTGGTTGTCTCTGTTGAATCTGTGAACCCCAACTGCTTCAGGAGTAATTTCCATCACATCAAAGTAGAAACCTGCATCAAGAAACATCAAAGTTGTCATGTTTGCTGCCAGGTCCAAAGCTAGAATCTTATTTTTGCACACAGCTAAAATGATAGATGCTTATCATGTACTTAGAAATATGAGTCACCACACAACCTGTCTCTTTACTAATTTCAGTCCACACATCAACTTCTTAATGTTCTGAGCCATGTGGTGAGATTCTTGGGGCTCTCCTGTGCAGAGCCAGGAGCCAGACTTTAATGATCCCTGCCAACTCAGGATATTCGATAATTCTGTGTTTCTCTCAGTTTCCCAAGTATGGATATTAAACATGCCAGAAAATGTAATAAACACCAAGCCTATAAGAAAGGATACATCTACCACAATGCACGCATTTGCAAGTAACACAGCTAATACACAACTCACACTAGAAATATTTGAGTAGGTCATATGCAAGGGTGAAAGGAGGAAAAAACCACACACAGAACAAAATGAGAAGTTGGTAAGAAGAGTACAGGAATATTGGAACATCTCATACCCTGGATTAGATTTCATGAGCTTATTAGAGAACATCAGATATTTTAAGTCACGAAGCAGAGCTGGTCTCTGAATAGTTTTGATGAGATCTGAGGAAATGCTGTAGTGCTTTGTAGACAGCTAGACAAAGATTTCTTTGGGTTGGTCAGAAAAGATATTCAAGAAAGGAGACCAGGAAAAAAAAAAAATGAGGACAGAAAAACTGAACAGAATAGCTAAGAAACTAAGGAGAGTTTCAGAGGTTCTAACCTTGGAACAAAACTGTGCTGCCCTAGCAGACCTGGCAAAATAAAACCCAAAATAATTCTGTGCTTTAGCACGCATAACCTTTCTGGTTAAACACTCTGCAAAGCTGCCAGCAAGCAGCTCTGTGTGCCACAGATCTGCAGGGGCAGCACATCCCAACATTCCAGTCCTGACCTCCAAACCTCTGCAGAGGCCAATCCCCACACCACAGGGAGCACAGGGAATAAAAGGAGAGGGGTATTTAAACAGCTGTGCCTTTGCTTTGCTCCCCCCAGGCACTTAAATTATGGAGATTATTCCATTTGTTACAGATATACCCAGAGGTTATCCTAGTACACAGATTATTGAGGATGCCTTTCATGAAACACCCATTTTATAGGGGAATGAAATATTCAAGGGAATACACTATAACACAAGCTTTAAAACTTTAAGGCACTGTCCTGGTTCAGTAACAATATTTTCATCAGCTTCAAATTTTTTTAATATTGTCTAAACTGGCTGACTTTGGGGTTTTAGAATAATTTCTTCCCATTTTCTAAAACACTAAAATTGATTTGTCTTCTAGTGACAAGAGATTCCTGGTCATTTTAATACCCCACAGAGACTGGATTTGACAGACAACATAACAGAGCTTCTAAAAATGAAAAATCTAATCTCAAAGTGTCAGAGGCTCTATCTTAAATTCACTTTGCTAAGGAGTGAACCCTTCTATAGCTTAAATATCTACATTTAAAAACTTTGCTGCCTGTAATTTTTACATTAATTTTACCTATATCAATTCACACCTGAGATGATGGTGATGATTTCATACCCTGCTCTGCAATGGGTCCATTTTAATCTTGATTAGACATGTGCTCACTTTTCAACAGCTTATTTCAGAGCTATATATTAGACTTGTAAAATGTTAAACTGTGGGAGAGAAAATAATGAAAAACTTCAAATCCATGAGTTTTATAGTATTTTTAAAATATTTCCATCATCAGAATTTTGTTACATTTCACTTACTAAGCATAACACAGGGGAAAAAACAGGGATGAAATGATTCTGTGACACAAACTAGGGAAAATGCAGGAAATCCAGGCATCCCTTGACATCATTGCTTTTTACACATGCTTGAACAAGATTCTAGAGTAATGACTGAGAAATAAATAATATGGGGGTACTTAATTCACTTGGTTTGAGTCTTCAGAAAAAGAAATAAACTTTAATGAAAACCTCCTTCAGAAATCACTAGTTTTAAAAATTCTACAGCTAAGATGTTACTAACATCCTTCCAACAACCACAGGAGATCCATAAATATAATTTTCTTAGTCAGTGAACATTGAAGGAACACACTGTGATGACACTTAGGTTGTCAACAGAGCATTTCCAAGCACACATTAGGAATTTCTCTTGCTCTAGTTAACTTCATTCCTGACCTTTATGATGACCCAAGTAAAAAGGAGGTACAACACCTACTGCAGTATGAGTCCAAGCAAACCCTCAAAGTCCCAGCCCTGCCAAGGCTCATACCCAAGTTTCCGCTGTTTCCAGCATCAGTTGATGATAAGGCTTTGGAGAATTCATCCCAGGAGCCTGAAGCACACTCATCCCTGATCCTCTCTCTCATCAGAGAGCCATTCTTAAAACTGAAACACACAAACACACCACATGTATTTTCCAAAATGTTTACCTCTAGATTTAAAGCATTTTGTTCCTTTACTTGACATTGTTGTTTAGTTTAATCAGCTGAATTAAAGCTGGGCAAGTTAAAAGAAGTAAGCACTTCATTATGGAAAGAGATAGAGAAGGAAGAGCAAGATAAGAGAAAGCTTTTACAGGAGGTGCTGGGGAGCACAGAGCAGAGATGGGGGTGTGCATTTCTCCAGTGAGTCAGGTTAGGTCCAAGGCAGGCCATGCCAAACCCAGGCCAGCTCTGCACAGCTGAGACATCTCCTCAGAGAGGTGTCCTGCCACCCCTCACCCTGAGATGGCTCTGCCAGGAGCAGCAGGAGTGTCCCCACATTGCATTTATGGTTTCAGGAACGTGGTACCTGTGTGGAACCAGCTTGGGTCCAGCAAGAACTATGATGAGGTCTAGCTCTGTGCCAGGATCTGGCAAAGGAAAGCACCACAGCCAGTTAGCAAACTGTGCAGTAAAATGTGCATCTCTTCATTTTTTATGGTCTTCACACAGTTCATGCTGTCACCCTCTTTGTGAATATCATACTCCTGCAAAATACTGGACTTGAACCCAGGGGGAAGCAGTTTGAACCCTCTCCAGCACAGAGTTATCAGAGCAGCTCAGCAGAAGAAGCACAGAAATATCAAAAATGAGGGCAAGGAAATCCTTGAACTTGCTCAGTAGCACCAGCTGAAGCTATTTGAGTTTTCTATACAAATACCCTGTCTGGTAGCTCAGGCATTCATTCTCTACTGAGAATCCCCTATTAACTCTAATATTGTAGAAATAAAGAGCCTTGGTGCCAAAGGGGCAGGGTCAGCTCAGAAATGACTACACAGAAGGAGCAGGAAGGATTAACTCAGCCCTGCCAAGGCCACCACCAAACTGCATGTTAAGCTGCAGTGAAAGAACAGCAGTGTAACATTTATTCAGAAAAATGCTTCAGTATCTGCTTTCCTATTATGAACAGGTTGTTTATACAGTTTTTTTACACAGCAAAAGAAAACATTGGGTAGAAGAAAAACTCAAATGTAAATTAAAAACAAAGCAGGCAAACAAAAAAATCCCACATAAAACAAAGCATAACAAACAAAACCTGCTGGGAAATTACAAAACAAAACTCAGTAACTTGCAATTGACATCTTGGTTTTGAACTCAGCCTCATGAACACTCATCTACTACTGTGCAGGTGGGATTCAACACTACAGCTCCAGGGCAGACTTGAGCTTTGCTGAAGTTCTGAGTTTCAAGCAACTACAATCCAGGGCATTTAGGCACTAAATTTAGCTGTATATTACTTGCAAATACTTGACCTAGATTGCAAATTTTAATCTAGAACACAGTGATTCAGTGAGGGCAAACACAGCTCCAGTCCACCTCCTTGGCTGGCATGGGGCCAAACAACACCCAAATCACAGCAGCCAAAAGCTACCATGAGGACCATTTTCTCAGCTGGGCTTCTTGAGATCTCAATATTTTCCTGAAGCACAGCCCTAATGCATCCCATCACTGATTAAGCTCCTCTCTGGAAAGGGAATCTTCACCTTCTCCATTATGACCCCTCTGGACCACCAGAGGAGCACAGAAGTTCCACAGCCTGGTCAGGCTCCACACATTTCACATCCCATCTCAGCAGATTTGTTATTCCTGCACATTAAATGCATTACCTGAGGTACACAGAGACCTGGCTCTATCCATACACTGAAATAATTTCAGCTTTTTATTGCCATGAGAATTTATCCTCCACAACTCTGCAGTTTCAGTTCCTCAGATTAAACAATAGGAATGCTATAAGGTTGATGGAAATGTTTCAGCAGTAGATTGCCATATACCATAGAGAATGCTGAATGTTCTATTCATTATCATCTCACAAAAGAAATAAAAAGCACTAACACAGAGAAAGAAATATATGTTATCGATCCCAGATGTAAAAAAAATAAATTATATTACCATAAAAGGGCCATATATGTTTGAGAATCAACAGGATTGCAGAGAATATGACCTTCTAAGGCAGGAGTTGGCTCTTGGATCCACAGGAACAATGTGTCACTTGTGCCAAGGCTAATCTGCAGGGGAAAAAAATAATTGAAGCCTTATCACAATGTGCATGGAAAGCAATACAGAAATTAAATTAAAACCATTTGTTATTGCCACTAATTGTTTTTAAATTACACATTAAGTCAATTGGATTCGTGCTGAAGCTAGCTCTGACTTAGGCTGTCATGCCAGTGAAATACATACTAGATGGAGACTTGGGTTTTAATGTCTGCAGTGTTAGTTAAAAATAGTCACAAGAGTTTACTTAAAATCTTTCAGGCAGCTTACAGATTGATAGAAATAGAACAAGCATGAATCCAATAAGCAGAAAATCAACACTAGCAGGTGTATTTAACTGGCAACCTGCAGCTATTTACATTTCAGGTATTTCAAGCACCCAAGGACAGTTTTCAGGAGAGTGTTTTGACTTACTGCAATGTCTCCTTCTTGAAGTCTCATCCCTGCCAGTGATGCTGAAAGCAAAAAGAATCCCAGGTATAAAGGTAGATCTTTGACTTAATTACAGCCTGTTACCTGAGGCATCATAGCACATTACAAACACCATCTCAAAGTACAATATAAATGGCAAATATGCTCCCAGTGACCTTGGGTATCCACCATAAAATATGGGCAAAACTTTTGGGTGAGGGTGTCATTTTTATTTTAATAAAATCAAAATGCTCAAGACAAGACTACAAAACAGCATGATTTTTCTGATGGTTTACATATTCAGGTTTCATATGCAGTGGACCCTTGATTAACAACACACTTTAAAGGAGGAACATTCCCACTTTCATCAGATTAATCACATATTTATTGTCTAAGTTGAATTCGGGTGTCTAGAAGAAAAAATTGGACTTTTGGGAAATGCAGACTTTACCCAACTCCCAGAATAAGAACGTAAAATATATCATAATGAACTTCGATCATTATTCAAACCTGCATAAGCTACTGTAATATGGGAAGTATTTTATTTTCACAGTCTGGAGAAACAAACATTTGCTTTACTCTGAAACAGTCTCCAGGATTCAAAAAACTGACCCTGAATTAACACCTTCCCTTGTACTGAGATCTATCAGTCAGAAAAAAGGACATCTCTAATTCTTAGAGAAAGCCAACAAGGTCCATCTGCACCTTTTTGCTTGAAAAGATACAAGATACATTTTCAAATTCATATTCTCCAAGCTAAAATGTTAACAGTTGATAGTAGGGATGGTTTCTCATAACAAAAACTGAAGTTATCAAAAGGCAAATGAATTCACTTCTGATTACTTGGCAAAAGAGAATTAATTTGTCATACACAGCCTATCTGAGCTATCTCTATCTCAAAAGAATCAGTGATAGAAGGGTGTTAGAAAAAGGAATTAATACAGATAAAAACAATATTCTTTCATTTTATAGGAGAGTCAGTAAGATAGATTTAGAATTTCAGGACATACATAATCATATCCACTGGATCTTGCACGGTTAATCATCTCACCTGGATTGTCTCCTGTAAATGCTACTATTTTACAGTCTGGGCTAAACCCATAATGTTGACTATAATATGGAGAAATAGGCCCCTAAGGAAAGAAAGAAAGAGAAGAAAAAAAGCTCAAAAAAATGGAATGCAATCTTACAATATATGACAATGTATTGTAACACAGAACTGAAAAATCCTAGAGCAGCTACAAGAATAATTTCTGAACATTTAAGGTATAAATGAATATTTTAAAAAATTTTAATGCACTTTTTTCCTAGTAGTTGTTGTGAACCTCACAGGAATACCCTCAGATTAGATTTAAAAGTAGGCTAGTAAATAGCAGCATTTTATCTTTGGGTCTTTCTTCAGTTATTCACATCAAGTACCATAAACACATCTATCTGTTTTGCACATACACATGAATATTAATAGCTAGAAATTAGAAATTCAATGTAAACATAGGAGGAAACACAACATTAATATACATCACAGCATCAAATGCTGGAATACGACCCCTATTATTTTAGAGGTCAAGAACTGTATTCTTTTAAGCCACATTTGATAGCCATTGAGAAAAAACAGAAGAAAACTACCCATAAAAAAAACACAAGGAGGTCTATAAGGATTTTTTCAATATGTTGCTCTCCATTACAGATCAGCAGTGAGTTCAGAGGGCTCAGGTGATGGGTATCTCCACTGCCTCACATGTGCACAGCTAAAGAGTAGCTGCTTTTGTGCTGGGTAGTAAGACTAAACTCATTTACTCAGGAGATGCGAGGCTTGATTTGATTTCACCATTATGCTACGTGAACTCAGGAGCTTTAAATATCCCAAATTATTCACAAAGATTACCTCATTAACTCTACAAACAGCTTAAAACAAGATCTCTGTTGAGAAATGCAAATGTTGGGCTCTGTTTCTGCAGCAATAAACTCCCATGCACAGCTCTGCAGTGACCAGAGACTCTGGGGTGTGAGAGAGGACCCCAAAAATTCTCATCACTGGAGCATCTACCAAAAACTCTCTCACAGAGCCCAGGGCATGCAAGAATCCAAGGAGACCAAAGCTATGATGGGTGCCAGTTCCCAAAGACTTGGTTAACACCTTCACAACACAGCTGGAAATATTAAAGCAGCAGCATTGCACACACAGATAGTGCCATTGGCATAACTCCCAGCAAAACTCCCCTTGTTGCTTACAGCTCTTCTGGCAGGAACATACCAGGACTGAGTGGGATGGGACAGGGCATCCCAGTCTCTCCTCTAATCCAGGGGCACAAGCATCAAGGCAGGGCTTTGACCATGCCTTTTCCCAAATCTGCAGCAAGTTCATACCAGAACCTACAAGACAGATCAAAAGAGGAAGTGCACAGGATTAAGCAGAAGACCAGAAAATTCCAACAACAATTTTCAAATTCCATCTGAAAATTTACAGATGTATGTCGCAGACAACTTTTATGAAAAATCCTTTCCTTAGGATTTTTCCTCCTGAGAATCTGAGGGGCCTCAGGAACAAAATGTAAACAATGGTTATCTGCTGCTGTGGAATGCAACAGGTGCATCTGTGATTGGTTTCATAGAGTTGTTTCTTATTAATGGCCAATCACAGTCAGCTGGCTCAGACTCTCTGTCCAAGACAGAAGGTTTTGTTATCATTCTTAGCCAGCCTTCTGATGAAACCTTTTCTTCTATTCTTTTGGTATAGTTTTAATGTAATTTATATAATAAAATAATAAATCAAGCTTTTTGAAACATGGAGTCAGATCCTCATCTCTTCCCTCATCCAAGAACCCCTGTGAACACCATCACAGATGTATGTTTTCCATTTAAAGAGAATGGTTTCAGCCCTTCTAAGAATAAAGGGTACTGATAATTTAGTCTCTGCAGGGCTTTCACCTGCAAAAGTAGCAGAAAATGCTTCTCTGATGTACAAGGCACTAGGCAATTCAGTCATTCACAAATTATGAGTAAAGACAGGAATATCAGTGCCTCCCCAAATCTTCCACCTTAGACAAGGACTTCATAGAAGGAACTAAAAGGGATGGAGCAGTGTCCCTTGGAGATGTGTTGTGCTCAGCAGAGACCTAAAAGTGAAGAAATTCCCCCCTCAGTGGGATGGCTTTACATTACTCCTGCCTTTGAGCACAGCATCCTATAAGCATCTAAATCCACACTGTCTAATCCTCCTCCATATCAACATTTCCCTTTCCAATTTCTCAAATAAAGCCTCTAATTTTGAGGATAATTTGGTATCCAGCTTTGAATACCAAAGCCATGATTTTCAGGCATGCTGAGCAGCCCAATGAAATCTGCAACACCTGCAAGTGTGCAAACCTCTTAAGGCCAGATTCTGTGAAATTATTTACAGGATGCAAAAAAAAAATCTAAATAACTGATTTGGTCACCTGTTTTCTCACCAGAACTATTGTTAGATCTGGGAAAGGCCTTTATAGTTTTGGTTTGGTTTCTCATTGCTCTTTTCTCACTGTTTTATTGCTGGTTTAAAAGTTAATTGAAGCTGGTTAGTGGCCAAATCTATATAACACACTGAGCACTCCACACCCCTGGTTTATGATTCTAACATGCCTTTAATTGAACATTAGACATGAAAATCTGTATTTCTGGTTAGTGCTGCTCAGGGATAGAGTAGTCTTATTCTAGATTAATACCAATCCAATCAATAATCTTATTCTAGATTAAT
Organism: Ammospiza caudacuta; assembly: GCF_027887145.1. Lineage (NCBI taxonomy): Eukaryota > Metazoa > Chordata > Aves > Passeriformes > Passerellidae > Ammospiza > Ammospiza caudacuta. The sequence continues at coordinate 6,685,533 of NC_080593.1, forward strand.
ACCAATTATTCCAAAGAATGCTTAGCCCTCAATTTTATTCATCTCAGAAACACAGCCACGTCCTCAGTTCAGCACATTGGAAAGCCTGATATTTCCTTCTGTTCAATACATTTTTAAGCTTTTCAAATCATAAAGATGGTGAAGTTGATGCCACATGCAGTGCCTGTGGAAGAAGACATTGCTCGCCGTGCTGGGATGCAGAGGGAGAGAAGGATTCAAGCCCCGTCTCAGGCAGCACATCACAAAGCTCCAGCAGTGCTTCTGCTCTGAGAAAGAGCCTTCAACACACTCCACACACACTCCACTGCTGCTTACACAAGCACAAGTGAGCCCAACCTATCAACTCCCAACACACTTTTCATACAGGCTTAAAAATGGGTTTAACAACATTTAAAAACAAACTTTATAGTTATCAGTACAATCCCAAGCACCCTCAGTGTTGTCTGGACCTAGTGCTCCACATGGTGTTGTAAACAGAAAGTGCTGCACACTTGAGCTGAGACACTGGAATAACCCAAGCCAAACAGCAGGATATTTGGGTTATACTTAATGACATAAAAATAGAATTAATTTTATCCAAATCAATCAATTCAATTCATTATTTAAAATATTTGGCCTATGATGAAAAAGCAGGAATTTGACAGAGCACAAAGTGCAACAACCATCCCAAAGGGCAAAGGATCCCTTTTCTGCCATCAAAATCACACACTTTGAAAAGATTTAATCCAGCATATGTGATGTCTCTATGAGAGATCACTCTTAAATCCAGCCATTCCCTCCTTCCCAGGGTAAATTGTGTCCTGACAAGTTAAACTCAGCCAGAGTTACCACCTGCACTTTTCAGAGGTAGAGGGTGTGAGCAGCCACATGTTCCATGCTCTCAGGCATAACAGAACTTTCTACAAGTTTATAAATTTTACTGGAAGAGTCTATGATTTAAAAGGCCAAGAACCTCTTCACTAAACTAAAGCAGTGAGGAACAGAATCTTTAAATAGGGTATTTCTACAGAAAGATTAGCTGTTTTCTGCAGGTTTTGTTTGGTTTCTTTAGTCCTTCTTTGTCCACAGCCCACAAACCCAGAGAAACATTTCACCAGAATCCTCCAATGCAATTTCACAAGACATCAGGGCAGCCTTCAATTTTTCCTGCATAAACCAGAAAAGCCTCTAATCTTTATAACTGAATGTTTACATTATACAGAGACAACCATTCAGTTTATTGACTGGTAGATGCAGTAGCACAAAGACTTTCACATGCCCTGAGAAAAGAGAGGTGAGAGAATTTGCCCCAAACTCAGAAATTTATTTTAAAAATGTGAAACAACTGTTTTAGAAGAACTATTCATCTCTTGGGCTGGATTTATCCCGTTCAGCTGTAGGCATGGGAGTCTCTGTGGAAGATAAAAAGAGCTGCATGCTCCTCTGATTATACAAGGAGTGATTCACACTGAGTTCCTACCTCTAGCACCTCTGCTCTTGTTAAACATCACAAACTAACAAAATCAGTAATAATTTGAGAAGAAAAGGGGAGAAAACAAGCAAAAACCAAAGGCAGCCCTGACCCATCACCCCACCAGCAGTGAAGGCCAACAGCCAAGGCCATGGCACAGTAAGAACTGAGGAAAGGGTCAAAACATGGAATAATAAATTTCCATATTTCACTGCAATCACCGACTTCTAGCACAGAATGACCCAGAGCACAAGCAGGACTTGTTAATATTTACTACAAATACAGAAGTGCTTGAACACTTGGGGGAAAAGGGGAGAACACAAACACTTCCATTACAATGGCCCAGCCATGCAGACTAACCGGTTTTATTAATCCACAAAGTAAAGATCAATATTTGCATACATTTATAAGCAGTTATGTTCATCTGTTTCTGCATTACAGCCCTCTGGGTTGCCTTTTCAGAGAGCTAAAGCCATGACAAGTGTAACTGCTGACACCACACAAGCTACAGGAGGAGTGAACTCATCCCACCACACTCCTTTGGAAAAGCTTCAGTCCAACACATCCTTTTTTGGTAGGACAACAAAAAACCAATATGCTAAGCTACAATTTGCCTAAAGCTCTTAGAAAAGCATTTCAAAAGATAAAGTTTCTCTAGGTCAAGAGCTGAATTGCTGTTCCTAAAGGTGTCTTCTAAAAGAAACAATGCTCCAAGTGTTCAACTTTTAGGTCCCAGATGTCTCTGATTTTTATTTCTATTGTGCAGATGTTAAAAGTAATTCATTCCACTAGAAGGTAATTTCATTTTTTTAAAATCAATCACTCAGGTTGCTTAGCCATTCTCAAGTGGTTTGAGCCTTAAAAGATTGGACCTTTAAGAAGAAAAGGAAAAAATTCTGAAACTGAATAGCACATTTCCCACAATAACCTGCCAATTTGGAGATAAGTTATTGTGTAGAGCTAAACAATTTGACAGGGTCTTTTAAAGATGATATGACCTGAAGTTAAACCTACAGAAATGAAGAATAGGTCTATTATCTGAATGTTATTTTGAGAGATGCATTTTAAACTACAATACACAGGTGCTAAGTAAAAGATCAAGTGAATTGCAAGAAATTGTAAGTGACAAGAAAACCACTTTTTCAGCTGCATCCAAATAACTACTGCATCCATTATACTTATATTTTATTACTGGAATTAGAATTCTCTCATTATATTAACAGAAGAAAGGAATGAATGAGGAAAAATACAGATTACAATGCCAAAAAATCTTTTGTCTTGTAAAGAGAAGTGTAACATCCTGCTTAGTTCTCTTATCTTTTTTCACACAAAGATTTAATAATCTTACATGCTCTGAACAGCCCAAAACATTTCTTCAGGTTCTGTAAATACCCACAGGTGTAACAGAACACTCTCCTGCAGATGTTTGGAAAATGTGACTCATTTTCTAAGGAAATGTTCCAATTAAGGAAATTTAATTTTTCTTTACTTTAAAATATTTTGTTTTGCAACGATTTCTCATGTTCTGAAATTGGAGAAGCATGGCTTTCCTCCACTTGCTTCCAAGCAGAAAAGGTAAAGTAACATTACCAAAAAAATAAAAAAACAAACCCAAACAGGAGATATTTTTAATATTTATAATTTTAAACATTCAAATCAAAATTAACACTGCACTCTCATTGAAAAACATAAAACCAATATGTTTCTTTATCAGAAAAGGCAGCTAAAGCTATCACTATCTCTCTTTGAAATACAGTAGGTGGCTGAGCAGCCCAAGTACTCAGTATTTGGACCTGCAGAGGAGCAAAGTGAAAATCTCCAAGGAATTATTGTTGCCAATAATACACAAAAAATAAAATTCAGCTGTGGAATACTTGGCTGAAAGGACAGGACCAGAAAACAGATATAATAATCTCACAAGTGGTATGAAACAAGCATGGATTGCCTTGCCATTTCTGGGGTCTCAAGTGTAACTGGAAGGTCTGATAGCAAGTTGTCCATTAGCTAAAATTGAGGTGTCTTGTCTTTTCCTGCAAGATTTGATGGAATAACAAAGGAGAAAAAATGAATTGGTCTTAACACAGGGGTGTCAACCATGTCTCAATAATGCAAAAAATCCATGGAGATCCTTGTTATCTAACCTTTCAGCTCTGAAATATATCTTCTCTTAGTTTCAGAGCAGAAATCAGAAATGTTTTTCAGAAATAACAGCAGAGCTCCCATGAAAATGCTTTCCTTCATAATTGCCATTTTAAATTGCCATTTAAAAGCTGGATAACCAAGATAACACACAACAGAAAAGAGAGACAGACTTGTCACTTATTTGTCTTTGTTATGATGAATGGAGAGATACAGAAGATTTTTTTTTAACTGAGTTTAGTGCATTTTGCTTCATTTATGGGGTTTTTCCTGGTTCATTTTGAAAATATATTTCTGTTATAGATCCAAACTCCAGTTAGGTGGGGAAAAAAAATCATCACAATATACATCATATTCTTCCTGTGCATTTCTGAGCTAAACCAGCAAAACTAAAGAACAAATATCAGAACTCTGAAGTTTTGTTTAAGATTCCACAACTTTCTGATGCCTCTAGAAAATCTTACCACTCCTTTATACATCACAAAATAATGAAAAAAAGCTATAATTACATTTAAGAATCTTTTCTGTAGATCCATTTGATAGAAGTGGGAATCAGTATGATGGGGAGAGAAGAGCATAGCAAACATCAAACTGAAAGAAGTAACTTAGCTTAAGATCTAATATACTTGTCATTAAAATTTAAAGATTGAAAACAAATACCAGACACCTTGTCCCCCATCTATGTAATGTGGGGATGGGAAGGAAAATTTCCTTATTAAACTATTACTATGAAAAAAGCCCACACTTACCATCACTGTAATCAATGGGTGCATAAGCTCCTAGGAAAAGGGAAGCTGCAAAGCTACTGACCAAAGAAATTCTCTGCAAAAAAAATCAAAAACAGTGAGAAGTAGTGAATCACATCAGTAATCACTTCAAAGAAAGCAGAAAGCAAATAAAATAGTTGGAAGTAGTAAATGTTAATAGATGCTTAAGGTTAGGCCCAGAAAGCACACAAAAATACACCTAGAAGGATTATTCAGTTCTGACCATCACAGGAATACAGCACATAGCAATCCACAAGTAACCCCATGATAAAAGCTGTTAATAGCTCTGCCTTCTGAAACATGCAAAACACACCTGGTATGCTATCATACTGTGTTAGCATGAATCCACCACTTCAGTCTATTACAGAACCTCATTTTCTAAGAAAAACAGTTTCTAAGGAAAAAAACACACACACACCCCCCAAAAAAAAAAAAAAAAAAAAAAAAAAACAAAAACAAAAAAATAAAACACAAAACCACCTGCGTGTCGATGACAGGGGAAATGCTCAGAACCCTGCTCTGTCCCACCCACAGTACAGGTCTGGAACCTTTTAGAAGCTCTTGGAGCACCTTTAGCATCTCTTTGTGACCCTTTGCCTTCCTTCCAGCTGAGCCCCTGGACCTCCCTGGAGTTACTCTACAATAAACTATAATAAACAGCTTTGAACTGAGCCCCTGCCTGCAGCTCTGCCTCAGGGCATGCTCCAGCTGCATGACATCCAGCTGTAGGGCTGCCAAAAAATGCCCCCTATGACACTGATCCACCATGAACCTTCCTCCTCTTCACATCTGCTGTGTGAGCTACCAGGTTAACCAGCCACCACCAGGCTTTCTGCATGATCAGGCACTGCCTGATGCCAAAAAGTTGGCACAAAAGCAGACAAATCCCTCATTCTGTGCTGTGACTCACTCAGAAGAAATATGCTCATCACCCAATAACTAAACAGAATCAAACCTCCACAGGTGGAGCGAGCCAGAAGTGACAGGCTTTTATTAATGATCACAAAATCACTGCTTCACAGCATTCAAGGGCAGCCTGTAGCCAGAGACCTAAGAGGTGGTTGTAATGGCCAGGAAATTTAATGATGCACTTGCTCTCGGTGCATCTCTCCCCAAGAATACATCACATTGTGCTCAGGTAACAAAGGCCTACCTTCTGTGGTGCCCCAGTGGGCACTAGCTGCCTGAAATGGAAGGAAAAAAGGATGAAGTTAAACTGAGAATCAGCCAGCCAGTTTAGCAAGCTGACCTACAGGAGCAAAAACATCCACCTTCCACATGTCATTGAGACTGCCAAGCTGTTAAGTGCTCCTTGAGGGGCCTCAAGAGCAGCTCTGGCAGAGAGATGTTTTGTGTTTGAATGCATTTTGCATAGGTTTTATTGCTAGAAGTTGCCATCGGTTCAAACAGCCCTCAAAGTCTGACATTGGTTTAACCAGTTCTCAGTCCCACTTCCCCCCAGTAACATATCTTTCTCTAAATTTAGTCATAAGCTTATGACCAGAATGTATCAGTGTTGTTTCATCTCATACCTTTCTAGTCACAATGAGAATGTAAAAGAAAAAAAAGGGAAAAAAATTAAAAATTTAGCATTCTGCAACCAAATAGAGTCAACTTGCAATTCACTTTTTCATGAAATGAACTGCTTCATACAGGGGTGAGATTTTAAAAAAATAAACACACAAAAAAAATGCTATCAAGAACTGAAGTAATGGAAAACCAGGTCTTCCTTACTCCCCTTTATAAAAACAGGGTCTATGTTTCTCCTTTTCCAGTCAGCGGGAACTTCACCAGACTGCCACAACTTCTCAAACACAATGGATAGTGGCTTAGCCACTTCAAGCACCAGTTCCCTCAGGATCTATGGAAGTATTTCATCAGATCCTTGTGCAACTTCAGGTTCCTTAGATGGTCTTGAACTCAATCTTCTCCTGCACTGGGTGGTTTTCATCATCCCAGTCCCTGCCTTTGCCTGCTGTGGCTCAGGTGAAGTGGCTGGAACTCCTGCCAGTGAAGGTCAAGGCAAAAACAGTCCTGGAGTACCCAGCCTTCTTCACAGCCTGGCTAACCAGGTCTCCCATTTCCTTTGGAGAGGGCCTACATTTCTCAAAAGTCTTTTTAACACTGACATACCTGTAAATGCTTTTCTCTTTGCCCTCGATATCCCTGACCAGACTTAATTTTGTCAGGGTTTTAGCTTCCCTGACCTAATCCCAAACTGCTCAGAGGGCCTCTCTGTATTTCTGCCTTTATTTCTACCTTCTGTAGGCTTCTTTTTTGTGTCCGAGTTTGTCCAGGAGCAATTTGTTCATCTACACAGCCCTCCTGATGTTTTTGCCTGGCTTAATCTTAGCTGGGGTGCATCACTTCAGAGCTTGGAGGAGATGATCCTTGACTATGAACCAGCTTAGGAGAGCCTGTATCCTACCATTCCAACACTCCAGGAGGCATCCCTATGATGCCAAAAGGATCAGAACCCTCTAATTCCTAGTTATTCCCCCTGCCATTTGTGTTTGCTCAGACATTTCATCTGTTCCACCCATGAAGGTGCCTTTGCTGGCTGCTGGTGTCCTCCAGGTGCTCTCCTGCTCATCTGCCATCCCTCTCCAAGTTCTGGGCATCTCCTTCTGGCACCAAACTGATAGGAGTGGGATGATCTGAGGTTCTCCTCCCCCAACAACTTCAGTTTAAAGCTCAATTCACCAGCTTGAGAAGTATAACACTCAAAGTAGAACCAATGTCAGATTTTTATCTGCCTAACCACTAATAATTTAACAAAATTTTTAAAGTTCTATGTTCATCTTGAATTCAAACACAAGAGTCAGAATAATCTTTAGCAAAAAGGTCTGTAAAAACATCTGCACAAAATAAATTTTAAAAGACTTTCAACCATGTTTTCCAATAAGGGAATTGAAGTTAAGCCAACCTCAGTTTGCTTGTAGACCTCAGGATTCTGGCTGTAAATCTTTGCTATCTGGTTTCCTGTAAAACGCTGAGAAAGAAATGCAAATGCTTAGAAACACAAACCCTAAATGGAGTCAATAATCATTAACTCTGTGTAATGAGTTCAGAACATTGCACTTTGGATATTTAATTTGCCTGATGCATGATGAAAGTCAGTGCACAGCAGGCAATCTGCACTAAACAGGGTATAACACATAGTCCCATTATGAGAATTTTGTTCACCTTTTGAAAAAAAGGCATGGGGAAAAGCATTACTATCCATAATTTACATTTCAGAAATGACAGTTCAATGGAATGAATCACACTTATTCTGTGCAGAGGAACCAGCACAATTCAAATGCTGCCTTCAAATCCCTGAAAAGGTTTAAGCTACACAATCTATGTACCTGCCTGTGAGGCAGGTGAATTGAAATTAAAGCAGGAAGTTTCATACTCAAAGCATATACTCCAGCCCAGGCTAAAAACAGCTTTAAGAATATTTATTTTTCATCCATGTATTGTGTCAGATAATCAAAAAACCTTTTAACACTGACACATTAACATTTAACAAGTGAAAAAAAAAAGTGTTAGTGGTATGCAAAGTCTGATTTCAACATCAGCCATAATGATGATTCAGAAACAGAAACATCAGTTTGGGAGCTTGAAGCCTTATTCTGATTAATCAGGGGCTGAGGTGCCTGCAGGGCAGCCCTGATCTCACTCCAGAACTCATTGTCACAGTTACAAGGAGGGAAGACTCAGGGAGAGGAGACAAGTGACAGTGAATTTGACAGTGTCCCAAGCCTCTGAAACACTTCTCTTAGGAGCTGCTTGTCAGCCTCCAGGCAATATTAAAAGGCCAATCTTTTAATTGCAGGAGTAACCTAGAGCATGATTCAATAATAGGAGGATGGATTTACCCTAACCAAAAGTGTAACACAAACTGGGTTTGCATCCCAATAGAAATGTGGCCACACAGGATGCTGCCTGGGGACAAGCAGGCCCTGAGAATTTAAGCATGGCCACCCAACACTGCATTTAGGAGCCCCTGGCCAAATGCTCCAACTGCCTCCTGCAGCAGAATTTACAGTGTTTGGTTCATTTCACTGTGCAACTTCTGTATCTCCCTTTGTGAGACTAATGCAAAGCACAGTACGGTTGGAGATCCTTCAGAAGCTCTGTCTTTCCTAGGTGATGGCTGATGGTTACCTGCTGCAGCTCCCTGGGCTGACAGAACTGTTTCCAGCACAGGATTCTGCTGGGAATTTCCCCCCATCCATTCCTTACCTCATAGGCCCTGGAGCCAGTGACCCTGGCCAGGTGCTGGGCTCCCCCCAGGGCTCTCTCCAGGGCTCTGCACTGGGAGGCTGTGCTGGAATCCATCCAGATGGGGCTGTCACTGACTGAAAAACAGCCCTGTAACCAACAACACCCTCTATTAGCAAGTCTGATCTCTGAAGTCCCTGCTAGAGTAAGGAAATACAGCAGCTATAGGTATCAGCTCACAGCTCAGCTCTCTGACACGCCTGCTGCCCTTCTCTCAGCAATTACAGAAAGTTGATATTGGGTACAAGGTTGGCCAGGGATGAAAAGTTCAACCCAAACTTGGCATCAGAGGGAAGCAACATTCTCTTTCTGCTGTCACCTCTCACATCCTCTAGCAGCCAAAACCCCAGCCCCTTTTAGAACCTCTTCACAAACCATCAGATTATCTTCCCACAGCTCTAACAACACATTTCTCCTTAATGCATGGCACAATCACCTGGAAATACAACTGAGGCTTAATACACCATTTATTCCAGCATTTTGATGCCATTTCCATGAGTTTTGCACAGATGAGAGTTACAAAACTAATAACTTAGCACATTTAACACAAAAGTCTCCCTTTCAACATATATCTGCCCTTTCTGACACTGAAGTAAGGGAAGAAGGGCCTTCCAGAGAAAAGCTGAGTCCTCCCAATTTTTCTTTTTAAATAAAAGCTTGTCAAGTCTGTGTTCAAAGCTCACCAATCACACACATACAAAATGTTGAGGTCAACAAGGTACTTGGTTAGGTTTTTAAGTCCACACTACATTACACTTCTATCTTTTCAGAGGCAAGTGTAAAATGGTCTTTTTTAAATAGATCTATTTTCTTATGAAATCATTTGCACATCCTGCAAGGAAACTCAGGTACAACAGTCCCACCACAAATTTTTTGTTAATATATTAAAAATGTAAGATATTTACACATTGTAAACAAAAATATTACATTTTCTAGAAGAACAAAGAGGCTGTTCCTCTGACACAGAAAGATTTTGGGACACCCACTGGCTCTTGTAAGCTTTTACAGCAGAGCATACTGTCATTCAGGAGAAAATGAAATGTCAAAAGTCCTGCAACTGAAGGAATAACTACTACATTTCATTTATGCTGCAGGGGCTTGCAGCCAAAAAAGAGGAAGAAAAACAAAGTGTGAGGATCAGAAAAAGGACAGTGTAGCCCTCCCTCCAGAGCTTTTGTGCACCTTACCTTTAGTGATTGGTGCAAAGGCAGTTCAGGTGATGCATTCTTTAAAATCTGGATGCTTCCTTTTTTCCAGTACACACTCCCATGTTGCTGTAGGAAACACAGAAACAGAAGCTGGAAATGCCCTCCCAAGCATCAAAGTCCTGATCTTACATTCTAAGGAACAAAAGACCTCTCCCCAAACCAGGACCAAAAAATGGCCTACTTCAAATCAAAGGTCTCACAAAAAAAAAATCTCTTATTTAAGACTGAGCAAAGCAGACACTAAATCAGAATATTATTTTGAATCACAGAATTTTCTAGTAGGGATAACTAATGTATTGCTAATGGCATTAGACACTTATCTGGGGCTCTTTGAGCTGTACTCAGGGTTCCACAGTCAAGATTTTGTTCTGTGCTATTTCAGCAGAGCCCATTGACCCATCAGTTACAAGCCTGTCCCTCTTGCTGGAGGGGCAAAATGAAGGGAATATGGGCAGTCTGGAAACTGCCCCCTTTTTTCTCTTGAGTAAGGTGGTGTTACTTGGCAGTCCCCAGCTCGTGCTCCACTGAAGAATTCATAACAGAGCCTTGACACCAGCTCTGATTTTCAGACACTTTGCTCAGACTTTCAACTGCAATCAATGGAATACGGAGATGAAAGCAAGGGGCTTGATTAATTAGTCCCAGATACATCAAGATGAATAACCTAAACCTCACATGTCAGAATTAGCTGTTGCTTTGGTGCTGTCCTCACCCTGAATATCATCTGTGAAAGTTATAAAAGCCTCTGTTGATTCATTGGAGCACTAGGAGGAAACTGGCTAACTGACTAAATGTCAGGGTGGGTTCAATAAACTAAAAAAAAAAGGCATTATGCTCTACAGGCTAAATCATGGACCCATTTTTGTAATTTCTGCATCATTTGGGTTTTGTTGTTTCTGTGCAGATCCCTGTCCAAGCCAACAAAAAATTGCTCAGTGGGATATTGCTGTGCTTTTAGCAAACTGTGCCCCTTGCTGGTTTTCCTACCCCATTTTCCACAAGCTCCTGGATCTGCTGAAATCCAAAAATAACAAAGAATTAAAACAACATGAAGCCAAGCAGTTCTGCACTAAGCTGATTTAAACAATTACACTGCAAACCTCATCCTCCACTCTCACCATCTTCCAGTGACTGCTCTGTGTGCTTCAGGTGTCCAGCTCCCCTCAGGAATGTCTGTGGATGCTTATGTAGAAGTTTAGATATTATTTTTTACAAGTTTAGATATTATTTTATGCTGTTACAGTCTTCTGCCATACAATTGTTTAAATTTATCACTCAACCTTATACTCAGTCAAAGAAATGCAGTAAAATTGAACATTTTTGTACAAACTGACCTGGCCAGCACCAGACATTGCTCTGACTTGAGAGAAGTCAAAGCCTGAAGACTTCATCTTTTCCAAGATCACATCCAGAGCCTACAACAACAAACAGAATCAAGAATGACAGTAACGAGCTATCAAATTATGCATACTCACAATCTGGAATTAAACAGTAAATTCATGTCATCACTGATAAGAGTTCATTGGCAGATAATGAAAAATTAGTTAATGACTATGGACCTTTCAAAAATCTACATAAATTAATTTATTAAGTGAGAGTCCATAAAAGAAAAGTTGAGTCACACAGGGGAAAAAAATAAGATCTTTAAAGAAACTAAATCACAAAGATCCACTCTTTGAATCCTAAATAAGAGGCAAAAATTAAAGAACTCCAGTTTATTGAAAAGCACTTTAAGAGTGCTAGACACACAGAAAGATTATCTTTTCTGTTCTTACTTTTGAAAAATCTATGAAATCTTAATAGGGTACTCCCTGCACCCCATCCTACAAGATATTAGGTAACCACAATACCAGTGCCCCCAGTGTCAACAAATTCACAGAGTCTTTAAGAGAAAGATAATTCAAGTAATTTTAGCACTTCAAGCACCTAGGTAAATTTTGTTCTTGACACATTTTCCTGAAGTTTAAAGCAAAAAAAAATTAATCTGTCTTTAAATCATTTAACTTAGATCAGCATTTCCCAGACTCTCTTGACAAATGGACCACTGCAAGACTTTCAAACATCATGTATACCTATATCATTCTATTATTAATTTAATAATCACAACGGTGCCTCTTCATTATGGTTCAAAAAACCTACTACAAGCAAATTTACCAAACCTTTGTCAGTTACTGTGGATCACCAGCTGGGGGTTCGGTGACCTTTCTAATATCTTAACTATTCAAATCCCTCTAGTAAGGCAAATTTACAGAGTATCATGTAAGTGTCACAGTTGAGATGGCCAGGACACACAGAGCATCACCACACAATTCCAGAAGGCTTTAAATTCCATGCCCAACAACACCTTACCACATCAGAAGGCTTCAGATGTCTGCCCACATGGAGCACCAACCTCCCACCCCAGAAGTCCGCAGGCATCTGCCCTTCTTGTTCTGCAGCCCAACCTTTTATACCCCTGATTTTGATGCACTGTACCTGTGTGCCCTCTGTTCCTTTTGGTGATTAGCACACCTGAGCTCTCCATGGCTCATTGCTGTCAATGCTGCTCACCTGCTTTTCACAGCTGTACCCACTGGGGATGAGGCTCAGCCACAGCCCCACTCCCAATTACCCCAAACTGTGTGCCTACACATAAATTTTGCAAAATCTGCACAGAAGTAAGAAAGGCTTTATTTTAAGATTTTTAAAAATGCTGTACTTCAAAATAAACATCAGTCAAAGTTACTGGGAACCAGTGAATAAATTGCCCTTTCACCACTTGCCAGCTGCAACATCAATTGACAAGCAGAACTTGTTCTCAATTAAATAGTTTAAGTAATATGGGTGCTACAAAAACACAGATTCAAGGAAGGCAAAGTGACAGCTGTCCCAGTTGTGTATGAGGGGGAAAAAATAGGGTTTTTTTTTCAAGTGAAGGAAAGTCAGGAAGGAATTTCTCACATGTAGAATGCTATAATAGTAGAAAGTGAAGAAACAAACAAAAAAACCATCAAAATGTTAGCAATTTCTACTATGTTTGTTGATAGCATTACTATTTGCATACCAAAGACACAGAACAGTGCTTCAAAGAAACAGAATGTAAGCAAAAGAACTATTTTGATTTGAGTGATAAGTTCCACTATTGCTCACAAAAAACTTTCACAGCAAGGAAAAAGTTGATCCATATAAAGTTTGTTCATACCTTGACCCACATAAGCACTGGTGAAGTGACTGTCAGTCTGTCACTGTGAATGTAGACTCCACCTTGAGTCCTACAGAAAAACAGGATTTTCTCTTGGTAAATTCAGCAATTTTTTTCCCTGCCAAGTAGAGTTCTTCAAGTTTATAATGACCAAAAGAATTTGCAATGCTTTTATGTTAAGAGCAAGGATCAGTGTTTGAAACATGGAAAAGTAAAAGCCAGCTCCTAAGAGGTGCCATGTTTGACATAATTGCAAAATAAGTGATTTTTAAGGAAAGGCCCTGATCCTAAAGATCTGTGATAGAATCCATTGCTGATATTGCTCATTGGCTGCATGTGATTCATAATTATTTCTGTCACAATTAGTGACTTGAACCTCAAAGATGAAGTTCAATTCATCAAGTAAATAAATCTGTTTCATTGAAACTTGTGACTGGAGGATGACATTTGTCAATTCTAGTCTATCATGTAAGTAAGCAAATACTGTCATCCCACACCTTAACAACTGAATTTATCTCCAAAAGCCTTTTAGATGTTCCCCTCATGCAATTTACATGCTGTTCTGAGAGCATCCCACCCAGTCATGTCCACAAGTCTGAAGTTCCAAAAGAAAAAGAATGGTTTATTTATATGTAATATTTTGGGGTATATTTTCTAATTTATCTCCTTTTGGGAGCTCTTGTTACATTTACATTTAAGGAAGGCAAGAGCATGTACTACCCTTGCAGAGTGGGAAACATGAACATGGCATGACTTTTTCTGTGCCTCCATAAATATCAGTGAGACCAAATAGGGCAACAGTCCCCTCACCTCAATCTCCAAAGCTTTAAATTACATTATCCAAGTAAAAGATAAAATATAAAAAGCCTTACTTAAATTCCGGAAGGTCCTTATCAAAATGAACATTATCTTCATAAATGACCCTCAGCTGTTCATCAATAGCAATGACTTTCAACTAGAAGATATAAAACAGGAAGTTAACAAAATCTAGCAATAATTGAATAGCACTGATGACTCATTTATAATAATTTAATTCCCACAGACAAAATGAACAAAAAAAAATCACCCCAATTCATACAACTCACTGAAAGTAGGGCATAATTTTACATGAAACAAGTTATGAGAATTTCCAGAATGTTACCTATTCAGCAACATGTGGGTTTGTTTGTTTGTATTTTCTTTCTCCCGTAAGGCACAGGACCAGGCTGCAGGCATGTGTTAAAGAATGGCAAACATGTTTCCAGGCTCATAGCTTGCATCACAGTAGCCAGCTTTTCCAATTCCTCCAAAGAATACAGTATCTTAAAGATGTCATACACCTTCTTTTTTTGTCACCTCCTTTTTTTTGCCTTATCTTGCCAAGGAACCTCACAGACCCTTTAGGCTACCTTGAACACCTTTCCTGCTCCCCAGATGGTGAGCAAATTAAATTCTGCTCAGAGGGCATTATACAAGTATATTTTGAGCTAATGCCACAGAAAGCAACATCCCCAACTCCATAAAGCTGAGCCTTCTTGTAAGCAGGAATTAGAAGGGTACCACAACCTTTCCTCATCTATCTTCACTTAAGTTCACCTAGTTCTGAAGAAAGACAGTAAGAGCTGAGAAGAAAAGCAAGAAGCAGCTCACATTCTGTGCCTATTTCAACCAGGGGGAGAGTGCAAGCTGCTGCTAAAGGAACTGATTAAAAAAAGAACCTACAATCCTGTCATCTCAAGGAGCTGCATTCAAATAACAAGGCCAACCCCATTTTTACCACAGCACTGTAGAGCCATTATCTATGCCCTGGCACAACTCATTACCAACCTGCACTTGCTTAAAAATGGCTCTGACCCACTGCAGCTTAATTGGCTCTCTGCTTGCAGCATGTCCCCGTAAAAACACTTGATCAACCTAACCTGGATGTGTCTTTTCAAGCTCCCAAACTTCAGCACAACCATAATGGTGATTTATGCTCAAACACCTATTTTTAACATGTTCAGGTCTCTGCACAACTTGGGCAGAGTTTCTATTCACAGGGCAGCAATACCTGGCTGTGCTGACAGATCAGAATTTCAAGCAGAAACCTGAGCATCCAGGTTCAGTCTTGATTCACACAAAGACACTGGGAAGCTGGGTTAGGGTGCAAATCCCAGCTCCTACAGCAGCAGGCAGAGGGGTCTATATGCAGCCTGCATATAAAGAAGGACCACAGTTCTCCAGGATTTAACCCATCCTTAGCAGGATGGGGAAGCAGGACACATTTAGATATATAACCCACTGCTGCAGATGGGGCAAATGGAAAGGGATGAAGGTGAAGGGGATATGAGAACAACCAGGTACATGCACTGTGTGCAGGCCACAGACATCTTAAAACACAAAATCACTCAGAATTATTACAGCCATAAGATAAAACACAGGAAATTCTGCTTCAAAATGAGGAAGAACTTTGTTACATTGACTCTGGCAGAGCACTGGAACAGGATGCTCAGGGAGGACACGGAGTCTCCCTTTCTGGAGACATTCCAAACCCACCTGGACAGATTCCTGTGCCCAGGTCACCCTGCCTTGGCAGGAGGTCTGAACTGGATGATCTCCAGAGGTCCCTTCCACAGACTCACAGAATGGGTCAGGTTGGAGGGACCACAGCGGATCATCCGGTCTAACCTCCTTGCTTTAGGAGGATTCTGAGTAGACATCGACTGTGTCCAGCGACGGAGACTCCACAACATTGTGTAATTCCGTGAATAATTTGGCACCGGCCGTGTGGGGCTGCAGCGGCTGGGAGCCCGGGGCAGGGAGCTCCGGGCAGGGAGAACCGGGCAGGGAGAACCGGGGCAGGGAGAACCGGGCAGGGAGCTCCGGGCAGGGAGAACCGGGGCAGGGAGAACCGGACAGGGAGAACCGGGCAGGGAGAACCGGGGCAGGGAGAACCGGGGCAGGGAGCTCCGGGCAGGGAGACCCGGGGCAGGGAGAACCGGACAGGGAGAACCGGACAGGGCGAACCGGGCAGGGAGCTCCGGGCAGGGAGAACCGGGCAGGGAGCACCGGGCAGGGAGCACCGCCCCGCTCCGCTCCCCGCAGCCCCGGCCGGGCCCGGGAACCGCGAGCAGCCCCGCCCGGGAAACCCAACCCGCCTTGGGAAGGAGGAGAGCGGGGACGGAAGGCGCGGGGAGGGGACGGAAGCGGCGAGAGAGGGAAGGCCTGGCCGCGATCTGGCTCGGCAGCGGCGGCGGCGCCATCCCCTGCTCATCCCTCCGGGGCAGCTCCGGCCCGCGTTCGGAGCCGAACCGGGCAGCGCAGCCGCGCAGCGGGAAGGGAAGGGAAGGGAAGGGAAGGGAAGGGAAGGGAAGGGAAGGGAAGGGAAGGGCAGCCCCAGCCCCGGCCCCGCCGCGGGCCGAGGGAGGGGAGAGGCGGGGGAGGTGGCGCGGTACCTGCTGCGTGCTGAAATCCCAGCCCAGGTAGCAGGGAGCGGCCATGGCACGGCACGGCCCTGGCCCTCAGCCGGGGCAGGGAGCGGGAAGGAGGCGGCTCTGCTGGCCCGGCCTCCCTCCCGGGGCAGGAGCCGCCGGCCCGTCCCCGCCGAGCGGCGGCACCGCGGTTAATGAGTGCTCAGGGGGCAGGGAGAGGGACGAGAGCTCCATCCCTCGCTTGGAGGGGCCGGGAAGAGCTCGGGGGATGATGTGGTGGATGGATTGAAGCCATGGTGATGTGATGCTGCGGTGGGATTGTCCCGATCACGGCCCGTTAGAGCTCGGGGATGATGTGGTGGATTGAGGCCATGGCGGGGTGATGCTGCGGTGGGATTGTCCCGAAGTTAATGAGTGCTCAGGGGGCAGGGAGCGGGACGAGAGCTGCATCCCTCGCATGGAGGGGCCGGGCAGAGCTCGGGGGGTGATGTGGTGGGGGATTGAGGCCATGGTGATGTGATGCTGCCGTGGGATTGTCCCGAACACAGCCCGTTCCCCGCTGCGCAGCCCCAGTTCGCACACCGGGGCGAGGTGATGCTGTCCCTTCATTCCAGATTGAGCAAAGCAGGGAGCGGGTGGTAACCCACAAAAGGCTGGAGCGCAGGTCTTCAAACCTTTACACTCTTTATACATTATAACAAAGGCGTCAGCTTTTATTGGTTACAAATTATATTACTTTTCCCGGCATTTGAGTCCCTTTTGATGGTAGGTCCATGAGTTGATGGTCGAGATTACCTGCTGCTGCGATCACTGTTCCCCCCGTTTCTGCTCAGTTCTGCTGAATTCACTCTTGGTGGCTCCTGTCCAGCCCATTCATCTTAGGACTGTCTTCCCTGCTCCTTAAAACAACAGATTAGCCAAGCATAGAGAATTCACAATGCAGCTGCTTAATCCTAACTGTCCAGCTACAGCTACTGGTTAGCAAATAAAAAAAAAATAAACACCTGCAAAGTTTGACACAGACCCTTGTTTAAATCTTGAGGGCCTTGGGATCAGGATGGTGGGATGATGTGATGGGGTCGCTCTGTGCCAGGGTGGTGCATGGGGCAGCTGAGCACGGATAACCAGCATCCTCACACAGGGAAACCCAGGGGCAGCACCCAGGCCAGTGAGAGAACACCAAAGCTGCCATGCAGGAGCTACCCAGGGTCCAGAACAAAATCAAGATCAGCAACCTCAAACCACAGTACCAAGGAATTATTTAAATTATAATATAGTGTTATTGCAATTGCTGTCCCACAGCCCTGTTGTGGTATCACACTCAAATCAGCACAAACACAGCGTTCCAATAAAAACCCCACTATTGTTACTTTGGCTGAATTATTGTTTTCTAGTTTGCCTTTTTTCACTTGGGAGGGTTGGGGAGGTTTTAGGGTTTTGCATTATCTGCCTGTGACAAGCAAAGTGGTGTTCCTTAATTGAAAGAAGACTCATCTAAAATACACTTCCATTCTGCAATCAAGGCAGTATCTCAGCAGAGCCTTAATGAAGTCAAATAGGCTTTGCATGCCCAGGATCTTAAAATATTTTTACAGTACAAACACTTAATTTGAGATAGCTCAGTTGGTCAGAACATGGTGCTAATAATGCCAAGGTTGTGGCTTTGATCCCTGTATGGGTCATTCCCTTAAGAGTTGGACTTGATGATCCATGTGGGTCTCTTCCAACTCAGAACATTCTGTGATTCTAAGTATAAAATATTACCAAATCTTGTCATAGACTGAGCATTTAAAAATATATCCAGTGATTTCTCAAAGCTTAACACGCATAGATTTATACTTACAATATTTCTATATTATAATAAAGAACAAGCTTTTGAACAATGGCCGCAAGGTAGTGGTGGAATTTGCCTGCCCCTGAAGAGCTCATGCTGGATGAACCTGTCCTGAACAAAGGTCTCACTTAACCAGAGGCTGTGAAGGAAATAATATTTTTGAAATGTTACCAAGAACTGTTTCCTCAGTGTAATTTATACCAGAAAACAAAGGATCAAATAACACACAGAGGCTGGGTTTTTTATTAATGCAGAATGTGGCTGGTGAGCCAGAGAGGAGAGGTTTGCTCAGCCCTTTCATTGGCTGCACAGTCCCTGTAAACAGTGACAGATTCAAAGGCTGAGGATGGAAACACTGCAATATTCAAAAGATTTGAAAAAACAAGAAACATAAATCTGAATGAAAGAATGATGAATACTTCTCAAAAAGAAAAATGAGTGGATTTTAATTTTTTCAAAGGAGGTATTGGCTAGTAGAAAGGGAACCAGAGTTTATAAGTAAAAAAGCAATCCTGTGAGGATGTAAGAATCAGTTCTATTCTTCAGCAATTAGGTCAGAATAATATCAAAAAAACAAGAAATAACTTGACTTAAACAGCTCAGAAAAGCTGGGACTGGAATAACCTCCCTTGTATTAACAATCTTCATTAGGAATAAAGGGCCAAGACAATTCAGGAGGAGAATCCACTGAAGGACAAAGTGGCAATGTTTTTGTTGCTACTTGCACTGTTCAGGTTTCTCAAAAGAAAGTAAGGAAGTTTGTAGAATCAATGTTTCACCCAGTCATTCTGTTGCCCATCTTTTCATCAAGGCAGCGTTGTCTCAAATGTATTGTTTGAGTATGGAAAATGTGCATTGCTGCTGTTCTTTCTGGACTCAAATTCATGCCATAGCCTCCAAAAATGTCTCCTGAAAGCAAAGAAGGTTTAGTTGTGCATTTATCAGTGAAGCTGCATTCATGTACTGGTGAGGTTTTAGCACTGACAAATCCAGAATTTCCAGAGGGGATGGACAAAATGCCGTTTATAATTGAAATGTCACCACTGCAGATTAACAGCTCAAGGCAAAGCACAGATTAATCACTCAAAACACGTGGAGCAGAGTAAAGGGAAAAGCAAGTTTATTCCCCTTTTCCTATTAACTAGTTTCTGACCTGATGGAGAAGCAATACTTCCATGCTTTCCTGGGCCCCTGGCTGTTTAGATAAGTTACAACTAGGGTGCCAAATAAAGCTATTTTTTCTTACCCCACTGCCAGTTAACTGCAACTGCACATTTATAGCAATTCATTGCAAAACACAAATTAACTGTATCCCACATTCCTACACACTGAGATTTTTCACTTTTTATTCTCAATTCCAGTATCAAAACCTGCCTCTGATCTCAGCTGCCCCCGATATGAACTTAGATTTAAACACCCTCTTCAGCTTTGCACTGGGGAACTCCTTGGAAAACAGTGACAGCCTAAATTCCAGGCTTCATTTTCACCACATCATCTGAGACATGCCAAGCTAGAGAGGAGATGGACCAGACCCTTGCTCTAAATTAGGGTGACTGTATTGACAGCAGTCCAGCTAACCTGATTTATACCAGCTACATAATTTAATGGGATGTGGAAGGACTCACACCTCCACAGGAAACACATGGGCAGCTACAAAGCTAACAATCCTCCTGCTCCCAGAAGTAGATTTTGGGCACCTAACTAGTTATTTTAAGTAGCAGCCAGCCAAATGTTTCTAAGCCGCAAGCAGGTATTCCACATTGCATAGGTGGGGCCAGCAGAAGCAATGGGACAGGTATGGGTACTGCAGATAGAGACTTAAGTTACAAACATGCAATAAACCACAGCAGCCCGTGTCAGTACAAGCATTGTTAACTCTGCCAGTACAGTTATCCTTTACCCAATAAGAAATCTTGTGGCCCTTTAATCACCCTCAGAAACACAAAGCGTAGTAAGCTGGGTCAGATGCAAGCCAACCTTTTTTGCCAAGAAACCTGTGTCACGTGCACTGCTGCTAATGAGGAAGGAGATGTTTACAATGTTAAGCTCCAAGTAACACAACAGTAACACATTAACACATCACGTTTAAAAAAGAAATAGTCTCAGCCTGAGCACTGGACCTACCTGCTAGAACAATATCTGAACAATGGCAATGCCCTAAAGGTCATTCCCTTTCTATTTGTCATTGCAAGCACTCTTATCACAAAATCTCCAGCAATGTTTAACCAAGTACTGAAAATATAAAATACCACAGTACCATAAAATAAAAGATGAAGTTTCTGTTCTTTTTATTGAGATGGCATTATAATACCAATAATGTTTTTGTTTCCCTAAATATGTGCTTATTTGTTGAAGTTATTTTTGCACATGATCTTGTGGTAACCATTATGTTTGTCCATACCTCCAAAAGCAGTGGAAAGTCTTCACTCTGTAAGAATAAGAACTCAATGTTTAAATGGATTGAGGTGGCTGTTTTTTTTACTGGCTGTGATGTGAACAGGGGAGTGTGAGCAAGAACTTTGTTACTGTGCTGGCTGCCCAGAGAGGCTTTAGAGTTTTGGAATGTCCCTCACTGAAGACATTCCAGGACCATCTGAACACAATTCCATGCAATGTGAGATGTAGGCCAGGATGATCCACTGTGCTCCCTTCCAACTTGACCCACTCGGTGGTTCTATAAAGGCACAATCAAAGATCCAGTGAAATCCCTGTAAATGAATTCCACAAGAGGAAGCCCAAAGCACAGTTGTTGTATAGAGACTAAAAATGTTGATTATTTAAGTACAGTAATTACTCCACAAACTTACTAGCTGAGTTAATTTTTTGACATGCGCATATTCAATGTGCCAGGTGTGGTACTGCATTAACCAGTTAAGGCCCTTTACAGAGAACTCATGAGGAATTGGTGCAGGATTCCATATAAAAACACACACAAGCACACAAAAATGGGTACAAGAAAAGAGTTTAAATGATGGCTCAATACACAATCTCTACTATAACATCAGGTTCATGGGTATTGGTCAGTTTGCAGCTTTTATTTGATCATGAGCATACAATCGTCCAATTTCACTTCTATTGAATTGATCAGAAGATGTTTTGACTTCAGTGGGTACTGAATCGAGCACTGTGGAATTGTATCTGCTTTTACATACTCTAGTTTATATACTGTAGTTTATATACTCTAGTTTTACAGTTGTAATTTCCTTGACTCAATTAGGCTATCAGTGATTATGAAGTGCAGTAGAAAGTCCTCATGAGATTTTTGCATGGAAGTGAAGGATGCTTCTGAATAACAAATTATTTTTAGGACACTTTCCTCCTCTGCACAGGCTTCAAGTCCACATTCATTCCAACAATAGTAACAGTACTTAACCATCCTCTTTGGAGGACTATCCTAACTACAGCCACTTGCATGGCTTATTAAAATTAACTTATGCACCCAGCAGTGCTTCTTGAAGGTGAATACTAAAGTGGTTTGTGTTCTGGTGCTCAAAAGCAAATATATCAGAAGCAAGTTGGTGTCATCCAGATAAAACTTTTCATTAACAAGATATTAACCAGTTCTTTCACGCTGTATTTGATTCTTATCAAACTTCACTTACAGATAAGTACATCTTATTGATTAAAAGCAATCAAAGATAAACTCATTCCTACTCAAACAATGCCTGAATTGGACACTAATAAGGGACAAACCTCTTTTCAGAACCATCCTGGACAGACCAAAAATCTTGCAATCAAAATCCTGTAGCTTTTAGGTGGAAAAATCAAGGTGGATTTTTAGGTGAAAAGTTACATCACTTACACAATTTGTTTTAGACCCTGCTTGAAATCCCCACAGAATTCCTATACGGCTGTTATGTCTTCTGGCAGAACAAATAATCACAGGCTGTTGTCACCTCCCAGAACTGTAGCCTTCATAACTCCATGGATAGGAAACAGTCGGAAAAGTAGTTGGTATAGAAAAGAAGGAGGCCAGGGGAACTGTGAGGGAAGATGTCCACAGTTCATTTGTTTAAAATCTCTAACTGGTAAATAGGTTCAGTTTCTTCTTAGACTTGCCTCTGAACATTTTCACTTCTAAAAGGTAATTTCAGAAATTCTTGGTGGGCAAGGATAGCAGAGCTGCAAAATGAAAAATTCCTGACCCTCAGTTTTGGAGGCTGTTTGTTTGCCCAGGAGAGATTCCAGTTCTATCAATGAGACAACCAACAGAGGGAGCAGCTTTCTAACAAAGCACATTTCAGTTTACTTTTTGTAGCAACTAACACTCCAAAGGAATAAGATTTAATCCTCAGCAAGTCAAGACAGAAAAACTGAGGTTTTTAAATGCTGCTTATGTCAGGCACAAAAAACACATACAGAACATCTGCTGCATTTAGCTCCTCAAGAGCAGCACTGAATTTAACATGCAGGAACACAGTAATTTCTGTTTGACCACATTTACCATCCAAAAAAGGAAAAAAAATAACAAAGAATGTGGTTCTGCAGAGGAGACTGGATAGCACCAAGCTCCTGACACCCACAAAGCCAGATGAGTGAGTGAATCATAGAATCACAGGATACCAGGCTGCAAGGGACCTCAAGGATCAGCTGGTCCAATCTTTCTTGGTAAAAGCATGTAAAGCACAAGATATTTGGTATGAAACCCTCAGTGCTGACTTGGTGTGCTTGATTTAAGCTTTAGAGACATCCAGACAAGAGTGCAGGATCAGAGATATTTGGGATATACCTACCTACACACACTACATAATTATATTTACCTAAAGGCACAAGGAATAAAATGGGTATTTAGAATCCTGTCAAGGAAATGGGAAGAGGGACTACATGCAACCCAAGCTCACCAACCTTTCAGAGGGACCTGAAGGGCAGGTTTAAAATACCTGAATCCTTTAAAATACTTGAATCCTTTAGGTCTGAAAGCACAGGAAAGATCAGACAGAGGAAATATCTCAAGATCATTTTGAACACTTCCACCATAGGATCCTTCACCCCATTAGCAAGGACATGCAAAGAGCACCAGAAATAATCTTGTGCCAACAGAAAGTCCTGTGCTCTACTCACAACACTCTGTAGCTGGGGCATGCTTTAAGGTTGTGCTTTCAAACAATAGAAATGTGTGTGCTCTTATCAAAAATCTCACTAAAAAGTAAACAATTACTATTGATTCTACTAATACTGCCTGGAATCCAAATAATAGCAGCCACCTTGTTTCTATCTTTCTTTGTGCCATTCCATTTTCTAACAATAAAATAGTCACTTTCTTACACTTCAGGACTGCACTTCAATAAAAATTTAGAAAGTACCATAGAAAGCTAGAGAAAGGGGATTAGCACAGTAACTTTGATTTTCCTTCTCAGTGCCAGTTAAAATGTACAGATATTTGTATTCTGTCTTTTTAACCTCCATGAACAGTGCTGAACCTGTCTATAATTCAGCACATGAATATCATGAATAATATACCTCTAGTCTCAGGTGTGCAGTAAAACCCAGTGTTACAGGAAGTGCATTCAGTCAGTTAACAATTATGAGCATTTTTAATTATCTTTAAATCAACAATTATTCCTAAAAGGTCCTCCAAACAATTTTTAATAAAAAACTAATTTACTACACACAAATTAATTAGTCTGAGATAAAATTAGTGGCATCTTTTTAAATGAGATTTTGCAACCAAGATCAAGGGCAGTAAACATCTACTTCAGGTTCTAAAGACACAGCTTTTGGACTATGAAGTATTTCAAATTTTGTTTTGCCTCAAGGAAATGAAGAATTGGTTCCATTGTGATGGAAGAAAAGCCTTAAGGGAAATAGGGCACTTCAGACCTCAGTGGATAATCAAGTGAAAACCACTCAGATGATGTTTTGATCAGGAATTTGTTCAATTAAAAAAGAATGAGTTTTGACACAAACCTAATCACGGCAATAAATTTTCAGAACCTGTGGTGCTGTTCAGAGATACATGTGCCAGTGCTAGGAAATGGCTTGGCTGCTTATACTCCTCTGCAACCTAGAGCAACCCAAATGGAGATCTCTAAGGTGTCAGCATCAGGCAAACACAACCACGCCACTCCAATAGTGCCACCTGCTGCATACTGGGAAAGTGTACAGGACTCTGGAGCTCCAGGTAACTCGATTTAAAGATTGATTGCCTGATTTAAAAACAAATCAAATGGTGGGCATGCATGGAAAAAGGAATTTATTTTTATTTATTAGTAATACCTAAAAGGAAGTTGTTCCACTATGCTGTAAGAACAGAACCTGTGGGTAATCTGTTTTCAAGTTTATCCCAGTGGCATAACAAGGATTAGCTGCACCAGCTCACTACACATCAAAGTCACAATTAACCTCATGTATTTTCTGATGTCATGGAGATTAGAGCTGCAATTTATTTTATTAATCATATCCTGGTTGCAAATTATTCACAAAAACCACACATGTATATATATATATGCATGTGTGTGTGTGTGTGTGTGTATAGACACAGAGACATGCCTTGATAGCAAAGTGTACCTGCACAAACACACATGCACACAAACCCATACACACTTCCAGAGTCTGATTCAATCACATCTCAGACCCTGAGTGCAGTTTTGGGCCTGTCACAACAAGAAAGACTTTGCTGGAGTGTGTCCAGAGAAGAGCAACTGAGCTGGGAATGGACCTGAAGCACAAGACTGGTGAGGAGCAGCTGATGGAGCTGTGGGGGCTCAGTCTGGAGAAAAAGAGGCTCAGGGGGGACCTTCTCACTCTCTACAGCTCCTGTCAGGAGGTCATAGTGAGGTGGGGCTCAGTCTCTTCTGGGTAACAAGTGGCAGGATTAGGAAATGGCCTCACATTGCACCAGGAGAGGTTCAGACTGGATTTTAGGAAATTTTTTCATGGAAAGGGTTATAAAGCCCTTGGGGAATGGTACTTGAGAACATGGTTTAATGGTGAACATGGTGCTGGGTTGACTTGTTGATTTTAAAGGTTTCTTCCAGCCTTAACAATTCTGTGCAGACTCTGTTCACAAGTTTTCCCTGAGAAGCAAACAAACTGCAGCGTATACAGGATTGGCTGAGCTAATCCTGTTTGCAGTTCCTCCTCTCTGCTGTACTGCCTGGGCCCATTCCCTTTGTCTCACTGGCCATCTGGCTCCTTCACCTGCTCTGTGGTTCTGTTGCTTACCCATGGCACTGCTTGGGAGGGGACTGACTTGTGTAAACCACTCACGTGAATACGTGTGATGGCTTTTCCTGATGCTGAGGGAATGGTGCAGCACAAATAATTAATAATAATTTCTGATCAGATATAAACTCATTACATGTTAAATGCCCCTCTAATGAGAAGTGAAGCTCACATCTCTGAAGTCAGAGCCTATGTTTCTGGTTTAAGGATGCTATCCCAGTAATTCCTCCGGCCACACACACAGGCAGGCTGCACAAGTCACTTTCACAGAAGGTCAGAGAGTCAAACAGTGTGACTGGAATTTTAAAAAGGTTTTTTTTTTTAATTTTTTTTTTTTTTTTAAATGGTTTTATGACCATTAATAATGTTTGTATTGAATGCCAGCTCCAACTGTAATGAGGTTAATTAAATCTCCTGTCCCAATGTATAAGCCAACTGCCTGAAGGTCCAGAGGCAGACTCCATGTGACAACAACTCAGAACACGGGACAAACAAGGCCATTGAGGTACTGCTTGCTAGAGAGCACCAGGTGTTTGTCACTGCTGAAGGCAGAGTATCAAAGCAGATCTAACAAAGCCATGATACATCAGAACAATTCTAACATGACACATGCTTTTTCTGAGGTAGAGAGAAGCCAAATTCAAGAGTATCCACAGTGTCTGTCAGAGTATTGTATTTATTGCTCTCTCTCTGGCTAAGGCAGGAAAGGACTGCAGCTGAGGTAGGTAACCCAATTGTAAGACACAAGCATATTGGGAAGCAGGAGTAATTATTAACAAGTCAGCTGCAGCAGATTTACACATGTGAGCCTGCTGAGCCTTCCCAGAACTCTGTACTGCATATCTAGAGTCTTGTCACCTGCAGGCACAGAACCTCCAAGGGAATTCCCCAGATCTGCAGGATTTCAGCCTGATTCAGTCAATCATTTATGTGCAACCCAAGGAACATGAAGGAACAGGTGAACTGGCTGAGCTCAGGCAGCTGGGAAGCTCAAGTGCATTGAACAGTCTCAGCAGAGAGAACGGCTGCAACATTTCAAGCTCCTGCCAAAAGCCTCCTCTGAAATCACCCACTGCAGCACTTTGGGCACATCAGCACATTTCTGCTACAAAAGGCATGCCAGTCTGCAACAAACTGACCTTTTACCCTTTCCCAAATAGGAAAGGGCCCAGAATTTCTGAAGCTGCAGGGAGGCTTGATTTATATGTCTTATGATATTCAGTAATACCTAAAACTAAGTCAAAAACTTGAAATAGCAAAGTAGACCTCCTACTTACATGGGTCAACGTGCTGTGGGTTTACTTCTTTTACTAGCTGCAGAAGATTGTGACTACATAATCTTTAATATCTTTATAACTTTTAAAATCAACAAATACAACCTCTGCTCATTTCTGTTGTTGTTTAATGGGTCTCAGTAAATGGCATCTCTTCCTTATATAAAAATTTTATAATAGCATATTGTTGCTTCCCAACCAGTCCCAGTATTTTGTAAGGAAACAAAACTTGGAATTTATTGCTCTGTTCCTTGATACCATGTAACAACACACCTTCCTTACCAGAGTGTGACACATCTTCTTGCTCTTCCCATGTGTGCACAAGGGGAATGTAACCATTTCAACTACACAGATGTAACTGTTGTAGCACAACTGACTTTTACAGAGAGGATTTAACATCCTGCCTGGTGAAGAGAAAGTTGTGTGAAGACCTCATTGCAACCTTCCAGTATCTGAAAGGAGCCTACAGGGAAGATGGAGAGGGACCTTTCATGAGGATTTGTAGTGACAGGACAAGGAGCAATGGGTACAGATTGATAGAGGGGAAGTTTAGGCTGGATATTAGAAAGAAATAGAGTGGTGAGATATTGGAACAGGTTGCCCAGGGAGGCTGTGGATTCCCCAACCCTGGCAGTGTTAAAGGCCAGGCTGGACAATTCCTTGAGCAACTTGATCTAGTGGGAAGTGTCCCAGCCCATGGCAGGGGGAGCTGGGACAAGATGGTCCTTAAGGTTCCTTTCAACCCTTAACATTCCATGAATGAAACATCCCCTCACAAAGTATCTTGAAGAGACCAATGGATAAATAAAAGCCTATCATCAAAGTGACAGGAATGTTATCCATTTCTAAGAGAAACTATCATTTTTTTTCACTAATGGCAACTCCAAACCACTAATCTTCCCTACAATTCCACTGACTTTAACTCAGTGGGTTAGAGCATGGTGCTAATAACACCAATGTTGTGGGTTTGATCCCTGTATGGGATTCACTCAGACTTGATGATCCCTGTGGGTCCCTCACAACTCAGGATACTTTGTGATTCTGTGACTTCTGTTGTGCTTTATCATATGCATTCCCTAACATATGGGAATGATGGGTATCTAACTCCATTGACTCAGAAGGCTGAACAAATTGCATTATTAAAACTATATTATATTATATTATATTATATTATACTATATTTATACTATATTAATACTATATTAATACTATAATAAAGAGATACTGAAGAATACTAAAAAGATACTAAAGAAAAACCCATTACTGTCTCCAGACAGTCAGGACACAGCTTGGACCTCATAGGCCAATAAATATGAACAACCATCACCAGAACCCAATTAAGAACTCAATCTCAGTAAACAATCTCCATAACACACGTGCAAGAACAACAGGAGCAGAGAATAGAGATAAGAATTGTTTTCCATACTTGGTTTAGGCCGCACAAAAGGTAAATTGTCAGTAGAGGATGACATTTTGGTTACAAAACTTCAGTCTTGCATTCAAAGTGGCTCTTAGGAAATACCCAACTGTTTACTCAAATTCATTTTTAGATAGTCCTTTTAAACTCTTACCAAAAATGTGTCACTGCATGAGAATGAGCAGATACACAACTGTATTAAAACTACAGTTGAACTGCATAATTTTTTCACATACTAATGTCTTGGGCCCTTGATTGACCTATCTCAGGGATAAAAACTTGCAGTACACAGCCCAAGCAAAGATTTATACTTTACCTGATATGATCAAAAGACATGTTTTTCAAATTTTTGCCTCATTGTGACATAATAATGTTAACATTAAGTTTTAAAATTTAGCTTATCATGGATTTTAAAAGTTTTCTCAGCTCTCATTAACAAAATTCTTATTTCTGTAGTTTATGTCATTTTAAAGAACAGCAGAAGTCCTGAATGAGTCAGAGTAAGGCATTCCTGTCTCCAGCCTCCCAATTCTTAGTGTTTCTGGCCCATATTTTTCTGACTCTGCACCCAGGCCTGAATATTTTTAACATATTATTTGAAAGGCAACAATAAGCACAAAAGTATGAAAGCTTGATAAACCCTCCCCTCCCACCCCACTGCCCCAAGAAGCGTCAGCAAGAATGTAACTGAAAGTTAAGGAAGGGAGAGTGGGGGGGAAAGACACAAAATACACAGGAAAAAAGAAAACTATTTCCCAGGTGGAACTCCTGGCCTGGGGATCCCTCCACAACAGCACGCATTTAAGAATTAACTTTGCTACATAAACCAGTATTGCCCAGCCTTTTCTGTGTTTGGCTGTGTTCAGTGAGGGTTTGTACTTCACTGCTTTTTTTGGCAAAGGTTCATATGCTCACAACCTTAAGCAAACATTGAATCCAGCTATGCAGTCCTGATCCTGAACTCTTGTCTGCAGGAGCTCCGGGCACTCGGCATGAAAACAACCTGAGTGACATCCACAGCTCCAGTGCAGACCAGGCAGCTCCTGACACAAGGCACTGTGCTTGGAAGAAAGTCACTCCTTCATTTAGGAAGATTTCAGATGCTTCACACTTGATTTGCTTTTTTTTTTTTTTTTTTGCCGGCACAATGAAGGAAATGTCCTGCTTCTGCTTGGCTTTTTCTTCCTTGTTGGAACAGATGGTGAAGGCTTACAAATACGTGACTGGTATTTTTTTAGTGACTCATAGCTCAGAGCCACAGGTTTCAGATGGTGTTAAGAAGCTCACCAGGATGGATGTAAGCATGCTTGAGGAGCAGTATGACCATATAAAACAGAAGCAAAAACTGCAACCACACATTATTGTATATAAAACAGGTACGCTTCTATTTGCAGAAAAAAAATGCCTATGTAATGTAAAGATTATTTCTTTAAATCTCTAATAACACTCAGTTTGTTCTTTTTGTGTTCAGCTTCAAGAGATGTAGAACTGAATTCCTTTTCTGTCATTTTGGGGTTTTATTTGTTTTGCTGAAAGGTGGTTTTAAATTTATATCTATAAGCTTCATGTCAGTGAAATATTTTTATGTATTTGAAACAGATGAACATATTTGAGGTAAGGTTTTACAGGTTTTATATCAGTAAAATAAAGTTCTAAACATAAATAGTAACCTTTACAGTAACCATGTTGTTCATGTCTATGATAAGTGTACTTGTGCAATGTATTCTGTAATATTTCTGCTCTCTTGAATGCTTCCATCAGAACCAGCAATTCTGGGTCATCTTTCTCTTTTTCCCTTCTCTATCTGTGTAAAGAAAGACTACAGGAAATAATGGCAAATATCAAGTAACAAGCACAAGCTGGCGGGTTGTTAAAATATAATTTTAATTAAAAATCATAGTGGGTAACTAAGATACAAGTTTTGAACAAAAGCTCCTGTTTTGAAACTATTTTCAGTGCATATTGCTTGGAAAGAACATAAATAGAAAAACAAGTAAGAATATGTATCACTCATCTACCTCCCATATCAAACAGATTTTATATAAGAAACTTGCAATTATTTAAAGTTTTTAGTTAGACTCCTACTGACAATACTACACTGATACATTAGCTTTCCAAGTTAAAGTGATATTGAGAATACTAAGACAACTAATGAAGTTGTCTTCTGAATTTAATTTTAATATAAACCCCATGCTTCATACACCTCTCATATTAGTATTTACCTCAACAAGTGTAGGACTTAGAATATTTCATTCTTTACATTTTCCTCTACATTTTTCAGCAGTTCCAGCATTTGGCCGTGTAAGACTTCATGATCAAAACAATCAGAAAAAAACCCATGTAATTATGAACTATACAACAGATTTGCTTCTTCAATATTCTTTCATCCAAATGTTTTGAAATTCTCATGTTAAAAGAATTAAAATCTCTGTGAGGAAGAAAAACATATATTTACAAGCTTATTTTATCAGGTATCAAAAAGCAGCTAACTTGAAGACAAAACAGCCCATCTAATCAGTTATAGCAAAAATCTGTTAGTTAAAAGAAAGCAAGCGAAAGCCTTTATTCAGATTAATTCAAATGAAGTTTCAGATATAATGAATGTAATTAGAGCAGATTTTTTGCAAGGACATTTTTAGATGAAGACTAAAATATGTAAGAAAGTAGAACTGCACAAGATTCTAGGGAGTTTAAAATGTAGTAGGGCTAAAAATCCACATACAAATATTTTTATATACATGCACATTCCCCAAAACATTCACAAAACCACATAACCTGCTGCACTTAATTTCTATCTTCAAAAAATCTGTGTGGAAAGTACTCATGTCACTGTTAGAAGCAGCCAGAATTTGGGAATTTTTTGTTATACTGAGTTCTCAAGGTCCTAAAAGTTTACCTTACACATTCCTGTGGGAGCTGGGAAAGCCTATTGCATGGCTCAGCACTTTGCACCTGTTACATGCATCAATTTTCAGGAAAATGTGGAGCAGAAATGAACATTGGCATATGAGGACTGCCCTACACCATCCTGAAATTCCAGGTAGTTCCAAAAGGCAGTCCATGTATGGATCAGTGATTTGCACTGACAGGAAATTGTTTTACCCTAGAGGGTAAAATTATGGCTGTGCTGGGAAAGGGGTGACAACAACAGCACCACCACAAACCCCACACATACACACGAACCTCAAAGGCCAGACACACAAAACCCTCATGGAAGGAGATCACCTTCAGCCCCTTGTGGTCTTAAAAGTCCCTGCCAAAGGCCTTTGTTCTTACCAGTAAAACCCTGCTTTGCTCCTGCCTGGCAGAGCTGCTGTCCTTCCATGGAACCACGGGGATTTTGAGCACTGTAGGTTTGTTGCACCACAGTTGGAATGGTAATTCCAAGTTTTCTGGAGGACTTTTAGCTTTGTATGTCACTTCCTGTAAGCAGAAGTCATGAAATTTTGGACCTTTAAAAAGAACTTAAGACCCTTTAACTTCTTTAATTTTTTTTGGACAGAGGGGTTAGTAACCAAGAAATCACCTGAAAACAACATTGTTCTGTTTCTTCCCCAATACACACAGCCACATTCATGCTTCTGCCCACTCCTGATTATTTGAGAACAAAGACCTTGAGAAGATTTGAAAGGCACCAGTTAGGGGATAATACAGCAGTGCATTCATTATTTATTGGCTAAGAAGCTGAAAAACAGTATTTACTTTAGGAATTAAGTGGGAGTATTCAGCACATGCAGTCACAACAGAATAAATACTGGGGCTCTGACTGCAGAAATCTCTTCCAAGTATTTCCCAAGCTAAGTTGAGATAAGATTAACTTTTGCCACTCCAGAACCTTAAAAGAATCTATTAATGATGACAGCATATGGCCAGAGGGTAAACAACTGTGCAACATGGCACAATTTATATATAAATATAAAAGTACAATTTACATGGAGGAAAAAATTATAGAAAAGCAGAAATAAAGATCTGTATAATTGCAGCTTTCTTGAGAAGTTTGGACAGTGCTGGAGGTGTGTTAATTCAATACCCAGTGGTTCAGGACTATCACATTTCTATCCAAGGTCATTGCTCAATTTTGTGTGCTGCACCTGTAGCCAAGCAAGGAATCAAATCAACCTTGAACTCAAAACCAGTGCACACTATTAAAATTGAACTGGATTTGTCACTCTGAACTTTCTGATCAGCTCATAAGACAGATCATAATTATTGTGGTGACCAGCTATAAGGTTCTAGATGTTCTATCTTGCCTATCAATGTCAGCCCAGCCAAGAGCACAGTTAACACCACAAAAACATGCAAAGGTGCTTCACCTCAGTCTCTCAGTTCCATTCTCTCTTGGTTTTTCTCTCACAGAGAACAAGCTCTGGTTTTCACAGCTTGGTGCTGTTCTGCACAGCACATAGGGCTCTGATTTGCACGTGGACGTTTTTGTAGCCAGCCAAGCTCAGCTTTATTTCTTGGAAAAGAAACGGGCATTCAGCTTTACTTCTTGGATGAGGTCCAGTCATAACTTTGATTCTCACTGTTGCATGGGAGAGAACTGTGTATTCTTATGTCTCTGAGTGGTGTCACCTTGAGAAATTCTGTTAGCACCCCTCACTGTACAGAGGGATGCACAAACACACCTGTGTCTCAAAGCTCTGCACGTGCCTCAGTATCCTTTCTCCCAGTAACGTGGCATGAGAGCCAGTGTGGTCTGACATGGTCCTCCCTCCCAGCCATGCTGCAAAACAGCTCTTATCAGATCAACCCTTCATGGCCAAGGAGCAGAAAAATTCTGTGATATTATGCTGGGGTTGTTGTTTTGGCAGTGGGAGAGAAAGGCAGCAGTGAAAGCCCTTGCTTAGCAAAATCCCTGTTTTACAGGTTCATTTACTGCCAGTAAATCAGCTGGGTCTGACATCTCCTAATACATGTTTGTAAAGATGACACAAAAGGCAGCTGTAAAGCAGAGGTTGTGCTGTTGGGTTTTTGTGCAGGGAAAAAACTGCCTACTCCTACTCAAACTAGCCTAATTTCAAACTCAGGGTTACAATCCTTTTAAAACAGTTGTTCAGAGACACTCAAAATATAATCAGCACTCCTCTATGTCTACTTTTCTCCCCTTAATGTGTTTCAGAACTTACACTGCAACAGACACAGTCACTATAAGTCAACCCTGTAAATAAGGCCAGCATTCTGTAAACCCCTACTTTATATTTATACCATCTGAAGTCTATCTAAGTAGTGTCAGTGAATTATCTTTAGTGTAATAGATCGGTTTCTGTTCATTTTCAAGACACAGAAAACCAGTCATGTCCAGCAATTTGGTGACTGCTACACATAATTAAAGTAGCATTAATATCTTTATCTATCTAATATCTTAAACATTTTTAACATTAACTTGCATAGTGCTTTAGAAATTAAGCTTATAGGGGTAGAAAACTAAACAAAAAAGCAGACCAGAATCTCTCCAGCTGTTACAGCTATACCATTCACAGAGGAAGCAGATTCCTCTAAGTTATCATTCAAGCAAAACTAGTGTGATAAGCTATTTATACAATTTATTCCAACTGGAATAGTAAAATTGCACTAAAATATTAAAATACAAGCCTATAATGTTAATGATCCCTCATTAAGAAAAAGAAGACATTCACAACTTGTTTCATCTGGAAATAATCACAATATTATTAAGCTGTGAATACAAACTTCAAACAAAACATTTTTGTCTTTCAAATTACAGCACTTGCCAACACACTGAGCAAGTCCCTACTCACCTTAAGAAGTTTTGCTTACAAGCAATTAATTACTGAAAGTCAATTCTCAATCTGTGCTGTTAATGAGTCTTAGAGTACCAGATAGATCAATATTGTCTTGACAAATTTCCATTTTCATTTAACTAAATCTCGGATACCATTTATACCCTCATGCTGCAAAAGCAAGCATGAAGTAGCTCTACTCCTTTACCTGGCATCAAAAGAACTTGCACTACTCTCAGCCACTGAAAGAAAGAGCACAGTTTAAACTCATGTTAAAGCTTTTCAGATGAGTTAATGCTGCAGAAACCATACCCTTGATTTTTGCCACCATAATAATGTGCACAAATGCATTTCTCCTGCAGGTGGACATGAATCTGCTCTGCCAGAATCAATGATCAACCCTGTTCTAATTAACAAGAAAGTTAAAAGATCAAAGTCATGTAGAGGAGACGTCCCTGTCAGAAAGGTCCCACTGGAGACAACCAAGGGTGGCGACTCAGAAGAGGATTTGCTGTGGCGCGTCCACCTGGGCAGGCACCGCCTGGGGCAGGCCCTGGGACAAGGAGATTCCTGGGATCTCTCCCACTGCCACAGCACACCATGGGGTTTTGACAACCAGAGACTGATTTCAAAGGGAAATGGCACACTGCAGACCGAGGAATCAGCAGGAGCAAGTGAACTGGCTGAGCTCAGGCAGCTGGGAAGCTCAAGTGCATTGAACAGTCTCAGCAGAGAGAACGGCTGCAACATTTCAAGCTCCTGCCAAAAGCCTCCTCTGAAATCACCCACTGCAGCACTTTGGGCACATCAGCACATTTCTGCTACAAAAGGCATGCCAGTCTGCAACAAACTGACCTTTTACCCTTTCCCAAATAGGAAAGGGCCCAGAATTTCTGAAGCTGCAAGGAGGCTTGGGTTGTATGTCTCACAATGAGGACATTCAGTAATACCTAAAACTTAGTCAAAAAGTTGACTAAAACATAAAATAGCAAAGTAGCCTTCTAGTTACACAGATCAGCCTGCTGAGGGTTTACTGCTGTTATTAGCCACAGAAGATTCTGACTACATAATCTTTAATATCTTTATAATTTTTAACACATTATTTCATCATTCACTTTCAAGATATTCAAGATAATTTCTGATGTATTTTTAAAATCAGTTAATAAAACCTCTACTCATGTCTATTGTTGTAATGAGATGTAGTCTCCCCTTCTTCAAGATCTTTAGAGGGATGAGACCCTTTCTTGCAGGTTCTTTTCAATGACACAAACAGGATCTTTGTATCACCCACTTCTGGCTGCAAGTGTTCAGACACATGTCTTTTTCAAATGTAGTCTTCACAAAAATTGGAGATGGTAAATGTCTCCCTATTTCATGATGGGTAGACATGGGACATCATAGGAACTGGGTTTTTTCTTCACAGTAGTTGAAGTATTTAAAGAAGGATTAAGAAGGGGAAAAAAATAAAGAATAGATATACCTAATAGATATAACAAGGAGAAATACTAGATAACAATTAGTCCACATGAAATGAGAAACTACCTGCAAGGAAATACTTCAAAAACTTCATTGTCCTTTGACTGATTTAGTTATCTTAATTAAACATGGACCTTGAAAACTTTGGTTTTAAAGTCAGTGCAGGTTTATGCATGGACTAAGTAACTAACTCCTTTGTAAACTCTTTCATACAAACACTTTGTCCTTTCCTCAGGCTTCTCTAGGATATTACTGTGCTTTGTACTGACTGGAACTAATTTAGAAAAGGTATTTTGCCTTTGGAGAATCTTTCAATTTAATTTCCAAGGACATTATTAAAGAGCATTTTCATTAAGTTTTCACTTGTTAGTGGGGTAGTTTCAGTTGTGAGAAAAGTTGCGATTCTAACATTTCAAGAGACTGGAATATTACACACACACAATTGTCTAACAAGAAAATTACAGTTTTTTTTCCTAAAGTAGCTGTAGTGAAAATGAAGCAGAAAAATATGAAAAGAGCCTAAAACTTCAAATACTAGGAAGTCCCACTTCTGAAAGGCACCTGATCTGCAAATCCTTTCCTGTTAACTTCTTCATGTTTGGCCATCATGGGCAGAAGCTGTCACCACAGATGTAGTCAAGTTTCAAGCACTGAACTCAAGACTGCCATAAAGCAAATTTATCTATCAGTAGGCAAGCCTTACTGATTTATGCACATGGGGGAACATGGAATCCTGAAATTCTAGTTCGGTGTCTTGTTCACAAGCCCATAATCCCTCTGAGGTTCCCATTTCCAAAGCTGAAAATGGGACTCTCATGGTCGTTTACCTGACTTCTTAAGAAAAATGTTAGGACAGTGCTTCAGGTCCATCCATTCTAGAATAAATCACACTGCTGGGCAATTATTTCAGTCACACATAAATAAAATAGAATGAAATCCCTTTGCTGTTTGGACAGCATGCTGCTGGTCACATGAAAGAATTAGCCCACGTGAGTTACTTGTAACTGGTGTTACCCATTAAAAGAAAAATTTGTCTTTTAGAGGCACCAAAAACATTCCAGAAATGAGCCCCAACTCGCTGAGGACTTCAAATATAAAACACAGTATTGAGCAGCCATGTTGTACTGCCAAATTCTTGAAGCTTTGCTCCCTGTTCCCATTCCTGGACATTTTGGGGACTGGAAGTGACACTGGAGCACTGCCTCAACCTGAGCTGGTGTTTGGCACCAAGGGGTGTTTAGCACCAGGTTTTCCACAGCCCCCATGGATTCTTCCAGCCCAGTTTCTGAAGCCAGGTTAACTTCTGGCAGCACCACAAACCAGGCAAGACCCTGTCACCCCCATTGATGGGGAAATACAAACTCGCATGCTAAATCTTACCTGCAACACTGCTGCCTTCAAAAAATACAGAAAAAAACTCCTCCAATCTGCACAACTCTGCCTCACACACACAGAGGTGGCAGGTGAGGGGTGGCTGCAGAGCACTCACCCCCAACCCAGACCCAGCCTCTCCCGGAGGGACAGTCCCTCAGGCAGCCTTGGGGACCCCCATCACATTCCATGGATGAGCCATCAGATGCTCTGGAGCCAGAAGGTCTTGCTGTTGTCACAATAACCAGTGTGCAACAAGCCAATAATTACACACTTGAGAAAGACATTATTTATTTTGGAGTTGTACAAGCCTGGGTGCTGGTGGTCTTCCACAAATCAAGCACACCCACTATCAAAACGTTTTACTATTTACTTTTTTACTATTACTATTTAGTTTACTATTTACTTTTTACTATTTATACATTTTAGCAAGCAAAGTCATTATTATTGATCTGCTACAAGTTGAATAGGTATTTTCTTAATTAGTATTCTATCTTCTACTGGTTAATGATTCTCTCACTTCTTATGCTAATAAGCACATTTTCATCTTCTGAATCTGTGGGTTTCTTGGGTCAGTTGTTGTGATGTTTCCCTGCCAGAATCACCTTTTACCCAGTTGGAGCTGATTTCAGCACAGTTACTGAGTTGGTTTTATTTATTTCTTCCTTATCTTGGGAGTTCTGCCAAATGTCCTTGTGGCTTGTAAATTCTGCATTCTTTGTGTCCACTATCAGTAGTAGCTCCTTCTTACCAAGCTCTCTTAACCTTCCCCAAGGTCTGAGATCATTGAAACATGTCATGCCCTAAACCTTAACATGGCAATTCTACCAATAATTAATTTATTTTTCTAACAATTGGATGTGACTTAGAACTTGTAAGTTGCTGTTTCATGGGTTATGTCTCACAGAACCACAGAATGGGTCAGGTTGGAAGGGGCCACAGCGCTCACCTGGTCCCACCTCCCTGCTCCAGCAGGGCCATCCTAGATGGGACAGGATTGTGTCCAGATGGTTCTGGAATATCCCCAGTGAGGGAAACTCCTCAGCCTCTCTGGGCAAACTGTTCAGTGCTCAGTCACTGCTCAGGGGAGAAGTTTTTCTTCATGTTCTGGTGGAATTTCCCTGTTTCTGCCTGCTGGCTCTTGCCCTATTGCTGGGCACTACCAAGGAGAGCCTGGCCCATGCTCCTGGCACCTCTCTTGCACATGGATGGGGTAAATCTCCTCAGGGACAGGATAACAGGACAAGGCCATGCTCTTGGCAAGTCTCTTACACATGGATGGGGTATATCTCCTCAGGGACAGGATAACAGGACATGGCCATGCTCCTGGCACATCTCTTACACATGGATGGGGTAAATCTCCTCAGGGACAGGATAACAGGACATGGCCATGCTCCTGGCACATCTCTTACACATGGATGGG
Source organism: Ammospiza caudacuta (assembly GCF_027887145.1). Lineage (NCBI taxonomy): Eukaryota > Metazoa > Chordata > Aves > Passeriformes > Passerellidae > Ammospiza > Ammospiza caudacuta. The sequence continues at coordinate 6,723,636 of NC_080593.1, forward strand.
GTATCTCCTTAGGGACAGGATGACAGGACAGGGCCTTAAGCTGTGTCAGGGAGCTTTGGTTGGATATTTGGAGGAATTTCCTCATGGAAAAGAAGATTAGACACTGGAACAACAGCCCAGGGGGGCGGTGGAGTCCCAGTCCCTGCAGATTATAAGTAAAGACGGGAACACGGCACTCAGCACCATGGTCTGCCTGACATGGTGGCGTTCCGCCATATGTCAGACTCGATGACCTCAGAGCTCTTCCCTAGCCTAACTGACACTGTGATTCTGTAATTCCTTTCTTTTTCACTAGTCTTGAAGCAGGCAGAGACCAACCACCACAGCACACCCCACCCAAGGGAACTCTGCCACACTGCGCGCCCGGCAGCAGCGGGCACGCCCCGGCGCCTCCGAGTGAGGGCAGGGCGGCCATGGCGGGCGGGGCGCGGCTTCACCCACGTCACGCCCGTCTCCCTGGGCCTTCCGGGCTGCCGTAGGAGCCGCTGCCCATCCTCTCCCTCAGGGACCGCGGCCCTCGCCTCCCTCCTGCCGGGAAGCAGCTCAGGGGAGCAGCTGCGTCGGCCCCCGAGCTTCCCCCGGCGGCGGCGGCTGTGCCGAGCCCGCGGGGCGCAGGTGGGTGCCAGGGGCCGGGGCCGTGCTGGCTGCCCGGGGCCAGCGGGGCACTGGCGCTGCCCCGGCACGGGAGGCGCTGGAAGCGCTCCTGGGGAGGGATGAGGATGCCCGGGCCCGCAGGGATGGAGCTGCTGTCCCTGAGGGTTTGCTCATGACGCTGTTTCAGTGCTTCCCCTCGGCCAGCCGCGGTGAAGTGTGTCAGAGCTGTGCTTGCCTCATTTTTAGGGAAAATCGATGTGTCCTGCTTTATTATCCACCCATTCTGACAGCCCCCTGTTCCTTCCGTGAGCAATTTGCCTTTTGAACCTGGTTGTTGCATCTTAGGTCGCGCGTCTTACTTCTCCACTTGTTTTATTTCACGTAAAACTGGCCTAAGAGGGGGACATTTTATTTACAACAGCTGAGTCTTGCATTAAGAGCGTTTCTGGGGAAATTCCCCCGTTATTTACCCCAGTGAGTTTTGAGAAAGTCCCTTTAAACTCATAGCGAAAGTGAAATTGCCTCAGGAGCTCTTGTGGCGTTTCATGGTTGATGGAAGAGTAAGTCACAAATGTTTTTGCTATGGATTCTAATGCAATTTAGTGATGGAATTTATTATAAGTGTTAGAAATGTTACATATAAAATCATAGGTTTCATGCTTGTGAAAGTAAAAGTTTTATTTTTTTAAATAGAGTGTTAGTAAGAATAAGTTTAATTGAAGACTGCAGTAGTGTTTTCTGTTTTGATCGATTAATTAGAAATCACAAACTTACCAAGCTATAGTATTTATAAACAGGTGAATGACCAGTTTATAAATGTCACCTGTATTTACAATTCTTAGTCTTAGGCATAGATTGCAATTTTAAATTTTATCTGAGTGACCCAGAACCATGAGTAACTTTTTTTGCAAATGTTAAGCTGAATTGTAGCTATAAAATGGGTCTTCAGCATAACTTAAAAGGGGGAAAGTGATGGTTACAGGCTCTTAATGAGAATTCCCTGGTGTGTTTTGGGAAAGGGGGAAAGCTGCATTAATAGCAGTGTTTTGAAAATGGAGTGGTTTTGTCACTTTTAGCTTTGTAAATGCCATTGTTTGCCTTGGCTCTCAAATAATAGCAGAGGCATCCCAGCAGGAAAAAGAATGTGTGTTTGTCTGTGCTGGTTTTGACAGACACTGTGCAAATGACAGCGATCCAGCTGGAAGGGTTGTTAAACCATCCACTTGCCCAGTTCATCCCTCTGACTCCTCTTTAGGGGAAACTGTTGTCAGTGCAGCTTGCAGGGAATTCTTTGTAGCTCAAAGAAACTGGGCTTGAGGTAAGGCTGACAAGTAAACTTACCATAAATTGAATATTTGCCTACTTTTTTTTACCCCCTGAAGTAGTGTTTTTCTGAGCCAGGAGCAGCTTTTGAAACTGGGGGAATTTTTCCCTTTTCTCCTGAGATGTGTGCCACTAAACAAGAATGAAAGATGGGAACCACTCTGAGAGAGAAGTGAAACTGATTAATTGAATTTCATGGCCACCTTAGTGCATGTATGCCAGCATTTTAAATGCTTTTCTGTCTAATTTAAAGGACATTTCCCAAGCTGTCCAAGAGCCACAACTCTCCCATGCTTTATCATGCACCTGGAGTTTGTTTTTGGTTTTTTTTTTCTGTTGAGATCTCTGCACTCAGCTTTCCTTGCTCTCTGTCTGCCTTCCCTGCTTTTTGGGATGTTTGGTTTTTTCCCCAGGGTCATGCTGATTAGCTCAGAGTTTCCTGCTGTGTCTGAGCTGAGACAGAATTGGTGAATCCAGAGCAGGGCAGAACAACTGAATTGTCAATTTTTATGTATTTTGATGCAATCCCAGTTCACATGAGGGGATGGGAAGAGGTTTAATTTGTCTTGAAATGGCAGGGCCCTTGTAAGTTATCCCTACTCCAATCCAAATTTCACCCTCTTTTCAATTATTCTTTCTTATAGTTTGACCTCAGTTTCCCCTCCCCACCAAAATGCATGGAATGAATTTAATACTCCTCATTTATTGCAGAGTTCCACAATGTCACTTAGACTTCTTGAAAAGCAGAATATCTTACTACAGGAAAGCTGTATTAAAGGATTCTTTATTTTTCTCTCTTTTCCCTTCCAACTGTGCTTTTATTTTAACAGAATGGCACAAAAGAAGTATTTGATAGCAAAACTGACAAGCTGCTTAAGAGAGGACAAAATTCAGCTATGGAAACCACCATACACAAATGAAAAAAAGGAAGCTGGTGAAGAGATGAAGGTAAATATTTTCTCTGAGTTGATGTCATAGATCTTCCATGTCTGACTGCTGGTGCATTTTCCCAGTTTTTCTTGTCATTTTTTCAGGAGCTTGTAGAAAAATACTCATCCAAGCTGAATATCAATAAAAATGATACAGAGAATATGCTGGAAGAAATCCGGTGTAAAGCAATTGAGCGTGGGACAGGAAATGAGAATTTTAAAGTGACTGGGATTGCAAGACTTGATATTTATCTGCCTCGTAGAAAAGTGAGTAACACTGCAGTAAAGTCTGCATAAATAGCTTTGTTTTGAGGTTTGAGTAGGTTTACTTTGAGGTTTTTTTCACTACAGCTTTTTCAGGTGTTTCATGAGTGATCCGTGTCAGGTATAGAAAAAAATGGGGAGGGGGAAATTGCATATTTTAGTTTCTCAGGTATATGGAAATAGCATGGCAAAGGAATATAATATTGAGGAGATTAGTAATTTTTCACTTTAGGATTTAATGGCAAATAATCTTCCAATTAAGAAAAGTAAATTAGATTTAAGTGTCTATTTCAATTTGATTCCTTCTCATGTAACTTCTTGTATTAGCAATGAAGAGCAGATTTTTTTTTTTCAGCTGTAGAATACCTAAAGTTGATTCAGCATATTGATGTCACTTGAACTTGGGCATGAGGAGCAGGATTTTCTGTTGTGATGCACTCGCCTGTTCCCTTCATGGATACATAGAATTACAGAGTCACAGATTCATTAGGTTGGAAAAGATCTCCAAGATCATCAAGTCCAATCCCTACCAACCAAGAACCATGGTTCAGCAGAACCATGGCACTTCTCTTCCAGAAGTTTCTTAAACACTTCCAGAGATGGAGATTCCACCACCTCCCTGGCAGCCCATTCCAAGCTCAGCCTTGTCGAGCAGGCTCCTAAAACCTTCTCCAACAGAGAACTGAATTCACTTTTGCCCTTTGAGTCAGGTTTCAACTCCTATTTTCATGCATAAAATACTCCTGTAGTGAAAAATAATTACCTGGGCTAAAGGGTAGAGAGTTTTAAGTGATTGCCATGCAGTTAAAACAACCAAATAGTTTCATAATTCTACTTTATAATGCTGCTGGGCAAATAGGGGAATGAATTAATTATAAATTCCAGTTTATCTAATCTGGGACCAGAGACACTAATAGGAATTAATCATAACTTAGCCAGTCACAGGTGAGTGGCATAATTGCAAAGCACAGTTAAGATTGGACGTGCATAATTAAATTAATTTAAATTGTTTGGCTCTGAATTTAGATTTATTTAATTCTGAATATCCTGCTGTTATGATGCTTATTTTTAGCATTATAGCAAGTACAGAAGTGGAAATTATTGCTATGTATGTCCAGCCATAAATATGATTGTTATTTGGAAAAGAAATGTTGTTGTAGAGCAGTTAATTAATAAAATGTCCAGAGTATATTGGTATCATGCTTTTCTTTCCCTCCTTCTTTTCCCCACCCAATATAATTACTACAGAGCAGGAAAATCCCACTGGAGACCAGTCTGTTCATCACAGGCAAAGAGCTCAGATCCCAGTAAGTGCAATCACCCTTTGTGCTCCTCTCATGAGACACCACCCTGTCACAGAGCATTTTATAAAAATGCAAACAAACCCACTTTTTGTTTGATTTAAGCTTTCTCTTAGCATGTATTCTCTGAACAGGATGTCCAGTGTCCCTGTAGGGCAGTTCTTCATGGGAACAGCTGTGCTTTAACAGATGGAAAACAGGAAGAAGATAGTTCTGTGTAAATCCCCAGCAAGTACCAGTGTTCCAAGTCTGTAACCAGGCAGATCCTGTGAACACTGAACATGACTTTCTCTTTCTTTTGTGTTTTTAAGCCTAAAAAAAATCAGATAATTTTCTGTTTTGCTTTTTCCCTTTTTTCTCTATATAGTATAGGTTTTCTCTATATAGTACATAAACCTCTGTGATGGTGTTATTTTACTTCTAGCAGCCTTTTGTAGCAAAAAAATTAAGCCATTTATAAGCACTTATTTTTAGGTTTTATTGCTATTGAATCAACAATATTGTATAAGCTTAAAAATTAATGTTCATGGATGAAATTATTCATTTCACAGGATAGCACAGGAATATGCATTACAAGAAAATGCTGTCAAAATAATCATAAATAAGAAGCAGCTTGATCTGGGTATGTATCTCTAGTTAAAGACACTTTTATGATAGTTTTCTAGTTTTCTGCTTCTCAGAAGAAAAAATGCCTTGCAACTCTATTAATTTCCAAAAAACAGCTGTTATATTTGTTGGTTTCTGCTTTACAGGAAGTGTATTAAATTATAATAATCCAAATTCTTAAATAGAATTAGATCAATTAAAGGAATACTGTAATGAATGTAGAAAATCCCCTTTTCTGGTGTTGAAACACTGAAAATGCACATTTAAGAGAAACTCTAAATTTCTTCAAAAAACCTTATTGTATAAGAGCATTTTCAAAGACTTTTTGTAATGTTTTGCCCATGCTCAACCTGTCAGACATGTGGGAAGTGATGATAGAGCTTTTTCTTTGCTGATGGCCCTGGAATATATCAGAATTAGAGCCACAGAACTGGCAGAAGGAACTTGGATTCAGTTCCCAGTTTTTCTGTCCTGTTTTCTTATGGTGTATGATCCTGGACATGTTCTTATTGCAGTTTTTGCCTGAAGATCAATAAACTGAAATATAAATAATGGTATTAAAAAAAAAAAAAAAAAAAAAAAAAAAAAAAACCAAAAAAACAAGTAAAGAAACATGCCAGTAACTTCAAAAGCACTTTTGAGATGCAAGACTGATTCTAAATTTTGCTGACTGCGTCAGTAATTTTTAGGGGCTTTGACTGAGTTCTCAAGTCTTGCAATTTCAGTAGTTCCAGTAGTTGAATTATATTAATCACCCTCTATTTTGCAGGTAAAACCCTTGAAGATCAGGGTGTCACACACAATGCCAAAGTGATGGTGCTTCAACTGGAACAGAGTGATGAGGAAACCAAAAGGAAAGTTCAGGAGGAAGAGCTTCAGTGTAAGAAAGAAAAAGAAATAAATGACAAGATGCAGAGAACTAAGAAGGGCTTGGAAATTCTAGCAGAGAGAGGTAAGTGGGCTTGTTAGACTGGGAGGGAGGGAGGTGGTCATTAATTTTTGTGGGTCCAAAATTTCATTCCCACAGGCCTTTCAACATGGAAGAGTGCCTATACCATGGCTGAATTTCAGTTCACACTCTTCTAGGTTTCTACCTCCTTGAAAACTGGATTTTAAGTTGGCTAAAACTTTTTTTTTCCACCATTTTCACACAACTAGAACGCTACAAAAATCTTTGGCACTTTGAGAAGGATATAATATGAATCAATAGTTTAATTAGCACTTGGCAGTTAAGGGATTGATGACTTGTGAGAAGCTTTAGATTTATTGTAGACAAAAGCACAGTGCATAATGTGTTTTAAGTCATTAAACACTTTTTTTTTTATAGTTTAGCTATGGCTGTGTGTAACCATGGTTTCATTGTGCAGAGCAGCTCATTTGTCACTGTCATCTGCCACAAGGCTGTGGTGTTCTCATTCCCTTGGGATGTTGATTCCTGGCAACTGTGGATTAAGTTAAAGGGATCTAGTTAATTTAACAGTAATAATTCTTCAAAATGAGGTTGTGTTTGTGAGCTGCAGTGCTTGGTGGTGAGTTTAAATCACTTCTCTATTCCATTGTTTCACAAATCCACAAGCAAGGAGCTGTGAAGCTGAGCAGGTCACGAATTCCTGCCAAATGCAGAAACACCCCAACAAAGCTTCAAAGCTGGTGGCTTCTGGTTTCTTACCACAAAATCAGATTTTGAGTACATGACAGAAGTGTTTGCTTTTTTTGTATGTAAGGGATGGTATAGAACCCAAATTTTGAATCCTGAGTTGGGTCTCTTTATATTTTTTTGCCAATGCCAGAGTGAAAAGCAGAGTCTGTAATGGGCTCCCAGGCTGAAGGCTCTATGAGAAGTGCACTGAGAGTTTAACAATCCTTTTGTTTCACATGAGAGAAACCACAGGGCAGAAGCTTTTAATCTCAACAAACTCTTCTTTAACTGTCTTTTGTCTACAAGAAAATCATCTTTTCATTGTAAATCAAATGGAAGTGAAAACAAAATTGGTAGTTTGATAACAAGCATTAAACATGTGGGGAGGGAGAATACTGAGCTGTATTTTTTCCAGCTTTATCAACTGTGCTCAGTTGTATTTTTTAAATAATTTGCTTTAGTTGATAAATCATTTTGAATGCTATGTTGTGTAAAACGTAAGTGTTTTGTCTTCTGAAAAAAAATACTTCTTCATAATTCATGGAACTTTTGATATTGTGTCTAAATTTCTGCATGCACAAGGCCTTTTCCACAGTGACCTTTCTAGAAGTTCCTCATGTTTACCTGGCCAGAGTTGGTATGTCCAGAAAAACAGACATGCAGCCTTTATATGTAATTCTGGGGTTTTTTGTTGTTTGCTGTTTTGTTTAACATTACTAAAATATATTTAATGGCAGTAGAGTTGCTCTGTTGAAGGTGGTGTTTAAATTTTAAACTTTTTTATATCTTTCAGAGGAGTACTTGGATCCAGACTCTGTCCCATACCTAGATATAGCTAATCAAACTGGAAGGTCAATTCAGATTCCTCCTCAAGCTAAAAAAGTAGGTGAAAAGCATCTTACAATGCCACTAAGATGGCTCTTTAAAGTGTGAAACATTTAAAATATGGGATTGAAATACAGCCAGACTTTCTGGGGATGTAACCCTGGGCCCACTAGATGTTTGTTTAATACAAATAATTTTGAAATACAATTGAATTAGAACTCTATAGGGGGGAATATTTCAGTCATCTGGAGACAACTTCTGATTCCTGATCACATTGCAGGTCTAATCTGGCACTGACCCCTGTGTGGCCCATATCTTACTTTGGGGTTTAAGACAAGCTTTAATTTTGTTGATCTTTGTGCTATTATAAATTTTGGGTGTCCTAGAAAGGCATGAAAGTAATTTGTTTCTTAGGCCTTATTTCCATTTGTAAACTTGATGAGTCTGCAGGCAGTTCTGATGAAGTGCTGAATGTAATAATTCACCTGAAGACTTAAAGCATCCAGTGGTGCTTTAAGTGAACAAAATTTCATCAGTATTGATCAAGGATCAGAGGAAATATTGCAGGTTGTTTCCATCCAGAATTATTATTACATTTTCATTTGTTATACTGCAGGAGTGTTTTCCTGACACACTCAAAATTTAATTTTCAGTTCTGAGGCTTTTTAGGAGGTGAGTTCTTAGGTTTTGCAAGATAATTGTGATAGCAAAGCAAAACAAGTTTGGTGCTGTCAGAAAGTGCAGCACCCAGAAAAATGCTGAGCTTTGTATCATTCACCATTGAAAATCTCTCTGAGGTTGCATACTTAAAGTGAGCTTGGTGCAGCATTTCCTGTGCCAGTAACATCTGTTGCTTTTAACTAGACAGTATCTAACATTATCAGATGGGAGAAAAGTGTGAAGCAGTGTGAGATAGCACTGGTGTTTTTCTAGGAAGAAAAAAACTCTGATGGATATTTCCTGGATATTTCCTTTGACCTCTTTGATTTGGGGAGCTGCAGTCAAAAGTCTCAATCTGTTTTTCTAGGCACTTGTGCTGGCTATGGGTTACCATGAGAAGGGCAGAGCATTAATGAAGAAGAAAGAATATGAAGTAGCACTGCCATATTTGTTGGATGCTGATAAACACTTCTGGTAAGAACATTTTGAGTCCTTGTGTCTGTCTTTACTGTCAGCCCATAAAGGAACAGCACAGCCTCTACCTGTGCATGTAAATCAGGGCCAGTTTTGCCTGGGGTTGCTCCACACCCCCTCTTGCAGATGGGAAACAGCAGATAAAGCTCTGACTTGCAGTGACAGGTGGCTTCATGTAGAACAGCTGAAACAGATACTGCCTCTGGGCAAGTTAATCTTTCATAACAGCATAAACAGAAACTGTCAATATTCTTGTACCAGGTTATAAATTGCATTAGCTTGAGAGACAGTTACGGATATTCATTTGCAGTTGCTCTTGTGAAGTAATAATTTCTTGTAAAAGGTGGAGCAGATAGCTGAGGTCAGTGACCATACCAGGCCTTCTGCAAGTAAATTCATTTCCTATCAGTTGTCAGAGCTCTAAATTGCTCTTTTGAGATCCCAAAAGTAATACTGTCCCTGTCTGTTTCTCATCTGTGTGGGTGTGCAAGGAGACTGGCACAGTTCTCAGCATGTTCATGTGCACTGAGGCAGTTTCTCAGTCCTCCCAAAGATTACTCAGGGTTTAATTCCATTATGCTTTTAGAGATGCCATATTAAACAGTAGCCACAGCTCATTTTGTTACTGTGATGCTTCAAGATGTAACCTTGGCATCAGTCCTGGGTATCAGTGAATGGAATGGGGGATCAGTGTTTGATTCCTGTTCCCCTGGCATCAGTTTCCTGCCTCAGATACAAAGAGTGTGCTTTCTCCAACATGAGTGTGCACACTTCTAGTGTTGCTTTAGAAATGTTAAAAAGTGGTGGGGGGAAGGGGAAATAAACAACCCTCTCCCAGAAAAAAAAAAATTAACTGTTTTATTTTCCAGTGAGTGTAGCACGGAGCTGCTGAACACAGTTGATAATTACGCAGTGCTGCAGCTGGATATAGTGTGGTGCTACTTCCGTCTGGAGCAGCTGGACTGCCTGGATGATGCAGAGAAAAAGCTGTCCACAGCACAGAGGTGCTTCCAGAGATGCTATGGAGAGAATCATGAGAGGCTTATTGACATCAAAGTATGCTGGATTTGATTTAGTTAGGGTTGGATTTTTTCCTACATGTATTCAGTTACTGTTCAAGTATTGCAAGACTGGCTTTTAGAAGTTCAAAGTTTTCCTGTGTATCATCAGCCTGTTACCTGATTCTGTAATTGTGAGCACAGGGAAAATATTTGGCCTGGCAAAAAGGTCATGACAAACTTGTGTTTATATGCACAGACATCAGCAGGGGTTTAGGTGTGATGCTTTATGTCCACACTGAGTGTCACAAACCCAGACTGTGTCTTCTCTAAATGTGTAGAGTGTTCTGTTGATAATGAACTGGTGTTCTACCACATGCTTCTATCTACATGGTACCCTCTCCTTCTTTAAACAATTCCTCAGGGAAGCTATGGTCGGGAGAAGGTTTTATTTCTGCGGCTTTACCTCCTTCAAGGGATTGGGCACTACCACAGTGGCAGAGAAAAGGAGGCTGCGGAGTACATTCAGAAGGTAAGACACCTTTGGGTAAAACTCTGGAGTCCTTCACTGCAGCCCCTTAGTTGGGGTTCCATCTGGAACCTATTCTTGAAACAGGGAGGCATTTTTTGTTTGTGTTTTAACAGTGTGAGTGGTGTCACTTTGTCCTTCTCATATCCAGGCATCCTCTTTGTACGGAGAGCTGTCCATAGATCCTGATAAAGTGGATCGCCTGTCGCTCCTGGGCTTCTCGGAGCAGGAGGCTCGCCTTGCCCTGCGAGCGTGCCACGGGAATGTGGAGCATGCTGCCAATCTGATCACCAACAGGAGAGAGGTAAGGGCATGGAAGCATTAAATCACAGATCACCTCAGTTGGTGTGTCCATGAGATGTGGGTTGTGTGGCCAGGGCAGTGTGGTGCTGATTTAAGGACTTGGATTATCCCGCTCTGGCACTGTTGGTGTAGCTGACAGTTGGACGTGTTGGCACAAGTTTGAAACCAAAACTTAATGCACTAACAGGGGAAGCTCTGTCTCAAAACAGATGGGACAAGCATGCCAAAGACCTGTGGTTGTGCTACAGAGGCACATGGGAAGGCTTTGCACCAGTGTTTGCTACTCAGCAGTGACATGGGAATAAACCACCAGGACCAAGCTGACACTCCCAGGCTTGGCTGCCCCCTCTTGTGGGTTTGTACTTGGAAGATCCAGGAAGGAAAAGATTTTTTTGCGCTAGAGTGAGTGAAGATAGTGCTGTCCAGATCTGAAGTGATGTCTGGTAAGCTGAGGAGGCACTTCTAGACTTCAGATCTGGACAGCACAGTGAAGTGTGGACAGAAGAGCCAACTGGCTGAGGGAAGACTGAACAGAACTCCCTGGCTCCCTGCCTGGTTCTGACTGTCTGTCCCTGGCAAGTCTTGTCTGTGGGCCCATCTGCCAAATGGGTTTGTCACTTACCACACAGGGCCTGGAATAGCTGTGATGGCACCAGATCCGATCTGCAGAGCGGAAGTGTGGCGACAGGGCTGGCTCATGGAAATGCAGCTTTATTTAGGAGCCAGTGTCTGGCAGCACAGTCTGTATTTACAAAAAAAAAAAAAAAAGCCTTTTCCTCAAGAGATTCAAACTTGAAGAAAAAAAATCCAAGAAGCCCTTCATGCAGAGGCTGTGTGTTAAAGCATTCCCATGCACAGTGAGCTTGCAGTGCCTGTGCTCTTGCAGGAAAAGGCGCAGATCAGGAGGGAGGAGAGAGCTAAAAGGCGGCGGCGACTGGAGGACATCAATACCCTGAAGAGTATGGGCTACTCACAGAGAGCTGCTCAGATAGCTCTTCAAAAGACACGGGGAAACCTGGACCAAGCCTTTAAGGTAAGTGATTTTTCTGTAGAAGTAGTGTTGTACAAAAGAAATTTGGTTGTTTTTTTTTTTTATTGTTTAGCAGATTCCTATTTTCTGTAGTCTACATTTTTTAGTTCATAGCTCCTTTGTCTGAACTGTAAAGACTGAACTTGCACTTCATGACCCAATAAATCAAATGTCACTTAAATTGGCTGAGGTTTGCTTATATCAACCACTGGGCTGCATACACAACTGTGCTGAGGACTGTTGTAGCTCTGTCACTTTATTCTGATCTCTCTCTCTTTTCTTGTAGTTTATTCTTGACAATCCTGAGTTACTCTTGGAAGATGATGATGATGATTCTGTGGCCATGGGCCAGTTTCAGGTTTCCCAAGAAAGTATTGAGCAAGTAAGCTAGACCACTTGCTTTCTTGTGAGTTGGTTGCCTTGTTTCTGAGTTGTGCTTGCAAAGACTGCAGATTTTCCTGAAGTAAAGCTATACAAGTATTCTTGGACCCATGTCACTCAGGCTGTCACACTCCAGGGTCTGGCATCCACTCACTCTTCATGCTGAAGTCACTCAGGCTAACATGTAATTTGTGTGTACTTCCTGCCCATTGCACCAACGTGCCACGTGTGGGTGTGGAGGGAAAGTGTGTGCACTGTAATGCTCTATCCCAAAAAAGACAGCAAATGAGAAATTTATTCAAGTCTCTAGACTCTGCAGTGCACAAGGGAAAGAGTTGAAATGTGTATTTCTCGTGACAGGCTGTCTGACAAGCTCATCTGTAGTTAGAGTGGCTGTGTTATTGATGCCAGGCAAGAAAACTCTATTGCCTAGCAAAAACACATGCACCCCCCTGATACACTGGAGTGCTTTGAAATTTCCTTTTGAAAACAGAAAAAGAATTGGTCTGGTACTAGACAAGAGGCTCTTGATCCTGCTCAACATCCCCATGCCTTTAATAGGTCACTGCCCTGTTGTTAACTGTTCCAGTAAACCAGAGTCAGTGTCCTGGAATTCCTGGCATGCAGTGCTTTTCTCTGTGTGAGAGGATGACTGTCAGCTGCAGAGTCAGATTCCTGTCAGACCCTGGTGTCAGATGAGCTTGGATTTCCCACATTTTCTATATTATTCCTTTTCCCCTTGCAGCTGACATACATGGGTTTCAGCCGTGAGTCAGCAGAGCAAGCCTTGAAGGTCTTCAAAGGGAACATCCACCTGGCTTCCCAAACCCTTGCTCATTATGGGGGAGTTCTTCCCCCTTCACTGCTGCTGTCCTCAGAAGGGTCCAGTCCATCAGAGGAATCCACTTCTTCCAAGGACCTGCTCACAGAGTCTGCAGGTGAGTGTTGCATCCAGCAGGGTAGGAAGGGAAGGCAAGGCTGTTCTGGCTTTTGTAGGAAATAGTTCAGCAATTTCTGCTGAAGTCGTGGCACAGGGCTGCAGTAATGCCTCAGGCTGTTTTTATTGGGAGCACAGTTACAGGAAGGCAGCTGTTGTTCCCTGTAGTGACAGTGACAAAGGGACCAGAGGTGACAGGGCAGGTGCAGCCCAGGAGAAAAGGTGACATCAGGGTGTCCTGGGCAGGGCTAAGGAGTTTATTCCCGACCTGTGCTCTGCAGGTGGCTGACCTGCCTCCATACTCCTCCATCATGTCCCTTACAGGACAGAACCAGAATTGATAACTTTCCACTTAAAAAGAAGAACCTTGCATATATTTTTTCTCTCATTATTTGTCAGAGCTGTAGTAATCCCTGCTGTATAATTAAAGGCTTTCCTGCACTATATTTAAATAATAAGGAAAAATGGCCTTCCTGCCCTGTCCTTTGCAGAGTAATTGTAAGAGGTGGTTGTGCAGGAAGGGGCTGGCAGAACAGCCACGCTGGTGAAACAGGGAGAGCACTGGCTGCTTTCTTGGTGAATTCACTGCTGCTGCTTTTTATTGGAAGGTTCCTCTAGTTCACCAACAGATGAAGACATGGAGACTGATGCAGTCAATGAAATCCTAGAGGATATTCCTGAACATGAAGAGGATTATCTGGATTTAACACTCGAGGAAGAGGAGCAGATAATTCATGAATACTTATCCTATATACAAGTACCGCAGCACTAAATCCCATTAAATCTACTTCAGTTATATGTATTTACCTTGTCAAATTGAGTTTGGATTATAAATGCACCTTCAGCTTATCTCTTACTAAGGGCCTTGAATTCCATCAGACTATAGTTGGAATACTTAATTCCAGTTTATTTGTAACTCTGCTTAAAGCCTACATTTGTGATACATTGTAATTTATTGTCATAGAGAAATAGAAACATTTATTTTCAGAAGAAAATTTAATAGAACTAAACTATATTTTTATTGTGAAATAAGTTAACTCACTTAGTAAAGAAGCATTTCTATACCATTTTAAAATACCAGCTTTAAAAGAAAAACATTAGTTTATAAACAAGAAACCCTAGCTCATGAGGCTGTAGAGGTGTATCAGCTTTCCAAGTTTTCTTCTGAAAGATTTCTAAGAGACATTAATGTATCTGTTGTGCATGGGTTTATGCCGTGTTCTGCTTGTCCCTTCCTACAGGTGTTACACAGGCAATAAAGGTAACTCTGTGCTGCTTCTGCCCTCGGTGAGAGACCTTTGTGCTTTGTTAAAAAAGTGGGAACTACCTGGCAGGGCCTGTCCTGGGACTGGGGGAGTGATCTACTGCAATTTCCTTTTATAACTAAACAGCCACTTTCCCTCAGCTCTGTTACACCTCTGCAGCTGTGTGGCTTAAGGTTGATGGATTTCTGGGGGATGACAGGATATTCTGCAATCAGCTGTTGAACAGAGCTTGCTTCAGGTGCTGGCTCAGTGGTTGTGTCCAGCTCCAGCGTTCCGAAGAAGCACTTGGGGGTTTCTGTGGTTTTGTAATATCACTTTTCCTGCCGTGCAAGCACTCCTCGGCTCCGGCAACAGACATTCCTCTGCCTGGACGGGGTTTATTCCTTTTCCATGGCTCCACGCTCTCGGTAGAGGGAGCCCAGGCCCCGTCTGGAGCGGTGGGAGCAGGGAAGCGCCGCGCTCTCCACTTGCAGCCAGAACATCAGCGCTGCGTGTGTGACAGTGTCTGCTCAGCCGGGAAATGAGGGCGTGAACTGCTCTGCGCTGCAGGGAGCAGGGCCGTGGCCTGCGGGGTGACTGCTCAGCTCCAGCACGGGGAATGAACGGGCTGCAGCACAGGCTGGGGTTTTACACTGATCCCCCCAGCCAAACACAGCAAAATCCAGGCAGTGATTACACTATTAAAGAATTATTTGCATTTCATTCTTCTCTATCAAGGCAAGCGCGGTAAAAATTGCCTGAAAGCTGAAGGATTTCCAAAGCCAGCAGGATGAGCTTCAGCACCCATTATATCCTGTTTTCTTTACAGGCCAGCACTGAGGAACCCCTGGACAAAATGCAGAGTGAAAACAGAATACAGAAAAGAATTTAGAATTGAAAACGTGCAAGTCATGGACATAGTTTTAACAAGAAGGAGGAGGAAACACAGTTTTGCTCCTCCCTTCTGAAACCTCCTGGCATTGGCCAGCCCCTGGGCATGCACTGAAGGCAGCATTGAGCTGCACATGCAGCAATTCTCCTCTTTGAAGTGGCTTGCACAGCAAACTGGCAGCGACAACTTCAGAAGGGAAGGTTTGTCCTTGGGTAATTTAAAATTAGCATCATAACATGCAGTGCTTGTCAGAGCAGCCATTCATCAGTGATCTAACTCTGCCAGAGCAGTTGTAAGTGATCAGCAGAGCAGGAGGCAGTGGCTGAAAGCTGTAAGTTAATTTTGACCGTGCATTTGGAGGCACTGTGATATGTTTAGCAACAGGCAGAAGTGGTAATGACTCACTAATTCCACTTTTTGAGATCTCTCTCTGCTGCTGTGTGCCCAGATAGGCTCTTGTGTCTCACCTCCTGTGTGTTAAGTTTTAAACACAAAATACAGCCCAGGGGGTCTGGGGAACTCCATCCAGCTCCTAAAGGCCTCCTACTTAGTGTTGTCCTCAGAAGCAAAATACAAACAGCTGCATGGCAAGCCAGCAGCAGCTCACTGACACGTGCCACTGAGCCACAATGACCAGCCTGAGAGGTTTGCATTGCAATTAAGGCTGCACAATGCAGATGGCCTCCCAAATTAGTCTCTTGGTAGGCATTTGACAAAATTGAAATGTTGTTTCCTACTAGATGTGGAAACCTGCCAGGTAAGAACTACTGAAGCTGCTTAGCAGGAGAGGAGAGGAGGGCCTGTGATGGGTCTGACCCACTGACACAGAGTTAAGGTGTCAGAACAGGAGGCTTTGGTGCCACCAGGGCAGTGCTGAGTCAGGGCTTGCAGTTCTCTGTCATCCCTGCTGTCCCTTCAGTCTGTGCTTTTGTGTCTGGTCCCCCTTCCCCTGATAGGAGAACTGAGCTTTGGCACTTTGGTGCCTGCTGGGAGGCAGGACAGCTTAACACACACCCAACTCCGACCCCAGCATTGAGGGAAAGGCAAGAAATGTTCCCAAAAGTGTATATGGGGATTTTTCCCCCTGTTCCATCCATTCTTCTGTGCTTCTACAGCCAGGCCACACCCCTCCCCATATATAAGACAAAAATAAAAACTAGACAGTCAGTTGTCTGGAGATGCCACATGTTTATTAATCCATTCTAAAAAAAAGGATTACAGCATTTTTATCTTGCTGTAGTACAGAATAAATAAAGCCATAAAAATAAAAACATGTGGTTAGATATTTTTGTACTGGTTCTACAAAGAGTTATATCTGCAAATAGAAAAATATAAGAACCCTTGTTAATTCATGGCTCAGTGGTTATCAGAGAAGGATGAACCTGGAAAAAGACTGGGAAAACTCTTGAGTTTGACTGCTTATCCAATGCTACTGGCAACCTAGCAAGACACAGCTTTGGGAGGAGGAAAGGCAACACAAGGTCAGCAAAGAGGTGACCTTGGCACAAAAGGGCTGAGGTTTAGCTTGCTCTGTGGGTTATGTTTTGTTAAAAAACCAATTAAATTAATTTCTGTCCTACTACTCCCAGCTTCCCAGAGAGAAGTCCAATTTGCTTTAAAGTCCTGCTGCAGAGCCAAACCCTCCTGCATTGGCCTTGTCAGCCAAGGACTGACCCAAAGGTCAGCTGTGGAGATGGAATTCAAGGCCACCTTTCACTGCCACACTGGGCTGGACAGGGGTCATGGGGCAACAGGAATGGGAAAACATCTCATTAGACACTGGGCAGCCAGAGGTGAAACACCTCTGTGCCAGGGAACTGATGATAAGGGAAGTTCCTAATTGCACTCATTGCTTCCTCACCTGAACCACACTGCCTCCCCTGCTGACCCCAGAGCTGCTCAGCTGAGCCATCCCAGCCACAGGATCTGACCTGAGTCCATCTGGCAGCCACAGAGAATCCTGGCTCTTACACAGAGGTTCAGGCAAAGCCACTTCCCATCTCCTTCCAAGTTCTGGTTTACATGGACACAGTGGTGCAGAAAATCAAAGGTTCAGCTTTGGTCACTGACATAAAGCCTGCTCTGGACAGTCACATCAGTTCAACAGCCTCATGTTCCCCATTCTCCTGCTGTATCATACAGCCAACTTTATTGTTGAAGAGACGAGCCAGACTCCCCTTCTGGGAGCTCCTGCCCTGCACAGACCTCTCCTTCTTCGGGCGCCGCTTGTTCCTCTTGCAAATCCCCCGGATGTCCCAGACCCGCAGCGTGCCGTCGTGGGAAGCTGTGTACAGCAGCTCGTTGTGGATCTGGAACAAAAGGGTCACAGCACAATCAAACTGCCAACAATCACAGCACACACAGCTTGATCCCAACACTTCAGGCCTGAGCTCCTTGCAAGAGCCAGTGTAAATTACCACAAAAGCTGCTGAAGTGGGATGAGACATTACCAAGTCAGGACTCATTTCTCAGCCACTTCACAGAGCCATAAACAGCAAGAGTTAATAATAACCCAGATCCTCTAGAAAAGCAATGGAGAACTAAACCCAATGTCAGAGCAGGCTGTGGTTGGGAATTTCTGCTGGAACTGTTTTCAGACTGCTGGTTTTGATGTGCAACTTAAGGAGACACCAAAATCATCAGCAGCGGGCAGCAGGGGTTCAGGAATGCTTCCTTCTCACTTCCCTTCTTTCTTTGTACTAAATCATAGGTACAATTCCTCCTTCAAACTCCACTGTTCTTCAAAACCTGCAGTAATTTAACTTGGATTCACTGCTGTGGTTTCATTTCCTTCATGGCCCATTTGCTGCTATTGATAATGTTTCCAATTGCCCTTGTCCTGCCCTGGAAGCCAGCCATCAGTCTTGGTGATCTTCCTGTTCCTGTATCAGTCTGCCCACCCCATGGGTGCCCTGAGGTTGCCTGGGACAGTGAGCATCTCCCTGGCTTACATGAAGCACCACACAAGCACCACACCTCTCATCCAGCCCTCATGATTATACCTAAGATCATCTTAAGGTTGCCACTTCTCAGTCCTCTCTCTTCCCAAGTTTTTTTGAAAATTCAATTACAAAGAAGAACAAGACAAAGCCAAGCTTTGGCCTTATCAATACTTGGGGCTGCCCAGGGTGGTTCTATCAGGTACTCCCCAAACACATCCAGATGCCACCTGCTGCACAACAACTGCCCAGCACAAGGAGTTCGCAGTTTAAGATCATCCAGCCACTTGTTAATTCAGAAGAATATACAAGAGAAAACTGTATTTACAACTTCATGTGCTTGGGATCAACTCCAAAAGGAATTTTATCTCCTCTCTTTTTCTTTGGACTGTCAGCCTGCCAGAATTACCAACAATGTCTCCCATTGTTAATGAAAATCTTCATCCTGCACACAGCTTACACTTACACTCCCAGTGCAGGGAGATGCAGATTCTCAGAGTGGCTGTCCCATCCATGGGAGTGTTCAAGGCCAGGTTGGAAGGGACATTGAGCAACCTGGTCTAGTGGAAAATGTTCCTGCCATGGCAGGGTGGGTTGGAATGGTCCCTTCCAATGCAAACCCCTCTATGATTCCATGGTCTTTGCATGGCCACCAAGGATTACTAATTCCCCCTAATGTAACTATTAAATGCCAGTCTCACTTGAGCCTAGACATTCTGCAAACAACATTAACTTTCAGTTTTAAGCCAGGGGCAGAAACTCCTCCATTTTCCTGGCAGGATGTGGGTCAGATATCACTCCTGAGCTGTTTGGAGATGCCATACCCCCGGCTGGTTTGGGGGACAATGCTATAATTATTCTGCCTGCATAAGGCAGGAACTTCTTTTCCCCTCAGAGCACTGCAAACACTTATCATCAGTGTCTTGTAATGGCAAGGGTCTCATGAGGCTGGAGTCCATTCTGTGCCCCACACAGCATCAGTTCATCTGCCTCAGTTCTCATGGCTGCTTATCCAACCTGACCTGAGAAAACCCCAATCCCAGACATGGGGCTGTCCCTGGGGACTCGTTCCGTGGTTTCACTTATCCTTATGATTATTTACAAGCTTTTCTAAAATTACATACAGAATATTCAAGCATTATGCTAGAACAACATTCAATCCAAGACACACAGAACAGTCAGCCACACCAATTCCCACAAAAAAAATGAGGGAGCAATCAAAAGGAAGAAACCCCAGCAAGAAAGCCCTTCCTGACCTGGATACAGTTGATGATGAACTTGTGTCCTCGGAAGATCTTCTGCAGGACTCCACTCCTGGAATTGAAAGCTCTTGCACAGGCATCTCCACTTCCTGTGAACACTGACACACAGCCAGATGTGAGCAGCCACACGAGGACAGTTCATACAAGTTCAAAAATGTACCTAAAACCAGCTCCCAGGGGGGCATGACATATCATTTGGATTCTCTCCTCAGACAAACCAGATCATTTTGCTGACCCCAGCATGCTTGACTTGAGTTGTATTTTTTGAAACACTGAACTGATTTAAACCTGAAGTTCCTACACACACCAGCATTTCACTCTACATGTTTCAAGTATCTATTTCTGCTCTTCTCTTCCACAGCTATTTCCCTGCCTGTAATAATTCTAAGCAGGCAATTTATCTCAAGTCTGGTTTTAAGGATTTCCACTCAACCTTTCATTTGTTTTACCAGAGTTATTTACAGCCTTCCATTCAGTACTCCACTGTTTCCATTACTTCTGCTGCTGCAAGAGAGGCAGGGCTGGGGTAACTAAATTGAGCATGACCAGGAATTTTGGCTATTCATCAGGTTTCCTTAGAGCACCTTACATGTTCAAAGAACAATTTCTCAACACTTCAGGTTCTTCACATCAGATCCCCAGACTGCTGCATCCAGGAACTGTAAGGCAGTGTTAATATTTAGATTTTGTATTTAGCAATATGCCCCAAAATGAGCCCATTCATGTGCTTTAAAGGCTACAAACTCTTTTGATAAACACTTCCCTTCAGTTGAACCCAAACTCCTCAAGTTTTTCTAGACATAAATATTTCAGAGCTGCAAAAAGCAATATATTCTCTGCTCCCTGCATTTCATGTCTTTGTAAAAGCCACTAGCATGGGAAGATTTTTACAGAATTGGTGTGCCTGGAGCCAACAGATTCCTTATCTTTTAGGAGAAGTCAGGAACTGAATCTCTAAAAAGGGGTGAAAAAATTATCATAGTTGTAAATTCAAGACTATAATAACAAATTAGAGAACTGACTATGTACTGCCACAAGCTTTTTAAATCCAAATAAAACAGCAGGGAGCTGGGCACCTCCTGGGTGCACATCCAAGGAACATCTGGATGTGGAAAATCAATGTCACTTTATATGGGCCACCATAATTCAATTTCCAGCAGAGTCCTGAAAAAGCATCATATCCCACTCTGCAAATGAGCAGCAACAAAGTAAAGCAGGGAACAGGTACTGATTTTTAACCAGTGAATGGAAATAATTTAATTCTGTTACAGACATGCAGAGGGTAGGAACCAATTAAGAGCTGTTTTCAAGATGCAGCTGCCAGTTTACTTCAGCTGTTGCCATCAGAACTTCCCTTTTGACAGACATCCTTTATATCCTTTGAACTGTCACTCTGCATTTAGGAAGTCTCTCTCCACCTCTGAATTTCAAAGAAGGGCTGTTGATCTAACCCAGATTTAGCATTTAAATACTTACTTATATATACCACCTGCGAAATAAACAACAACAACAAAATAAAACTAATTTTCATTTTTTACTTAATTTTCATAGACCCTTGGGAGAACAGTTTTGAAAGGTTCCCCTGGAGCTTTTGTAACATGAAAAAAATATAAACCACGTTAAATTTTAAATGGCTGTGCACATACTTTAAGAGAAAAATAATCAACATATCATTAAATAAATTAGATTGAGAACCAGCTGTAATATTCCCTATGCTATTAATTACACAAGCAGACTGAGGAAAGCCACTGGAAACACATTCTGATGATTTAATGCTTAGTTTTCACATCTTTTTAGACTCCCTGTATACTATAAAGTGATTTTGGAAACAGACATGTATTTTTCCTCTCTTTCTTCTACTCTGTTTTCTTATTTAGCCCACAAACCCTTTGGGGCAATGAGCCTTTGGGCTCTGATCAGAGAGAAAGCAGCAGAATTAAGATCTTCTAACAGAAAATTACCACTTCATGGCTGAGATGTTCTTTCATGTTCTTGCACTGGTGCAAATGTGACATAAACCATAACAAACATAATTTAAATAATTTTTTCCACATTTTTGAGAGGCAGTTCTGATCTGTCCCAGGTGAGCAGATTGTATTTTAAACTGCACTACTTCCCAACACTGGTATCCAGTTAACATGTCTTTATAATTCTAATTCTAACAAAATTATTTGATACTGTGGAAATAAGTGATGAATGCACAGCAATAATGCAAGCAATCATAGTTTATAAATTAATCCTTAGGCAGAAATTTCCTCTTTCACTAATTAAAGTGCATATAATGCATTCAAACAAGTTCCTAATTTTTTCCCAGAGCTTTTTGTTTCTACCCTTGAAGTGGAACAATTTGATACTCCCTGTTTGACACTTTTAGTATTTTTACATTTGATTTAAAACAAGATCTTAAATAACTCTGTAAACTCTCTATCACACTACCAGGATGTTCTTTGCAGGTCTGACTAAATACAGCAATATTGTCTGCATTTTAATTCAAAAAAAGAGTGTTGTGGATAAATAATGTATGTGTATGGCAGGGACAAGGTGGTAGAATGAGGGGGAAGAGAGAGAAAGCTGCAGAGCTGATGGAGGTGGCATCACATAATGAAACTTTTGTTTGTGCTAAAACTTCCTTTCTTTACAGTTTGGTCAAGTCTCTACAGGTGGCATGAAGAGCAGGATCAACACTGAAATGTGGAAACCCAGGGCACTGGGAATATTTCCCTGTCTGCCCAGGGCAGCACTGACTTTGACCCTCACTCATGGAGAAAGTTTCCTAAACTCCAGAATAGACCAGAATCCACAAAAGTGTGAAATAGATTATAGAGAGTAGTGTAGGTCATCACTTAGGTGGGAAATTTAGGTTTTGGGATTTTTAGTGTGTTGTGGATGGAAGCAAGATGGAGGGCACAGGGTGTTGTCCTGGGTTTCTTCTTCATGCTTCTTCTTCCTCCTTCTTCGTGGGTTTGGGTGGCATTTTGTAATTGGGTAGAAAAGTCCCATTGTGTGCTCTGTGGGATCAGTTATTGGGTTAAAAGGGAAAATAATCCAGGTGTCAGTTCTTAATTGGATAGTTTAGCTTTCAAATACCTTGGAACAAGAGATTTTTGGCCATTTTTGTGGTGCTTTTCCAGTGCCCTGAGCCTGGTGTGGACAGTGTGCAAAACTCCAGATAAGATAACAATAAAAAAGAACCTGAAGACCAAAAAGATCCAGTGTGTCTCTTTCCTGACACAAAACCATTCCAGGAGGGTCTCCCCCAACAGGGGAGCCCCCTGAGAGGGCCCAGCCAGAGTCCCAGAAGTCAGGGAATGAGCAACAGGAACCCAGCACTGAGCAACTGCAGCTCTGGAGGTGTCATTAATGAAGGAGACAATCCCTGTCTCCCAGCCAGACATTCCTGCTCAGCACAGGATCAGGCAAACATCAGCTTAGCACAGATCACTGGCCTTTGGCTAGTCTTGACAAAATCAATGCTTTGGTTTGTGTCTTTATCATTAAAAGGGGGAAAACACACACACAAAATCATCAGTACTTTGTCTACCAGTGATTATCCCAGATTAAAATTTCTGGTTCATTTCCCTTGCTCTACCTGCCTGCATCTTGGAGCAGTAATAACTTGAAGGTGCAGTGTAGGTTCAGACCCTCTTCCCCTTCCATTTCAGCCTTCTAGCCAACTGTGGAAGCTGAAACCAGCAGAAATTACAACCTGCAGGTAGGGGAGAGTGAGGTAATTCTGCCATGGAGGTGAGAAGAGCTGAAATAACCATGAATTATGAATAAATATTTTACTGCAGAAAATCAGTGATGTGGGGATCATGCTGAAAGGAAGACCAAAACAAGGTTTCCTGGCTAAAATTCTACCCCTGGGCCTGGTTACATGCTATGTTTCCAAACATAATTAGGAAATCAGTTCAAGTTCCTGGGTTATAAATACAGTCAGGAAAGCATGGTGCCAGACAACTGCTACTAAACTGTGCAGGTACAACTCTGCTAACGTGCACCATCTTGCACCTGTCAGCTATTTATCACCATCACACTGAGGAGCTGCCAAAAGAGAGATCAAGGCCCAGATAACAACCACTCATTCAGTGTGATGTGTTCACTTCAAAGCTGAAGGGAAGAAATCAAAATCAGGGAAGAGCTGTGAATGTCTAGGTTAGCTTAAGACAGCCATGGCCATCTCCTTCAGGGTGGGAGAAGAGAGGAGAGAAGGAGAGAAGTTCTTTTTTGGGAAACAAGTGAAGATACATCAAGTCAAATGCCAGAAGCAGAATAAGACCAGGATGACACAGAGAGGTTCACTGATCAAAACAGAGGTGTTGTCTGGCAACCCAAACCCAGACATACAGAAGGAAAGCCAGCACAGAGGGATTTAAGAGGGAGGTTTGATGGTCAGCATATACTGACTGTTATGTCAGCAATAGACACTGATGGACAGAAACCACTGTAAACAGGAGGGCTGAAGGTAGGAGAGCTGAGTCCTGAGCATTAGTAAGGCCTGGCTACTAGAGCAAAGTGATTTGGGGAACAAATCCACAAATTATAACAGATAACAGGTAAAGAACTTGTGGAAAATGAGTCTAGGAGATGGTCAGAGCCTCAACATGAAGCCTAACAGTTAGAAAGGAGCAGTGAGCATCTGAGGTGAAACAAAACAACTGCCTCCTCATTTGTGAAAAGAGGGAGGTGGAAAATGGAGGGAAGACCTAAGCTTCCCACATGGAGTGCTGTAGCAGTTTGGTATTGAAAGTAAACATGCCAGAGTTGAAAAAACCTGAAAACTTTACAAGTGTTCAAGTTATTCTCCATTAACAACCTTCAATCAAACACAGACATGGAAAAGGAGACTGGAGAGGGCTGGAGAACACAGGAAAGGCAACTTACAGATGCCAGCATGGTATTTCAAAGTGCTAACGCTGTGCTTGTGAGCCTTGTAGGTCTGGATCCGCTCCCCAGTGTCCACAAACCAGCACTTCACCGTCCTGTCCGCGCTCCCCGAGTACAGGTGACGGTTCACCAGCTGAGGGGAGAGAAAAACACATCAGCAAAGGCCTCCCAGGCACCTTTGTGAGAGAGCTGCACTGAAGGGACCCACCCCAAGTCACATTTTCCAGCGCAGAGAGCAACAAGCTGCACCTTGAAACAGAGGAGTGGTGAGCAAACCAACCTTGAGTTCTTCACAGTCACATCTCCCATTGATTTCTGGGTCTTAAAACCAGCCCCCAGCTTTCAGAAGACAAAAGCTTAGCCCAGCAGGCAGGCAGGATTCCAGGGAACTTAACAATGCTAACCCTACCTCCATTATCAGTTATATTACTAAAGCCTCAAAAAACCCCCAGCAGCGTCGTTTCTGCAAAGTATATTTGACAAGAACTCTCACCCAATTGTTACTTTTTAATTACAAAAAAATTCAGAACAATTCTGAGTAACAAAAACTTTTTTAAAAGATAAATTATATTAAAATCCTACAGACCATAAACCAGGGTTTATGTTTAGTATGATCACTCTGCACAAAGTCAGTATTCAGAAACACTAATACTTCCTTGAAACTGTTGTGTATCTGCATTTCCACAAGTCTTTTTAGACTGTTATTGAATGATTAAATAAATAATTATCCTGACACAGGTTTTTAAACATCTTCAAGCAGATCATCTTCTGCTGTGTGCTACCCCTCATGACAGCAGGCATCCTGCACATTGTGGGAACTCACTGGTAGGCAGGATGGGGTTTGTTCCACATAGGACAGAAAATAATGAAAGGAAGGATTGCAGCTGGGAAACAGAGACAGAAAATAACTGACCTGTGCAAAACTAAAAACCAACCAGTTCACAGTAAACAAGCTACACAAAGCTTGGAAGCTCAGCAAGAAAAAAATTCCACAGTGCATAGAAAAATCTGGCATTCTCTGTATAAAGACATCAATCTGAAGGTTTTCACAGCCATTGCTATGTAGAGCCCAACTCCTGCTGAAAGCAGCCTGTCACTCCAACACCCAGCTGTGGCTAAAGGGAAGTTTTATGGACTTGTAGCAACCTCTGTATCAGAGGGATGGAGAGACAGGAGGGAGGACCCTGAGCCCCCACCAAGAAGTGAAATTTGAATGGTATTTGTCCACCAGACACACATATCAGAAGGTCTGAATGACCAGCAGTGCACAAACCCCTGATGCTTCTCCAGTATCTCCAGGAAACCAGCAAATGACAAATCAACTTGTGGTCTTGCTTCTAGAGCACTTTTAAGGGTTGGTTTTCCTGCCACCTTAGATTTGGTCCCCACTCTGTATCTGTAAGGTTGGAATGTTCATGCTCTTCCATCTCCACTTCCAATCCAAAAAGGAATGACCCCATTCCCAAAAGGCATCAGAAGTGAGCTTTGTACCAAACAGCACTGTTTGTGCTGTGTTACAACGTGAAGCAAAAGGTATTTTAAGATATGAAGCACTACAGTGATGGCACTGTGATAACCCACACAAGAAATGTGAGCAGGCAGACCAAGAGGCTCCCTTGCCACAGCTGCCACCAGCTCAGCTGGAGCAGGACATGCCACACTTCCTCCCAGCAGAACCTGGCCCATGGGAGAGATTTCACAGCTGAATGCCAGGAGCTTGTAAAGCACAAACCACTGTAAAAAGCCAGCAGTACTTTGAAATGTCACTTCCTATTACTTTTAAGCTGTTTTAGAAACAGCATTAATCTACATCTCCATGAGGAGAGAGGATGAATGGCCAGCAGCACTAACAAAACCAAGAACCACAAGTTAGCCTGAGGAAGGACTTTTAAATTTCAGTCTCTCCCTGAACAGGCATGAAGAGCATTGTCATGTGCACCTGCTAAATGGAAGAGGATGCTTGGAGTTGGGATCCTGCTGCGTGGTTTGTGGCCAAGTTGTTGCATTTCTTTTTTAGACATCTTGCTAGCAGCATCAACCCACCCACTGAGCAAGGAAAAACACTAAATTATAACCTCCCACAGGTAAATGCCATTCTGCATTAATGGTACACTAGGTTATACCAGTTCATTTCTACATTTAAGTGGGTGTATCAATGAACAGGAGAGCTGCAGCTTACCTAGATTTGCTAACTTGTTAGATACAAAAATGTTTGAAGTTATGTGGGTTTACTCAGGTAATTTATAGCATCAGGATTTTAAGAGCCTTAGAATCATAGAATGGTTTAGGTTGGAAGGGACCTTAAAGATCACCTTGTTCAAAACCCCTGCCATGGGCAGGGACACCTTCCACTATCCCAGGTTGCTCCAAGCCCCTTCCAACCTGGCCTTGAACACTTCCAGGGATGGAGCAGTCAAAGCTTCTCTGGGCAACCTGTGCCTGTGCCAGGGCCTCAGCACCCCCACTGGAAAGAATTTATTCCTGATCTAAATCTACCCTCTTTCAGTTTAAAGCCATTTCTCCTTTTCCCATCACTCCACAGCCTTGTCCAAAGTCCCTCTTCAGCTCTCCTGGAGCCCCTTTAGGCATGAGAAAGGGGTCTAAGATCTCCCTGGATCCTTCTCTTCTCCAGGCTGAACAACTCAACTCTCTGTGCTTGTCTCCCTCTTCATCATCTTTGCAGCCTCCTCTGGACATGCTCCAACAAATCCATGTCCTTCCTGTACTGAAGACTTCAGAGCTGGATGCAGCACTGCAGGTGGGGTCTCACAAGAGAAGAACAGAGAAGAATCACCTCCCTTGACCTGCTGCCTGTACTGGCTTGGGTGCAGCCCTGGATAGGGTTGGCTTTCCAATGTCTGAGATCTGGTGAGGTGGTCAGCACATGAACCATCTCAATTAAATTCAAAGCCTCTGTGCTGCCCCATGAAACACTAAACACTTCCATGCACCCACCCACCTTCCTTCCTTCCTTCCTTCCTTCCTTCCTTCCTTCCTTCCTTCCTTCCTTCCTTCCTTCCTTCCTTCCTTCATTTAAGCAGGCAGTGCAGTCTGGCATGGGAAAGCAAGTATTAACAGGTTAAACAATCCACCAGATACCACAGACTGAGCCTGCAGCAGAGCCAAGAGCAAAAGCCAGGGCAGGCTCTGACTGTCACACAGCCCCCCATTGCCATGGGATTTTTATAAAACAGCATGAAATGGCTGTCAGTGAAGAAAGCCTTCAAGAGCTCTCAGCTCAGGCTGGAGCTGCAAATCAGATCTGTCTTTAGTGATATGATAGGCATAATCTCATCTAAATTGGTTCACAGCTCCACAGCTAAGGACACCCCCCTTACAGTCACTGTGGTCTAGGGCACAATTTCTCTCATCCTGAGGCACATCTGAAACAGAACCTGCCTTAAAACTCATTATTTCCCATCCCCAACAAGGACAATCTTCTCAGCTGTGGCCAGAATAATTCAGGTGAGGTCACTCCTTACTTGACTAAAGACAGGTCTAGCTTACAACTCCAGCCCAAGCTGCAACACTTCAAATATGTGCATTTATTCTATATTTAAAATAATAATTATCATCACACACTGTTCCCCCAGCAAAAGCACCTCACAAGCTGGCCCCACACTGTGGTTTCAGAATGTTTAGCAGACACAGTTACATATTCCAGTCTGTGTCTGCCCAGAGAAGAGGTGACATTTCTAAAGCTGTATTTTCCTTGGCTGGCTTTTGAGCACTTGGCTTCACTTTGGCCAACTGCCCAACACAGCTCCTGACCACAGAACACCATGGCCAGGCAAGGACACCTGCAGCAGTGTGGACAACACAGAACAGATTTGCAGCTCAGATACCAATGGGCTGAGTGGACATTTCAAACCCATGTAGCTTCAAAAACATTAAAAACCTGATAAAAGCTTGATGCCCAGTTCTAAAGCCTCAGTCAGACAGCAGAAAAAAAAAACAACACATTGCATTGATATTTGTAATTCTGGATTGTTAATTTTTCTCATGAGAAATTTTGCTTTGAACCAGATGGAACACTGACATGTGAATGGAGAAAATTTGTCTTAATCCTCGACCCAAAGTACTGGACATGTAACTATTCCTTGAAAAAGTTAAGTCAAACTGCTTGTGAGTTGCAGAGTAACAGCAGTAGCAGAAGGCTAGTTGTAAACACTTGAGTAGTTACAGGTCTCATTAATAAGAGAAAGCCTTGGTTGTAGCCCACAAACACACCAAAATTTTAATAAAGAACAAATTATCACGTCCAGGGTTGGTTTTCAAGACAATCACAACCCTATTGCTTCACAAGCTTGGCTGAACTGCATAAATGCAGCAGCTTAAGCCAACCTCTACCTGTAAAAATGCCAAAAAATATCTGCAAAAGAGCTGTTTAGCAGATGTTTCAACCTTATAGGAATGGACTTTGCCCTCCTGATTACCCTTTGCTATGAGAAACAAGTTTTGGAGAGCCAAGGAGAGGCAATTAGTTCTCCAAAGAGATTTGGACACATCCTTTTGGTGAGGGTCAGTGCACTCAGACTGGCCCTCATGAGCTTCAGGATGAGCTCACATGAGCAGCCACAAACCCCATCACCAGCTTATTCTTCTCATGGGGGTCAGTGTTCCTACAATCTGGAATTTGGGTCTTCTGTTCACAGCCACTTCTAAGTCAAGAATCACCAAGCTGGACCAATGTCAAGATACAACTACGTAAGCCTTGGGCTGAGTTCAGAGTTTCAGGATCCCATTCAAACCACATCCATTTTAACAAGCTAACAAACTCCCTAAGGGCAAGAAATTGTTGGGGTTTTTTTTCCTGAGAATCCATCTAGAATGAGCTCTCTGGGCTGGCTGTTAAGAGAATGTTTTTCAACTTTTTTACTGCAGTACAAAGTGATGGCTCTGTGTTTTGTTCTTACAGGTGTTGAACAACTTCACATTCCACTCATTCACATCTTCATCCTCTGATGCAACAAATACAAACACAAACTGTAAAAAATATGTGAATTTAACTGGTGTGGCAAGAAAACATTTTTGTCCCCGTGATCACAACAGTTGAGCACATAAACAGAGTTCAGGCAGTGGCTTTGTTCAAAGCATTCTTTTCTTCTAGTCAGCTTTAAAAGGCAACTGAAGGGAATGGTCCAAACAAAGGAACTTTTGCAGGAAAACCAGAAGCAAGCCCTTGCCCACTCATGTTCATGTTCTTCAAAAGGGAGTTTTCTTGCAAGAATGTTTGCAGTAGGATCCAAGCTAAATTCCAAGCTGGATCATTTCTCTCTGCCAGCTTTTGGCAGCACAATTTTGATAAATACTCAGAGGCAGAACAATCAGCAAAGGACAAAGCAATCCTTGTGAACTCCAAAGCTACTTAGGAGAGACATTTAGAAAAACACACACAAGTAAATATTTAAATCAGGGTTATTCAGCCTATTGCAGGCAGACATTAATGAAAATGCATATTTGACTATTAATTGCAAATACTGATTTCTAGCCAGGCCTGAAATTTTAAGTGGAAGAATGAGCATGAGCTATGTGGTTACACTCAGCCCACCCTTGCTTTTTCCCATCGCTTCCTATAAAATCTCATTATTGGCTCTTATATGAAGAGGGAGCTCCCAAAACAGCTGCTGTACTTTGTCTGCCAAGCCATCAACACACTGCAGGAGGAGGAGAGTGAAGAGTTCTGGCTGCTCCACTGTGAGTTACCTTGCCTGACTGGGAAAGTCAAGGAATCAATGCTGCCAAAGCACCTAACACAGCTCCCACAGCAGATAGAAAGTTCTCCCAGCAAAACCCCTCTCAGTCCACTTTAAATGGTGGAAGGAGGAGAAAAATGGCATTATGCCAAGCTGCAGAACCCCTGTGGCAGCAGAGCACATGAGGGGGATTCACTTTTGGTCACCTTCACCAGCCTGAGCCCCAGACAGCAGCACAAGCCTGGGGAACAGGGCAGCTCAAGCTCATCACTCCCCTGCCCAGAGCCACCAAGGACAGGGCACAAGGGAGAGCCCCAAATCCACCAACACTTTCTGTTCTGCCATGCTAGATGAGAGTTGTTTCCAGGCTCCTCTACTTACACTACCTGGAACAACACTTTAAAGGATCTTAGAGCAACATGGGAATGTTCAAAATCTGAACCTGTCTGGGGCATCACCCCTCTCTGCTTTCCACACACCACCAGTGCAGGAAGCAGGGTGGAAAACATGGGTGTGCTTTATGGCTGTCTACCCAGAAAACTCCCTCAAGAAGCTCCAGGAATTTCCATTCACTGCTCCAGTAACACTATTGGTGTTTACTGTAAAGCAATGGGAGACGACTGGAACAGGCCAGACCTAATTTGCAGCAGTTCAGAACATCCTGGGGCATTCCCATCAATAACAGCTTTTTAAAGTTGGGGAAAATATGGTCTCAATATCCAAATTTTTCCTGATCTGTGTCCAGGATGAGAAATCACACTGAGCATTTCTCAAACTTTTTGAAAGGTCATCCTCCCTTAGGGATCTTTATTTTAATAAATAAAATGAAAAGAAGTCTTTATTTTTCCTTCCCTTTTTTTCTCCCCACACAAGCATTGTACCACCCAGAGAACAGGTAACTGCCTTCAATTGCTGGCACCAACTCAGCTCCTCCAGGACATCAGAGTGAAAATCTGATGCAATTAGCAGCTCACTGCTGCACTGAAGAAAATGAATTACTGTCAACAATTAAAACTTCTGGCTACTGTGGGCAACTCACAACTACCTCCCACTGCTTCCTGACCCAGGGTTTGAAAAATACCATCCCAGCTCATTGCCACAGATTCCAACACTGTCACTAGGAAGCCTGAGGCAAAAAAGGCCCCAAAAGCTGAGAACAAAACAAAAATAATAATAAAAAACACACCTCTATTCAGGAAGTTTCCTTTCTGTTGAAACATCTTTGTACAGATTCTGGTGATTGACCCCTTTCTAAAAGAATGAAAATACCATGTGGGCTGTGCAGAGTGGCAGCCAAGTGGAACAGAAGGGACAGTGTTGAACCCAGAAAGGCAGAGGGAGGAATTAGGAAAGATGGACAGCCTAAAGCCATTCACCAGCAGGGACTGCTTAAGCTGGGCTAAGTTGGAGAGGCCTGGACACTAAATGCTCTGTAGGGGCTGTTTGTACCTCAGCTGGACCCTCCCAGCCCCAAACATTAACTGGTGATGAGAGAAGAGAGGGGCTACCAGTCACTCCAGAAGATTTGGCCAGGACTGCTGCCAACACAGTCTTGGCAGCAGCAGCAGTCTTGTGTAATCTGAATTGTTCAGGTTTTCCAAATAGATGTACTGGTTTTGCTTTTCTTCTCCCCTACAAGAAGTTCTGTTTGTTTAAAGCCATTGCTTAACTCTGTGCTCACAGGCATTGCTCATTCCTGAGCATTCAAAGGGCATAATTGAATTTCCCAGGCTTCTGGGAGAGGGTCAAGCCAGCTTTGTGTAACAATTTTAGCAAGAACCCAATTAAATTAAGGCAAGCTCTGTTGTTGCCAATCTGTGCCTTGGAGAAGGGTTACAATTAAACAACAAAACAGACACTAAGGACAGCAGCAGATTTACTTCAGCATCCTCAGAGTATATTACCACAATATCATAAAAACAAGATTTAACACTGAGAACTTACCCAAGCAAGACAAACATTACTCCAGGGCAATATGATATTGTGTGGGGTTTTTTTCTATTCTTTTCTAAAAGTGAAGGAAATCAGAATTCCTTCAGTATTCCCAGGTTTTTAGTCTTCTAGTGTCAGCTGTGACTACCTTATTTAGAAACAAAGGCAACTTTTATTAAACAGCTATTAAAGATACATCCTGTGGCCTCTGTAAGGGAAAAAAAACTTATGGACAACAAACACAAACAGGGAGAGCAGGGAGAAAAGCTTCTGTCATTAACTTCAGCTTGACACATCCATGTATAAACATTTATGCTGACCTGAAACTGAGTGACAGACCAGCATGTACTCTCTTTAAATGCACTATTAGCATTTTCTGGTGGATAATGAGCTTGTGGATAACTATCATTCCCCTCTTGCTTCATCTGCCTGACCTCCTCCTCCCCCCTGCAATGTTAACAAAGTTGGCAGCATTCAATAGAAAAATACTGCAAATAGAAAAACAGAGTATAGTTTTTCAGATCTCATTACATTTTTTCTCTCTCTCCTCCATCATTTCCTGATTTCTCTCCCCCATGCTCTGCTTCTCTTTTCCATTTTTCTTGCCCATTTTCTTGTCTTGGCCATCTGTTTCTTCTTTATTTTTTCTCACATCTTGTCTGTGTGGTCTTTAATGTAGGATTTGTTTCAGCTTTATGCTTTCCTCTTACCTTTTGCCCACAGTTTTGGGTCTGGTTTTTTGAAGTTATCTGGTTTACAGACTGTTTTTCCCCTCCCCTTTTTAAATTACCTGACCCTGTGTTACTTGTTCAGGTTATTTTCTTCAAAGTCTGGTGAGCCTGACTACACAATCCCACTCACTTGAACAGTGCTCTCAGCACACCTACCCATGAGTTCCATGACCTAGTGGAATTTAAATAGATATTTAGCTAGAACTTAAACCAGGGCAGCCACCAGAAAATAAGAGGAGATCGCTAAGTGTTTTAGAGGGTTTGTCTCAAGACCAGAGAGCACTATTATTTTGTTAGTACATAAATATTTAAGCTAATCATTTATAATCTGTCTCAGAAGAGCTTCTTTATGAATGAAAAATAACTGAGACCCACATGAGTTAAGACACAGACACACAAAGGCTCTCAAGGAAGCCTCTGCCCTTACCTCTAGGCAAATGACTGATCCTTGGTGCTCTTTGAAGACTTTCAGCTGCTCTCCAGTGACAATGTTCCAGGTCCTGATGGTGTAATCCGTGCTGCCAGAGAACAGTTCCCTGTTTGGTGCATCAAGTATAAGGCATAAGACGGCCCCAGTGTGTCCCAGCAGGGTCTGGTAGCAGCGCCCGCTGGACACCCACCAGACCTTCACAGTGCAGTCCGTGCTCCCTGTCACCAGCAGGTCCCTGCTCACTTTCTCCTCCTCCTCCTCTTCCTCCTCCTCCTCTTCCAGCACATCCCTGGAGGAATAGTGAGCTAGGGTCAGCACACAGTTCCGGTGGCCCCGGAATTCCTGGATTTGTTTCTCCTTGTCCACGCTCCAGCAGCGAGCTGTCCTGTCATAGGAGCCACTGAAGAGATAGTCCTTAGCAACCAGGATTCTGCAGAAAATAAAGGTTGTGCATGTGAACAGTGTTGTTCTTTTTTCATAACCATCTTTTGTCACAATTTCAGTACTCCTGAGTTACCTTGCCTGACTGGGAAAGTCAAGAAATCAGTGCTGCCAAAGCACCACACACAATTCCCACAGCAACATGGACATAACATCCTTGGCATTTTAAAAAAATCAAACACTTCCCCGTTTCTACTTTTAAAATTGAGATCCCTCATACAAGTATATTGATGCAGATATTTTTACAATATGGCATTGTAACTTTGTGCATTTTGTTTTGCTGAAATTCCTTCCAGCAAGGAATATGAACTTTCAGAAGTTTATATATAATACCGAGAAGTTTGTTTTGTTGTTTGGTTTGCGTTTGTTGGGTGTTTTTTTAATTAGTTACTTCTTGTTAATTATTCATTAATATTTTTTTATAAAAAATTATTTTTAAACAGACAAAACAACAACAAAGCAACAAAACAACATTCCAGGAATCTGAACTGTAACTTACAGTGTCCAAAATAACCATCTTTCCATCATCAAATAAGGAGAGTGTGAGAAAAAAAAATATGCTTAATTTCACTTAGCTCAGGATCTCAAAAAAGGTAAAGCATGAGCACCCATCTTATTACATAATTGAAGAGCAAACCAAAGATTGCACCTCAGGAATTCAACTTCCTGGGCCTTCAAAATAATGAGTTGTAGTTGCACAAACATACAAAACCAGAAAAAAATCTACAGCTCATATTTCCAAACCAGAGATAGGAAACATCCATAACCTGCCTTCTTTGTCAGCTGAGCTTGGTCCTCTGGAACCTTTCAAACAGGCAACAAAGTCATACGAATGGGGAACACATTTCCCTTTTGCTGATTCAAGCAAAAATCAGGCCTGTGCCAAAACACAGAACCAGCCTTCCTAACTGTTTACAGAATCTCACTACACATCATATGTGTTTTGAGTTTAGAAAGGAACTAAAAAGCCCACACACCCACCAGAAAAGAAATGTTAAAAAAATACCAATCTTTGACTGCTCTATTTGCCATTAATTAAATCCAGTCCAACTATTAATAAGCACTTTAAATGGAAAGTCCAATCAGCCACACACAGTAAGTTTATTATTAAACTTCATTTGACCAAAAAGGAATGATAATTACAGAAAAATCCCTGACTTTATCCCTCTTGCTGACACAAAAGCTCGACAGGATGTTTTTAAACCTATTTATCAGCAGCATCTGTTATCAATTGGATCATTTCTTCTGGAATTCCATTCCTAGCCCTGGATTCCATTCCCCTGCTGTGTGCCTTTCATTTCTCTCCTATCTGTGTCAGCAGCGTTGCTAGAAAAACCAATCACTGCAGCACAGAACACGAACTCAGAGGTTTCCACAGCTCCTTTTATGAGTGTAGCAGTGGGGAAATGCAGGGAAATGATGGAGTGTGTGATGGCAGATGACAGGGGCACGAGGGGACAGCCCACCTGTTGACAATGGAAGTGTGGCCTCGGTAAATGGCCAAGCACTGCCCGGTGACCACGTCCCACTTGCGGATGGTGTGGTCAGCGCTGCACGTGAAGGCAGCCTCGTTCTCCAAGTGGCAGAAGGTGATGTAGCTCTCATGTCCTGGGAATAACAAAGGGAATCAGTCACTGTGAATGCAGAAAGGACAGGTCAGTCCAGCTCTTCTCCTGAGCCAAAAGAAAAATGCAAACAAATGTAGCAGAACTCCAGTTTTAAATGCACCGCCGTGCTTTTCATGCTTAAAGATTTGTGTAAAACACATTTCAAGTCACGGCAGGAAACTTCACTGATATCAGGATTAAGTGAAAGAGTAAAACAGTGCAGTTCCACCAAGCAGGTAAATCAAACAGTGTTACAAAAATGTAATGAGAGAGACTAATATCAATATCATAAAACTCAGACTAATGAAGTTTGAAACCAGTAAAAAAGCAGCTTATTTTTAATTAAAAAATGTTTTTGCCTCCTTCTTCTGAAAGCAGGGAGAAAAAGGCTGCATTTCAACCCAGCCCACCAATTGTCAGGACACAGCCATAAATCAAAGCATGAAACTCTGAGAAAATGACCTGAGACTTACCAGCAAGTTTGGTTTCATTGTCCAGGCAGAATGAAAAGCAAACAAAAAGACATACCAAGTAAATAGCCAGCCAATACTTTCCCCCACATGACTAAACCCCACAATTTTCTAAGTATAAGTATTCCTTTAAGGAAAAGAAAGGGAGGGAGGGAGGATTAGAGCACAATTGTTTACACAATATGTAGAGTACACAGGGATTCTACAGTTACAATAAAAAGAGACACAACCACTGCTTTAAAAATGTCACACTGACAAACAAGGCAACACCAAAAAAGAGGAATCAATATTGCCACCTCAAGCTTTTGCTAGTGTTTAGCAAGATGTGTCATTTTTCTATTGTAATATTAAAGTTTTCTATTGTAATATTAAAGGCACCACATGTAAAAATCACCTTAGGATTCAAGTCCCAGCCTCTTGTGTGAAGTTGCTGTCACCTATCTAATCATTGGACTACTATTACCTTGCACTCTTCTGCTTTAACATTCACACTGAAAGTTTTTAGGAGCAGAACTGTTTCCTCTAAGTCACTATTACAACAGTGACAGTCATGGCTGAAGTTGGTGGGCCCTACTGTGACTTAAATATTATTCTTTGAGGAAAAAAAGAAAATAAATAAATGAAAGAAGGACAGTTGTGATTAAAGAGAGACAGATGGACAAAGGTAATAGTAAAACAGAATGTTGTAAAATAAAGAGATGGTAAAAAAAGTGAGGGAAAGCAGACTGCCCAGTAAAACACTGTTTCACTGACTGCAAAAACCAGATTTCAGTACAATTCCTGAAGTTTAAAAGCCTTGTTGTAGTTCAAAAGCAAACCAGAATCCATGTTACAAACATATGGCTTGTTTCCTCTAAAACAACTTCATCAGATGCCAAAATTTAAACAGATCACCAGGGCTATAAGCAAAACTACACTCGTTCTCCCATATTTGTGAAACTTTTTGCAAAGCAGCCTGAATGGATCAGGTTTCAATCAGTGGGATTTTTCTCACAGCATCATGTAATCCAGCTCTGAGATCAAAACAGCATCTTGGCTACTGCACCAAAGTCTGCCAGGCAGATTTTAACCATCAGGAATACTTGACCCACACACAGGGTGCCAAAACCCCATGTGGCAGACAAGGTCTGGTGCTGGTCTGGCCAAAAGCAGCCACCACACAAGTCTGCTGGTTGTGCTGTGGTGGAGCTTGAAACTGCATTAGAGATACAGGTTTATCAGTAATTATAGCTTGTAAAATTAAAATTGACATGACAACTGTGTGCCTGCATAATTATAAAATACATACAATTATCTGATTTGACTGGCAGCTCACAAACCACCCAGCCCAACCTTCTTTAGAGTTTACCCCAAACACTGGCAGATTCCATAATAATGGATGCTATCCAATACATTTTTCTTTCTAGTTTAAAGGGATTTCTAAGCCTAAAGCAAATGCAGTGAGTTTTCCAGAAGCTAGAACCATGGC
This sequence comes from Ammospiza caudacuta, assembly GCF_027887145.1. Taxonomy (NCBI): domain Eukaryota; kingdom Metazoa; phylum Chordata; class Aves; order Passeriformes; family Passerellidae; genus Ammospiza; species Ammospiza caudacuta. The sequence continues at coordinate 6,760,428 of NC_080593.1, forward strand.
AGGATGTGGGGAAGAAAGACAATACTCCATAGTGAAAAACAAGCAAGCAAGAAAACAAACAACAAGGAAATCACAGCAATGTGATTTCTTCTTTGGAAGAAAAAAAAACATTAGAAATTCCAAATTTAACAGCTTCTTTTTTTTTCTGTATGAAAAGAACATTCGTGGGAATACAAACATCTTTAGCCCACATCTAGACTTTTGCATGTCCACTGTCTCCAGTTTTTTTTCTTTTCAATTACTGACATGCCAGTCTAAGGATAATAATTTATTTTTTTTAATGTAAAATGAATTTAAATTGAAAAAGCCCAGCAATTAACATTTCTGCGTGTCAGATGAGGAGGGAAAACAGAAGTAACCTATTTAGCAAGGTTCCTTGCCAGACTTGTGGGTCAAGAGGTTCTAAATAAAACCACCTGGAAATGAGATGATTAAAAGGACCAAAAAAAAAAAAAAAGAGAGAGAGAGAATAACAGAAAGTCAGAGTTTTTTCACAGGGTAAAACAGGGCTTTTAGAAAGTGACATAAGTTAAACTTCGCACACCCTGAGATAAAAGGATCCGTGCATTCAGTAGCGCTGATAACCTGTTTTGGGTTGAAACAGCTCCTGCTGAACGCTGCTGTAACAAGCACCAAATCAAAACCAGCATCATTTTGGCTGCCCGCAGGGACTGAACGAGACCAGAACACGCTGAGTGGCCTGTGCCATGCTCGGACCCAGAGCCCAGGCGAAAGCCGCTGCCGTACCTTGGAAGTGGCCGTGGCACTGGCTGTCGGCCGTGCTCCAGAGCCGCGCCGTGCCGTCCTCGCTGCCCGTGAGCAGCCGCTGCCCGTCGGGGCTCAGGCTCAGCCAGTTGATGCCGCCTTGGTGATCCGTGCAGACCTTCACGGCCGAGCCGCTGTTCCCCATCGCGCCGCAGATCACGGCACACCGCGGTGCTCCGGAGCTCCGGCCGTGCCCCACAGACCGGCTTTTGCCATTACCTCAAGTGCGAAACAGCAGCGCGGCGGTCCGGGCTCTGCACAGAGACACAAAGGGGGAACGGGGGAGAGCACGTTAAATCGTTTCATCCCCCCGTGGCTGCATCGCTGCCCCAGCCAGGGTGAGCCGAAGGCACTGAGCGTCCGGTTCCCCGCAGGATCCCAAGCCCCACGGCGGTGGATGGGCGCACACGCTGCCCGCTGTGCCCTCTCCATGGGCATCGGGGCAATCGGCGCACTTCCAGCCCCTTGAGGGACTGAGCCCGGGCGGCGGTACCGCTATCTGGTGCCCCCGCCGAGGCTGCTGCTTTCTAAGCAATCTTAGCGCTGACTTTGGGCACGCCGAGGAGGCGACGCCTCCGAGAGGGGAGCCCGGGCTCAGGCGGCCCCCAAAGCCCCGGGCTGCCGCCATCCCTCCCGCACCGTCCCGCTGCATCTCGGCACTCACCGCCCCGAGCACGGCTCCAGCGGAGCAATCCCGCACTCCTGCTCCGGGCAGGGGGAACCTCCTCCCGCCGGGGCACCGGAGCCACCGCCGGGCCGAGCGCAGGGTCCCCCCGACCGCCTCCGCCCTGCGGGGAGGCGGGAAGGGCTCCCGCCGTGCCCCCTCAGCCCACCCCGGGGCGGGCCCTCACCCCTCACCCCCCTCCCCGGCCCTGCCTCCATTACCTCCCGCTCCACGTTCGAGCTGCTTCCCCCCGCGGCGGCCGCTTCGCCCCGCCCATGCAGCTCCCCCGGTGTTGCCGCTCTGCGTCTCGTCCTCCTCTCCGGAGGTGCCCGGCAGCGCTGCCCCGCCGGGACGGCCTCTGCCCGCAGCGATCCCCCTTGCCAAGCAGCGGCCTCCCCGGGGCTGAGCCGCCCGTACCGCAGTTCAGGGTCCCGGCGGGGCGGGAGGGTCTCTCCGGGCTGGGGTCTCGTTGAGAACCGCACCGCAGCCGGAGCAGCCCGACGGCACCCCCGCATCGGCCCCGGGCTCGTCCCGGGGGAGGCAGCGCTTCCTGCGGCACCTTCGCCCCTCAGGACGCCCGAGGGCACCGGCGTTTCCTCCCGGCTTCTCCAGTGCATTCCGGGGGACGCAGAGGCTTGTGCTGGGAGCCGGACTGAGGGAAGCCATCGCCTTTTGTTCTTCTGTCCCCTTTCCCTGGGCGCGCTCCTGCCACGTTTCCCCTCAGGAGCCCCAAACCCGCTGTCGCACTTTGCCCCGACCCGAAGCTTTTGGGGCTCTTTTAATTAGCGCAGCCCCTTAGCCATCCACCCCGTCGGCACGGCTTTGGCGCTGGGCCCCAGCTTTGTGCTGCTGCAGACCCACCTGGCCGAGGGCTCTGACAGCATGGGCTGAAGGGTTCTGTCCCACCGTGCTGCAATTAAATGTAGGAAGGCTGAATCTCTTGGGTAATGTGGAGAGGCTGTGAGCTCCCCGCAAGGCAGCAGCAGGGTCTCAGGTGGATTCCCCCCACAATAAAAGGGAGCTGCTGCTAAATTGTAGCTAAAAAATGTTGGCAGGACTAGGATAGATAAATCGCAAAACTTATCAGAATAACACCTTTTTGTGTCAAATCCCCATCCCCCGGGCTCCATTTTACACTTTTGGTGCAGTATTGGGGTTCAGCAGATGCTCACTGACATTAATGAGGCCCCAGCCCTGCTCTGGCACGAGGTGCCCCAGCGTGTGGGCAGGACAGAAACGCGTGCGTTCAATGGATAATTCCTGGGATGTGTTATTTTGCACAGCACGTTCTGGCAGAGGCCAAACGGGACTAATATGTCACACCCAATGTAAACAAGGAGGTGATCCCGATTCAGCTGCCAGTTACAGCCATGCAGCCGTGGAGGAACTTGCCAGACAGAGCTGCCGGGCTGCAGATTTGGGTTTTGTGAGGGTCAGGTCGAGCCCTGTGGTTTATGGGCCCAAGCCTGCTCTTTTCTGAAGACAAACGTTTCCACACAACCCTTGTGCATTCAAGAAATGACCGAGTTCTGGTGTGAGACGTGAATTCTGTATTTCTTCCCTCTGAAAATCCCATTATCCGTGAAAAGATATTTTTTTGGCCATACAGGCCTGGGAATCGGGTGCTCTCAGGGAGTGTCCCTCACCATCTGCTCGTACATCTGTCAAATCCACTCACAAACCCCTGCCCAGAGTCCTTGCTTGGGAAACTGTAGGATAGATTAGCACTCCTTTTTATTTTCCTGTGTTCCTATGGTGTGAATAAAAGGAAAAACTCAGAGGGAAGGGATATTTTGTTAGGTTTCAAGCAGGTCTGCACATTTTAAACCAGCACAGTTTAAATCTCAAGGGGAGGCTGAGCTAGAGGGGAAACCCTTGGCCATAGCTCAGCCATGTATCAGCTGTGGGAGCAGAGGGTGTGCTGTTCCTCCCCTTGCTCTTTTTTAACTCTTTTCAAGGTTTTATATTATTATTTCAAATTAATGTTTCCCTCCTGTGGTGACTAATGAAAACATCTGAGCTTTTGAATATTTTCATGAATATTTATTCATTTTCTTGAGGGTTCTTAAAATCTTTTTTTCAGTTGTTTTCATCTGCCTGAATTTTAGGTATGTTTTCTTTATTGTATTTGTGTTCTTGTGGTGGGTTTTTAATTGTAGGACAATGAAGAAAGTAAAAGAAAGTTATCTGCTGCTTGATTTTGCTCCTCAGGGCCAAAATTCTGTAGTTAATCCTCCTGGGTACATACACAGATGCATGAACTGCTCCTAGAACATCCAGGCAGTGAAAAAACCTTAAGAGAGCTTCTAGATGTTTATGACTGGATTCATAATACACGATTGGCAGGATCCAGTGGCTGTTGCTAAGTTTGGAGCCAAGTTTAGAGTCTCCAGGCAATTATCAGAAGCAAAGGAAGGATGCAGAGTTTAGATCAGCTACACTGTATTTTGGAAGGGGAGAGGGATGCCTCTGCCCTTTACCATGGATTATGACAGGGGTCCAACATCAGAAGGTTCCAGATTCTCTGTAATTAAGTAGAACAAATTGAGACTTTTATCTTCAAATCATACCTTCATTCCACCAAAGGTTCAACCTGTTCTCACATCTCTGACCCAGCAACAACACAGAACGGGAAGGCACTTTATTTTCCACACACACAAGACAGTAATGATCAGGTGCAAAATCCTCTGTGAATCCTCTTCATCCCAAATTATCTGTGCTTAGACTCACTTGCCAGACCTTCAGAAACACAGCACAGGCTCCCAGAAATTACTAAGTCAGTATTTACACCACTATCTGCACTGATATAAATGCTGAAGAACATTTCCCTTGAAAATATTTCAGTAATGCTGCGAACGCTTCCAATAATGTTATTGTTGTTGTTTGTGGAGGAAGGAACACAGGCAGCTCCTCCATGTCCACCTCCCCCTCCTGGGGCCTTGGGTATCTGGATGGTCTTTGATGGACAACAAAGGTTCTTTGTTCTGTCAAAGCAGCAGAGCCAATAACACCCCAAAGAAGTCAGCACAGAGGGCTCGACCAAAAACAAATGAATAAAGTGTGCAGCAATGCAAATTATCTTTCTTAGAGAATTAACCCTTTCCATCATCCCAGCCCCTCCTCCTTCTCTAAAGAAGGGCCTTTCCAGCTGCCAGGGTTTTTTATCTTTCATCTATTGCTCTGCTTCAGGCTGTCAACCCCAATCACTTTCAAAATTGCTGATAATTAAGTATTACCTTGTCCTTCAGTTTGGAAAATTGCAAAAGCCAACTAACTCTCTTAAAACTGCTGTCAGGGGCCTGAAAGATTTATAGTGGCACATCCTACATGGACATCCAGCCTTGGTTGGATTTTGATTCAGCCACATCATTATAGTCAATGAGAACTACAAACAAGAGCATGTTACATGGTGTCTCCAGAGGCAAGCTCCTTCACTCAGCAAACTACTCTAAGAAAATTTCCCTGCTAAAGTTAAATTTGATTTAAAAATCAATCCAGCTACACTGGTACAATGTAAATAAAATTTAACCTTAAATAGCTTCTACTGGTTTGATTTAATCCAAAATATTATCAACATCTAAATGGCTTCACTTTGCAGTAAAAATCGACATTGGTGAAGGCAAATTAAGTTTACATGGGTTCAATTATCACCATGGAGCAGATGTTGCCTTACTCTGAAGTTGGGGCGGAAGGGCAGACTGCAGATGGAGACTGCAGACCCAAAATGCACAGCTGAACTCAGCATTGCATCTCCTTCTGACCCCTCTGCAACTGGCCCCTTTTACAGGCAATACAGTTCTTCCTTTCCTCTTAAAATGCAGCTTTAAAATGCCCCAGAGTGCTCAGAAATCTAGTTTGGGTATAAGCATTTAGCAAATTCCCCTACAGGACAAAAGATACTTGGAAACTGTCACTTACACAGAATTCTTCTGTAATTATATGTAACATTCCTTTGGTTTTTAACTAGATCTGAAACTGTATTTCCAAAACATTTATTTCAGAAAATACTTGGGTTTATGAGTTTCCTAACAAGAACGCCCATCTGAAAAACCCATGTACATCCCTGCTCCCTACTACTGCCTCACCTGGGTGCCCCCAATCAATGCCAGGAGTCTGAAAGCCTGAGATCTGGAGAATCAGCTGCTATCCAATGACCTAATGAATGGTAATGTTGCACAAATGGGCTCTTAGTAGCTGACTCCAATGTCAGGCCCTGGTAGCAATGGGAATTTAGCTGTGCACTTGGAGTAGGCAGAGAGAGGATTGCATTAACTTTCTGCTGTGATGAAGCAATGGCTTAAAAGCACTGCTGCAAAGGCATCTTATCTCCCTGGCTAAGAAAGCAGCTGCAATTTCCTAGAAATTTTTGGGCTGTGACATGCCAGGAAGTGTAAGATCTCACGGCAGCTGTTTCAAAGATCACTGTAAATGGGTTTCTCCCCACACAGTCTGTAGATGACAAGGCCCTTCCATCACGTCACAGCATAGTGGGAACTTTACTGAATAATTCAAAATCACAAATATTTACGGAATTACAAAATAATAGTCAAAAGCTCATTTTACCCTGCTCCCTCCTTCGATGGGAGCCCTGCTGTTCCTTCCAGACGGTAAGTTGGACTCTTGCCCAGCCCATATATCTCTTATGACAGGCTCCTTAAGGACCAAATCTAAGTGGAAGCCAAAAGAAATATATCTTACTAAGTGACACGAGGGTAACTTTCTGAGTCTGATTCTGAGCCCATTTTAACTGCTTTTGCACGGATACAACTCTGCTGGCTTTAACTGCATTAATCCAGATTTGTACTGATGCAAGCAGAGAGCCCCAGTGCCTTTGACACTGGTACAAAAACAAATTTCCAAAAATGCTGAAGCTGCAGCCAGTGACCCAGGCAGTATTTTAACAATTGCATTCACATCTGGCCTCTGGAAGATTTCTCAGTTGTTTGTCTGCCTCATTATTAGCAGAGCCAAACCTTGGGTAAGGCGGGAGCAGTCACGATCTCTTACACCTCATTATTGCTGAGAAAGTTATAGGAACAGCTGATACCAAACCCACTGACCACAGAATAATCTTGTGCAGCCTTGACTGAGCTTTGCACGAGGCTTTCAGGTCCAGACTGCCCCTGCTTCTGACACAGCTGCCACAAGAAGTGCACAGCTCTTCCAGGAATCTGAGAAAGGCAGGGAAGGTCTTAGGTGGGTGTAGTTGGTGGTGGGAGTAAATCAAACCATTCCAAGGGATGTCAAAGCTTATGCCACACTCTGTGGCCCTGCCATAGCATGGTGAGAGCCAATGCTGTTCTTTATTTTCTCCACAAAATATGAAAGTGGTCCTTGGTAAAGAGAAGGACACCAGGGTGAACATTCAGCCCACCATGAGGCTTACCAGCACCTCCAAAGCTTGAACTGCTCAGCTGGGATATCTCAAGTTGGATTTGCAGAGAAAATATTCTCATTATGCACCTATTCTTTTTTGGCACTTCTTTTTCTTTTTGTGCATTTCTCTTCTCACAAGATACGTGGCTTTTCCTTCTCACATACTCTCACCCTTAGGACTGGATTTTACTTCTGCCTGATCTAACACAGGTTTGCTCAGGGAAGCTGTGCTGTTACAATCTCCACCTCTGTTTGTGTGAGTTTGGGCTCACCAGTGGGTGCAGTCTGTCTCTCATGTTCCTCTTGGGCTGAATAGAACTGGGATAGCAGCAGTATCATTGGGCCCAGAGTGCCAGTGCCTGGCAAAATCCCATGGAAATCAATGGCACAATCCAAGTGCAAAACACAGAGAGTGGTTGATGTTGTATTGAGGGGGGACATAAAGGAAGCCTGATGCCACACACTGATGCTAGCATTACAGATCAGGTGTCAGGATGTCACCTCCCTCCTCAATAATAACCCACACATCTCCTGGTGAATAAATCTTTTTGTGTCTGCTCTCCTTTTTATGTCCCCACCGAGTTCTCAGTAGTGTTCATCCCTTCACTCTTGTTTTGGAAAGGCACCCTAACTGGAGTCCTCTCTTGCTGAGAGGAGAGATTGCAATTTAGCTGGTCTGTAACCGTCTGTTTCCATTCATTCCTGAGGTTTTCCAGCTGCCCACGAAAACAATGCACTGATACAGTCTGTGCAGACTTGAACCACGTCCAGAGCAAAGGGTTAGATGGGGCTGGGAGATTCTGGGAGTGTTCTTTGTCCCGGAAAATGGAGCAGATACTGGCATGACATGGTCAGAAAGGTGATGGTGAAGGAGCAATCTGCTGATACCCCAACTCACATGTGGCCCAGCACCAGACTTTGGGCTCAAGCATCCAGCTCCTCACTGAGCAAGTGTCAGGAGTACCAAACTCAGGCATCTAAGCACTGGGAGGAAAAACAAACTGAATTCCAAGGGGGGCTGATGCTGCACTTTCACAGATGTAGAGTAGACAGATTTCATCAGAAAGGTTGTAATATTTCATTTTTCAGTTAAACTCTCTCCCTCTCCTTTTATCTTCCCTTCATTTTCACAAAGAGGCATAAAGTGAGTAATAAAAATTGCTAACAGCAGAACTTCATGATTTATACCACCAGATCTCAGGCAGAACTCCCTGTTGAGTTTGAGGGAATGGCCTGATTAAACATTGATGCCACAATATGGTCTGTCTTAGCAACAACACTCACAAGTGAAATTCGTAGAGGGTATAAACCGTGACATTTAAAATGTCTGTTGGGTTAAACTTGACAAAAAAAAAAATAAAAATAATGGTTGTGCGTGACTCCGGAAAATAAAGGCAATTGCCGTGCCACTTTATGGAATATTGTGTGTGAATCACTGGAGCTATTACATCTTCTGCTGCCTTTTTCCTGGCCTCAAGAGGTTAACTCCTTCCCAGAGCCATTCTCTGGGGGGGAAATAAGAACCACGTGCGTGTGCCACAGAGCTGTGTCTGGTCTGGGGATGCGGGTGATCCGGATTTTGTGTTGTTTGCCTGAGAAACCCACTGGAGAGAATAATGAGGGGGTTCAAAAGAGGAATATTCTTCCTGCCAGAAGTGGTCCTTTAACTGGGCCTTCCCTTATTTGTTGGGGGAGATTACTCACAGGGTCACCTGGCAAAAATGACTGGAAGTTAGGAAAGAAAGGGCCTCCTGCCAACTATTTAAGAGAAAGAGAGAGAGAAATGGAGAAGAAACAGGAGAAAGAGCAGTGAGTTGGCTGCAGGGAAAGGGACATTTTGTGACTCAGAGAAGAAGCCAAGAATTAAGGCCGTAAAGGGAGAGAGAGAGAGGGCCCTGGGCTCCTTAGAGGGCTTGGTGCTACATTCTGGTGGCATCCAAGAATAAATTGGCATGGAGAAAAGTCACAGGCACTTACACATTGCTTGTGAAGCCCCAGCAGCAGAGGTGGAGCTCTGGGAAAGGGTGAACAAAAAGCACCAGAGTGCCCTGGGGCTCAGCCCTGGTTCTGGAGCTGTAGGGCAGCTGGGCTCCCCCATTCCACCTCCAAAGAGGGACAAGGAGAGCCTGTGCTAGGAAACCAAGGCCAGGAGGCTCAGCCAAGTCACCCACGGGTTGTTAGTTGTCCACTGCTCCCAAAGGGGTGCTTTGGAAAGCTGCTTCTGAGATACCCCCATAAATCTGAGCCTGGGCTGTTGTCACACCAGTAGGGACCTTCTGGGGGTCTGAGGCAGGGTGGGCTCACACAGAATTTACCCTTGATCATGGCAACAAAGGAAACTGTCTCAAGGCAGCAGCAATGCACCCACTGAGATCCAAGGACAAAGAAATACACAGACCCAGCACAGCTCCCTGCTGCTCACACCACTTCAGCAAAACATCTGCTCACCCAGAATAAAATCCCTCCCCTGTTCTAAGCAGATCAGTTCCCCCTGAAATAGCAATAGGAGCTGCTGCATCTGCTCACACCATGGCCAGGCTTCAGCCCCAGGAGGATGAGGCCTTGGTTCAATCAGGCTGAGCTGCCTGCTTTATCTTACACTCTCCTGTGAGTAACTTTTCTTATTACACCTCTTTACACAAGCGCCAAACCCCAAGCAGGCAGAAAAAGCCATCCAAAATGCAGAATTATGGCAGAGGCTCCCGCATCACAGGGTTTTGGAAAGGTTATTCATTTAGCAAAGAAATTACTGTACAAATCAGACTCTCTGGCAGCATTTGTGTGATGATAATCATGCTGATTAGGTGTTCGAGCCTGGGATACACTGGGAAAGGCACTAGGACCTAGGAAATAACCATCCCCTGCTTTTGGAAGGCAGCTGAGGGCTCTTCCTGTTCTGCTCTGTGAGGGATCCATCTCCTCTCACAGATCTGTTCATTTTGGATGCAATTGCTCAAAATATGCATTACTCATGGTGATAGAGATATATTCTAAGGGGACCAGCAGTTGTGCTGTTAACCCTTGGGTTCCCTGCTAGGCTGAGCCATGCAGTGAGGGAAAGATTCAGAGCCCAGTTCTACAACTGACTTCAATTAAGTCAAATCAGTTGCATTAGCTAAGGTTATTAACTTAGGGAATATACTTTTCCTCTCTCCATTCTAAATTTGCTTTGGTGTCCATTACTCTTTGTTAATGAGGAAGGTGCTTTCTACTCTGATTTTTTGTGTTGGTGAAGAAAAAGAGAAGCTGATTAGACAAATGGCCTTGACTCACTTCCAGCCTTAAATCTGACATACTGTTTTCATCTGATCAGCACTCT